>NW_027117329.1:655817-1311634 GCF_020726465.1 Chaetomium tenue | reverse complement strand
AGCTCCTGGCCGACCGTAACGCCGAATACCGACTCGAGACGGATGCTTCTCATTTGCTACGGCCAAAACTTGTTGTGCGCCCCAACCTTTCGTCAAAAAACACCGCGGAAGTCGGATCTTTGAGCGAGATTCACTTGGGGGCCGAGGGTACGGATGCTACTAGCTTACCCCAGCCAGCCCAAGGCCACGAGGCCTATGAAACCGACGAGTGGGTTAAGATCCCTTTGAATTCGGATTCTCGGTTCTTCGGCCTCCTGCAGACCGACGTCACGCAGCTCGACACGCTCCAGGATGAGGAGAGGCAATCGATGAACGACAAGATCAAGATTCTGGGAACCGAGATTGCCGGAGTGGCCAAGCCGCGCAAGGGGGTCCTGAACCTGTCCAAGTCGGATCTTTATCGCTGGCGCGAGATTTTCGAGCTCTATTTGGCTGCGCAGGTATTCTTCTCGACGTATGAAGTCACGGGCGGGTTGCGCAAAAGCGAGAAGGCGCAGAAACAACTTGTTTGGTTCCAGGATGAAGTCAACAAACGGCAGCTGCCGCAAAAGTTCAAGATCGAGTCAAGCGCTACTGCGTATGCCCAATTCCTGGCTTTGAACGCGACTCTGCTGCAAAACCTACAGTTCCAGGAGTTGAACCAGACGGCTGTCACCAAGATCATCAAGAGTGAGCGATCTTTGAGGATACACTCTGGCGCACGACCTTGCTAACCGGCTGCCCAGAATTTGACAAGCGGACATCCCTAGGAGTGAAGCGGACGTTCCCAAAAGTGATGTATTCCGCCAACTTCATATCCGAAACCATTTCCAAGGACATTTGCGCCCAGCTAGCTCGCGAGGTGGTTAATTTAGTTCCACAGATCGTGGACTACTCGTGTACAATCTGTGAGTACCATATTCCCCAAAGGGCACGCCAGATTTTGGGTTACATGGCCACTGGCGCCGTGTGTCGTGACTGGAACCCGGGGCTCACCATCGTTTCCTAGGCTGTTCCCTCTGCTGGTTGCCTATCCGACTCGATTGTAACCATTTGTTCTGTATTCGCTGCATGATCAAGATGCAGAACCAGAACAAACGGTACTGCCCACTCTGCCGGGCCGACGTCGTTCAAAGCGCAAACGAGAGTATGTCTCCTTGCCCCGGACTCCCACTGGCATCTGCTGACCTTCACCGCCAGCCCACATCGATGAGACCCTCGTGCGATATATGGAGCGATGGTTTCCTAAAGAGGCAAAAGAGAAACAGGCATACAACGAGTTTGAGCGGCGCAGGGAGTTGCTAGGAGATATCTACGGGGGCATGGAGCCTCCTGCTGCGTGTACTGTAATGTAATTCTTCTGGCCACGGCGGAGTTGTACCGAGCGTGGCGGTTTTTTCTGCCTTGATTTGAGCACCGATAGACAGGAGCAGGCGAGCATGATACCACAAGCAGCGAATAATTCAATTCTTAGTTTCCGTTAGCTATCCCTATCCCTTGATTGCAGCGGCTTCCCCGGCCGCCGCCAGCGCCGCTCTGAATACATCCACAATTTGTTCGGTTTCCTCCAGGCCGACGCTGATGCGGATTAGGTCGCGTTCCACTCCAAACTCTTCAGCCCAGTCGAGCTCTTGGTAATGTGCGAGCAGCACGTAAGGGGAGGTGAGGGTGAAGTTGGTACCCAGACTTGGACCCTTCGCCGTCTCAACCGCATCGTAAAATGCCACGGCCTGCTCGTGCCGAAGGAAAACGACCGATAACAGGCCGCCATATCCTCCGTTCGGCAATTTGCATGCCTCGTAGTTCGCCTTGGACTTGTTATACTTCGGGTAGAAAGTATGTTTGACTAGCGGGCTATCCTTAAGAACATCGCAGATAGCTTCGGCGTTGGCGTTGATCCGGTCGATGCGGGAGACGAAGTCGCGGCTGTTGCGTTCCATGAACATTACATCCTCGGGCCAATACGTGTCCTCGTAGCCGGTCCGCGCCCACTCTTTCAGCGCTGCGTAGTACCGGCTGTTGGGGTTGAAGATGGCGCTGCCTCCCATGACGTTGCAGTCGCCCGAGAAGATCTTGGTCAGGCTGCTTGCGACGATGTCGGCGAAGGGCAGCACGTTGACGTTGGCAAAAGTGCCGATGGTCTCGTCTACCACGACCGCAAAGTCGTATTTATCGGCAAGCTGCCGGATGCGCACCAAGTTGGGGCATGCCAGCAAGGGGTTGCCGGGAAACTCGCAGAACAGCGCCAGAAACCGCTCGCCGCCCTCTAGGCGCTTTTCGAGATCATCAAGGTCTGATTCAGAGCCATGCCCGTAGAATACGGCCCCGGGCCCGAACTTCTCGAGAATCTTGAACGTATCCACATATGAGAAGCCGAAGTTGATGCTCTTTAGGCTGCCATGAGTGCCAAGTAAAGCGCGGTGTGAGTTGAAGATGGCGCTCATGCCACAGGGAAAGAGGTAGATGTCATCCTCCTTGAGGTTGACGATGCCCCGCGAGTTAGACTCCATCTCGTGCTCAGGGGCAGGCGCAGTGGTGAGCTCGCAGTCACTCCGGAGGGCACCGGCGATCCGCCTCTTGATGGCGGATTTGGCGGGTTGCACGAAGGAGATGTCGAGATTCCGGCCGAAGCGCTCCTCTAGGAATCGCGACGTTTCCTGAATCTCGGGCCCAGCCGCCGAACTGTGGTCTGGGTTGGGCTTCTGCTGCGGCGTTACTTTCGTCGTGTCGACTGACGCCGGTCGCTGGTAACGCCTGGGCCCTCTGCATGGTTTCGGGCTCGTGGAAGCTGGGGTCGTGGCCCCGTCATCTGGATGAAGCAGGCCATCTTTGAAGAGACTGTGGCAAAATTCGGCTCTGCGGCTAGAGACACCGTCGCCCGTGTGTTGCCAGAACTGCTTGAGGATGGGAAAGGCTTCCTGGGAGCACAGAACGGCAGAGATCACCGGAGAGAGCGACTCCAAAGCCTCAGGGATCGACTTTGTCGTATCTAAGACGAGATGGATGGTATCGAGTGAGGAGGCGACGGTAGGGGATGCGTGTTCATTTACGAAGCGTACACAGCGGGCGGCGATTTGCCGTGTCGGAAACAGGAAGGCCCTGGAATCCTTGGTTCCGAATCTTGACGCGATGTCTGCAGCAAAGGCCTGAATGCTCCTGTGGATGAAGAAGCTGGCTAGGCTGTCAGTCGACAGGAAGGGAGGGAAGAGATGAGAGGCACGGGGGGGCATACCGAGGATAGCCGGTTGACATTTTGCCAACAACCCAGTCCTCGCCCTCCTCGTAGCCGATATTGGACTTCCATGTTGGCAGAGAGACGCTCACAGCCTGCGCAGCCACTGTCAGCTACAAATCGGCCATGTGCGTAGTAGCTGGGCCGACCCATTCAAGAGAACGGGGGCTGGGCATGGCTCACATGGGCTGTGTGCGGGGGGATTGACGCCCCGAGATCGAAATCGGGCATTGTCAGAGAAAAGATTTAAGCACGACTTGATACCCAAATTTCCACCTTTCGCCTTCTCTCGCTTTGCGCTCTCGAGAGCTTTGCTGAGCAACACCCCACAGTTGTCAGAAAGAGCGGGCGCTTGATGCTTGGAGTGGGTGGGTAGGTACCTGGTGGTTGTTGACTCACACCACTGCTGCCGACTTGGCCAAGTTCGGGACCTACGGGGATAGTTCTTCGGGTATATTTTACTTGGGGGAGGGGGTTCGGCCTTTGGATGTCACGTTGTCCTGCCACCCACGCTCACGTTCTTCACTAGGTTGTTGCTGTCACATCCGCGGTGTGCGGGTGAGTTGTGAGTGGGTTGGACCGACGGCAAAGTCCCCAAACAAGGCATTCCGACTATCGGAGCTGGAAGAGGGTTGCTGGTGGACAAAATATGGGGACGGCAGCCTGTCAGGTACCATCAATTTCCGATTTGAGAACAACCACACTGGTCATCTCTTGCCACTCTTCAGAGGCAGCAGCCATGATGCACGTCACGAAACTCGGGAAAGGCATTTCCAAAGGGGGTCCGTGATATCCTACAAGGAGGCACATACATAGGTGCCAAGCATGTCCAAGCATTTCGCGGGTTTGGATGGAGAAGAACGTGGCTAGTGAGAACCCAAGCAGTCATCTTTTCGAGGTACGAAATACTCCGTACCTCCATACTGACTGGAACCAGAGTATGGAGGTATGGTAAGCATGCGGCAAGTTGCAGGCACTCGAAACGTGGGGTTTTTAGTTAGTCAGATCTTTAAAACGGGTCACGGGTAGGGCCCGCCCCTGATGACGAAATGACGGACGGCGCGGATATCCCGGGTGACGGAAATCGCATTGAGCGTGGAGATAAAACGTTAGCACCCAGATATGAATAACACAGTATATGGAGGTCTCTTGACATTCATATAACTCAACAACATCTCTGACTACACTAGGTATATGAGGAACTGAAACCCATCACATAATAGTAACCGCCAGATTGCTCTGTCAGAGTCCAGATCTCATCGCCGGATCACTCTACAACCCCCTTCCTTGTATGTGCTGTATGTACAGAAAAGAACCAATGGGTGCCAATGAATCCCACCCCGAACACCCCCGAAGCAACCGCTCCGTTGACCATGAAGATATAAGAAACCATCCTGCATTTTCCTGGTATATACACCACCACAACACGTTCAGTAGTGCGATCGTCCACTCCTCCGCGTCCCAACACAGCTAATGCTGTCACTCGGCGCGATGCTGTCTGCGTCGCCGTCCTCGTCGTCATCATCGTCATCGTCGTCACCTTCCCACCTACCCGCATGGCTGTCTGGTAAGGGCATATGGTGAGACGACACATATGCAGCCTGCCTGCTGGCCGAAGGTGGAACATCGCGGGCCGAGGTGTAGGCTGGCATCCTGCTATCGGGAAAGGCCATGTCGCGGGCCGAGAGATACGCGGGGGCCCGGCTATCGGAGACGGGGATGTCGCGCGACGAGAAGTAGGCCGGCGCTCGGCTGTCCGGGGTAGGGACGTGACGGGCGGAAGAGTAGCTGCCTTCTCGGCTGTAGCTCCGGGGCCGGCCGCCAATTTTGTACGTCGTCGTAGTCGTCGTTACACGGCTGCCGGACCTCGAGTGCGAGCTGACATGCGCCGGTGCGCCGTAGGGGTCGGGTAGGGCCCCGCGGACCGTGCTGTTAGACCGCTGGCTCCTGCCCGAGGCGTAGCTTTCCCGGTCAGGGTTGTCGTATGTGTAGCTGCGTTGTACTACGGGCGGGTGCCTCGAGCCCTTCGAGCTCACATAGCTGCGATACTCCGCCTCGGCCCCGGCGTAGGGGTCTCTGTAACTCGCTGACTCACTGCGGGGCCGTGTGGAGGCCCGCGGCCGTGATGATGGGTGACGTCCCCGTGAGTCATCATAGATGTCGTCAACCTCCCTGCTCCGCGGCGCGTCGGCTTGGCTGTACCGCGCGATGTACTCGGGTGGGGGGCGACGATAATCTGGCGTAGGGGGATATCGGACCTTGTCGATGGCACGTTCCACCTCGACATATCGGGATTCGCGATCCGAATATCCGTCGTACTTTTCCGGAAAGGTCGACCGGCGTGAGAAATGCGGCATGTCGTAGTCATGCCGACCATCGCGGGGTTTGTCACCCTTGGCCATAGTGTAGAAAGCGGCTCCGGCAGCAGCAACACCGAGGAGCGTCCCGACGACAGCACCGGCGCTTAAGCCGTTGGAGTTCTCTCGCGCGGATGCGGCGGGTTCGTAGACAGAGGACCCAGCGGTGACACTCCGCCTGATTGCGGGGTGAGGTTGGTCGTCCTCCTCGGGATACTGGGCGTAGGACCGGCGGGTGGCGGTGCGGACAGACGCGCCAGATGTGGAACTGGGGCCGGCGGGCGAAGCGAGAGACGAGCTCGCGACGTCGTAGTTCCAACCTAGAATGCGGCTTGCTTCGTCGCTGGTTGACCTGGTGTAGCGGACGGTCGAGCCGTTGTATTGAGAGGGGTAATCTGGCGGAGGTTGATAGACAATTTCCATCATATTGCCAGCAACGTCAGTTATAAGCACACGGGTGCCGCCACCGTTGGTGTCTCTCCGTTGCGCGAATGCGCCACTGCTAGCAGCGTAACTCTCGCCCGCGTGGCGGGGGTGGGTGTCCCGGGCGTCGGGATTGGCCCGCAAGGCAAGCTCGTAGGAGGAGTCGGCCGCGGCCGCCGAAGGAGCGCTCAACGCAATGCGTGAAGTCCTCAGGGGCCGATCTCTACTCGAGATCACCTGCCGGATCTGAAAGATAGGGGTAGTCCGGGAGGCGTTTCCGTATGTGATGGAAGGGAAATGTCCGTCCTCGGTAGACAGGTAACGGAGGCCAAGGGGGTGTATAACGGCCGAGTAGAAAGACGAGGAGGAGGGGAGGTGGTCGACCTCCAAGAAGGGAAGCATTGGTACAATATAATTACGCCCAGGCGCGCCGGGTAGAGGCAGGAGTTGCCTTAGGCGGAGCGTAACAGTGCGGTCTTGTCGCACCGGGAGTCGGGGACAGGCACGAGGGGCCACAAAGACTCGACGCCAGCGCTCGAGATAGCCCCAGAGATTCAGGGCAGTGTGGCGTGAACGAGGCGGGCTGGCCGGGGTTCTCTCGTCGGCTGAGATCCAAGCAAAGCAAAGCAAAGCAAACGCCACGGGGCGGCCGAGCCTCACGAAGCCCAGCTAGGTCGAATGGGGGTGAGGAATAAACACCTCGCCTCGGGCTGCTGTTGGGAAAGCGTTAATCAAGCCGTGCCGCTTGTTTGCACACAACTGGCTTTGGAGGAACGCAAATCAGTCGCATCGGGAGTCACTCCAGCACCAGTCAAACTCTGTGCATTCGTTTGTTGAACCAAGGACAGCGTTGAAGAATTATGGGGAAGCGGCAGGCAAGCTTGGCCGTGTGCCAGGCGAAAACGGTGCTGCCCAACTTGGATTCGAAGAAGCTGGGCTGACACTCTGGCCCCGCAGCGGTTGGAGTCCAACGAGAGCGGACGTGACATGGGAGGCCTATGGGGCGACCGAATGGCAAGCATGAAGAGGCCGATCTCTGCGACCCGTTTGACACCGAAGCCATATCCCTTCAGCATCTGAATATCCAATATCCCGACAGCCCGGATAAGATCCCTGGGCGTCAGCACTTCAAGGGCAGCTGAGGAAAGTTGACTCTTGTTCAACCTCGATCTTCGACATCCAGCAAACACGCGCGGCCTGGATTGGATCGGGCGCCGGGTAAGCGGTAAAACCTCGCCCTGCTGTGCTGAGCTTGCGGGCTCAGCCGGTCGGCTGTGATCCCTGTCCTGGAAAAGTCGGGGGTGGCTGAGAGGAGGTGCCTCGCGTTTGCATGCCCTGGACGCCTGGATAGCATGTTGGATTGTCCATGTGCAAAGACAAAAAGGAGCAACATCCGGCACCACACTGATCTCAAACTCGCGCAGCCTGCCACGTCGGGCCTTCTCCAATTTTCTCCCTGGATCTCCAATGCCCCGCCTTTTTTTACCGACCGGGCCTCTCGGTGCCCTGCCACGACTGCCACAAGCTGCTCACTACCTACCTAAACGGTTCGATCCGAGTGGTCAACCAACCCCATCAGACTGCGAGTGTTAGCAAATATGGTGGTCAATGTTTGCTCAATACTTCCACACCTCATGGTCAAAGCCCCGGTGAGGAGACCGTCGTGACCGTGAAGGGCTTTGCTGAATGGTGGTGTGGAAGTACAGGTTTATTCCCCATCACAATTCTGTCTTGAAGTAGGTGGGGTGGGCCTCAGCAGCACAAACCCCTGCCTAAGCGCTTCATCTAGTATTCTGATTGGCCCAGTGTGTGTGCTTGAGAGGCCGCCCTTCTCAAGGACGAATCTTCGTCGACCAGACCCTCGATGAGCGGCTGCAGGGACTGGGAACGGAGGGGCTGCATTCACGGCATCGGCGAGGCGAAGTCGACGAAGAAGTTAAAGCGTAACACATGGAGAACACAGAGCAGACGGCCCAACTCAAATCGTATTTGCCAGCCCAATATCTCGACTCAAACAGAAACTTGTCCCCAATGCAACTCCATTCTCGACTCCATTGCCCTTTGACCACGCTCAAATTAGTCCGCAGCTCCCGGCTCGTCGCCCCGACGAAAGCAAAGCCTTCCCAAATCCCAGGGCCGGGGCTAGGTGCATGGTCGCTACGTGCTTCTAGGATGGTCCTGTAGGTCAGTTTGTTATTTGTACATCAAGCATTTAGAAGAGAGAAAAATTATATGGTGGAAAAGAAAGAAAAACGGGGAAGACGCGGGCCAAGTTGAAGTGGCACCGCGCAGACGACGAAAGCGTCTTGGGTTCCGTTGTTGAATGCCCCATGTTTTGGTTGCAAAAACACCGACAGCTCAAGCACAGATGACCCAAGTTCCGGAAGACAAAGGCCGTTAACCGCGATGTTGTATCACGGAACAGACACAATGCAACCGCAGCCCCCTTGAATGAAGGTAGGGAGCCGACAGATCTTTCCATCCAGTCCCCAATCCTTGTCGGTATCATTGAAGGCCAGTATGACGGCTGGCCACAACAGCCTCGCATCCATTATATTGCGGCGTGGCGTGCACCTTAGAGGATGTCCCAGCTATCCTCGGCGGCATGGCAGAACTTGCTGCACGCAACGCTTGCCGACAGGCTGAAGTTGCTGATGGAGATCTTTTCGTCCACGTAGGCGTCGGCGAAATTGTCCGCGCCCTTAGCCATGGCACCCACGAAGACGCAGATGCTCTCATTCGTTCCGAGAGTGTCGATGTAATCGCGCACGCGCACCATCGGCGCGTCAAAGCTGAGCGTGATCTTCCGGCAGTTGGAAGGCAGATGATCGGTGATAGGGTTTTGAATCACTTTGAGGAGTTTTTCCTGCGAGTTGGTTCCCTTGATCGAGAGGCGGTGGAGGAGCTGCACCATCAGGCCAGCAAAGCGCTTGAACGTCCGGGGAATGCGGACCGAGGGCGACACCTCGATAAGCACGCCCTTGGCAGTCTGGATGTAGATTTGCAGCTTTCCGGCCTTGTTTATCGGGGAATCGAGAAGAGTGAGGAGGCACTGCGATGCGTAGTCAGGTGTCAGTAGCAGCACAAGCCAAATCGGATCAAGCGACGGCTCATTCAAACCTGGTGTGTGATGTCCGGGCGCGCGTCGCTAATGTCCCGGTTCATCTTTCGCATGACGCCGATGTGCTCGTCGCTGTTGAGTAACGAGTACTTCTCCTCCCTCTGGACACCCATGCGGCTGACTCCGCCGTGCGACGCCTTGTAGGTTTCGAGGCTTGCATTGGACAGGACAACAATCAGTCGCTTCGAGTCCTTGTCGGTTGGTGGGATGGGAGCATGCTGCTCGGCCACCAGTTGTGGCAGCTCCGGAGGCGGGAGTGATTGGGTTCCTGCCATGTTGTTGGTCGAGTCAGAGGCCTGTGTATTTCTGCAGATGCGGGGGGAGGTTTGCGAGCGAGTTGAACATGCAAAAGGGAGATGTGATGCGAGGCAAGGTGGTTTTGACACTTTTGCCCCAAGCGGCCGGAAAGCGGGGTCCGTTGGTCGGTTGGGAATTTTTTTCCCTCCACAGTTTAAGGTATCCGAGTCCCACCACCAAGCACAAGGAAAAGGGTAAGGATGGTCCCAAGGAGGCCGAGGAGAGGTTTTAACCGTCAAAAGGTGGCCCTTGAACCAGACCACTATACGGCACTGGGAACGGGAGAATGTTAGAAGGGGGATGAGCGTGGTTCTGACTTACTCGGCCGCTTGCCCGCCCGGTATTCTGGTGACGACGACATTGTTGAGGTGCAACGCGGGATATGAACGAGAAAATATTTACAGGTCGCGGGCGTACTGTGTAATTTTGATTCAAGAGAAAAACTTCGGGCAAAATAGGAGTGATTAAAAAGACACTTGTCGGGTGCTAAGAGGATAGGAGCAGCTCCTTTAAAAGCGCGAGGAAAGGCAGAGAGCCAGGCGAGCGAAACTAACTTTCGCTTAACCAGGAACGCCGGGTTTCTCGCTTAGAGTCCGCTTATCCCGAGTTGGGGACCCCCGAGCAACGTCCATTATCGGGGTCCGAAGGTGCATGCAGCCTGCAGGCTGGCGGCGAGCGCACTCGCTTCGTCAACCCTATGCCGCCGACCTCATCGTCCCGAAACGGCGCGAGCCATGCACACATCCAAAACTTGCCACCCGGGCTCTCCGGGCAAATACATACATGCTTACGCTCCATATTAGGCAGTTAATGACACAATCGCTGCAGGAACTGACCAAGGAAGCATCGGACTGTTTTTCTCCCCAAGCGAGCGTCGCCAATTGACAGCCTTGGAGTAAAAGTAGCCGCAAAACTCCCCATTAGTCGCGACCGACCGTCGATAACCGAAAAGTTCCGATGAACCAGATAACTCGCGGATGTCCGTGTTCAACCACGTGCCCGGGCAACCTGACGGTCCTGTGTATAAAGCCCTGTTACCAGGAACATCCCATCTGCGCGGGAGCTGCGTAGGTGTGTACCCGATTACCTATTCCGTATATACATGTATGGACTTACCTTGTTGCTGTTGTTAAATTACCTATTTTGTCCATAGGTATCTTACCTGTATAGGCAGGCTTGTCCTGTTCCTGAGGTAACTTACCTATTTTGTACATACCGGTATAGGCTTTCCTTGTTCCTGCCACATGCTCCCCCAAGGGTCTGTTTCAGTTCCACCCGATCTCAACATCGGCTCAGCAATTCGGTCGAAACCTAACGGTCTGTCTGCCCAGGCCGCATTCTGGGTCACCGCCGACGCCGCGGCCGATGCTCGTATTTGCCAATGCCACCAGCCCAGGTTCAACAGATGAGTCAACAAAAATGCAACGCTTCATTCTCGCCGCCCGTGCCCCGTTCAATCACGCGGGGCATCGTTCATCAAACCTACCCCTCAACTGCCTTCTCTGACTACCAACCTCCCCGATCACCAGCTCCGTGAGCGGCCGGGTTTGGTGGGGCATGCTACCCTCGTTCCGGGTCCGGGCCGAGGCGGCCGGTGCTTGTCACATGGTGTGTTATCGGCGCGACTTTGAGGCTATTTCTGGCCTCCCTTTCAGGCTTCGACCAGGGGGGCCGCGACGGGCGCTGTGCCGTATTGGCCCCTTGGATGTGCACTTCCTATGCAAGCGTGAATATCTGGTCTCCCATCTGATCTTTGGGATGCAGACAGTGGCCATATTGTCCCCGCTTTAGCCCCCCTCCGCCCCCCTCCTAACGAAAAGGGGAGTCAGATCGTCCAAGCATCAGCTCGCGCTCTGTGACGACACCCTTCTCGATCAGCGTTTCGAGAGAGTTCTAATGCCTCAGACGGATGCAAGTGAACTAAGGCCACATGTAAAAAGTCGAACTCGACATGGCAACCAATATAACAGCCCCTGCCCGAGAGCTAGCTGTGCGATCATGGGCTCTTTACCCCTAGTCGTTCTTTGCTCTTCTTCCCCTGCTTTTACCCCCCGTACAACACTACCTTGTTCAGTCTTCGATATCTGATTCCGGGGTCACCACGCTGTGCGTGGCTCTTCCTTCCGTCCGACAGCTTACCACGCTCGCTTGCCGCCGAGTGGAAAAGCGGCTTGAGGCTTCCACGCTGGTGCAGAACTATGAGGACTCCAGGACTTCTTTTCCTTTGTAACCTGGCTCTCGTGCAGGCACAGGGCGACAATCAGGCACTTACGCTAGACCCGGATGTTATCCAGGCTGGATCTTTCACAGACGGCTCAGGTTCTCTGGGCGCCAATGCAGACCAGGCGCTATCGTTAACTTCGGAGAACAATTTTATCAACTTTTGCAAGGGACAAACGCTCACCAATGGCTTACAGATCACGGAGGGCTCGTGCAACGGCATTGGTACGTAACGCTGAGCATGTGGTGAAGAACAAGAGTGCTGATTGTTTGGCAGTGATGGGTCAGATTCCTTCTACCAACAACATGATCTCTGTGGTGATCACAAACCCGCAGAACGGTGACGACATCGAATCTGGCCAGGACTTTGATATTGAGCTCCAGACATCAAACTTGGAAGCTGGCTCCTTTACTAATGCCGCGGCAACCTACTACGCCGCACCACAACAGTTGGAAGGTGGCAACATCGTCGGCCATGTTCATGTCACCGTGCAGGACACGGGCTCGGATCTGAACCCGACCCAACCCCTAGATCCAACTCAATTTGCCTTCTTCAAAGGCATCAACGATGCTGGTGACGGACAGGGAAAGCTCTCAGCGGCCGTGACCGGCGGACTACCAGCGGGGAATTATCGGTTATGTACTCTCACCTCGGCGGCAAATCATCAGCCTGTCATTATGCCTGTAGCTCAGCGAGGATCACAGGACGACTGCGTCAGGTTTACCGTGTCTGGTAATGTTGACACTATCAATCCTGCGGCTAGCGATGGTGAAAATGGGTTGGCGGCGAAGGATCAAATTGCCCAAGCTGTGGCACTCGGTCCTGGTGCTCCCGACCCTGGCGGTAACGGCGATGGTGGAGATGGTGGCGGAGGAGAAGACAATGGTGGAGGAAATAACAACGGCGGAGGAAACAATAACAACGGTGGAGGAGGCAACAACAACGGCGGAGGCAACAACGGCGGAGGAGGAAACAACGGTGGAGGAGGAAACAATGGTGGAGGAGGGAACAACGGTAGAGGGGGGAACAACGGTGGTGGAGGCAACAACGGCGGAGGAGGAAACAACGGTGGAGGAGGAAACAATGGTGGAGGAGGGAACAACGGTGGAGGGGGGAACAACGGTGGTGGAGGCAACAACGGCGGAGGAGGAAACAACGGTGGAGGAGGAAACAATGGTGGAGGAGGGAACAACGGTGGTGGAGGGAACAACGGTGGTGGAGGGAACAACGGTGGTGGAGGGAACAACGGTGGTGGAGGGAACAACGGTGGAGGAGGAAATAACAACAACGGCGGCGGTGGAGGCAACAACGGCGGAGGGAACAACGGCGGAGGGAACAACGGCGGAGGAGGAAACAACGGCGGAGGTAATAACGGTGGTGAAAATGACGACGGCGACGGCGGTAATGGCGGTGGAGGGAATAATAACGGTGGCGGCAACGGGGGCAACGGGGGCAACGGAGGGAACAATGGCGGCAAGGGCAAGGGTAATGGGGGCAACGAGAACGACGAAGATGAGGGCAACGGGGGAAACAACGCGGGTGGCCGCGGAAAGGGAAAAGGCAACAGGACAAACCCCGAAGCCGCTTCGACTCCTGTGGCCTCAGAAACAGTCTCCGAGACGGACTCCCCTGCAGACCCCGTAGAAACCCCGCGAGCAGGGAGAGGGAGGGGGCGGACAGACCGTCTGGCACGTCTCTCACGCCGGCGGCGGTTCATAGCATGAGAATATAGGGGCGCTTGGGAGTGTGGGAGAGCGACGAGGCAAGGTCGGGACGGATTGTAGGCATTGGCCGTGAGCCGGGTGCGGGTGTTGTTAGACTATTAATAATTTTCATGTTTCTTTTTGTTTTGGTTTACGAATCATCAGATATATATGTACATATACCCCAATATTAGTACCTGTTCATTTGTAGGCAGCTTGCGGGGGAGCGGGCCTCGTCAATACCACCTGATATATTGATCATACTGCATCTCTGCATGTACGAAGTAGAGCGAGTTCCACTGCCACTCTGTCTGTGCTCGGTAACTACGGGGTTTCATTTGTTGTTTACTCAAGAGGACTGGCTAGCTGGGGAGCACAGCGACATAGCCATGTTCGACACCGGGGTGGGCGGGGGTCGCGCCAAGTTGTAACCTGACGCTTCTGAGATTGATAGTGAATGGTGAGGACCCGGGCGGATGGAGGGAGTGGTTCCCAGGCCACGTCATACGTCATTCGTGGGCGGCATCCAAGCCCGCAGCTTGGCCCAGGTTCCATCTTGGAAACCGCTAATCTACCATGGAAGTTCGTCTCTTCTCCTCGGTATACCTTACACCTGTTTACACTTCTGTTTCCCCATGGTCTCGACGCTTCCCACCCCGGGCAATTTGCTATGGTAAAACTTAACAATTTCCGACCAGGACGCTCCATTTAAGCTCATCAAGATCTCTTGCTTTGTTTTTTTTTTCGGTGGAGATTTACATTAACTCGCCCCTCTCCTGCCGGCCAAGCGCAAGGACCCCACTTAGTTGTTTTCCGTAAACGGAGAGTCCGCCAAGAAGCGGCCCCAAGTCGCCAACAACGACATCACCACACACCGTTGCCGGCCTGGTCTTGGAGTTCCCTTAGCATTATTTCCTCTGCATATTCTTCTTTCTTCCTGATCCGCCTGTCGTGTCTTATGTGGGCAGCCTGACGAAACCGCCATCACACGATCCCAACGGCATGCTGGGAAAGGATCACTGTTATCGCGAGGAAGACAGTGCGTTCCTCCCAGGTTTTATGCGATAGTGCGGTGTATTGCTACCCAATGCCGCGGCAGCTAACACTCTGCTTCAAGGCGAGCGAGCGCGAATCATAACTTGAACGCCATCCACGCTTCGCGCACCTCCAGGCCATGTCGACGGTCAAGGGCGCCGTTGCTTCCACACCACAGGCCAACGGGTACGACCGAACGAGCCACTCCCCGCACCCACAAGCCCAACAGACACACCACCACTCAGGTTCTACTGCTATCGAGGCGCTCCCCAATACTGCCGCAAATTCACAAGGCGACTATGGCGACCACCTGACCGCCCCTGCCTCTATGCGACCCGCCAGGTTTACAGAGGAGTGGGATGCTAGCCAGCGTGGGAGTTCCGTTGTCGATGACCAGGGGCTTAGCGGGATGCAACGGTCGGCATCCTATTCTAGCCATGGGGGTGGTGTCATTGGAGATGGATCGTCTTTGTCCCGTGGCAATACCCTCAAGAAGAAGGCATCGATTCGAAGGAGCGCGAGCCTGAAACGCAGCGGAAGCCGTAGGAGCATGAAAGCTGGAAGCGTCAGGAGTCTAGCCCTGCAACCAGCAACGGACCAGGACGAGATGCATAGCGCGTTCTATTGCCCAGTGCCAACCGCAGCCAACCCGACCGAGGTACTCGCGAATCGGTTCCAAGGTCCGTCTTCTGCGTCTTCTTGACTTGCTCTTTTCTTGTGTATGTTGCTGACACGTGTTGCTGGTAGCGTGGCGGAAGACGCTCAAAGACCTCATCATCTACTTTAGGGAAATCCAGACACACTACGAGCACCGGGCGAAATCGCTGATAAAATTGGCAAACGTATTGAACAACACTGCCACCCCGCCTGGGTTCCTTTCCTCCGGCGGCCTGGACGATGCATTGCAGATACTGAGAGGCTACAACAAACAAGCAATTGCCGAGGCTAATAAGGCCAGGGAAATCGAGGAGGATGTGATCTTGGCCCTCACTGGGCTGCGGAGTGATCTCCACCAAAAGATCAAGGAAATCAAGAACTTGTCGGGCGATTTCAAGAACTCGGTTGATAAGGAGATGGACAGTACTCGCAAGGCCGTCAATCAACTACAAGAAGCGCTCGGACAGAATGAGCTCGACCCTGCTCTGACCATAGGAAAACAAGACCCCTATATTTTACGGCTCGCGGTGGATCGGCAACTTGAAAGGCAAATCGACGAGGAGAACTATTTGCATCAGGTACATACACTTCCAGACGCACGATTATGCCTGGATATTGGAATGACTGACAGTAATCTTCACATAGGCCTATCTCAATTTGGAGAACTCGGGAAACGAGCTTGAGTCCATTGTCGTCGGCGAGATTCAGAAGGCATACAACGCGTACGCTGGCATCCTCAAAAGAGAATCAGATGCCGCCTACAATACAATCGAGGAGCTTCGCGCCGGGCCCGTGTCCATGCCCAAGGACACAGAATGGACGTCATTCATCCAGAGGGATGACCGTTTCGTGAACCCCGAGCTCCCTATGCGGTTAGCGGAATCCATCCATTATCCCGGCCGCGATCATTACGCTTGCCAGGAGATACGTGCGGGGCTTCTCGAGCGAAAGAGCAAGTACCTGAAGAGTTACACGCCCGGATGGTGAGTCCCCACCGCCTTAAAAGTCTAAGATGTTCAGCAGCTGACATGGTCAGGTATGTTCTCTCTCCCACTCATCTTCATGAGTACAAATCGGCAGATAAGACACAAGCGCCCCTCATGTCGCTCTACCTACCCGAGCAGAAACTAGGATCCCACTCCGCCGATGGCAGCTCATCGAATAAGTTTGTTCTTAAGGGGCGACAGACTGGGACGATGCACCGTGGCCATAAATGGGTCTTTCGTGCCGAGAGCCATGACACTATGATGGCTTGGTACGAGGACATCAAGAGCGTGACGGAGCAGACGCTCGAGGAGCGCAGTAATATCGTGCGCGCCAATAGCCGGAGCATTAGCCGGTCTTCACAACGGTCGTCCGTCAGCAGCGACGGTGTTGATGATGACGAGGAACCACCCTTCACAGCTACCGTAGCCTCGGTTAACCAACAATCAAGACAAGACGGGCTCTCGCGACGTCCCTCTGGTGGGCGGTTTCCATCCGATCTCCAGGTGAACGCACAAAGAGGTTTACAGGTCCCTGTCTCACCTCTTAGCGCAAGCTCCGGATACGGCGAAAGTCTCAATCACCATGACCCGTTCATCGCAACTGTACCCACAAGAAGCGACCTAGGTCAACACCCGCAGAGCCTGCAGAATCATAGCCAACCACGCGGGGCCGAGCCGGGGAATTTCCAGCGTCTTACTGCCATGGATGGCTCCATGGGTGGGCCAGTGCAGTTTCCTAACTCAGCGGCTACGACTGGGCCACAAAGGCGGAGTTTGCAGGTACCAGGTATGCCCGGACATTCGACTACCACAACACATGACGTATCACCGGTCGACAGAGGATACGATTCTCAAACGTGGGCCGAGCCAGTACCCATTCCGCTTCCACATCCACACCAGCAGCTCTCGTCAACTATGGATGGCGGGGGGAGCGAGATCTACGACCCCCAAGGAATTACGGCATTGGACAGCGCCCGTAATGGCAACAAGGTGGAAGCGCAGACATCTCGCGACGGGGAAAAAGCGGTAACCCAAGCGGGTGATGACGGCGTTATCGACAGTGAGGTTTCCGCGAGGCCTGGTGGTGCGATCCGAGTTGATAGCGCTCAGACGATCTCGCACCTCCATATCCCAGGCCAGTACCCTAGAGGATCAAACGCGGGGTTGTGATTCCGTGTCTTAACGTGCGGTTTGCTGCTAGATGCCTTATTTACCTACAATACCCTAGATTCGCGACCGATAGATCAAGCTACTCATTTTACCCACTGTCTTCTTTTCTTTTGCGCCACCATTGCCCAGCGCCTTGTGTGTATCAGGCCATGTAAAGAAAGTAAGCCATCAATGTAACATGATAAGCCTCTGGCCGTTATGGAAGCTATTAGGAAACAGTGTAGTGCCGGCGTCCTCGTCGATTTGAGGCCCACTGGCCTGGGGAGGTTGGAACGCATCGGAGGTTGAAACCGCCCCAAAACTTGACCTCCCCCCTTAGGTTTCTCTGCAGGCTTGGTAGTTTAGAAGCTGAAAAACGTGGCGGATGAACAGTGAGACTCAACCAAACGGCATCTGGTTCTACCACGCTGCACCGTGACATGTACGACGTAGATCTGGTCCAGTTTTACCACGAAATACAGCAAATAAACCCAAAGCCTGCCCATAACGCCTGTGTAGCCAGTCCAAGCATCCTCCGTGACAATCCCGACCTTGACGTTTTGGCTCCGCTCGAAAATGAGACTAATACCCGCCCAGTGGAGCACAGCACCTCGTAGTTATACAGGGCCCACACCCACTTCCGGAATTGGAGAGCGTGGTGAGAGTGTAACAGATTAGAACCTGCCACGACCACCGCCCCGGCCGCCACCACGCGAGAAACCACCTCTGCCACCCCGCGGCGCACCCCCACGACCACCCCCGAAGCCGCCCCCGAAGCCACCACCACCAAAGCCACCGCCTCCTCTTGACCCGCCGAAACCTCCCCTGCCGCCTCCCCTGCCTCCGCCACGCGAGAAACCACCGCCGGGCCCTCCACGACCACCGCGGGCTGCGCCACCGCGGCTGGGCTTCCTGACCTTGCTGACGGTTCCCGGCGGGGGCTTGGGCTTCGGAAGGAACCTCTCGAGAGGTAGGAGCTTCTCGCCCGCAATGTAGAACTTGTCGCCGTACTTGAATGAAGTCGCCTGGATGCCCTCGGAAGGCTTGATGGTGAAATAGACTTGGTTAATGGGTCCAAGGACCTCGTCGACCTTGCCGACTGCCGTCTATTATCGATTTGGTCAGATTCGGGATCAGGGAGAGCTGGATAAAAGGGTCATACCTTGTTCTCGAGGTATATCGGCGCATTGAAGTGCGGAACCTTGGGGTTTGTGGACTCGATCACCATCTCGCCCTCACAGGCGTGAATGAACTTGCCCATCTCGAGAACGGTAGCGGGAGGGCCCATGTCACGCTGCTGGAACCCACCACGTCCTGTATTTCCGTTGTCAGTTTCCATACGTTCTGTTCAATCTTGGGTTTCACCCCGAATTGAAACTTCTTCTGTCTTACCTCCTCCGCGACCACCACCAAAACCACCGCCACCGCGGCCTCGGGGTGCTCCTCTGAATGACATTGCGATTGGACGTCCGCCGTGGAAGTTGTGCTGACGGCGAATTTCGAGAGTTGCTTGTCCCTTGTGTCGTCAATTGGGGACCGGATTGTATGGAGCTAGATTCCAAGCCGATAATATTTTTTCGGCCCAGCAAAAGCGGTCAAACCTTTTTGCCGGGACCCGCAGCTCCCACTTGTACCCCACACCTTGGAACTCAGTTTACACTACTCGCGTTTTTGATACAGCACTGTGATATGCACTGTGAGGGGTGGCGCTAACGGTATGAGTGGCCTTTTCTCCAGGTACCCGGACGGCTTCCAAAAACAGAGTGGCCAGATTGCTTTGATGGACTCGGGAAAGTCCAGCGTGGTCAAAAGGAACGAGCTGCTGATCGATGCTCATGGTGACCCGGACTTTACAGCGTGTCCTCCACCATTGGACCAACGTCTGAGAAACATTTTGTTGGCAGACAAGTAACTAATCCTCTCAGCCTCGGGCTGCCCTTTTCCTCAGAGGTAATCCAGCCGATTCTGCAGCAAGCGGTCGCGCTTAAACGCCTTTCTCGCTTGCCAGACTTGCACACCTGGTCAACGAAGCGCAACGCCATCCCCTACCTCCCCGTTTCCTCACCTCCGCCGAGATGATGGTCCGCCTCTCAACACTGGCGCTTGCTGCCAGTATTTTATCGGCACCATCGTTGGTGACCTGTCTGTCGCCGTCCGACATTCCTGCCGATACCCCCGTTTCCAGGCTTTTGGCCTCGGCGCAAACCCATCTGTCGAGGGGTGAAACCGGGGATGCTCTCGTATATTACGATGCCGCCATTGCAAGGGACCCGACCAACTACTTGACCTTCTTCAAGCGCGCGACCACCTATCTTTCGCTGGGTCGCACCTCACAAGCCACCGACGACTTCCAAAAGGTCCTTTCCCTCCAGCCCGGCTTCGAGGGCGCGCACGTGCAACTGGGAAAACTGAAAGCTCGTTTCGGGGACTGGGACCTGGCCAAGGAACACTACCTGCAAGCGAAGAAAACGGAGGAGCTCGCGAGCCTGGAGGAGGCCAAGGGCGCAGCAACGCTCGCCGAGGCGGCCGCAAACTCGGAGAACTGGGAGGAATGCATTAAGCAAGCCGACGATGCCATTTTGACGGCGAACCGCGCATTGTCGCTACGCGAGTTGCGCGCGAGGTGCGCGTTCGAACGGGGGGCAATGGAAAGGGGCATCGGCGATCTTCAGCACATCCTACAGATGAAACCCGGCGATACATCACCCCATGTCAAGATTTCGGCTATACAGTTCTACGCGCTTGGGGAGTTGCAGGACGGCATGGCATCCATCCGGAAGTGCCTGCACTCCGACCCAGATTCTAAGGAGTGCAAGCGGTTGTTGAAGGCGGAAAAGCAGGTGGATAAGGTGATCCAGAAGGTTACCAAGGCTCTAGAAAAGAGCCAACACATGACGGCGGTGCGACAACTTGTGCCATCGGGGGATGACGAGGGGTTGATTCGGGAGGTCAAGGACCAAGTAAAGTCATTGAGGGAGGAAGGCACAATCCCCCGAGCAGCAGGGAATGTTCTAGTTGCGAAGCTGGTTGAAATGGCTTGCCAGGCTTATTATGAAGTAGGTTTACCTCCCGCCCTGTCACTCTTTCGACGGTCTCACTAACCTTTACACCAGTCAAATAGCAAGAAGGCCAAGGAATACTGCGAAGAGTCCTTTGAACACGACGAGAACTCATTTTACGGCCTCCTTTACCGCGCTAAACACCTTCTGGACGCGGAAGAGTTCGAAGCTAGCATCAACACCCTCCGCAAGGCCGCCGAAGCCCACCCTGGCAAGGAGGAGACCATCAACCCCCTTATGCAAAAGGCGCAGGTCGCGCTCAAGCGCAGCAAGACCAAGGACTACTACAAGGTGCTGGGCGTCGCGCACGACGCCGACGAGCGCCAGATTAAATCAGCCTACCGCAAGCTATCCAAGGTACACCACCCGGACAAGGCGGCCAAGCAGGGCCTCACCAAGGAGGAAGCAGAGAAGAAGATGGCGTCTATCAACGAAGCGTACGAGGTGCTCAGCAACCCCGAGCTACGTGCGCGTTTCGACCGCGGCGACGACCCCAACTCGCACGAGCAGCCGCAACATCACGGCAATCCGTTCGGCGGAGGCCACCCGTTCATGTTCCAGCAGGGTGGCGGCGGCGGTCAGCAGTTCCAATTCAACTTCAGGGGGTCTGGGTTCCCATTCGGAGCGTAATTTTTACGATTTTATATATTCTTCTTTATGCACCAAGAGGAAGGGAGTTTAGGTGTTAGTTGTGATGCGGAGCCGGCTGATAAGGCTTTACGCAAGGTAGCAGCAGCATTGGGCGTGGTTCGTCTCGCTGGTGAGGGTAGGGTTGTACTTTCGTTCGGTACAAGCGTGATTTTAGGGAGCGCGTGGATGAGGTGGGTCGTTTGCCGCCCTGCCTCATAGAACAGTGTGATACAGAAAAGTGCAATAGTAAAAACATGTACAAACACAGCAACTTGGAGCCACCATTGGTCATTTTGAACGGGAGGTCACCCGCCTTGAACAATCCTATCTCTCATCGCGCCATTCTTTCCTTAGAAGCAACCGATGAGTGAGAAATGTGTTCTTTCCTGTGGACCTGTCCCATGCTTACCTTTTCCGGCCCGCCCCCATCCGATGTAACAGTGGCAGGTCAAGCTAATGTAGCCCCTCAAAACTATCCCCTAGGGTTTGGCAATGCCAATGCTGACATTTCCGAGTGAAGCCGGTGGTGGTCAGAGCTGGCTTGACTTGATGGATCGGTGATGGTATGTGAACACGCTATTGCGGGCGGGCAAGCAGCCCGTGTCCAGGTTGGTATTTAGCAGAAACGCCCCTTCAAAATCTAAACCCACCGGGCGCGAGAGACAACAAGAGATTATGTACACAGTGCTGAGCTCCAGCACATGACGCCAGGCTTTTCCCGCCGGCCAAATGCTCGAGGGCCCGAAGTGTATCGTGTCGACCTCGAATTCGCAATAAAGCGAGGGTTTTGCATCGTATCACTTTGGTGGATGAATCAATTTATCCTGGCCGCGAGGTTTCTACAAGGGTAAGCTAAGCATTAGCCTAGGTAGGGTAGGTTGGGTTGTTTGGGGGCATGCAAATACCTTCATTCAGTTAACCCGTCACATCTCTGCGTTCCCGTCATGAGGCTGACTTGGTATTGCGATGAATGAAGTAGGCCCTATGATTACAACCTGGTTAGCGTCACTGCTTAAACCTGGAAGATATGTCAGGGATGCCCACTTCGACGCCTCGTAGGCAGACCAGCAGATGGCTGTGCTGGGCATGGTGGTCAACACCCTCGGCCGCACGCCCTTGAAAAAACCACGAGCGCCCTCTCGTTGGTATAATAACCGGCAGCCGGCCATGAACCCGTTGACTGTCCTGAGTTCGGCGTCCGTAGCGCTGCCGCGCGTCTGAAGCATCGTCTTGATCACGTCCATGGGGGTCGTGAGTGCGGCGGCAAAACCGCCCGCCACCGCTCCCGCCAAACAGTGTGTTACGGGATCGTAATTCTTGCTAGGATTCATCGAGGTCGAGATAGATTCGTAGGCAAGGAATTGCAGCGCCGTGAAGGGGACGGTCATGGAAAGGGTCGTCGGGTATGAGACGTAGAAGGCGGCAAGACCCTCTTGCCTGTAGACGTATTTCGCGCAGTCGAGCATGGAGCGGTACATCTTCGCCGAGTTCTGGATCTGCATTCTTTGCTTGATGACTGCCCAGAGGTGTTTAGTAGCGACCAACTGAGGGGTACACACTGGGAGGAGACGTACCGTCAAAGGGGTTCATTAACGCATCGCTGGCGATCGTTGCGCATGCGCCACTGGTTGCGGCGGCTAGAGGGTGGTGGACACCGGCTTGGTTTCCGCCCATTACGTGCTTGACAGCTTCATAGGTCGCGAAATAGACAGCGTGAGCAGGGCCAGCTCCAACGATCACGCTGGACATTCCCCGCCATAAGCTCAAGACACCCTCTGTCTTCGCCATCCTGTATGTAGCCTGGATCACTCCCGTCCCAACGGTCGAGGAGGAAGGGTTGAGAAGCTGCATGCGTGTCTGCGCATCACGGTGGAACTGGTCAGCGGTGCTGTCACATCGGCTGGCGAGGATGTTGGTATAGTAAGGATGCAGCGTCTGCTCACCTTGATCGCATCGATAGGGTACACTACACATCGTGTTAGCGCCTGGCTGTAGGAAGGTGGGGGTATCTGAATTTGGACGCCGATATCAAAGAGAGGGGGGACTCACTTGCGCAGTGCTCCGCAATACCGGCGAAAGCGCCGGCAGTCATGTTTTGGAGCAACGAAAAGTTAGGTGGGAGCGATTCATAACTTCAATCGTGTTAGCACTTCGTCATCCTTTGGCAGTAAGTCGCCTGGTCCATCGTCGGCAAACGCAGGGCGGCGACGCACTCGTAGTCCTCCACGGGCTCGGCATTTGGCTGAGCCATTGGGGAAGCCACGGCTCCCGGCGCGCCTACGTCGAGAGCCAGGGTGAAGGTGGGTGTTGTTGTGAGGGGAAGATTGGCGGGGGTGCGCGACCAAGTTTCTGCGGAGAGGCACCAAGTGACGCAATGTAGGGAAAAGTGAAGTTCTGTTTGGAGTCGTTGTCACCACAAACTGCCAAACTTTAAGCCCGCTGTTCGAACCGCTAATGTCTTGGCGGCTACGATGCGCTCAAGAGCAGTGTCCAGGCCCGGATTTGACAGGTGTATCTTGCCGTAGGCCGCGCAAGATGGGGAGGGGCGCAAAACGGAGATCCCCGTCGATGATGGTGTTGAGGCTGTGACGATGCACAAACAAGCTCCGAATTTTTCTATGACCGTTGTCGGCTTTGTTCCAAGAGCGCCCAGAAAAAATTGGGCCTGTTTCGGTCACGGAGGTCGGGGAATTGAGAACCTCCCACGGGCAATCAGGGGTGGCGGGCGGCAAGAAAGCATTGGTTGCTGCCCCGCAGCCCAGGGATTTAGTGGCTTCTTTGGTGGGTTCGATACCGGAGATGCCCCGACTGATCCGTTTTAGCGTCCGCACTGGCACGAGAGCCCTCGGCAAAACAGCCTTGCAGCTTTCTTATCAGATCCGTGGCGGGCCCCGCCTCCGCCGGGGCCGAAAGGTGGCCGACCCTTTCTCCGAGGCACAAACGAAATCAACGCAGCGAGGAAATGCTTGAGCTCGGTCTTATCTGTTGGCTATCTAACAAATTCCTGGGGAAGTGCTGACTGGACAACTTAAGCCGCGCGTCCCTGAATTCTTTACCCAACGGCCGTCATCCTCTTTCCGAAGCTGGTAAAACCGGGTGCCCAAGGCTGACAACCTCTTTTTTTGGTGACAGGGACCACGCACCACGCGGCAGGGAGGAAGGATGATGTTAGCTTGGAACGTCACGTTTTCGGGAAGTTTGGCCACCGTTGGTTCGGCCGTATCGGCCATACGGCCGGCCTCACTCTCATCCATAGAATGCGAATTTTGAACAAGTACTGAGTATCAATAAGCTAATAAAACGATGATCCCCAGCACCGCCATCGCTTACTCATCGCACTCCTCCCGGTCTGCGGTTCAGTTGCGCTTGGTTGAATTGATAAATCATGTGAACAACTCCGGCTTCTGGTGGTCGACTGGTTTCTGCTGCACTGTTCTCCCTACTGAGCGTTCGGGTGGGTGATGTCTGCCACGCCGATTCGTCGAGGGCGCCCCCGCTTTCGTACGCTTCCTCATAATCCCGTTGCCTCCCAACTTCACTAACCTCACCATCATCTTCAAGACCTTCTTCGATAACGCCCTGGTAACCCGCGCCGCGTTGGTGGCGAGGCGTGTGTATGCTTCTGCCGGCGAGGAGCGTATTCGGCGGATGATGATGTGGGTCGAGTAAGATGGACGCCATGGGTGATGGCTGTGGCAGTGCTGCGCCGTACCGCGCTTCCCTGGCTAAACCCCCACCCCTCGCCCGTTCCCAGCCCATCCTTGAGGTTTGGAGGTCGGTTGCAGGCGGCGGCGAGTTTATACTTGGCCAGGCTGGCGGCGGATGGAACTGACTCCGAGCCCCCGGCGGTAGATGCGATGCCGCTCCGGTCCGTGGGTTAAGGGCGTAGTTGCCGTAATTGCCCATGAAGCCATAGTAAGAAGCTTCCATCTTCCCATGTTTCGTCGAGTAGTAATCGTCTCGAACGTCCGCATCCCTGCCGTCTTTGATTCCATCGCCTTTACCAATGCCCTTCTTGAAGTCGAATTCGGCGAAGGTGCAAACGTAGCCGAGTCCGTCAACGTGAATGGTAAATTCTCTGAAGAAGTCGATGATGTGGTCGCTAGACCTGGGAAGACTAAACAACAAAACATAGGGGATGCTGAGGATACTCAAGATTTCCTCGAGGAAGATGACCACCTTGGGTTTGTACAGCTCCGAGAACTCCAGCTTGATGTCAAAGCTATGGAGTCTGTCTTTCCAGTGATCCGGCTCATAATGAGTATATTGAATGACATTCCGCATAGCGAACTCGGGATCGAAAACCGAATTCTCTTCCGACGTCATACCCCGGGCGGTTGCCCAGATAGCTCCGAATATGGCCGCGTAGAAGACAACGTTTTTGTCAGGGGTAATGTCAAAGTGCATGAATAACTCGGAGTCGATGATCGAGGCAAGCCCAAGGACGGTGGCCAGAGAACCTGAAATGAAAGCCACCGTCCAGGCAAGCATCTCCGTCTTGGCTTTGGGAAACTGGTCGATGTAGTGACTGGCGAATGGATGAGACATGCCGATCCGTTTCCGGAACAGATGGGGTAGTTCGTTGAACTCTCGAAACTTCCACTCGGCGAGCGGCGTGTATGTTCGAGCCCCTAAGGCAGACGGAGTCTTATGGAATTCCTGCGAAACGTACGTAGTTAGCGCCTACGCACTCCCTAATGTGACAGAGCTACCTACATGGAAATACATGAGGAAGTAGACGACTAGAAGGTAGGTGGCGAGGAAAGGCGAGAGAAAGAGGACCATGGTTCCGGTAAACAGGAATCGTCCGCGGAGCTTCGAGCTCAGTTCGGCTCGGCGTTCGGAGCGGATAAAATCCTGGTTGACTTGGTTTTTCTCGTCGAAAACAAAATCGACGATACTGAACATGAGGAGCCACTCCATGGTGCGGGAGAAGAACTGTCGATTCTTTAAAAAGGGTAGAGGGATCGTCAGGTTAAGGACATCCTTGTTGATCAGCGCAATCAAGTAGTTTTCTCGCCTCATGAGACGATTGGCAATGTCCGATGCGTCGAGCCTCTCCTTGGACTGGCTGCCGAGCCATTGCCGTTGGGTTGCTGTCAAAGTTGTTGCTGTCTTGGGGTTGTGATCTCTTAGTGCCATGATGCGGGCTACTACCTCCTGCCACGTAATCGTTTGCATGTCTTGGTCGGGGATGTCGAGCAGGTGGAGGTAGAACTCGCGGATGTTGCGTAGCCGTCCAAGATCTAAGAGGTATTGGATCGACTTCCAAATGAAGTAGAAAGCAAACATCCACAGGCCGAAGCTCCAAACACCCGACATGTTCTTGGTGCACTGAGGCACGAGGACCTGGGAAAGCCTCTGGCTACTAGGAAACTTGCTATAGTCTAGGCACTGAGAGAGAAAGGTCAAATAAAAAGCGACGAAGGTAACGTTTCTGCGGCACATTAGCTCCAACCCAGAAGACTGGCGGCCTCGCCACTTACACGAGATGCAGGGCCCGTTCTTGCAAAATACACCACACGCCATGGCCAATATAGTAATCGTAGACTTCCTTGATGAAGTTGTCGAGATTTGAGACGTTAGCCCATCTCCACTCAGCCTTCTTCTTGGCGTTGCCCGACACCACCCCGGCGAACACCGAGTTCGGTAAACGGTTGTCGTGACGTGATGGCCCAAATACCCCATCGCCGTGCAGCCGCTGATGCGTTTGGGCCGTCTCCCACTGGGCGCGAGCACTTGGTGGCCCCGGAACAGCGGCCGGCTGGTTTCCTCTCTTCTTTCTAGACTGGCCGGCAGCTAAGTCTACCTCGTTGCACTCCACCAGCAACGAGGCCGGAACGTCATTATCACCTTCATCCTCTTGTGATATCCAGGCAGACCGCCGATCCTTGCGTGGTCGGTTATTTGGTTGCCCGCGGCTTCTTGGGGTCGGGCTAGAGACCCCACCCGCAGTAGTGCGGCTATCTTCAACCCCGAGACCTTCGGCGTTCTCTAAATCATAATCGTGAAAGTCGTGATTCAAGTTTTCTTCGTCTAAGAGACCCTCCGTATCCCCTGCCCGGCCATGGAGGTCCTCATAAAATGGCCGGCCCTGCCTTGTTGACGCAGGCTTAGGAAAGGGATTGGACGCCATTACGGACTAGCCTCGAGGTATGGCTCGGCTGGAAACGTTCGGTGGCATCGAAGAGGATGTGGCGATGACGAATGTTGGGTCTTGGTCGGAAGGCTGATCGGCGGCTCTTAAGGGACGTTCGCGAATGTCGAAAAGTTCCGATGGGCTAATGGATTCTTCTGTTGGAAAGGGAATTTCAAGTTACTGCGGACCTGAAACGCCACCGGGGCTTTGCGTTGTGTTGGTGGTCAGGAGGTGCTGCCCTCAGGCGGGCTGCTCGTTGTAAGAAAGGTGCTGCCCTCAGGCGGGCTGCTCGTTGTAAGAAAGGTGCATCTGGGGATGCTGGCAGCTGGTCTTGGCTGCCTTGAGGGACCCGGTGCTTGGTTCAGGTGACTGCCGTCGATGACAGAATGATGAAGGGCCCGAGCTTTAGAAGTCACGCTAGCGGCCATTTTGGCAGGCGGTGTGTTCGAAGCCGCTTGCCAAGATGCATGTGGACCCTCACAACACTCCACTGTAATGTACATACGAGCTGTCCGTACGATACGCCGGAAGTAAGGTAACATAACGGGCGGTACAGATCATCTGAAGCTTCAGCCCCTAGCTTGCGAATGTAACTCTCTGACTTCCTGTCCGAACCACAGCTGCAATAGAATTGCTGTTAGGAACGAGCCCAAATAGGGCCGAGGCTAGCACTACCACAATATGCAATTTTCAACCGATTAATCAACTTCCACATTGCGGTATCAATTAAAATGTCGTCCAGCCCTGGGCCTCTCTCGCCACAGAGCACAACGGCCACGTCGTCTCTGGCCGCGAAGGCGGCAAACCCTCTCTCGTCCAAGGTTACAACGGTCCTCTCGTCATCTTATGCGGATACCGAGTTCCGAGAAGCGCTTGCGCTCTTAGACGAGCGCGGCGTCCAAAACACAGCAGAGACACGGCGCCAGCTACGGCTAGACCTGCAGAAAGAGGTTATTGACAGCAATGGCGAGATCATCGATGAGTTCGCCAAAGTTGCCGAGGTATGACAGGATAATGCACGCCGAGCCTCATTGTTTACTTGACGTACTTGGCTGACAGTGATGTCAGCAACTTCGACGGATCGGCACAACCATTGGCAGGTTGAATGAAACCTTCAACGAGATGAAAACACAGATCGGCTCTGCTCAGAAGACCACTTCATCAACCCTGATAGAGGCTTCCCAGCTCATGATTCAGCGGCGCCAAGTCGAACAAAAGCAGGCTTTGCTTGGTGCCTTCAATGCCAATTTTGTGCTGTCCGAGGATGAGACGGCTGCATTGACGCTAACCTCGGAGCCTGTCGATGACCTCTTTTTTGCTGCCCTCACCAAAGCAAAGAGGATTAGTAAGGATTGTGAGATCCTCCTCGGTTTTGAGAACCAGACACTGGGGCTTGAGATTATGGAACAGACCTCCAAGAACCTCAATCTGGGCTTCCAGAAGCTGTACAAGTGGGTTCAAAGAGAGTTCAAAACTCTGAACCTAGAGAACCCTCAAATAGGTTCGTCTATCCGCCATGCACTTCGCGTGTTGGCCGAGCGGCCCAGCCTATTTCAAAACTGCCTTGACTTCCTCGCTGAGGCTCGGGAGCATGTGCTATCCAATTCCTTTCACACGGCTTTGACCGGCAGCTCGCCGTCCGGAATAGAGGACCAGTCGGTCAAGCCTATCGAGCTCGTGGCGCATGATACCTTGAGATACGTTGGGGACATGCTTGCCTGGACACACTCAGCAGCCGTCGGTGAACGGGAAGCCCTTGAGGGTTTGTTTATCGGGGAAGGCGATGAAATTGCGAAGGGCATCCAGGCTGGCCGGGACAACGAGATTTGGCGGCTCGTTGCCGAAGACGGTGAAGTTTCGGATACGTTCGACGCCGTGGAAACCTTGAATGAGTTGGTGGACCGGGACATGTCGGGCGCGGCACGGTTACTTCGGCAACGAGTCGAGCAAGTGATCCAAACTAACGAGGAAACGATACTGGCCTATAAGCTCGCAAACCTGCTCAATTTCTACAGGAGCACCTTCTCCAAACTGCTCAGCGTGGAGTCGGCTCTCGTGGAGACACTTGGGGCGCTCGAATCCGAAGCTCTCCGACAGTTCCGCTCTCTGGCTCGAGACCACGTCGCGGCGATCCAGGGCGACTTCCAGCATACGCCTGCCGACTTGCGCCCTCCTGAGTTCCTGCTAGGCGCCCTAGAACAACTGGCGGCCATAATGAAGACGTACGAGACATCGTTCACATCTTCGAGTGACCGAGAAGAAGAATTTGAACCCGTACTAGCGGAGGCATTCGACCCGTTCATCTCAGGGTCGGCTAACATGGCCAAGCCACTCCGCGCCCCATCGAACTCCATCTTCCTCATCAACTGTCTACTGACTGCCGAGAGAAGTCTTTCCCAGTTTGATTTCACGCAGCGTCGCGCCGCTCGACTCCAAGCGCAAATACAGGAGGAGAGAGCCCGCCTAGTGGAGACGCAGTATCGGTTCTTCCGGATCGAGTCCGGTCTAGATTCCCTGATCGTGCAGCTAGAGCCCCTTGGGGAGAGCAAGGAAGATATACAGAAAGCATTGCTGCTTGAATCCGTCCAGTCACCTGCGCTATCGCAGGCGAGTCAAAAGCTGGACGACTTCCTGCCGTCGGCATTGATGGATGCGATGGAGAATTTAAAGAATCTCCAAGATTCGAGGCTGGTTCAAAGTATTACTGAAGAAGCAGCTGAGAAATTCTGTGTCGATTTTGAGCATGTTGAGGAAATGCTCATCTTGGTGGACGAGGCGACTGAGCAAGAGCAGGACGAGCAGGATGACATCCAAGGGCCCCGGACTTTATTCCCTCGAACATCGGGGGAAATTCGAGTCCTATTGTCATAGAATTTGAGATATCTTGAAGCATTCCACCACGGTATGATACTGAATAGCCCTGTTATGACTTCTGAGCGTCGAGCTACCTTACCTACCTCTGTAGTCCATTCTGTTGCAGTGTGCCCCGCAGTTCCCGGCTGTTCTGGGGATGGAGAGAGCATCCCCTGTCGACGTCACAGCACCGCCCTCTGCCGCCTCCCCCCTGTCTTATCATCGGTTCACAATACCTAACCCCACCCATACCAGCTTACAGAAATACGCCTTGTAACCCATTGTATTCCTAGATACAGGCTTCATGCGCTGGGCGCCGTCAACTGCTCCCGACCCGGCGGTTTTCAGTTCTTTGGCGGCCATATCTGCTTGAACATTAAATTTAAGCGCAACGGTGGTTGCTACGATTTCTGTCCCTTGGTTTTTTGTTCCGACCATACCCCGTCGTCAGCCGTGCAAAGCCACGCCGGAATGTCCACGCCCGACGAGGTGCACCATGTTCGGTAACAGGACCGCGACGGCCCTGTCCATTCTGCAGAAGACATACGATGAGAGCTACCTGACGTGCTCAACTGCCGTCTACTATGAGAGCCAGGTATGGACCGTCCAACCATCTTCGCCACTCTCTCGCCTCCAGAAACACAGCCGCTGACTTGCAACGCGTAGGGAAATGAAGACGAGGCTATGCGATGCTGGCGACAGGCCCTCGAGCAAATATACGATCACAATGCCAACAGAGTCCTCCCCAGCTCCACGCCGCGTTCCGAGACCGAGAAGGCCCTAATAGACAGCATCCGCCAATTGGAGCTCCAATGTAAAGAACGGATTGATCTCCTCGAAGCCCTCCGCCTATCCCGCCAAGAGACTCTTCAGGATGTCGGATCCTCATCTCAAAACCAAGGGGGCCAAGGACAATCTGAACCACACGATGTTGCGATGCCCAAGCAAGAAGAACAGGGCTGGATAGGGAACGGAACTATTCCCGCTGTCACCTACACAGAACTCGCGAGGCCGGACCTGCTCAAGCGAAAGTCTGCTCATACAAGGGTGCCTTCTTTCCAGAAGACTACCGCCGGAGGGAACGGGCCACAAACCGATGATGCTGCATCGTCTTCGCCATCGCGCAAAACCATCAGCCCTAGCTCCCCACAGCCTTCCCCCGAGAAGAAAGTGTCCCGTGCGTCCAGCCCAGAGAGGCATACGATGCGCACCACTTTGCGCTCGAGCCGACTTGGCGAGAAGCTTACCAAGACAACTCTGCGACGGCCATACCAGAAACCACCAGATGGTCCCGGGGCCGGGAAAGCTGCTGTATTAGCATGGGGCTTGCTCGGCCAGCGAGATGCGGCCGACCAGAGCCCAGCGGATAGTCAGGAACTGCCACGCCCACCTGGGAGCCAGCCAGCCTCGTCCGAGTCACCGCGTAGAAGCTCAGAATCGCTATACAAGACATGGGATAGCAACTCCAGGAGACTCACCACCCCCCGAACTCGAAGCCCAGTGAAACCATCCGATCGGAGGGTGAGTACTGATCTAACGGATTCACGGCAGGCTGAGGGTTATCCATTCCCTCGGCCTTCACCTGTATCTGTGAGCGCAGCCTCTAGTGCCCTGAGCTCGCTTGCGCTGAGGGAGAACCAAGAGCGACAGTCTCCAGTCCGAGAACAAACACCCAGAAGGCGGACTGCCCACCCGCAGACACCACAAATGAGGAAGTCGAGAGAATTCTCAGATGCGGACCTAAGCTTTTCGGAGGTAACAAGGAGGCCCCCGATAGGTAGGAAGACGTCGTCGGATCCCGCTATAGTTTCGCGACGAGCAGAGTCGAAAATGAACTCTGCGACGAGGGCCAAGCCTAGCCGCACTCCATCTAGTAGAAGCATCACCACGACACCAGTGGGGAGCAAGAGGAGAGAGAACAGGGCAGGGCTGGCTTCCTCCCCGCCGACTGGTGACCTCTCTTCCTCATCATCCGACATTCCAGTAAAGTCTTCGAGGCACAAAGGTAGCAACGGCCGGCAAAGAGAAACATCCATAGTCGCTGACTCCCTGGCTGAGCTCTCTGACAGCTCAACAGAGGATGAGCAAACAAAGGCCGCAAAGTCGTGGAAAAAGAGGAAGGCCACAGTCCTCAAGCAACTTCCACCAGGAGTCGATCAACATGCGGCAAAGCAGATACTCAACGAGATCATCATTCAAGGTGACGAGGTTCACTGGACCGACATCGCCGGTTTGGAAGTAGCCAAAAATGCCCTGCGAGAGACGGTCGTCTACCCTTTTCTCCGCCCTGACCTCTTCATGGGGCTGCGCGAACCCGCTAGAGGCATGCTACTCTTCGGGCCACCTGGCACGGGCAAGACCATGCTGGCGCGCGCGGTCGCAACCGAGTCCAAGTCAACGTTCTTCTCTATTTCAGCCAGCAGTCTCACCAGCAAGTACCTGGGAGAGTCCGAGAAGCTTGTCCGCGCCCTCTTCGCATTAGCCAAAGTGTTTGCGCCGAGTATCATTTTCGTCGACGAGATCGACTCCCTGTTATCTCAGCGGTCGGGAACAGGCGAACACGAAGCCACGCGGAGAATCAAGACTGAGTTTCTGATTCAGTGGAGTGATCTCCAGCGCGCAGCGGCCGGGAGAGAGTTAGGAGAGAAGGATAAGGAACGCGGGGACGCGAATAGGGTGCTTGTTCTTGCAGCCACCAACCTGCCGTGGGCGATTGACGAGGCGGCGAGGCGGAGGTTTGTGAGGCGCCAGTATATACCGCTTCCCGAGGCGCAGACGCGAGCGGTTCAACTCAAGACGCTATTGAAACAACAAAAACACACATTGAGCGATGTCGACATCGACACCCTCGTGGGCATGACTGATGGTAAGATCTCACTCCCTCATAATTTCCATACATCACTATCTAACCTTCATTCCAGGGTTTTCGGGCTCGGATATCACGGCGCTGGCCAAGGACGCAGCTATGGGTCCGCTGCGGTCTCTTGGGGAGGCTTTACTACACATGACCATGGATGAAATACGACCCATGGAATTATCAGATTTTGTTTCTAGCTTGACCACTATCAGGCCGAGCGTGAGCAAGACCGGCCTTAAGGAATATGAGGACTGGGCAAGAGAGTTCGGCGAAAGGGGCGGATAGGGGCTATCATGGAGCTTATACAAGGAACTTTCTCGGGATATACCTATCTAGATTTTGATTGCATAGGCGCTTTACAGAGCAAAGCAGAATATTTATAAACCAAAAACATCCATGTTTCCCAGAGGTTGTGCTGGGAGCTTTCGGCTTTGAAGATAACCGAAACTTGGTTCTTTCTTCTTAACCAAGCAAGAGCGTCCTGGAGGCCCAGAAAATGGGATTCTCTAGCAAACACTCGGCAATAGCCTTTTTGCCCAGCGATATTGCCTGTTGATACATACAAGTGAGGCCCTCTATTCCCTCGGTTTTGTACACGGTTACCGTTTCCATCCTTCCGGACATAGGGTACCCAGACTATCCACACCCATCATCTCGCTCGCCCCGACATACCCTCATTGTGGCACCCCCGCCGCGGGATCCCCAGCCTTTTCCCCCTCGAGACTCACCCCCATTAACCTGGTCCGCAGCGCAAACTCCTTCCTCGCCTTCCTGAGGATCAGCTCCGCCACGCCGACCTGCTTCTCGGCCTTCTCCACGGTCTTGTTGACGCTGCGCCGCTCCAGCTTGGCCAGGCGGTCGGCCTCGCGCTGCGCGTAGCGCTCCTCCTCGGTCGGGATCGGCGCGCGGCCGTCGATGGGCACGCCCGACCCGGGCGCGATGATGTGCTTGACCACGTGCCGCTTGTCCTTGGAGACGCGCCAGCCCGGGGTGATGGCGACGACGTCGCCGAGGCGGAGGGAGTTGTTGGGGTCGTGGACGAGGTGCGTTTTGGGGTCGTCGAAGTACTGGCGGTGGGGTTGATTGCTCTTGTTAATTTGGGTTCCTGGGAGAATGGCTAGGAGGGGGGGGGGGGTTGTTCAGGCGGGAGATGATGTAGGACGCACCTTTTGAAGAAAGCCATTCCACTTTTGCCCGCCCACCCGCACTTTCACCGTCTTGTCCATCAGCCCCGCAGTTACCACCACGCCATGGAGCTCTCGGAAAGTCCTATATGCCGTTTTGGCTACATGGGTTGCTGGTGGTGGCATCGTGGGCAGCTTGGTCTTCGGGACGCTGCGCCCAGGAATGTGGCGCACGGATCACAGGGAAGGGCACTCAAATCGGTTGTTCCGTCGGTCAATTGCTCCGGGGGGTCGGGATTCGAAAATGTTGGGGGGTGTGGTGGATTGCCGGAGTCGCGGTGCTTTGAACGGCACCAAAAATTTGGCGTCTTGCACCGAAGCCCGGCCCCGGGTTGTTAAAAGTGGGCCTTTGCATTTAGTGGGGGGGTCCGGCCCTTGTTCGGGAGACCGCGAGACAAGTTAGAGTCAGGTCGGAGTTGAGCCATTCTAAGAGCCTCTCGGAATATATGAATTACACTTGTCCATCTGAAACGAGAAGATACCCCCGTTATGGACTGAATGCCCCAAAATAAGTACAACTAATAATGGTTATATGTGGACAACCTCTTCCCTGAACAACACACACAACCTTTCAAACGCCGATGATGCATAATGCCTTGTTCTTGACCCCCCAGGTGTGCTCCGTACAGTCCGTCGAGGTTGGGCCGATCCCAAACCATGCTCTCTCTATCACTCGTAGGATTCCATAATCAACCGGACTCCACCACGACCATTAAACAATAAACATGGGGTATTCATCCAATCCATCCAACATCCGGTTTCGCAGAGGTTTCAAATACAAACAAATAAGCGACCGCGAAGTCGCGGTTCAAGACACAGGGGTTGCCGAGTCGGACGCTGGCAATGACTCGCTCGTTGCTCGAGCGTCACCTCCAGCTGTAGGCAAAAGCCTTGCTTTTCTTCTAGGCGGAGGAATTTTCGGCGGTTGTTTCTTCTGCCCATCCCCGTTCGCGTTCCCGGTTTTATTGGTAGCAATATTGCTCACCGCCGGATGGGCAATAGGTGCCCCGTGACGATGTTTGGGCACCTCCGGTAGGGACATCTTTGTTCTCAAGGTCCTCGGCGGCGGTGGTTTGGGTCTGGGAGGGCTCCCCCCAGTAGGAGTGCGTGCATCCGTGTCGTTCGAATCCGGCCCCATCCCCGATCTCCGACTCGGTGTCTTGATACCGGGTTTCTCGGTTACGTTCGCAACAACGCTCACGGAGCTGCCGGTTTGTGAGTGAGCCAAGCTTCCTATCGGACTCATATCCGGTGTCTCGACTTCATCCTCAACCAACCATGGGATCCTTGCGACTCGTTCAAGTAACCGTAGCGTTGTCGGCTCGGGTGGCATGAAATGGGCGCTGCCTGTACCACGTAATATCTCAAGCAAGCCGAGAATCTGGTCCCGCTTGTAGTGAGGGGGATGACTGAGCTGTGTGTGAGAGAGCAGAGGAGCCAGTACCCTCAAATACGTATGTCGCAACATATTCGCTTCGGAGGGCAGATCCAAGAGATTGCGAACGATGACATCCAGCAGAACTCGGAGGTCGTTGAGATAAAAGTACTCGTACGTCGCTGTCGTGGTAAATAGAAGGTACAATAACTTGAGAATGAGTAGTTGTTGCGAGGTCTCCGTCTCTCGGTTTAGAAGCAGAATGATGTTCTCGCCAAAGGTCCGGAATGACGGGCCATGAACACTGAGAACCTTGACAACCCTGTTTGTCACGAGTACCGCCGGAGAGCTGGGGTCAACTGCTGCCGAGGTAGAAGCGACCATGTACTGTTCGTTCAGCACCAACTGTTACGATTATTAGCGCCGATAGCCAGGTACAGGAGGAACGGGTAAGGACAAACCAGGACTCGAATCACGGGGTAGTGGTATGGGTCGTTGACATCGTCGGACAAAGCCTCGGTGAGTTGGAACAGGTACATGACAAAACTATCGTCAACCTGTAGGAGGTCCTCGGGGCGAAGGTGTTCGATGCGCGACATCTCGTACATCAATTGTAAGAGAAGCCGATGGAGACGGCCGTCTCTGCCCCCGCAGTTCTTGATAAGTTCAAGCAAGCGGACAAAACACCCCTCATGTATCATGGTCCGAAATGTATCCTCTTTCGTCCGGCCAGCGAGTAGAAGGAAGTTGGCATATACATGAAGCTGGGCGAACTCGTCCTCTTGCAGAAGGCTGTAGATGAGTTGTGTCTGGACATAGCTGCCGTTGCTGCTAAAAATTGGGCTCTCTAGGAGCATCTCTGAACAACGCGCGACATCGTCCTCGCTTTCGAGATACTCGTCCCTGGCCTTGGTGACTAAATCGAGCCATGATCGCAAGGCTTCGTCGAGCTGCTCCGGTGTCGCACACGCTGAAGATAAAACGCCGTTCAGAGCTGCAAGGTGGGAGTGGTCAGTGCGCCTGCTGAGTGAATTAGGTCGCAATTCATCGAGGACTTACCATCCCAGAATTGCTGCTCGCTCTCGGCAGACCAAGAACCATCGGAGTCGGTCATGTTCTCAAACGAACGGCACCAACGCAGAATGCAGAGTATCGGGCATCACATTTGCGGACGGCACAATCCAACACATGTGTCGCCCGTGTCTTTGGTGAAATCAAGTCTCCTGGTGACTCGGCCATCCGGTGGAAATCGCAACTTGGTGTACCAGGCATGTGCTCCGCCGGTCAATCCGCCTTGCAAGTTGGAGGGGTCGCAGTCGTTGCTTGGTCGGCGATGGAAAGAACGCCTGCGAAACAGAACCCCTGCTGATACGTCTGTCCTTTTTGGGTGGGCTCCGTATGCACGGACCTTTACCCCACAAAACACGAAATGACGTCGAAGAGGGCTGCAGTGTGACGGTTTTCATTTTACCTACCGTGCTATGACCACCGTTTTCTCTGGCGTAACAGTTGGTATGTTACATAGGTACATACGAATAGTCGTGCAAACATGGAATCCGTACGAGTGATAATCAGACGAATGAATCTACACACATATCACAGGGCTGTCTGGATCTAATTTTCACGATTGTAAATTGGGTATCAATTGGATACGAATCTAGCGTACCACGGAGGAAGAAAGTTAAACAAAACAATGGCCACCAAGTAAATGCTCCGTCCAAGTTTTTGAAACCCAGAAGAAAGCCGACCAGCCCCAGAAAACGCCAAATCCTATGTCCTTCTACCCATCATACACTCATCTCTCTCCCTCTTCGTACACCTTCGCCCTCTTTGCATACTCACGGATATTGCTGATTATGTAGTCTTCAATGGTCTCCCCCTTCCCGGCCGCAATCTTCAGAATGAGCTCGTTGAGATTCTGTCTGCCCAGGATGTCGACATGGTCCGCTGTGTTGGGTCCGCCCCGGGGGTTAAAACGATCCGGCTCGTGAGGCATTTCGACCACCGTGATCTTAGCCCCCGCCGGGTTGTATCGTTTCATTTTCCACCCGCTGTTGCACATGTACCCCGTGCTCATAAGACTAACCGTGCCGTCGCCTTCACCCATGATAACGCCGCGGTCGACCATGCCCTGTGACAGGCCCGTGTCGATTGTCATGTTCAGGTTGGTGAGCGATCCAGGTTCGGGGGAGCGGTAGTAGTACCCTCTTTCCGTGGGTTTGCCCACGCCATAGAAGCAGTATATCTTCAGGCTAGGCGCAAGGGGAAGCCGAGTTTCCAAGGGGTTGATCCATTTCCTATGGTCGTCTTCGTTGGCCTCGACTTCGGCGGCAGTTTCTGCGACGCCCCGGGAGTAGCTTCCCTTCACTTGATCCCTATACCAGTCCTCTGACGTATCGAGCAAGTAGTCCATGGCATCGTTCACGGTGAAGTTCCGGTCAGGAGTTGTCCAGTTTTGGCCGGTCCGAAAGTTTAAGAATGAGCCGTAGGTATGCTCCTGGTCGGGCTGGTCGTCTGGTGCCCCGTTGTGGTCACCCCAGATGGCGCTGCCTCCTATCGGCAGCATGGAGGAGATACCCGGCATGGCGCGGAAGATTTCGGCCCGCTCAGCCTTGCTCAAGAACTTCTCAAGCCCGTAAACAGCAAAGGCATTCAGCTGCGCCGTGTCACGCATCTCGCCGGAGAGGATGGCCGTAACATCCTTGAGCGCCCCCAGCATACATCCACTGACGTTGATCCACGACTCAACGTGCTTCTCGACCCAATCATCGCCCCCATTACCACCGTGTTTCGAGGCGACCCAATGGAAGAAATAAAACACAACTTGGCTACCCATGCTGTGAGAGGTAAGTACGACCTTTCTGCCCTGTAGTAGCACAGCCATCTCGACATGTGACTTCAGCCTCGTGAAATAATGATCCCGCTTCTCGAGATTCCGGTACGCCAGGCGCCAATCATATGCTGCCGTGTATGAGTTTATCGGATCGTAGCCCAGCGACGCCAAATTTTCGAGAATTTTGTTCCAGATCCAGTATCCCGTAATGAAAAAATCGGTGGCGTCGAAGCCTTGTGCCGCACGTAACTTGATCCCGGGCGGATCCAGGCCAGTCTTCTTGTCCAGCATGACATGAGCCTTCCATGTTTCCTTGTCTAGGACCAGAGCCCGCATCATGCTCCAGCTGCCCCATAGCCGTTTCCGAAAATAGGGGAGAGAGGCGTTCGAAGTTCCCCAGGACTCGAGGCCGGTAGATATTACGCCAGGAACCATGACGATGGGGTGGTGCGCCGTAAGACCTTCGGAGCGCGCCTTGATGCCAACGGAGAACGCGTCGTAACTTTCGAGGGAGTCGCGCTCGCCGATCTTGAATGGAGAAAAGATTAGCCAACGCAGTCTTGCGGTAGTAGAAGGGTGACTTACGACCAACTCCCGCATATCCTTCACCAACCCCGCCGGAAGAACGTCGAAGAAACTATCCATGCTCAGCTCCCCAATCTCGGGGAAGTCTATCAAGTCATTGCTCTGAGCGAAGAAACCCGCAGCGATAATCCCAAACAAACTGCCGAGCAAAAAAATAGCAGTGTTTCTGCGTTTGCGCGTCTGCGGCCGGTGGTGATGAACCGTCTTGATTTTGTCGCTGGCCTTCTCGGGTCCGTCGGGGCTCTCATCACGGGGTGTTGGCGTTTCAGAGGGTGAATCGTTGCCGGGGACTCGGCGGCGCAGGGTACTTGCCATCTTGAGAGTCGGACTGCGCGGTATGGTTTCGATTGGAGGTTGGCGAGGCGCCCTCGAGGCTGCTCAGTCACTTCGGCGGCTACAATCAGCCGCAATCGCTGGTGCGAGCTGCCCACATGTGTACGAAGTACAATCCTTGAAGTTGGCGTCTGGTGGTTCAGGGGCGCGGTGCAGGGACTTCATTCAGCCCGCAGATATTGAAAACGACACCCCTGTCTATCCGTCCTCTCCGAAGCAGGGGTGAATTGGTGACGTCTGTGCCCCGCGACAGCCCCACCAAACGCGACGACACCGCTGAGGATCTTTTATGATGTTTCGACGAAAGTCGACCAACGGGGCGATAGTGATGAAACAGATATTGTTTTTATTTGGTTTTTGTTTTATTTTCCGCCGGGACTATACATCCTTTCCCCCGCATCGCAAACAGCAATCAATACCCAGATCATGGGTCAAGCATGAAGCAACGTGCCCACATGCATCGAGACAGACCCACTCATAGGTCCCGAGCCAATCGACTGACGATGGCTCTGACTTGCATGTGAAAGTTTAACGACAGCTGATCTTCGCTCCTACCCTCATCAAGCTGTAGCGCCATCTTATCGTCAACAGTTCCACAGCCTGCACGACAAGTTGCAACCCCAGGATTCACCATCGTATTCTCGCTCTATTGCAACAGAAAATCTCCACGCCCTGACAATCTGCCGCCATGGCTGCCTTCAGCGATTCGAGTGACAAGGTGGGGTCAGGGACTCCCAAAGCAGAGCTTCCGGGCGAGCTGCAGTACATCCAATACCAACATTCGCTCGAGTCTCAGTACTTGCCTTCTATACGTGCTCTCATCTCGAAAGACTTAAGTGAGCCGTACAGCATTTATGTTTACCGCTACTTCCTTTACCAATGGGGCCACCTCTGTTTCATGGTTTGTCACACTCAACACTAAGTACTCCTTTATGACGGCTTACTCTAACCGGCTTCTCTCTCTAGGCACTTAATCCCGTCGATTCCTCCCTTATAGGCGTCGTAATATGCAAGCTCGAGATGCACGCTTCTCATTCCACACCCACGCTTCGCGGCTACATCGCCATGCTCGCCGTCTGCGCCCAATACCGAGGCCACGGCGTCGCTACTACGCTCGTCAAAATGGCTATTGACGTCATGGCCAACCGCAACGCCGACGAGATTGTGCTCGAGACAGAAGAGACAAATATTCCCGCGATGAGGTTGTACGAACGGCTCGGCTTTCTGCGTTCTAAGAAGCTACATCGGTACTACCTAAACGGCAACAGTGCATACCGCTTGGTGCTGCTACTGAAGCCGACGGACGTGGATGCTACTACGGACCTGGGGCCGGATGATGAAGGTCCACCTTGAAATAGTGGGACGGGTGTTCCTTTTGAGCTGTGACGCCGTTGAACACTCGCTACGAGTCATCTAGTGTACTCCCGCACCGGCGGGGGCCACGACAGCTAAGTTAACGGCCTTTACCCCCAATACCCGAGCCGGCGGAAGCCCTGGGATTGCGTCGGGCGAAACAGCAAAGTTGCAAGTTGGGGCAGTCCCAAACCGGCCGTGGAGTTTAGTCTCCTTGTACCATGGCTGATGCCTTCATTGCCTTGGGAGGTAGCTGTGAACAGCCGCGTGGAGATCTGCCGAGATATCGAGCCGCTGCAGTCTAGATCATATGCTGCTACATCCCAGCATTGGCATCTAGGGTTCTATGAATGACGGGAGGCGATCGTCTTGATATACCCAAACATCTCGTTCGATGAATACTGCTCATGTCAGTCGAGAGATTGTCTTATGTGGGTGATAGCAACGAATGACTTACCATTGACGCCCCGATCCCCCAGCCATTTCCCCCGTAAATTCCAAGTTCAGTCCAGGCATCTGAAACCAGGTGAGCAAGAGCCGACTGGAATATCGAGTGTACCAACTGACCTGATTTGTAATATACCTGCTTCCCACTCGGTCTCACCAATTCCAGTTCTCTCATCGTGTTCAATACCCTCGCCACGTCATCCTTGTCCCTGAAATCGCTCGTGTAAACACACACTAGCCTCGCCTTCTCCGCCTCGACTCTAGTCGCAACCTTGGCCGCAATCCCAAGCTCGCCATTCACCGTGGCCATGGCGACCTTTGCCCAGATTTCATCCACATGCTCCGGTTCAGGGAATAGCATCCACTTCCCCATGACGATGTTGCACGCGCCAGCGAGGTCCCGGAGATCCTCGACCAGTTCTCGCCTCTCATCAGCCAGCTCTTTTTTTAGGGCCATAAGCGCCCTGCCGGATGTTTTGGCGCTACTGGCCGTAGCCATCTGTTCGAACTCGGCGAAGAGGGCCAGCCGTTCCTCACCACCTTTGCAAAACTGGGTGAGGGCCTGGCCTGGCCCAGGCGGCGTATACGGGTTAGCAACATGGATCCAGTCAAGCCCGGGGCGCAAATCAGTTGTGGATGGTGGGAGGCGGGACAGGAAATTTTCGATGGGCTCAGAGAGCTGCCAGGCGCCAGGTAGACCCTCGTAGAGGTTGTGCAGGCGGCCGTTCCGCAAGGTTGGGGCGGGCTGTTTGCGGGCGGCATGCTGGAGGTGGCTCGTGACGGCATTCCGGCGGTCCCACCATTCAACCACGTCGAACTGGTCGACGCGGGCTTTGAAGGCTGAGGTAGTACCTTCGTCGCCTATGAAGGGTTAGGTGCTTGCTTCTCTCGAGTGGTCTAGGGAATGGCAGACCGTAGAAATCCGAATCTGGATCCATCTTGGGCCCCCCCAAACCCCTGTCCACCCCAGCACGCGTGTTGATTAGTCCTGGCAATTTAAAAATCCAGGCGCCAGGAAGTCGTGTCGTTGTGTGAAAACCAGTGAAGAGTCCAGGCTTCTTAAAAGTCCCAAGTGCAATCAAGGGCCGTTTACTGCCGATTTCGTGACATGTGTCAATTAACACTAGCTTCTTTCTGTAGGGGAAAGGTAGGAGAAGAAAAACTTTTCTCTTTGAGAATATTTATGTTCCTTTTCCCTTTCTGAGCATTTTCTGAGCATTTCTCGAGCTCCTGTGTTTGTTGTCAGGACAAAAGGTTGAGAAATGGACCAATCCGGAAAGTGGAGGAATTCTTAAGCACCCGAAAAAGCAAGCACGATAGCTCGCCATTCAGAACCTTAACTCTGCTCAACAACAGCCTTCCATTTACAGGTACCCTTGTCGGATCTCGTCATTGGTCCCTGAGAGGCTTTAGTTCGCGCCTCAAATGGCAGGGGAAGCGATTCTAATTCGACCACTCAGGTCTCAAACCCTTGACCTCCCGCCCAGTTGTGTCGAGTTCTGCCCTGCATTTCCCTCCTACTTTTTGGTTGGGACATATTCTCTTCAACCAGACGCTGCCGAACTGAAGGACGGAGAAGTGATATCTGATGCAGAGGAAGATGGCCAGATTCCTCAACCAAAGCAGCCGCAGAGCCGTAACGGCAGCATCATCGCCTTTCGGCTCGAAGATGGGAATTTGTGAGTAGAATATCAGAACTTTCGTTGAACCCCTCCCCTAATTCGATCATCAGAGTCCATGTGCAGACTGTGCCTCAGCCCTCAGCCCTCCTAGACCTTCGGTTTAGCCCTCATGACGGCCATCGCAATATCTGCGCAGTGGTTTCGAGCACTGCCACCCTTGCTTTGTATAGGTTTTCCCCTGACGGGGAGGAGCCTCTGAGGCACATCAACACCATAGACATCGCAGCTATGTCTCACGGCGAGATCCAGCCCACACCTGGCGAAGAGATCCTGTTCACCTCATTTGGCTGGCATCCCTCACGGGTGGGCATGATGGCCATCACCACCTCTACCGGACATGTGTATCTCGTACAGCTAACCACTCTCGACGGGAATTGGGAACTGACTTCAGAACCTGTCATCACGCACACGCTTGAGGCTTGGTGTACCGTCATTTCCCCCATACCCGCCACTCCAACCCAGGCCGACGAGACGCAAGAGACTGGGGAGCTGTCTTTCCGTGTTTATTCCGGGGGCGATGATTCCATGTTACGCTCACGGACGTGTAACTGGAATGAGGGGAACCTTGCCCAGTCTCTTCCTGCCCTTGAGTCGAGAGGCCATGATGCCGGAGTCACAGCCATTCTGCCTCTCTTCACACAAGATAGCCATGAGCTCGTCGTCACCGGAAGCTATGACGAATACATCAGGCTTTTCTTGGTTCCGCCTTTTGGCAGGCCGAAAAATCTCGCTGAGGGTATGCTCGGTGGCGGGGTTTGGCGGCTGAACCTAATTGACCTGGACACAAACTCCACACAGAACTACACCTGGAGAGCTAGGATACTGGCTTCTTGTATGCATGCTGGTCCAAGAGTTGTTGAGCTCCTGAAAACGGGAGCTGGGGAGTACCTATTCAAGGTCCTAGGCCGCTTTGAGGAACACAAAAGCATGAACTATGGAAGTGATTTCCAACCAGGGTGGGATAACATGTTGTCGGTTGTATCAACCAGCTTCTACGACAAATTGTTGTGTCTATGGGAATTTGAGATAGCCTAAAACAAGCATGCTTCATAGGTATTTCTTTGAACCGCGAGGCGTGCATCATGAATCACCAAGACAAAGGATCCCTGACGCCTGACCGAGGTGTGACGCAATTAACTCCTCTCACCGCCTTCTGGGTCCAGACCATAAGGCGGAACTGCCCCGCGCTAAACTCAAAGAAGCCTCAGAACAGTTCGCGCCCGAGCGCGCCTGACATGGTTTACAGCGAGCATGGTGGGGACCGACTTTTAATTGCCAAAGTTCCGCGATTGACTGACAAGAGACGGCGTGACAACTGGCAAGCACCAACAAACACCGCAAATAATCCCTAGCTTGAGGAAACATCGGCACAGGCCAGTTTCAGGCGTCATCTAAGCTCTTTTCCGTACTAAAACTTCGGCATCTCCCACCTCGCACCCTCCCTATAAGCTATCCAGACATACACACGACCTACCTGCACGTCTGCTGCACGGATCTCGCCAGTTCCTGCATTGCGCTGGTGCATTCCCCGATACCCACCCTATGGTTCGCAGTTAAACTCCTTGCTACAAACCGGTGGCCACCTCTCCCGTAGACCAAATCGGTCTTTCGGCAACTCCAATAGCCCGAGCCTTTTCAGGCTCTGGTTACGGCGACGATGCCAATGAACGGTGCAGCCGGGGCTGCCACTGCCGGCGAGGGCGGTGAAGCCGTCCTTTCGAAGATCCACGAAGCACTCAAAGTCGTCCACAGCCCTTACTCGCCCAACCAAGCGCGACAAGAAGCCCAGGCCTTTCTCGAGGAAGTAAAGACCCTCGCCGAGGCACCCTCGCACGGCTTCAACCTCGCATTCAATAAACCCCAGGAGCCCATTGTCCGCCACTATGGCCTGTCGCTACTTGAACATGCCGTGAAGCAGAATTGGGAGGAGTACGGCGCCGAGCATCGAGAATATATCCGATCATGGGTTCTGCAGCTTGCTGAGACCGTTTCCACCGAAGACCCGCCATATCTGAGGAACAAGATTGCCCAGCTCTGGGTCGAGGTGGCCAAGCGTGCCTGGGTTGCCGACTGGATGGATATGGACCACCTGCTAGTCCGTATCTGGCGGGGTTCAGACTCGCCAGTTCACAAACAATTTGTTCTCCAGATCCTCGAGACGCTCTCAGACGAAATCTTTAATGGAGATGACGCTGTAGTCGCCCTTCGCGAGGGGGTGCTGAGCAAGGCATGCGTCGAGGTTTTCACGCCGGCAGCGATCCTGACCGAGGCCTTTCCCAACCGTCAAGCCGGCCCAGACGTGCGGTGTGAGGGCGACGGGTGGCTCAGTAGAATAACACAACTCATCAGCGAGTGTCTCAGCGGCGGTATCGAGCAGAGTGAGGATATCAGGGCATGCGCTGTCAAGGCACTCAACGTCCTCAACTCGGTCGTGCCGTGGGCAATTCCAAAAGCATTGAATGCCGTCGGCTGCCGCCCCGTCATGTGCAGCTGTTTAGCGACCCCCAGTGTGCCTGTGCAAAAGGTTTGCGTTCCTCTCCGTTGAGAACTCTGAAATGTGGCTGTATTAACACTCTGAAGGCTGCTCTCGAGTCCCTGCACTCCCTATATAACCGCTCGAGTTTCACAGAAGAGGAATTCGTTGATCTGGTGGTGCCCATGTACAGCGAAGTCATGGTTGATCTCTTCAAGAGGTTGTTTGAGTGGTCTGTCGTGGATGCACATGACATTGACGACGACAAGTACCAGTTTGCCAAAAAGTTCTCCGAGGTGAGCATTGCCTGGGTTTGAGGGTGCCTTGTTCCAGGTTCTTGGTCGCTGACCATTTTAGACACTCTGCTCCCTAGGGAATTACCTAGACCGGAAGTTCGGGGCCATCCCGCCCCAAACCAACATTCAAGAATTCCTCGAGCTCCTGATGCTGGTGGTGCAGAGTCAAAGCCTAGTCGTTTCGATTCCGATCCTTCTCAGTTGGACACGTCTGTTATCCCATCGAGCGCTTGGCCCTGCAGCTGCTGAGATGCCCTTTATCGTCAACCTCCTGGAGCTGTGCTGCGGCCGCTTGGTTCGATATGAGAATTTCCCCGAGGACACGGAGGATCCTATCTACGTTCTGCTCATTGAGGATACAGACACCATCCCTGAGCGACACGCCTTCCTTGGAAACTACCGACGGTACTGCTGTTCGGTCATAGAGAGCATTGTGCATCTCAAAATGTCCGACGCGTTCTCGCATATGCTGGGCAGAGCGGAGCGTGCCTTGAACACCCTTTACGACGGGCAACCACCCCTCAACCGTGAGTTCAGCAGCTGGAACTCGAACTTAGACACTGGCAGGCTAACGTCTTTCAAGCTTCCAACTACTCTAAAACCTCCCTGCCCGTCTTGACCGTTGACGCGCACGCAACCGTCATTGAGGCTGCCCTTAAAGGCTATGACAAGTGGAGAACATCACGCAACCGGACTGCGGAGGAGGTTCGTCGGCTCCATCAAGTATACAATGGTCAAATCGCTAACCCTGGCCTAGAAACAGCAAGCAACGGCCGTTGAGCAGTATTTCGAGAAGTGGTGTGGTCAACTCCTCGAGATGAAGTTTGAGGTAAGGCGTCATTGTCCCTTCGTTTATATATTGCAATCGCTCAACATAACCTAGGATCCTCTCATTCGGAAGCGGATACTTCAACTTCTGGTAACTTTCTCAACCAGAGCGCTCGACTCGAAGCCCGCGATTATGCTCAGGGTGCTGGAGCACATCTTGATGACCTGGCCGGCTCTACAACCGGAACACAGACTGTTCAATGATGCGATTAGGGATCTCCAGACCGAAAGTATGGTTGAGCTCCAACGGCTGGCATCAAAAATGCCCGATCCCCTTCTTGTAAGCATTCCTCGCCTCCGGGGGTTGCTAGAGCTAATTAATGGGTTCAGGATGTGTACGACCAGCTAGAAGGGAAGGTTCAGGAGATGATCGCGTCTGGAACTCTCGATGAGAAGCGCCAGGTGGCCTACCAAAGCTTTCTGTTCATCATCATGTGAGTTCATTCGGAGACGATAATCTCGTCGCCTTGGGTCATGACGATCACTAACCATCTCCAGCCACCGAGCTACCCACATTGACCCGGCCGTGCGTCTTTCAAAGCTCACTGCGTTTATCGATCCCGTCAAGGATCAGTGGAAGAACGATTCTTTGAAACAAGCCTTAGGCTCTTACAATGGATTTTGCGAGCTGTTGGGCCTCGACAAAATTCAGAAGTACTTGGTTGAGCGTCGTGTTCACGAGAATGCTGACTGGGGCTCCACGGATCTTGATGCCGAGGGGCTAGCCCTGCAAGCTGAACTGGAACAGAGACAATCGGTAGGTTGAACCGTCCAGCATCACGTTGCCCCCTTATTAACCCCGAGATAGGCTCTACCGCTTCGGGTGACCAAGTCGTTCTTGACATATTCCGTTGAGAGGATAGAGAAAGACTCGCCTGCTTACCAGGCTTCTTGCACTCTTTGGCAGGATGGGTTCCAGCTCATCCTGCCGGAGCTGCTCAAGTTTCTGAGGTTGGCAATCCGAAACCGCGGCGATACAGATCTAGTACTAACTCTGGCCTAGCTATGCCCACGCCTCCCATAACCCGGCGAACTGGAGCTTGCTGCCGGCAGAAATGCAGTCGGTAGTGGGCCGCCTCCTGTCCGACCGATTTTGGCAAGCCGGCATTTCGGAAGGGAGTAAGGATGATTTCTATGCTAGAGTGCTTGGGAAGAAGAACACTCTAGAAGGACTTGCGTCGACTATCAGGGGGACTGTCCGGTTCGTACGGGAAACATGCTACGCCGTCATATATTGTATGACGCGGCTCGACATGCAGTTCTACGGCTTCCTAGAACTTCCAGGGCCGTTGGCGAACGCGTTGTTTGCGGATTCGATCTACCTATCCTCTCACCAGGTCATCAACCTCCTCACCCTCGTGAGGTTCCTCGTTGACCACTGCCCTGTGGAGCTACGGGAACACTTCGTGCCTCCTATTTTGGCGACCTGTTTCGAGCAGATGGATGCCAAAATCAGCTCTGAGTGGGAGAAGCTTGGACAACGGGAAGCGGTCCGAGCTGCCGCGGACGAACTAGCCGAGGAGATGAAGGCCGAGAGCATCCTGAGACAACTCACCTATTCAGCGGTGCTTATGGTCGCCGATGTTCTCGACCCGGCCAGAGTTGGTAAGTCTTTCCTGCGCAACTCGTTCCTTGCACTATGATATTGAGACTGACTGAGACACAGCACCAGGGTCAACTTCAGCGGACAAACCCGAAGATACGGCCCCAAGCGCGAAATATCCCCCGCTCCGCAAATTTTGCCTAATGAACCCGTCCATCGCGGTTCCCCTCCTGGTCTTCTGCAGTCACGCGATTCGTATGCATGATGGTAGATGCTGCGGCGTGGTGCTGCGTGTCTTCCGCTCGATCGTGCCGGAATTTAGCCCTTCAGAGCTCGCAAAGGCCGCGAAGGACCCGAGCCACACAGCACCCCTTGAGGATTTCCCGATCCCAGAAGAAACGGCGAGGGAAATTCGCGAGTACATCTCTACAGAGGTGATGAAGGCGGCCATTTCCTCACTGCACGACCCCTACTTCGTCGATTCCCAAAGGGACTTGGGCGCGCTGATCGCTTATATCCTGGCTTACTACTCATCTCTGACGCCCACGCCGCGGAACATACTTGTCTCGTTGCCAAATATCAAGCCAGAAGATGTCGACAGGACGATCCAGCATGTTTCTCAACCGGGGGTACAGTCTCGCCAGCAACGTGCCCTTGTCCTTGAACTTCTCGAGGACCTGAAGGGGGTCAGCATCTCGGAGATGGGGAAGCTTACCAAGAGCCTTGGGGCAAGGCCGGGTTCCTCACGCGGTAGCAAGAAGTCTACCCGCAGCAAGATGGCCCAGGAATTCATGACGCCCAACGGGGGTTCGGGAACAGGCGGGGCGGGAGGTGTGGATGGCTCGACAGGGCGCAACAAGACTCCCGACTTGGATGGCGTGGCCAGCATGTTTAACGAAGCCAACTAGATGGAAGAAGACGTTTAGATGAAGGAAGACGGGAGGATCTGCACCGCTTGGAGTCCTCGGATGCATTTGGGGTGGGGTGTTGGGGGTACTTGTACAATAATGCGACTTCACATCAGCTTCCACCTCGCGGTGTCGCAGATGGGGGCCGCTCACGAGGGACATCTGGCAGTCTGTTTTACTTGGGGTGGGGGGGTGGGGAGGGGGTAGCATTGCGGCAATGTCTTGAGCTAGACATGTTGATACCTTTGAGTAGATGAGTAAAGATTCAGTTCTGAAATCAGTGGGGGTTCTAAACCTCCCAAATGGTGTGGCGGTGCTGCTTCGTGATGTGTTTCGGGTGCTACGTGTCCGAACTACACCCCGGCCGACCGTTGTTGTCTCTGGTGAACTTGAAACTGCTGAGGCTGTTTCTTTTTACAGCTTTGATACCTCGGGCGCGGGACGCAGATCCACTGCTCTGCTGGTTCAGACTACCAAGTACGGGTAGTTGCCGAGGCCTGTCATGGTGGCGAGCCCCCTGGGTACCTTGCACACCCCCTGGCCCCTCATTCCCAAACACCAGGCTAGCGCTGCATGGGTATTCGCGCCAAGCTCTTTGGGGAAGTGGAGGGGCGCCAGCTCTTGGCCCGACTCGACGCCGGATCTTGCTTGGCTCGTTGTCAAACTCCGGGGGGACAGTGGCGTGTTTGTGGTTCATTGAACCTCTTGTTTTCGAATATTTGGTCCCTTCATGCTGTGATACCATCTCCTCCTGACAGTTCAAGTTAGAAAGGGGGAAAAAGGGAAAAAAGGGGAAAGGGGTGAACAAAAGCAACCTCCCACAACCACTCAGATTGACATCGGCTCCCACCGCCCCGAGGCTGCCACACTCTTCAGTTCGCCCTGGTCTCTCAACCTCGGCTTCTTTCGTTTTCTCTTTCAACCCCAGAAGCGTTACCAAGCTGTACGGTACACCTCTCGCCAAGTCCCAAATACGTTTCATGCCGGTAGATGCTCCCCAGACCGGCTCCACGGGTTGCAGCAAAGCCAGGAACAATTCTCGGAGTCAGGACGTAGACAAGTCTATGATGCTCCATAGCATCTGACGCTCAAGATTCAGAGCTATATACCCCTAGCTGTGTACCCCACCGGCACCTAACTTCACCCGGACTTGTTTCTTGCTCTCTTCCGCAAATCCAACCATGGTGTACTGCGGGAAGCCCTCCAAGGGCTGCCAGATGTGCCGGACTCGGCGTATTAAGGTAGGCCGATCAGCGAAGGAGACTCGACTACCCACAAGTAGGAGATATTGACGGCATTCCGTAGTGTGACGAAACAAAACCGACATGCAACCAATGTGCCAAGGCACGGCGTGAATGCCCCGGCTACAAAGACGCATTCGACCTTGTCCTCCGCAACGAGAACCTCGCCGCGAAGCGTCGAGCCCTGAAAATCGGCAACCCAAGACGGGGCGGCGCTGGCAACGTCGGCAAGAAGTCCAAAGCCGCAGCGTCTTCCTCTTCCTCCGCCTCGTCATCATCATCCTCATCATCCTCCTCCTCCGCATCCCCCACCACCCCCCCACCCCCATTCACAACAACCACCACCAGGACCATCCGCTTCCAACCGCCCCTCTCCCAACAACGCCAAGAACAAGTCCTCATCTTCGACCAAGCCCGCGCCCGCGCCCTCTCCCCAACCCCGATCCACATCGCCCCGGAGTCCCTCGCGCCGTGCCACTTCGTCGCCAACTTCGTGCTGGCCCCGCGGCACGGCGGCTCGCGCGGCTTCATGGAATACCTCGTCCCGCTGCTCGACCGGGCGACCGCCATCTCCGGGGCTGGCAACAGCAGCGAGGCGCACCTGCTGCATGCGTTCAACGCGTGCGCCCTGGCGTCGCTGGGCAACCGCACGTCGTCGTCGGTCGCCTCGGCTGCGCCGCCGCTGGCTAAGGGGGGGTCTGCTTTGGGTGGGGGGATGCCGGGGTTGGGAGGGGCGGCGGCGGGGGCGGGTGGGCAGCGCACGGGGGTGCTGGGGAAGGCGTTTGCTGAGTATAGCAAGGCGTTGAGGGCGACGCAGGCGGCGTTGGTGGACCCGGAGAGGTGGAAGGGGGATGGGGTGCTGGCGGCGGTTTTGTTGTTGGGGATGTTTGAGGTGAGTTTATTTTAATTTTTTATTGTTGGGTTGATGGCAGGGTTATTGGGGTGTGGGAGAGGGGAGAGGGTGGCTGATGAAAGAACAGAATATCACGGCCAAGCAGCTGGGCAATATGGCCTGGGGATCGCACATCGAGGGCGCGTTGCAGCTTGTCAAGGCCCGCGGGAGGAGTCAGTTGAAGACAGAGATCGGGGTGCAGTTGTTTATTGCTGTGAGAACGCAACTTGTAAGTTGGACCCGCGACTTGACTCGAGGGGTTCGATGGGTCTAACATACCTACCAGGTCATCCACACCCTTGCTACTGGTAACCCTCCACCGATGGGTACCGACTGGTGGCTGCAGGATGCCGTCTCCGACTCAACCGCCTCCGAATGCCAACGGCTCAGCCTCCTGACCGGCGAGTTGCGCGGTGATATAACCCGCCTTATGACCGGTGTCACCCGCACTCAGCAAAACATCGAGCTTGTTGAGGACTTGATGCGCCGTGCGCAAAATCTAGACGAGCAGGTTGCAGCGTGGATGGATTCGGTGCCAGATGCATGGCAATTCAGGACATTATGCTGGCAGCTCCAGAGCCTCGCCGTTCCCGGCGGCAACGACTACTACAGGGCGGAAGTGTTCCCGGGACGGGTAGATGCATATACCGACTTCTGGGTGGCGGGAGTATGGAACCAGGCCCGGACGACGAGGCTTGTCCTCATGTCTATCATAGTCCGCTGTGCCGCTTGGGTGTGCTCGCCCGTGGACTACCGAACGACACCCGAGTACGCCACTGCGGCAAGAGTATGCGTGGACACCATTTCAGACATCTTAGCCTCGGTGCCGTATTACTTGGGGTGGCACACCAAGAGGAAAGATTTGTTACCAGAGGACGGATCAGCGGGTTTTGCTTATGGCGACAACTTTGGGACAAAGGGGCTGGCTGGGTATTTCCTAACCTGGCCTCTGGCTTGTATGCTGACCCAAGACTATACGACTGATGCCCGTACGTGCCCCTCCTAGACCGGCTGGAACAAACACTGACGAGACTTTTCCAGAACGAGCATACATCAGGGGCAGGCTCAAGCACATCGGCGACGAGCTGGGGATCAAGTATGCGCATATATTATCCCTGGTGAGTATTCCCCGGCCCCTATCAATGATCATCTTTCGCTAAAGGAGGAGTCAGCTCAATGTCCGTGTCCCGTCACTGCTCATCCGCTCTGATGGTCTCCTTGCCAAGCCTTATCCCATGGCACACGACTTCGAGAAGTTGATATCGTCGGGCCGCCAGGCCTATCCGCTCCCGAAGGGGTATGCACCTAGCCAAGAGCCATCACAATCCCGTCAGAGCCAGGGCGGACCGGCAAGTGCGCCCGGGCCGAGATCACAAGTGGCCATGGAGAAACAGGTTTCAATGTGACGTTAAGATGGTTATGATTCTATTCATCTCGGCGCAAGAGGGTTAGTTGTACGGCTTTGGTTTGGTGTTGAATACCCTAGTTTTGGGCTCTGTAAATATATGGAATCCTACGACGTTGTAATTTGAATATTATATCGGCGTGAAAGAGCATTAAAACCAAGAACTCGAATATATACGAGCACAAGCACCCTTTTCCCCGCTAACCCCCGCCGGGGTCGTGACGTCGAGTTAACTCCACGCGGAGCAGAGCTTATACCTGCGTCAACGGCTGGCGGTCCCGCAAATATCTGTATTTGCCTCGACTTTTCTACCTTGGTCCCTGGGTTGGTTGATTAGTTATGGCCCTCCTCTGGCTTCGGCTTCGTCAAGACATTCCTGTTCGTGACGTTAGTGGCGTCAAAATACAAGGAGGAATGTTTGACGGTACCTCTTTCGTCTTGCAGCCTCGTCATTCTCATTAGGACTCGAGCCAGAGCCCAATTCCCATGCCTTTACGACCCAGCTCTGGGTCTTGTCCAGGTACGATTCAGTCTCAATGCCGTGGACTTTGAGTCGAACACCGTCTTTCGTGAAGGACACGTTCTCGCCCATCTGCTTGCGAGCCTGTGTCTTGATCTTGCCGATTGATAGGTAGATCTGGTAGCAGACCCAAGCCACCACACTCAGGACGACGATGGTGATGATCAGGGGCAGAAGTTGCCTGAGAGTGGTGTTAGGCCATTTCCAAAAGCGGCGAAGAAGCATTTCAATTAGACGAGGCGGGACTAACCTGATTGTCGACGGCGGGGTCTGCAACTTTTGCTTTCCCCACGCCATGATGATCAAGATGAAGATGAAGATGACGCGACTCGGAGCGCAAGTAGGGTTGATAATAAGTGAGGGAAGGCGAGCGCAACGGGTTTCAAATCGAGATGGTTTGGGATAATCGTCAGCCCCGGGAATAGACTTAGGTTTTATGTTGCACTTGGGGGTATTCAAAGCCGGGGCAACATAAGTTAGCAAGGAAGTTGGCCCGGTGTGGGCTGCCTCTCCGAAACCACCTGAGGGGTCTTCAATCGGGTCGCAGCAAGTTCTGAGGGACGCGATATTGCGGCAAAACCTACGTCGTCGCCGTGTTGGCCAGCGACAGAAAACACGCACGTTTTTGAAGCTTCAGCCTCAATCCAGGTTTTTATATCTAAAAAATAATCTTCGAGACTACGTTCGAGACAGCCGATATTCCGAATGCCGCGCTGTCTTTAATTGCAGCCAAGAAGCACTGCCGCCGACTGCCGCTTGTTGCAGTCAGTTTTGTTCCAGGTTGCTGAGCGCCGGGTGCTGGGCTGCAGGGAAGCCGGGAAGCCCACGCATCGCTGCAGCCAGTGATCGGCCTGATGCCATCGCCTCGGTGGTGATGCTCCACTTTCCTTGGCTGATCTAAAATACCAAGGCATTGTGGTATGTTACACGGCCGAACCCTCGATCTGCTTACCTGTTCGTTACACGTAATTATTGTATTACTATGCATTTATCGAAGCATTCTCGAATCGAGCTCCTAGCGGTCTTCGCCAACGATTGTGTTCTCTTGGCATCCACAAGCAGCCACGGCTTGAGCGCCACAGTGCGAGACAAGACCATTCTGATAGTATCCCTGCGGTCCGCTTGAGCGCTGAAGGCTTGCGCTGATCAGGCCAGTCTGTCATCCCGCAGCCCCTCTACCAAAACTGGTTAAGGCCACGGCAGCAGCTCCAACCCTGTAACTCGCGCCAATCCAGAGCTTGCTCCACAGTCCGCCACCGGGCTGCCACCGACGCCATTCATCCTTCCTGCCAGCTCTCCGCCTCCAAGACCGCACAACACGGACCTGCAACCACGCAGGTAATTTATACCACGCCAACGCCCCGGCCACCCTTTTGGTGTTGTTGACGCTGCATTGCCCGCTTCCAGTCTCGACACGGACACGCGCTGCAGCAGCGTCGCACGGCCGAGCTCACCATGTCCGCCCCCCACGACGGCTACGGCCAGTTTCCGCCTCAGCAACCCACCGAACAACCCCCGTACCCCGACCAAGGTTATGCGAACCCGGCCGATGCCCCGCCCCCGGCGGCTGGCGCACCTCACGCCGCCGACCATGGCAAAAAAAAGAAGCGCGCATATGCTGCCGGTGCCTTCGATGTCGCCGCGGGGGGCAATGCTGCAGTCGGTGGTCAGGTGCAAGGGGGGGGCCAGTTTGGAGCTCCGGCCCCGAGCTACGGAGGTTATCCGCAACCAGAGGCCCAGCCCGCTGCTTATGGCGCCCAACCTGCTGCCTACGGCGCCCAACCGCAACAGCCGTATGGGATGCCTGCGCCGGCACCGGCCGTGGGATACCAGGCCCCGGAACCGTATTACCCCTCGGCCGGCGCTCCTCCGGCTCCGGGTGATGTTGCCGGTTTGGCCTCCGGCATGTCGGCCATGAATCTTGGATCGGGAGCGCAACAGCAACAGCAGCAAGTCCCGGCCCAGGGGAGAGTCGGCCCCCTCAACCAGCTCTACCCGACCGATCTCCTCAACCAGCCCTTCAATGTCTCCGAGTTGGACCTCCCTCCGCCGCCTATCATCTTGCCGCCGAATGTACGTTGAGCAGGCCGAGCGAGATTTGTGACGTTGTTAAGGATGCTAACTCTTTGAATAGTCCAGCGTCACCCCTTCCCCAGATGCGAACTGCCTCCCGAAATATGTGCGATCGACCGTGAACGCTATCCCCACGACGCACTCGCTGCTCAAGAAAAGCAAGTTACCGCTGGCGCTTATCATCCAGCCTTACGCGGCTCTTCACGATTTGGACGACCCTGTTCCCGTTGTCCAGGATCAGGTCATCTCGCGTTGCCGGAGGTGCAGGTCTTACATCAACCCATTTGTTACCTTCCTCGACCACGGCCACCGATGGCGCTGCAACATGTGTAACCTCACCAACGACGTGCCTCAGGCATTTGACTGGGACGCCGCGGCTCAAAAGACCGTTGACCGGTGGCAGCGGCACGAGCTGAACCACGCCGTCGTCGAATTTGTGGCCCCGCAGGAATACATGGTCCGCCCCCCGCAGCCGCTGGTCTACCTCTTCTTGTTTGATGTCAGCTATGCTGCTGTATCGACCGGTCTCCTTGCCACTAGCGCCCGTACCATTCTCGACAGTTTGAACAGGATCCCCAATGCCGATCGGCGCACCAGACTCGGGTTCATCGCCGTGGACTCCAGCCTACACTACTTTTCAGTGCCCAAGGACTCGGATGAGAACGGCGAGACGAGCATGCTTGTGGTGAGCGACTTGGACGAGCCGTTCCTCCCAGTTCCCCAGGAGCTGTTGGTTCCCCTGACCGAGTGCCGGAATAGTATCGAGAATTTCCTCACTAAGCTCCCCGAGATGTTTGCCAACAACCAGAACAATGGGTCCTGCATGGGATCTGCCCTTAGGGCTGGGCATAAGCTGATCTCACCCCTCGGTGGCAAGATCGTGGTCCTCAGCGCTTCACTTCCCAACGTGGGCTATGGCAAGCTCGAGATGCGGGAGGACAAGAAGTTGTTGGGCACGTCCAAGGAAAACGGCTTGCTCCAGACTGCGAACAGTTTCTACAAGAGTTTCGCCGTCGAATGCTCCAAAAACCAGGTTTCAATCGACATGTTCCTCTTCTCGTCTCAGTATCAGGACGTGGCGTCGCTCAGCAACCTTCCGAGGTACACGGGCGGTCAAACATGGTTCTACCCAGGATGGAACGCGGGTCGCCCAGAGGACGCGATCAAGTTTGCCTCGGAATTCAGCGATTTCCTCTCCTCTGAGATCGGTTTGGAGGCGGTTCTTCGCGTTCGGGCGACCACCGGTCTGCGCATGAGCACATTCTACGGAAATTTCTTCAACAGGAGCTCCGACCTGTGTGCGTTCCCTGCCTTCCCTCGCGACCAGTGCTACGTGGTCGAGGTGGCCATCGACGAGAACCTGACCAAGAACGTCGTCTGCTTGCAAACGGCGGTTCTGCACACGACGTGCAACGGTGAGCGCCGCATCCGAGTGATGACGCTCGCTCTGCCGACAACAACCAACCTTGCCGATGTCTACGCTTCCGCCGACCAATGCGCCATTACCACGTACTACAGCCACAAGGCCGTGGAAAAAGCGCTCGGCAGCGGCCTCGACTCTGCTAGGGATATGCTACAGAGCAAGGTCACCGAGCTCCTGCAGACCTTCAGGAAGGAGTTGGCTGGCGGCAGCATGGGTGGCGGGTTCCAGTTCCCATCCAACCTACGCGGCCTACCGGCCTTGTTCTTGGGCTTAATCAAGCATGTTGGACTGAGGAAATCCGCGCAGATCCCGTCGGATCTAAGATCTGCAGCCCTCTGCATGCTGTCGACCCTCCCCCTCCCGCTCCTGATGCAATACATCTACCCCCGGCTGTACTCGTTGCACGACATGCCCGACAACGCGGGCTATCCCGACCCAGAGACGAGCCAGATCGTGCTCCCGCCGCCGCTCAACCTTTCGTCGGAGCGGTTCGTGCCCTTCGGCCTCTACCTCATCGACGACGGGCAGACGCAGTTCCTGTGGGTCGGCCGCGACGCCGTCCCGCAGCTGCTCGTCGACGTGTTTGGCGTGACGGACCGCGCGCAGCTGCGCGTCGGCAAGGGCGCGCTGCCGGAGCTGGACAACGACTTCAACGAGCGCGTGCGCGCCGTCGCGCTCAAGAGCCGCGACCACAAGGCCAAGGGCGTCGGGAGCATCATCGTCCCGCACCTGTACATTGTCCGCGAGGACGGCGAGCCGAGCCTGAAGCTGTGGGCCCAGACGCTCCTGGTGGAGGACCGCGCGGACCAGGGGATGAGCTACCAACAGTGGATGGGGACGCTGAGGGAGAAGGTCAGTACTTGATCGGGGCGGGTGGTTTCTCCTGAAGTGGGTATGGTACTGATAGCTTGAACAGGTTGTTCAATAATGAAGAATGAAAACTTGTGTGGTAGCCCATGGGAAAGTGTTTCTGTGTTTCAACGCATGGGTACTGCTTGCAGTGAATAAATAGATTTACGGATCAAGGGTCCAGGAAGAGAGGAATCGCAATATTTGCCATCACTTGTTTCCGAGTTACTAACCTCAACTTTGTCTTGGGGGAATTCTCCGGTGTTATTCTCCGGTCTCGATCACACCCCAACATCCCCCTTAACCCTCGCTCTCTGTGACCATCCCAGTCTATTACGCGACAGCGCAACCTGAGGTGCTGCCTATCATGTTATTTCGCCGGCGTCCCCCGTGCGACGACGAGTTGGCCAGTGAGATCTACGTCACGAGGATCGTAAACGAGGTTATGCAGCCTGGTGAGAGGACCGCGGTCGTTTTTCAAGGTCTCTCGGCCATGGCGGTCGTTTCTCTTGAGTGCCCAGAATAGCAACGCAGGAGGACCCACCCGGTCGCCTTTCTGGCCTCCCCCCATCAGGGGTTCGCTGCGCGCGCTGGTGCGGCTCTTCGCATGCAGTCTGTGAGCTTGTGTGTGCGCGTGCGTGCGTGCGTGCTTCTCGACATCATCCGACGCAAGGCCCCAACGGGAAGCTGGGAACCCGGGCTGCTGGACGTCTCGAACAGATTGAACAAGCGCAGCGCGCGAAGGTGCACTGCCACTGCCACGGGCAACAGGGGCGCCAAAACCTCAGCTCAGCAACCTGTCATTGGCCCCTGTGAAACCAGCCCCGATGGGGTCTGTGTGCGTGTTTCTGGTTTTCCCTAGGGCGCTCCATCCCGTTGTTTCCGCAGAGCTAGCTGCCGGCCGCAAGTGGGTGGCCGTCCTGGCTATGGGGGCCCATGAGGCCATGAAACAGGAGGCCCGCCCGCCATTTCATTGGCGATTTCAGGTTTGAGACAGGCGCCGAGAAGGGAATATGAGAAAGTGGGTCCCGCTTGTGCCGCGCCAGAGTTCGGCCAGGGCAATGGTGTGGAAGAGGGGGGAGGGGAGCTGTCGCCTGCCTGCTCGGGCGCCTAATTTGAATGCTCGTTGGGCCGTTTGGGGGGGTGTACTATGCAGGTCTGCCCTCTTAGGTATCTTATTCCTGTGTGGGAGCTGCTTGGTGGACCGTGGGACGGATTTGGGTTGATGCAGTGTGATCGGTGTGAAGATGGGACAGTGACGGAGTGATGGAAGTTAACTCCCTGCTTGCTTTGCAGCATGCGGGGGGTGTTGAGCAAACCATCGAGGTGGGATTATTCGAGATTGCGGGTGGCTTCTTCCAGATGACCCAAACGTTGCAACTCTGGAATCGACATCACGGGATGTCTCTCAGTTTGATTGTTTAAGCGCCTGGTAAAACCAACCTGTCGCCGGAGATAGGGGGATGGGATCTTTTCTGAATCCGAATCACACTGGTTCTATTCCGAGCGCTCGACTGTGTCTGGACGGGAATAATCGCCCAATCACTCTGGAGCCTGTTGGTTCTTGAGTACGGTAGGCACGTACCGACGTCAAGGTTCCCACCTGGCCTCGTCTCGAAGAGGGTCCCAATCAAGGTCAACAGACAACATTCAAAAGGCAGAGACCCGCAAACTCCCGTTCAAATATACTTGAGAGCGGAGTCTGACGACCTCCGACCGTAACCTCGCGTTTTGAATGACCCCAAGGGCGGGTGGTGGTGGTGGTGAGAGCAAGCCCCAATCGGGACCTGGGTGGGGAGGCCTGGGCTTCAGACTTGCCCACCATGGACGATTGTGGATGGCCGCCAGGGGGTGACAGTGCCCAACAGCAACATCCTGGCTGACCCACACAACCCCTGCCTTTTGTTACTCCATCTCCCCGCCAGTGAGAGGGCCAGATCCAGGATGGGCCGCCAAACTCGCCCTCATTCTTCTACAACACGACCTCCCCTCTCCCCCGTCGACTGGCTTTAGATTTCTCTGTTTGCTATCCATTTCGAGATCCCGGTGCCGTCTCCGTGGGAAGCTCTTGATTTGCGTCTTCAATCGACGTAAACGTAGCAAGCTTGCCCTCAGGTCGTCCGCTCTTTTCCTGAGTACCGTCACGGCCAGTTCAGCCCAGAAGCGGGGCAACCTACTACCTCCCCAAGTGGAATCCGTCTCTCGCCCCGTTCGTCGCAAATACACCTTCGGCCTCCGACAACTGTATAGTATCTTTCACTAGCAGTTTGTTCCCCGGAGCTCCCCTCACAGACAGCCTCCTCAGGTACGTACGCGAATGTTTGTTTGTGAGCATCCGTCCCATGTCGTCGCCCTGCCCCTCTTCCCTCGCCAAGGACCCCTCCTCGGAACACCTGCAACACGATCCAAGGACGCACAGCAAGCAGCTTCTATTTCCTTGGGGTTCGTGCTACCGGGAAAATGAGCGCTTTGGGTTCGACCAGTACAAGATCTCCTGTGTGCGGGCTCTCCCAGCGCAATGCGCTGCTCAGTCGAGGAGAGGTGCTTGCACGGGAATGCCGAGAAATACACACGAAGCGTTTGATCGCCCGTTCCCGTCATCCCATCCCACCACCCAGCGGTTTCGAGCATGCTCCCTTGGGCATCTCCCTTGTGGTATGTTCGATTGGAGCTTCGAGAAGCGCATCGACCCCTGGAATCTTGTACGACAGCGATTGGCGCCTGATCGCCATCTTCCCATGGCTTGTCTCGCTCGCAGGCCCCGCCTCCCACGATATCTGTCCATAGCGCAGCAGTTATCGTTGCCGACTATAGTTCACCCCTGATGGCCTGCCACATGCTGTTACTGCTCCTAGTTGGTAATTTTGGTCGCTAACTTGCAGTCATTGCATTGCAACAGACAAAGGCCCCGAACCGAGCCTCAATCCACACGGCGCGCATTTTCGTCGATCAAAGAACTACGAATAGCTCACGAGGCCTATACTCGCGATTTATACAGTAGAATTCGACCTCGGTGTTGCGATCACAAAGGGAAAACATAATAAGTTGGGTCGACCTATCACCTTGACGACCCTTATCCGGTGACACCCAACCTTGGACGCCGCTTCCTGCTCTAGTCAGCTTGCGAATCTACGGAGGAACCAAGCGAGGGTAATTAATTGGAAGAAGCCTCGGAAGGTTCAACGGCATCAAAACAGTTCGCGCGAGTACGGCGGCATTCCAGCAACCATGAGTAACGCACAGAACCGCGGGGGCGCGCGAAAGATCTCATTCAACGTCAGCGAGCAGTATGACATCCAAGATGTCGTCGGCGAGGGCGCCTATGGAGTCGTGTGGTGAGTCCATTCGCGTGATCGCTGCTTGCGCATCCAAGATCTAACATCGCCGACCAGTTCTGCTGTCCACAAGCCCTCAGGGCAGAAGGTCGCTATCAAGAAGATCACACCCTTCGATCATTCAATGTTCTGCTTGCGGACACTACGCGAGATGAAGCTGCTGCGTTACTTCAACCACGAGAACATTATCTCCATCCTCGACATCCAGAAGCCACGGAGCTACGAAACCTTCAACGAGGTTTACCTAATCCAGGTAGGACTTGCCGTCGTATCATGTATGTTTCTGGTTACTGATACTAAGATATTAGGAACTCATGGAAACCGATATGCATCGCGTCATCCGCACTCAAGAACTGTCCGATGACCACTGCCAATACTTCATTTACCAAACACTGCGCGCGCTCAAAGCGATGCACTCGGCGAACGTGCTTCATCGAGACTTGAAGCCGTCCAACTTGCTTCTCAATGCCAATTGCGACCTGAAGGTCTGCGATTTCGGTCTGGCGCGGTCCGCAGCGTCGCAGGAGGACAACTCAGGCTTCATGACGGAATACGTCGCCACCCGTTGGTACCGTGCTCCTGAGATCATGTTGACATTCAAGGAGTACACCAAGGCGATCGACGTATGGTCAGTGGGCTGCATTCTGGCCGAAATGCTCAGTGGAAAGCCTCTATTCCCTGGCAAGGACTGTACGTGTCGCAAACTCTCGAAACCCTCCCTTTTAATGCTGACACTCGCGCATAGACCACCACCAACTCACGCTCATTCTGGACGTTCTGGGCACTCCGACGATGGAGGATTATTACGGGATCAAGTCTCGCCGCGCGCGCGAGTACATCCGGTCGCTGCCTTTCAAGAAGAAGGTGCCTTTCCGGACGCTGTTCGAAGGCACATCCGACTTGGCACTTGATCTACTAGAAAAGCTCCTCGCGTTCAACCCCGTCAAACGCATCACAGTTGAGGAGGCGCTTAAGCACCCCTACCTTGAGCCCTACCACGACCCGGATGATGAGCCGACCGCGCCGCCCATCCCCGAGGAGTTTTTCGACTTCGACAAGCACAAGGATAACCTAAGCAAGGAGCAGTTGAAACAACTGATTTTCCAGGAGATTATGAGGTAGGGGGTTTAAAGCACGGGGTTCGGCCTTCGCTTGCTCCCTTTTTTGATTTGGGGTTGGAATCTTGTAGGAGATAGAGATATGGGTTGGCGGGCGCACATTGGCAGCTATGTTGAGTATTTGGGGCCTGGTGGAATGGCCCGGTCAACAGGTAGCGCTGATACTTCTCTTTGCATGAATTTATTCCTCATATTTCCCGAGGAAGGATAAGGGCTGGTTATATACATTGAGCCGCCCCGAGTTCCTCTAGAAAGTCGTCGGAGTTATTGCAAACTATGCTTGTCTTTGAATGCTCTTGCTGTGTTGTCTTAACAGGTTTGGCACCCTCGACTGTTCTGTGGGTATCTTCTGACGCTGTACTCGCGGCCCCCGCGCTCGTTGTCGTGACTGTCTGTCTGATCATCGTAAAATGCAGAGTGATGAACGCCAACTTAACCTCTCCAACACTGCCGTCGCCCCGTGCTATCCGATTCCCGAAAAATGAAATAGTTTTGAGCTGAGATATTGCCTCAAGCCATTCCCAGAACGCCAACCACCCACCCCCCGTCCCCCCAAGATTGACCAAAACCCGGGTCAACCCGACACATTCATCTCGTCATTCAGTCCAACAAACCCGCGCCCTAGCCCTTTTCTAACCAACCGCTCTTGTAACCGCCTCATCGCCAAAAAAGAAAACACCTACCCATCACCCACCCCAACCGAGTCGAGGCGAGGCATCCGCAACCGCATCCACACCCACCCAGCCAACCATACCCAAAACAGAACCCCCTCCCCCTCTTCTCAAAAAAAGCACCTCACGCCCCAATCACCCACACCTCAATCCCCAGCACACCAAACTTCTCGCCCTCATCACTCAGCGGCTCGTTGCCGAACGTCTGGCTCGTCGAGCTGACGCCCCGCTCCAGGGAGTCGTCCAGCCAGAGCCCGTACTTGCCGTCGCCGGCGCCGAGCGAGAGGAAGTGTGCCTCGCAGAGCATGTAGTACTCGTTGATACCCGAGTAGGGGAAGGCTTTGAAGCGGATTGGTTGTGGGGTGGGGGTGCGCGAGGGGGGGTTGCCGTTGTGGTTGTGGTTGTTGGTGGTGTTGGTGCCGTTGGTGTTGGTATTGTGTGGGCCGGCGGAGATGGTGGTTGTTCGGAGGTTGGCGTTGGTGTCGTCGTTGTCGATGAGGGAGGGGGGTGGAGGGAGGGGGGAGAGGACCGAGGCGCGCCAGAGGAAGCATTCGCCTGTGCCGAAGTATTTGGGGGCCGGGTGGGGGTAGTCGGAGAGGTAGGCGCCGAAGAGCTGGTGCGCGGAGCCATTATGTTAGTGTCGGTTCAGGGCGGGGGTATTGGGAGTAGGGGCGTCACTTACACCGCCGTCGCAGTCCTTCACGCACAGCACGAACCCTACCCTCACCCCTTGATACTGTGCGCACTTCTCGTACAGCGTCGCTAGGCTAGCGCCGTCCTGCTCGAGGCTGTACACCAGCCGCCATTCGTCCACGATCCCCAGCCGGGCCGGCACCATAATCCGTATCTCCTCTGCGACCGGCGCAGTCAGGAGCCGCGCATCCTGCGGTGTTTCCTCTGAAAACCCCAGCAGCTGAAGGGGCTCTAGCGGTGGCAGGCCCATTGGAGAAGCGGTGCGGTGCGGATAGAGAGTATGGGGAGGGGTGTATACGCCGTCCAAACCGTTGCCGTGGTTATCTTCGTGGTGCTGCCGCTTATCTCCGCCGTCGGGCTGAAATGTGCGTGCGTGGGGCAGGCCGGGCGGGTGGGGAGTCGAGGGAGAGGGTTCGCTCGAGAAGCGGCGCATGAAACCGCCCCAGAGGCTGGAGACGGAGGAGGTAAGGAAGGTGGATGAGCTAGGCGAAGCGGTGCCTGGCGGGGTGACGGAGCGGGAAGATGCTGGAGAGAGGTTGAGGTCTGGGGTGTGGTGCGTGCGGGGCGGTCGGTTGTGGTTGGGGGCGTCGAAAGCCATGGTATTTTGCCAGTAGTACACTGATTTATATGTCCACGTAGGCACCTCTCGGATTAGGGAAGCTTGTTTGGCTGAAGCTCCAAGTGTGGTGGGGACTTCAAGAACCAGCAAGCGATGCTGGCGATCAGTGGCCCAAGTTGACGGCCATGAAGTCGATGCAGTATATAAGAGGTTGGATTGGTGTGGCCTCAACCGTAAATGGTGTTGATGCGCAACAAAGTCGATGATCAGGGAGCGAGGTCCATTCTATGTCATGTCTGGCGTTCGCCTTAGAGCACTCATTGCGTCAGCCTTATAGCGCGCGCACTGTGTCAGAGAGCGCACAAAGTGACGAATACTCCTAGATACCTTGGCATGCGACGGGTTGGGCCAATCCAGGCGGCCGGTTAGGTAACGGTTAGGTAACTGATGGACGATGTCAGGTACCTGTACTTCGCCGTTGCATGGGCCTGGGCTCTTGCGGGGAACCCATTGGCGAACCGTTAACTCAGACAACCACATCGCACTTCTTCCGCCCCCAAGAGAATCCCGACCAACGAAGCCAAGGACTGGGTAGCATTTTTAGAGTCTCACGTGCTGGATGCTTTTCATGCCATTAGCGCCGTCAGGCGTTCTAGACTCTTCCTATTCTAAGCTCTTGCTGTAGTGGGCAATGCCCTGCCACACGCCCTCTGGCGTGGGCTGCTCGGCACAAACTTCGGGTTCGTACCCGAACTCATGGATCAGGTGATCGCGGGTGGTAGGCCCGATCGTAGCAATCAGTGTGTTTCGGTCAGGCTGCTTGGGTCGAGCCTTGCCCGTACTCTCGTCGAGGAGGCCCATGGCACTCAGCATGCTATCACAGCCGCTCGGCGAAAACACGACCACCCATCTCCTTGGTCGGTCTGCCGTGTCCGCGAGACGCAGCCTAAAGTCCTCCCGGAAAGACTCCAATTCACCGGTGCCGTAGACGACCACTTCGTCCACCCGCCATCCCGCCGCAGTTAGCACCTTGGGGATAATATCCCGCCGCTTCTCACCCACGAGGAACAGCAACGGAGGTTTAGACTCGCGGTCCTTGTACCACTCCCCGTAATGTTCAAGAATGAAAGGGGCCAGTTTGTCCCCAATCCCCGTGTGTTCGCCAAAGACCTGCAGGGGAGGTACTTGAGGTACGGCTTTCAAGGCCCGCGTGGTTGCTGGTCCAACGCTGTAGACGGGCACGTCCTGGAGATGAGGCCAGCCATCTTCACCTGCAAATTGCTCACCTTAGTTATTTTATCCCACCCCGCCGAGGCTAGAGTCTCACCTCGCCTTTCCTCGACAAGTTTCGTAAAGGCCTCGACAGCGCGCTGGGACGTGAATATGAGGCCGCCATACGCGCTGCCTTCTTCCGTGCTTATAGCCCTACTTTGTAAGACATTTCGCACTTTGGCCATTCCATCGTTGCCGAACTGGTGCTTGAGCACGGGGACGAACGAGGGCTCGTAGCTGACGCCATCGGGAGGGGCGGAAAACAACTCCTCGTAGGCGTCTCCAGGGACCGACTTGGTTTTTAGGAGGAGGACAGGCGTTTTTTGTGACATTGTTCGTCTCGAGGTCAATTGGATAAGAGCGTGGTGTTGTCAAAGGGGACGAGGAATGCCCCGCAGGGAGCGACAAGCACCGATTTGGTTTACTTTAGTCTGCTTGTTATCGATAAGCTTCTTCTCTCATGACATCCCTGTTCGTCTGATTTCCAAGCAGCCGCGAAAGTAACTATTGAGTTTGCCTGCCGGCATCGCCGTTCCAAGGAGGCTCTCACCATTGCGAGGACCTAACTTTGGCTAGATCCGCCAGTTTCCGGGGCATCCCAGCGCGCTCAGATGGCAGCCGACAGCACAGAACCGCAAACTACCAATGCGCCAGGTACGGCTGGCGCTACTGCAGGTACCAGTGCTGAGGCGCCGCCGCCAAAGCACCCTAAAGGCGTGATTCTCGGCAAGGACGGGAAACCGTAAGTCGCGGCTAGAATTTGTGTGTTGAGGCTTCACTGACAACACCCCTTTCACTCTAGCTGCCGCGCCTGTAATTCCTTCGCATCCTTTACCACCCAAAGCAAATCCGCCCTCAAAGCCGTAGCACCGGCGCCCACGAAGGACTGCCCGCCCGACGTCGAGGTGCTCGGCCGCAGCACCTGGACCCTCCTCCACTCGATAGCAGCCGCATACCCACCGACGCCGACGCCGAAAGAACAATCAGACATCAAGAGCTTCATGCGCCTGTTCTCCAAGCTCTACCCGTGCTGGGTGTGCGCCGAAGATTTTCAGGCGTACATGCAGAAGCGGGAAGTCAAAGCGGGGAGCAGGGATGAGTTCGGGAACTGGCTATGCGAGGCGCACAACGAAGTGAACCGGAAGCTAGGAAAGCCTACATTTGACTGTAGGAAGTGGGAGGAGAGGTGGAGGACCGGCTGGAAGGATGGGAGTTGCGACTAAGGGTTGAGAAGGGCAACATTGTTGGAGTATTTTGGATCGGAATTGTACAAACCTACAAGTCATCTTGGGAGGTAGGGGTTGGATTACACGGCGTTGGCGTGGTATGTATCTCAGTTGAGGCCTTCTCCCTCCCTCTTCTCTATTAGTCATGGCGTTCGGGCTTATCATCTCCTCTCGGTCATTTGAGCATAGCGACGGGAATAGAGAAGAATCTAGACCTGGCTTATTTCTAGAGTCGTACAAACCACGGCGACATAAAGCCTGATCTTAAAAAAATACTCGTGTTGTGAGAGTGGCATGGTGGCTGTGGGTGGTCACCCATGGTGGGGTCTTGGCAGGGACTCCCCGAGGCTGGTCCCATTTTAACTGACACCGGCTGGCTCCGGTGGTGGGGGAGCTGGCTGGAACGGCCGACTCGATTACATCACAGGCGCGTCAACGAACCGCATCGAGCCACCAAGTATGCAGGGCAATTGCACCTACATTCAATGCCGATTTCCACCCGTGGCCAATTCGCCGCCGGTTATGGCCGCGGGGTCCAGACTACCTGCACTACCAGTGGCCTGATGTAGACTTGCGTCACACATGAACCCCGCTGATAATGGATGCCCGGGCAATGCCGCTTCCAGGGCAGGAGCGTGTTTGATCGCGAGCTTTGCAGTGATAAAGCTACTGGGCTCTCCGGGTTGTTGTTGTTTCTTCAAGGCATTCTGAACTCCTGATTTAAACCCTCTCCTCTCCAATTGACAACCCACCTTCGCTGTTGAGCTCGCTGTTCATCCATCGTGCATAAACGATATCGAGACCACCCGCGAACATGGCAGACATCAGGGAACAGGGCCTTAAAAAGCCCATTGCTGTCGCCGAGTACCTTTTCAAGAGGCTCCATGAAATCGGGATCCGCTCCGTCCACGGCCTCCCGGGAGACTTCAACCTGGTAGCCCTAGACTACATCCCCAAAGCCGGGTTGCGCTGGGTTGGTAGCGTGAATGAGCTCAACTCAGGTAAGCAACGTCTCATTGGGAGGAGCGTTGGCGGATACCGAGCTCACCAAATACAGCGTATGCCGCCGACGGATATGCTCGCACCAAGGGCATCTCGGCCATCGTTACCACCTTTGGCGTAGGAGAGCTATCGGCCATCAACGGCATTGCCGGCGCCTTTTCGGAACACGTTCCGGTCGTACACATCGTCGGCTGTCCATCCACCATCTCCCAGCGCAATGGCATGCTGCTGCACCACACACTCGGCAATGGAGACTTCAATGTCTTCGCCAACATGAGCTCCCAGATTTCGTGCGACATGGCTCGCCTGAACAAGCCGGCCGAGATCCCTGACCAGATCGATCATGCTCTGCGGGAGTGCTGGATCCGCAGCCGGCCAGTGTACATCATGCTGCCGACCGATATGGCCGAGAAGAAGGTCGAGGGCGCTCGTCTCGACACACCCATTGACCTCGCTGAACCCAAGAATGATCCAGAGCGTGAAGACTACGTTGTGGACGTCGTTCTCAGGTACCTCCACGCCGCCAAGTCGCCGGTCATTCTGGTCGATGCCTGTGCGATCCGTCATAGGGTACTCGAGGAGGTGCATGATCTTGTGGAAAAAACCCAGCTCCCGGTGTTTGTAACGCCCATGGGAAAGGGCGCCATCAACGAGAACCACCCCTCGTACGGCGGCGTGTACGCAGGCACGGGCTCGCAGCCCGCTGTGGCTGAGCGAGTTGAGTCGGCGGACTTGGTGCTCTCTATCGGCACGCTGAAGAGCGACTTCAACACGGCGGGATTCTCATACCGGACGTCGCAACTCAACACGATCGACTTCCACTCAACCCACTGCACCGTGCGCTACTCCGAGTACCCCGGCGTAGCTATGCGCGGCGTGTTACGCAAAGTGAATGAGAGTGTCGACCTGACCAAGTTGTGTCGGCCATCCTCGCCCGAGGTGGCTAACGAGGTGACCAAGAACAGGGACAGTTCCGAGATCATTACCCAGGCCTTCTTCTGGCCCCGCGTCGGGGAGTACCTAAAGGAGGATGACATCGTGGTGACCGAAACGGGCACTTCCAACTTTGGCATCTGGGAGACCAAGTACCCGCGGGGCGTAACTGGCGTCACACAGATCCTTTGGGGCAGCATCGGATGGTCAGTTGGCGCCGCCCAGGGCGCTGCACTGGCTGCGAAAGATATGGGCACTGACCGGCGAACCATCTTGTTCGTCGGCGACGGCTCGTTCCAGCTTACCGCGCAAGAGGTATCGACCATGATACGGCATAACCTCAAGGTTACCATGTAAGTCTATCTATCACCTTCCCACAAAAACGGTTAAGATACTAACTACGATCAGCTTCCTCATCTACAACGAGGGGTTTACCATTGAGCGCTACATCCACGGCATGGAGGCCGAGTACAACGACATCACCCGCTGGCAATACACCGACGTGCCGACTGTGTTTGGCGGATCGGACAAGCAGGTCCGCAAGTTTGTCATCAAGACCAAAGATGAGCTGGAAAAGTTGTTGACGGACAAGGAGTTCAATGAGGCTGGCGGGCTGCAGTTCGTCGAGCTGTGGATGCCCAAGGACGACGCGCCGCGGGCATTGAAGATTACGGCTGAGATTGCGGCGAAGAATAATGCAAAGATGAGTGACTAGCCGTCTCGCCTGGTTGACGAGAGTAAGGGCGCGGCGGGAAAGGGGGGCGGTTGAGAAGCGGGGAAAAGCTTTGAATGAGGAGTTTGTTTTGATTTCAACAAAGCCTAGTCAGATTAAACGGCTTTCTTCGAAACTAATAATTTTTCGTCTTTTTTTGACTTCGATGTTACATGCTCTAAACTACGGAGTCACGGGAGTGTACCCTCAGGAGACTGCCAAGGTTGGATGTCGGCTACGCACAGAAAGGGGGGTTGTGGATTTATTGTACCACTCACTTAGCATGCATGTGCAGTATACCGTCTATATATATATGGCTACAAAGCTCCTCTGACCTTTGGGACCGGCGTCAAGCCGAGCAACGACGCACTCTGTTCCCAGATCTTCGAACCGAGGGCCGTGGTGACAGAGGTCCCAAGCAACTAAGTGTAAAAGATTCGTGCTTGGCCAATCAGAATCGGTTAGCCCGACTCCAATACACGAATTTCATGCAAGCGGGACTTTGCAACTCAACCAAACTCTCACCAACCATCACACAAGCAAATCGCCAATATGACAGAAAACGGCAAGAGAAAAGACGCCCCGGGCGGCGGAGGGGACTCGCGGTCGAAGAAAAAAAAGGTATGGATAACCGAATGGTGGTCCAGATGGGCCATGGGTTCTCTCATGCAGAGCTATCGTGGCGTCCCGTCGCAACATGATGCCATCCTATCCCAAGCGCTCTCGACACCACGTTTTTGTCATGCGTCCTTAGTCTAATGCTCGCTTAAAATCCTCTGCGTTCGCTAACCCTGCCCTAACAAAAAATAGACTGGAAACGCTGGCAAATGGAAAACCTCCCACCAGCAAGCCAAAGTGCTAGCCCAGGACTCCCACCTCCAACCGGGCGATACCGGCGTCTGGGTCACTTGTGCCCGGCACCAGGAGGCTAAAGCCGCGAGGGAGATCGGGGTTCTGTTTTCGGAGGTACGTTTACATCCCATGGCATGTCACGTATGTACTTATAGGGGGCCAGTACGCCGAGAACCTCTACGACATCAAATCCGTTCATGATGCAAAGCCTAGCGACGGTGATGACGATGGCGCCGAAGACGATATTGAAGCGGCCATCGCAAGAGAGGTCGCCGCTCTCACTGCTAAACCCACCCCCACTTCCGGCGGGACATCCGCCGAGGAACCCAACCGCATGACACCCCTGAAGATGAACGTCGACTGCCTGCTCTATGTCAAGACGCAGCCGCCCGTGGACCCTGTCGCGTTCGTGCGCAGGATATGTGAGGACGCGAGGCGTTGCGGCGAACTGCCGGGGCTGATGAGGTGCCGCTATGTCAACCGGCTGACGCCCATCAGTGTCATGGGGAAGGCGTCCGAGAATGGATTGGTCGAGGTTGCGAAGGAGGCGCTGAAGGAGTGGTTCGATTTGGGGGGGAAGCAGGGGCCCGAGGGCGAGGTCAAGCCGACGGTAGAAGGAGAGTTGGCGGATGATGGTGATGACAAGAACGACGCTACGGAAGCCGACAATCAGGCGCCTGTTTCTGAAGAGGTGGGATCTGAGAAGAAGCCGTTCACTGTGAGTCTCGTTCATTGCTTCACAACCCCACTCCTTTGGACTGACACCTGCCCAGTTCGCCATCCGGCCAACTATCCGCAACCACAGCAATCTGAAGCGAGACGTGGTGATCAATACGGTTGCTAAACTCATCAACGGCGATCTTCATAAGGTCAACCTCACCTCACCTGACAAAGTCATTCTCATCGATATCTACCAGGTAAGCACGGAAGTCCAGAGCCCGAGCATGGCCCCAGACCCAACCTCTAACTCTCCACAGTCAGTTTGCGGGATGAGCGTTGTCGACGGCGACTGGGATGAGCTCAAGCGCTACAACCTCACAGAACTCTACACCCAAGGGCGGAATGCCCAAACGACCGAAGCTTGAACCCAGAGGGTAATTCCATCAAATGTGGAAGATCGGACAAACTCTCTGGCAATTTGCGGAAGCGTGTACGAAATACCGTTTCCGGTATCCCGGTATTACATACCTGAGAGACATCGAAATGTGGCCGCCAAGCATCGGCACTAAACCCTATTCCAGGTAAATTTGACGAGCCGACTGGGCCCCTGGTTCACACCGGACCCTGATGGACACCGGCCCGAGGCGTTCCAGCGACACGGGTCTGGGCTCGGGGAATGTTTCTGAGCTGAGACACCACTTCCTGACTCGTGGAGCATGGCTTGGGAGCGCCGGGGCGTGCTGCGATAGGAAAGAAATAGCGTGATACACAAAACTACAGACCTGTAGTTAATTCAAGACTCGACGCGCAATGGATGCCATACCTAGTCAAAATCTCGAGCAGGGAACTGCCGGCCATTTCCCACATCAAACTCTGTCACAAGAACATGCGTTCGCTCATGGACAAAGCTTGTCAGATATCGAAGCATCAAATGCCCCACAAGAGTTTTGCGCTGTTTCTGGGATTTCGCTTAGCTTTGGCCAATCACCGAATGCCCGGTTCGTTTGTTCATGCACATCGCTTCTTTCTTGGGTTCGAGAATGTCAGCAGCATGCCTTCGTTTTCTCGCACAAGTGCTTTTCTGAAGTTGGCCTGGGGATTGGTGCTCGAGACCGTCTTCGGGTGTGCCTGCCGTCTGACCCCTTCTTCGCTTGCTCTTTCCTGACGTAGCCTGGCCGCTCTCAGTGAATTGCAGGAAGTCCCCAGCAATTAGCCGTGCTGACCGAGTTTTTCCTTCATCACCTTCCTGTTTTGACAAGATGGGAGTCTTGTGTATCTCCAGATTTGGGAGTTTTTTGATGTCGACACTGGCTTTTTTAACGGTCGGGGTACCGAGCGGCAGGATCCAACCCTGGGCCTTACTCCCGTCTGGAGAACATGGGGAGTCAGGGCAATTCCCGAGATTCCGTGGTCCGCGCCGAGCGAACGAGAGTCCACTCATTCGTTGAATTGCATGGGGCCGTCTTGGATGTATCAAAACAGGTAACGTTGCGAGAGCCTAGGGGAGAGCATCATGTTCACTTCCTGTTTATTCCCGTACCGGGGCCACTTACAAGACTTTCCCGGGCTTCCCTCACCCATGTCATGACAAGCAAGAAGCCCCCAGGTGGCCGCCCGTCGTGCCGGGACCCTGAAGATCAAAGGGGAAGTCGGGCCTCCTTCTCGCTACAGGCGGTCCCTTATTCGTCCACCGCATTCCTCGCTCCACGAAACCTTCTCTTGGCAGACCTTTCCCCTTGGCCTCCATCGTCTTCCTCACACTGCAATTTGCCTAAGGATATTCGTAGAAAACAAACAGAAGCCTGTTGGCTCCATCACCATGCTCATGGATGGACCTTCGCTATGTGCCGGAGAGTCGCCGGCCAGCCTCCTTTGCTTACCCGCTTCGTTGTTCCACGCCCCTGAAGGTCTCTGCCAGGCGAGTATCAAAACTTCTCGCAGAACAGCCGTCAAGCTCGCCAACACGGGTTGTCATCGACAAGGCCGACTCCGTTTCCCAATGTCTCGTGATGGCCGTAATACCATACCAACACACCCATACCCGTGATCCTGGTCTCGTTGTGACTCGTGCAACCAGTTTGTCGGTCCGTTAACTTCGCCTCCTGACATTACTTCTGCACACGGACGTCGTGGGGTGATGTTCTGGGTGATGTGCCCAAGTATACGTGTTTTTATATAGGTATGGTTACTGGACTCCTGAAGGGCGGTTGCCGGTGCCTGTTGCCCAGCTCTTCCCAGCTTCGTCCTGACTTACACACAGCCAACCAGCAGTGCCGTCTTTGCTTCCGGCTTGACCTGTAACAGGACACTCCCGTCTTGGAGATGGGAGAAGACAGGAAAATTGTACCCACCATTTTACTTGCCCCCCCCCCCCCCCGGAACCCCAAACCAAAAGACAGACAGACGCCATCCAGTAATATCAAGAAATCACCACTTATCGTCTAGCGAAGCACGCCCTTCTTCCGTTACGCTTCGCCATGTGCCAACCGCCCACCGACGATGTGGCTAGGGACATGCTCGGCCCAGTTGTCCCAGACCATATCGTCCCCGGGAAATTCCAGCTCGTACCTTCCGTCCGTCCCCTGAGAATCTACGAAGTTCCCATTCCTGGGGGCAAAACACTGCACCTCGTCTTGCCGCCCATCTCCATGTGGCGCCCCCTCAGAGCCGAGCAGGGAATGCTGAGCTCTGAAGCCACCACGGTGAGGTGGATCAGAGAGACTCTCGCTCGGGCAACCGCCACTACCGAACAGAAAGCATCTTCCTCCTCCTCCGTCACTCGCGACATCACCACCTCCTTACTTCCACTTTTACCAACCCTCCTCCGCCACGGCCGGGAAACCCACCTCCCCAACTCCTCCTTCGCCGTCTACGAACCCGTCAACGGGACACCTCTTTCCCTCCTTTCTTCAGAGCCCACGCCCACCGCACGACGAGAAATCGACTGCCAGCTCGGCGCCTTGTTCCGCGATTTGAACACTCTGACTTCACCCACTGGCCGTTTCGGCCCCCTAGCGGCCGTCATCGACCCCAGTTCCGGCCCCGGCACCCCACAACCAGCCGGTTCTCGAGGAAAGACACCGAGACTTCCACAAGTGCTAACCGAAAGCGGGCTGTCGGCCACCGGCGGTGCAGGGACATGGTCGGTGGCGTTTCATTCCATGATGGAAGGGGTGTTGCGGGATGGCGAGGACATGGCGGTTGTGATATCGTACCCGACGATCCGGAGGCATTTTCGGCGGCTGGGTTACCTTTTGGACGATGTTACCACCGGGAGGCTGGTTATTGTCGAGGGTGCAGGGAGGGGGAACGTACTTGTCGAGGATGTGGGTGGGCAACAAGAAGATGCGGAAAGGGGAAAAGAGGTGGGCGATGACGGGAAAGAGAGCGGCAAAAACAAGGGAAAGGCAACGGACGAGAAGGTGGTGGCAGAAGGGGAGGACAACGAAGAAAAGGGGGAACCAGACACAACACAGAAGAGGGACACACAATCACAACAAAACCTGAAGCTTACCGGCCTCCGCGACTGGAGTAGCGCCATCTTTGGCGATCCCCTCCTGGCATCCGTCTTCAGCGACCCTCACCAACCGCTCCCTTCATCCGCCTTCCTAGAAGGCTTCAACGGCAAGAAGCCAGACCCCAGCGCCGACTCACGACACACGAAACTCCCATACCCCTTAAACCCGACCACAATAGAAAATAGCGACACAGCATGGATCCGGCTCCTGTTCTACCAGGTGTACCACACAGTAACGCGGATCGTGAGCGAGTTCTACCGGCCACGACAAGACAGCAGTGCTCGGGAACTTGAGGCGCGGAAGAAATTGAACGAGGTGCTGGCCAAATTGGCGGAAGTGCCGGATAACACGAAGAAGAGACACCAGCGGCCAAGCGGGGAGATGTCGCCCGCGAAGAGGCTCAGGGGTGCCGAGGACGAGTGATGTGGTACGAGATCAATGACAGCCGAGGACAGGAAGATGGATATTGTATTATAGATACAAAAGGCTGCAAGAATGCAGGTAAATAAAGTAATGGCAGCTGGCGCTATTTGCGTGATCATTCATCTTCCGAATCCTCTTCGTCCCTGGGCAGGGTCATTCCCATCATCCCGAGAATATTGCCCGCCGGACCAGCCATGCCTGCCTGGCTCTTGAAACTCTCGAGTAGGTTTTTGGCGAGGTTGTAATCAATATCTATCGCCTCGTCGCTGCCCCCGTCGTCGTCGTCGTCGTCGTCGTCCTCTTCTTTTCTCTTGCTAGACCCCTCTCCCTTCTCCTTGATCGAGGCTGTAGTCTTGGGTTTCGGGTCAAGCTCCAGCGCACCAAACTTCTTGAGCTCCGACTCCATCTGCACCGTGAGCTTGCGGATCTCTTCGTCTTCACTCTCCTCTTGCTCATCCTGTTGGTCCGGCCCCTTTTCAACCGCCTTCGCTTTCCCCTTTTCCTGACTGCCCTCCTCAGCCGGAAGCCCCATCATCTCCCTCATCATCCTACCAAACTGTTCCTCATCAAAACTAACCTCCCGATCCTCATCCTCATCATCATCATAACTCCCCTCCTCCTCACCACTATCATCATCCCGATCCATCTCCTCCGTCTCCGCCCCCTCAATCCCCGCCGACTCATCATTCAAAAACGCCTCAAACCGCGACACAATCTTCCGCAAGTCCGCCTGCGCAGCCGCATCCCCAAACCCACCCCCCCCAGCGGTCTTCTTCTTCTTCCCCTCCAACTCCCTCTCAAACTCCCCAAAATCAATATCCATCCACCCATCCTCATCCTCCCGCCCCACCCCCTCCCACTCCGCAATCTCCCCATCCCCCGGCAGCGCGCCATCCCCACCATCCTCCACCAAATCCTCCAACAGCAGCGCCACCTCCCTCACCACGCGGCTCGCGCTCTGGTCCGCCGTGCGCGCCAGCAGCTCAAACCCCGTCGTCAGCTTCATGCCCAGCTCCAGCCGCGCCAGCGCCTGCGCCTTGGCTGCCTCGGGCTCCGACGCATCAGCGGCTTTGGTTCCGGCTCCGGTTCCGGTTCCGACGTCGAGGGCGCGGAACGCTGGCGTCCATGCCGGTGGTGGCGCGAAGTGCTGGCTTTTGAGCTGCGCGTAGAGGACTTTGCTGAAGCGCACGCTGATGGTGACGAGGTCGGTTGGGGGGAATGTGAGGGTGTTAGCCCCCTGCTGTTGTTTCTGGGTTGTCGCGGAGGGGGTGGGGAAGAGGAGGGGCTTGAGGGCGCGCGGGTCTCGCAGGTAGAAGGCTTCGGTTGCGGGGGCGACGGCTTTGGGGCGCAGGTGGAGGATGTGGGCGAGTTTGCGGGGGATGGTGGCCAGGGCGTGGTGGAGGGCGGCGGTGATTTGGGCGGGGTACTTTTCGAGGCGGTAGAAGGACTCGGCTTCGACGAGGGGGGAGTGGATGAGGGTGGATGGTGGTGAGGTTTTGATGGTTTTGATGGCTTTGGGGAGGGAGAGGGGTTTGGAAGTGGTGGTGGTTGGGTCGGCTAGGGGGATGATGAGCAGCTTGCCGTCGTGGATCCAGACCCGGTTGGCATCATTCTCGGGGCTGAGCCACTTGGGCGTGACCTTGGCAGCTTCGATGAGTAAAAACTCGCCGTCGCTGTCTGAGACGCGAATCCATAGCTGTGGATATGTCTTGCTAAGTTCTCGGAGAAGATAGACGATGAGCCATTCGTCCTCGACATTATCCCCGTAATGGGTGATGCCGTGGAGATAGGGGAGCCCGAGGCCTAGGTAAACAGTTAACTGCTATTCGTCAGGTTACTCTGAGAAAATACGAACCCTTTTGAGTCTTTGCTTCTAGCTTAAAAGGCTCTCTCTGCCAGATATAGTCTTTTGCCAATTCGTCTAGCTTCCGATCTGCCGCCTTGCGAACTGTCTCGAGGCTGGGTAAATTACTGTCCGCCTTGTCCCCGATGACGAAGAGCATGTATTCCGCATAGTCCTCAGAAACACTCATTCGGAATCCATCAAAATCCTCGTCTCCAGGCCGTGGCTCGGCTGCAGTGTCCATGGCAAGACTGTTTGAGCTGGTTGGCCTTGCTCTTTGATTTTGCAGTACTTGTAGAAACAACACTTGGAACCTAGAAATAGCGGAACCGTAGAAAAAAAATCCGGACTAATGCGTCAAAATAGGGTTCGTTATACAACCTTGCACTGGCTTTTGGTGTTAGGTTTTATCGAGATGAGTGCTGCTGTAATTCTGGCTGATGATGGTCGATGGAGTGAGTTGGTGGGGACCAAGTATGGCTGGCTGGTTAAGTTTTGAGACCATTGACTGATAAGTGCGCTAACAGTCCATTATTCACTTCCATCCTAAGTTGTCCAGATTGTCTCCTGATATTCTACAACGGCAGACCGTGTTCTCTTTCATCTGGCATTTTATCTTGGGCGGTTGTTGTTCCGTCATATCGATAATGGTGGGGCTATTTAGGAGCTTGGTCGTGGGGTTTAGCATGAAGCTTGGACCTTTTAGTTGTTCACTTGTTCACCAAAGAGGGGCGCCCCTGCTTGGCTAGGTCGTTCTAAGAGTGGACCAGGTAAGACGCGTTAACGAGCACCAATTCCAGACGCGTAGCATCTCAAACGCGAATACCCTACCCTTTTGTACGTGGAAACTCTTGTTCCTACTGGGCCCTGGCCTCTGTTTGCATAGACTGTTAGCAGTCATCCGTCAGGACTCGCGATGCCGGGGCGAACGGTGAACCGCCCTGCGCCGGGGTCTTCCCGGAAGCGCGCTCGACGCGACCATACTGAGGACAGCGGAGACGAGGTTGTTGAAGTCCAACAGGCTCACTCAAATCTCCGAATTGAACCGGTAAGCTGCAAATGATACACCACCATGTTTTCATGTTTTTTTTTGCTCTCTTGATTTTCTCTAGTTATAATTCTGATAAAAATAATACAGAGAAAACGAGTACGCCTCTCCGACGTCGAGCACATTAAGAGCGAAGAGCACTCAGTACGATATTCGACGCCGTCTGACGATGATGCGAACGAGGATGCGAACGAGGATGAGGCTCCCGCATTGCCCAGCTCACCCCCCAAGACACAATATGAGTTAATGCGCGACAACAACTTCGAGCATCTTCGTCACGAGGTCGCCGATGACCAACGCGCAACCCAAAGACTCCGAGTCCGCCCAGGTCTGTTGGGTGAGAATGGTATTGCAGACAACGGGATCATCGAGAGCGTGACTTGCGTCAACTTCATGTGCCATGTGCGCCTCCATTGCGAACTTGGCCCCCTCCTCAACTTCATTGTTGGAGAGAACGGCAGTGGCAAGAGCGCCATCCTCACCGCGATCACCTTGTGTCTAGGCGGCAAGGCCAGCTCAACGAATCGCGGAGGCAGCCTGAAGAGCTTCGTCAAGGAGGGTTGCGAGCGTGCGATCCTCGCAGTCAAGATCAAGAACCGGGGTCAAGATGCCTTCAAGCCTGACATCTACGGTGAATCCGTCATCGTGGAGCGCCATTTTTCCAAGACTGGAAGCAGCGGTTTCAAGATCAAAACTGCTCTTGGCCAGACACACTCGGTCAAGAAGCAGGAGGTCGACGAGCTTGTCGAGTACTTCTCCCTTCAGGTCGATAACCCATTAAACATCCTCTCACAGGACAACGCCCGCCAGTTCCTCAACTCGTCAACCAAAGTCCAGAAGTACAAGTTCTTCATCGAAGGCGTCCAGCTTCAGCAGTTAGATAACGACTACCGGCTGATCTCGGAGAGCTTGGAGCAGATGGTGGCCAAGGTTCCCGACCAGGAGGAACGTGTGAAGCACGCCAAGGTTGAGTTGGATAAGGCCCAACGCATGATGAACGAACTCGAAGGCAATCGCCAGGTCAGGAACAAACTCCGCATGTTACGCTGGCAGTTGGCTTGGTCACAGGTGGTCCACGAAGAGGAAGAACTCGCCAAAAGAGAAAGGGATCTTGCAGAAGCCAACATCCGCGTTACTGAAACACAACAAGAGGTGGAAGCAAAGAACCAGGCTTTGGAGATTGCCAATGACAAAGTCGAGCGCGCTGAGGCGTCCCTGCGACTCATCAAGGAGGAAGAGGGTGAAATTCGAGAGGGGGTGGAGAAAGCCGACGGTGTGTATAGGGGGTTGAAGACGGAGATTGAACAGCTTCATGTCGAGGAGCGGGAGGCTCACCAAGCGTTGAAGGCCAAAGATGAGGCTGTGAAGCAGGTTGACGCCAAGATTGCCGGCGAACAAGAGCGACTCGAGGCTGCCAATGGCGGAGTCCCCGCGATAAAGCTGCGGGAGCTTGACGCGGTCAACGAAAATGTCAAGCGACTGGAGGCCGAGATCCAAGAAAATAAGGATCGCGAACCGGAACTCATCAACAAGGTAGATGAGTCAAAGGTGGCCCTGGATAAGTCCGGCGACGAGATCCTCCGAAAGCGCAGCGAGATCAACGGCGTTGAGGCCAGAATCAAAGGCCTTGAAGAGAATCGTGGTTCGGTGTACAGTGCGTACGAGGCCCAGGTTCCTAACCTTCTGAAGAGGATCGCCAGCGACAACAATTTCGAAAACAAACCGATTGGTCCGCTAGGCGCTCACGTCCAGCTGCTCAAGCCCGAGTGGTCGGCCATCCTCGAGAAGACGATCGGCATCAACCTCAATGCCTTCATCGTCACTAGTAAACACGACGAAAAGATCCTTCGCGGGATGATGAATCAGCTCAACGTTCGGAGTTGCCCCGTTTTCATCTGCAACCCGCGCCCGCTTGACATCAATGGAAAGGAGCCAGATGCCGAGTATGACACCATTCTTCGAGTGCTCAAGATCGATAACCAGATGGTCCGGGATCAGCTCATCCTCAACCACATGATTGAACAAGTGATTTTGATCCCTGAGCGTGTGAGGGCTCAACAAGTCATGTTCGACGGCGCGCCGCCGCGGAATGTCAAGGCTTGCCTAGCTTTCCACGACCGGAAGCGCGGCGAAGGCCTGAGGTTGGCAATGACCAACGGCAACATTTCAACCACACCGATTCAGCCGAATCCGAATTTGAGACCCCGGATGAAGACAGATTCGGATTCCCAGATTTCACTGTTGAAGAACACGCTTCAGCAGATCGTCGCCGAGTACCAGGAGCTGAATACTGAGAAACGCCGCCTGCAGCAAGAATTTCAGCGCTGTCAAAACGCAGTGGCCCAGTTAAAGAAGAGTCGAGATGCTCTCGAACGCGAATCGCAAAACGCTCGCCTCAAAGCGGATAATATCCAGACCGAGTTAGACCGTTTTGATGGGCTTGATGGGCACCTTCAAGGCCTCAGGGACCACCGAGAGGAGCTTCAGGGAGAGCTGAACCATCACGGTATCCAATACGGCACGCTTAGCGCGAAAAAGCAAGATAAAAACGCCGAAGTAGAGGCGGCCCTGAAGAAGCTCAAGGAGGAAAAACTATACATGAAGGATTTTGAGAATCGTCTCAGCAAGGCTGAAGGGAAGCTCAAGCAGGCCCGGGACTTGCGCCACCTCTGCCTCATCGAAAAGAACGACATCATTGAGAGGCTGGGCGAGTATGTTGAGCAAAAGCAAAAGGCCGAGTCGAAGCGAGCCAGGCAGGAAGAGGGCGTCAAGGAAATGGTGAAGCATGCCGAGGTCGTCAACAAAGAGCGTGTCTACGTTCCCGAGGGCGAAACCTACAAGAGTATTGAGAAACAGTACGAGACGCTCAAAGCCCGCTTGGACGAGCGAGATGTCAAGCGTGGCATGACGGATGCTCAGGTCCACGCTTATTTCGCCGCAAAGAAGGGGATTTGCGACCAGGTAGTGGAGGATCTCCAGTCCATCACCAGCGTGAACGATCGGCTCCGGTATGCCCTCACGCTACGCCTCGAAAAGTGGCGCAAGTTTCAGCGTTACATCTCGTCACAGTCTCGCGCCAACTTCATCTATCTCCTAAGCGAGCGCGGCTTCCGTGGCAAGCTGTTGGTCGACCACGAGCGCAAGTTTCTGGACCTGCAGGTTGAGCCGGACAAGACGGAGAAGAGGGCCGCTGGGCGGAGCACCAAGACGCTCTCTGGCGGGGAGAAATCCTTCTCGTCTATCTGCCTGCTGCTGGCCATCTGGGAGGCCATGGGCTCGCCTCTTCGCTGTCTGGACGAGTTCGACGTGTTCATGGATAATGTGAACCGTGCTATCAGTACAAATATGCTGGTAAGTCGAAGTGAACCATGCATGACCAAGGAGCACGCTAACAAGATACTCAGATCACCGCCGCGCGGCGTTCAGTTAATCGACAATACATCTTTATCACGCCTAATGCTATTGAGGGCCGCACCACCCTAGATAAGGATGTCAAGATTATCCGGTGAGTCTGTCAATCATGAGATACACCAATGTCTTTACTAATGGTTCTCCAGTCTTACCGATCCCCGCCAACGGACACTGGCCGACCACTGAAGCCTTCACGTCGACTTTTGTGATTGTGTGTCCTGAGTGGCGATTGTTGGAACAACCTGTATTGCGACCTGTATTGCAACTTGTATGGCTTTTTGTCATGACTTTTAGGCCCGGGGCCTTGTTTGGGAGGTTCTTGTCGACCGATGGGCGTTCAAGGGGTGGGGAAAGAAAGGAGTTTGGTGGTTTGGTGTTGTGTTGGGTGGGCAGGGGACTCGCTTGGCTGTGTGGTAAATACCGGGAGAGGATCTTGTCGATATCGCTACCCAGCGAACCTGGCCCCTTGGGCAGGAGTGTTCGCTGTATTGCTTGTGCAGGCTTTTCACCAATCAAATCCTACACGTTGTATTTACAAGAATTTTTACAACTCTAGCCACAAACCTGAGCGGAGCTGGCGATGTCCTTACCTCCCCCTCGTACCAGTTGTGCGAAGCAATGAACGCACCCTACGCACTTTATATCCTCACTCCCTTACTCCGCAACACATTCACCGCCGCGCCGGCATTAAACCCGATCCACTCCCCGATGGACCGCACCGCGCCGCCCGCCCGCGCCGCCTCGTCCAGCCGGCGGCGGAGGAAGGCCCGCGTCTCGCGGTAGTCGGGCGACTGGTCCGTTGTCTGGAACAGCTCGGCGCCCACGTAGATGGCCGACAGCGACGCCCGCTTGGTGTACCACGTGGGGTCGACCGACACGTCGCCGGCCAGGTAGAGAATCTCGTCGGCTAGCTGCGCGAGCTCCTTGGCCGAGGGCGGTATGTACGAGGGTTGGGCCATTATCGCGAGTGCCTGTAGGTAGTGCGGGGTAGTAGTTAGCGCATATTCCAGCAATGAGAAGCGTGGGAGTGGGAGTGGGATAGGCAGACCTCCTGCCACCGGCCAACGACGCCGCTCTCCACGTTCCCCCTCAGCCTCGCCCACGCCAACGCCTCCACCCGCTCCCCGACCGTCGTGGCTCCTTCATTAGCCACGGCGTCCTTCGCCTTGTCCGCCAGGGCTGTACGCTGGGTGTGGAGGTGCCAGCGGATCAGGCTGAATACGCCGTCGGGCAGGATGGATGGGCTGATGTCTAGCAGGCCGGCGTCGCGGGCGCCCAGAGCGAGGGATTCGGGCGTGAATCCGTGGGAAGGGACGTGGGTGTAGGCGGCCGCGAGAAGAGCAGCCTCGGAGGGCGTGAAGGGGCCGGGAGGAGGGGGGTGGTCGTGAGAGTGGTAGGTGCGGGTCGGAGCTGGCAGCTTGGGTGCTGAGGATGGTTGATGACGGAGTGACGGCGGCCGGGAAGAGTTGGCGAGGCTGATTACGGATTGTGCCCTGGTGATCGAAAGGGCTCGGCACGGAACCGATGGCGTAGTCGGCATCCTACGGACGGCGGTCGGCCGGAGCGGACGGAGAAGCAGGCACCGGGTCGCCACCGCCGCCGCGGAACAGGAAATATTTGGTGTTGACATGTCCAATGGCCCGTTTGCTAGCACTTGGCTTTTTCGAGATGTTCTGATGCAACGGGGTTTAGCTGTCTGTAGGTTGCGCTCTCGTCTGGTTGGATCTGCACGTGCCAATCGAGCTCCTGGCATTGAGATCTCGAAAGCTTAGTGTGCTCCACCCGCCCGGCTACACCAAACTGATCTGGATCTGGATCTGCCCCGCTCATTTTCAGGGCATGGAACAGGCGACCACCTTCCTCCGTCGTTTTGTGATACACCCCGTACCTTGATCCTCATAATCTGTCACTACGTATATACCGTGGGTCGATGCAAATTTAGCACAAAGTCCATCCCCTCTGAACCCATTCTTGCCGATTCACCGAGCTCTCAGGGTTCTCAGTGGGTCTCCTCCGAACCAATGTTTCTCAAGAGGGAGGGATGGCGTGCCATGCAAAGCTAAAATGCAGCAAGGAAACTACTGCAAGGCCGCACTGACCCCAGGTGTGATAGCTATCAGTGCCTGCGACACCGAACGGTGCGTTGTGGCACTCAGTGCGACGCCGAGGGCGAGGGAACTGCGGACGGTAACGCTGGGGAGGCCCCAACGCCAAGCCAAACTCATGGATTCTTCAATGCTCACAGCCGCGGAAGGTGCCGGCAAGCTTGAAGCGAGCGCCCAGCACCGATCGAGTCGCCGGACTTTCCGGGGACGATGCTCAGGCACCCCCCTCAACTCCCAGACCCCACACTCCAGCCGAGCCCCGCGGTTTGCGTATTTTTGTGTGTGCTTGCAATACACAGCGCTGGGTGTGCTCGCGCATGACTTTGCATTGAGACTAGCTATACCCGCTCGTGTTAGTTCCGTTTGACACAACCGTGGGCGATAAATTGACGGTGGGTGGTTGGAGAGCGACGCAGGCTCTTCGGCCTCCTTCGTGAACTCGGCTCCGCACGGAACAGGTCCCCGGGCCGCTAAACCCCTCTTCTCCGTGACCGATGTGGGCGGTCGAGACCTTGTCTGCGCAAGGCTCTGGGGTTCACCCGTCCAGTGTTTCTGCATGTGTCGTTGTATCAGCTAATTCCACCATGCATTGACCGGTCGCTGGCGCCTCTTTGGTTGGTCGGGCGTCAATAACGACAGACGAACTTGCCCACTCCATTCCGTTGGCGGTTGAGGATGGCATTTGTCGGCCTCGCTGTGAAAGGCCAGAAAGGTTGTGCCGGGCGCCTCGTCACCCCTGTCGCCCATGTTGAAGCAGGCCCATACCTCGATGTGAATGGCCAACTCACCCGAAAGTCTTGATACCTGCCCCGCCAGAAATCATAAAATTCTCTTCGTGGTCAGGGTCGCCCGTGGGCAGATACGCCGTCAGAGCAACCGGATTGGGCCATCACCTCTCCCGTCTCGTTCCTCCACCTGCCGTGCCACCATCCCAAGGGGTGCGCAGACAGGCTCCAGGGTTGTTCACAATGAGAGGGCAACTCTCAACCATAGGGCAGACCAATACCAAACAGTGCCGCCTTTCCGAACTTGTTGGACCCGTGTTGGATGTTGAGATGCCTCCCTTGCCTTGTGCAAACCCCCATTCCCTTCCCTCAACCAGCGCAAGGTTTGGTTTGACTCGATGGATTGGAGAATGCCACCAGACTTATCCGGAAGGCTTGCTAAATGTGCCGCATACAGCGCTATCGGCCTTTATTCGTGGATTGGGAGCGGTTGCCAGGGTTAGCGATGGCGGTTTTACTGAGAAATTAGAAAGTGAGGACTCGTTTTTCGAGACGTTCATAAGAAAGTGGGATGGGATGGAAATGCATGCAAGATGCAGCCAGCCATGAGCAGCCCCGCTCAAACTCTCCTTGGAAGGTCATTGGCCGATATCCTCTGGAACCCTGCAGCTCGCCCGTCAGCGACGCGGTAATTGACTCCCGTCCGTTAGTTAGCAGAGAAACGATAATTACCTTAGGTAACTATCATAAAAACCACCCACCTCCCAGCCCATTTCAGCCGAAGAACTGAACAAAATTGGGAGTGCCCGCTTCCTGGCCGAGCCACGAATATGTAATATGTTCCTTAACATCGCACAGACCATGAACTCTGGTCAATTCACTGAGCGGTAGGTAGCCTTATCCGTTAGCCCACTGTGGGTATACAAATCGAAAGTGAAATATTCCGTACGAAGTAGTGTAGTGTACATTACACAGTATTACTGTTTTTGGTGCCACACCGTTCGTTCTTGGTCTCCGTTTCCTGTGCTGACTCGATGTGGTCCATGCGTCCCCACGATTCCTTCCGTCTGTTCTGGCCAACTCTCCACGCCGTGAAAAGGTCCCCCATCAGCCTGCCGCACCTAGCCCACTTTCTTGTGCTGCCCGCCGCACCACACGCAAACCAACCTCAACCTCAATCCCGCGGTATCATTCGTGGCCTCCACGCCTCCTCTGCCAAGCGACCCCACAGAGAAACCTCGCATCCCATCCTGGTGCCGCCTGCTGGGCCACCGTCCGACACGCGTTCTCCCTGTTTGTCCGCCTTGCTCACCCTTGCCAGTTGCCTTGAGTTCCCGAACTGGTACGGCATTGGGCCTTTTTCGGTGGTCAGACACTGCGGCTTTGAAAGTTTTTGCGCTGACTTTCTCTCCTGCTGCTGCCTTTCGATAGCACTGTACCTTTGAGACCACCCAACTCTGACCGCGTTGCCTGAGCACGTCCGTAGGTTCCACTGCCCGTTCTCGGTCGTGCGGCGCGTCTTTGCCCTTCCAAGTTCGACTCGGACAAAACGCACGCCTGCCCAACTTGGCCGGAGGCTGACCGAGATCCTAGCTCCCGTCCCTTGAAGGCCATCCCCAACCGACTCCTTGGTCCGTTCTGCGAGGCCGAGTACAGACCGTGGCCCTCAGCTGCTGCGACACACCCCCCACCATACCAAACCAGGCGACATCCAACCGGGAGCAACCTGCAGTTAGACAGACGCCCGCCCTCAACACCCAATCGTCGCGTCGCCGAAATTTTCTCTCCATCAAGCGGCTAAGTTGCCCAAGAAGAAAAAAATAAGTCGACTCCCTTCCAGCCATGGGTAAGTACGAAATCGAGTTGCATACTCCATTCCATCTCAGAGCCCGCCCTGTCCCCTCTATCCGCACAAAGAACCCTCTTCGCCGCAGCCAAGCTCGGGGCAACCGTTATCACGGTCATCTTTCAATGTCTCGATGACGTGTGACGGCCGTTCGTAACCCCTAGACCTACCGGTCGGCCATCTCTGTCGATTCACGAAGCACGCGCCCAGCGAGTGATAGCCAGCGCTGAGTCGAGGTCTTTGCTCAAGCCTCGCTCGCCCACTTCCACTTCCCAAGCGGCGCGCGAGTTGTGCTGCAGTGCCTTGCGTCCCCTCCTACATGCGACCTACATGTACGGAAGTACCTTCACACAAGCAGACCCCCTTCCCCCTCGGCCTTCCCTGCCCTGCATGTCTTTCCCATCCTGATCCACCTTCGGATTCGTTCACCACTTCCCCCGCCGCGGCACCCCAAGTGCTACCTCCCTCAAATTGCCACTCTTCAATTGCGTTTCCCTCCCGCACTCCTCCCCTCCTCCAACCTCGCACTACACTGACCTCCATACCGACCTTCTTCCACTTTCTTCACTTCCGTCATCTTCTAACATTTCGTTTTCTCTACAGCTGATTCAGGAGACAATTATCGCCCGGTGAGTTATTTTTCCCTTTGCTCAATCTCATTCGTCATCCCCTCTGGAAGCTCAATCCCGACCTCGACCTGCTCGCGATTTTCGACATCGTCATTCTGGCGGCGGACCACTCTTGTCCATGTGGGCCGTGCTCAACAGCCAAGGGCGACTTCGTTCGCCAGGGTCAATTGGTATCCACACGCACTTGATCTCATGGATTGGAGCTTCAATCGCCCCCGCCATACAGCATGCGGTTGATGCGCGAGCAGACCCGGCACGCGGCCGGCCAAGTCCAAGCCAACAAGCCATGGTCGCTCCCTGCCGCACAACCTGTTGATCACCGTTGATTTTTTTTTTTTGGAGTTACGGCACTTGCGCCTTGGCCAGTTGCTAACAAATACCAGCGTGAGAGGTCTCGTTCTCCTCGCAGGGGTCGTTCAAGAAGCCCGAATACCCGTCGATCATATTCGCCGCGTGATCGATCGCGCAGCCAACCCCGGAGAAGAAGCCGGTCTCCTATGACTGGACAGGGCGCATCTGCAGGAGGAACAGGTCCCGGATACAACGGCGCCCCCCATCGATCATACGAAGACCGCTCGGTACACCGCGACCAAGCCATGAACAACATTCGCGAGACGTCGCAGCAGGACCGTCGGGTTTACGTCGGTAACCTGTCCTACGACGTAAAATGGCACCATCTCAAGGACTTTATGAGACAGGGTGGGTTTCGAGAGCTATCATCAAGCGCAACGCAGTTTCGGAAGCTAACACGGTAGCCGTCTTAGCTGGAGAGGTCCTCTATGCCGACGTGCTGCTTCTTCCTAATGGAATGTCGAAGGTGGGCGCCTATGAGTGATTTTGGCTGGTTCTTTTGTGGTTCCTATTCTCTCGGTTTTTGATGGATTGTTGGATTGACGGGTTGGGACGTTGTCCGCGGTGATTTTAGGGATGCGGGTAAGTGCCACTCGTCACAACTCAAGGATTAGCCTCAGCCTTACTGACTCTCTGCCCAGAATTGTGGAATATGCCACGAGGGAGCAAGCGCAGCAAGCCGTATCGTCACTCAGCAACCAGAACCTCATGGGCAGGCTCATTTATGTCCGAGAGGTAAGAAGCACATCAATTCTGGAGGGGTGTTGTGGTTCGGCTTGGCTAACATGAGCACAGGACCGCGAGGCTGAGCCCAGGTTCGGTCCGCCAGGTGGTGCTGCTCGCGGCGGATTCGCCGGTCCCATGGGGGGCGGCGCTCCTTATGGCGGTGGCGGCGGCGGCTTCAACCCCGGCATGGCTGCTGGCGGTGGTGGTCGTCAGATCTACGTCTCTAACGTTTGTTACATCCTCCCCTTCATTGTTCTATCACATCACTTAAGTGCTGCCGGTTCAAACTAACCTTGAAATAGTTACCCTTCAACGTGGGCTGGCAGGACCTGAAGGATCTATTCCGGCAGGCTGGTAAGCACACCCGCCATATTCCCACAGCGTCAGGATATCCATTAACGTGTCAAACCGGTCAGCCCGTGCAGGTGGTGTGATCCGCGCCGATGTCCATCTAGGACCTGACGGTAGACCCAAGGGTTCTGGGATTGTCGTCTTCGAGTCCCCCGAAGATGCGCGCAACGCTATTCAACAATTCAACGGCTATGACTGGCAGGGTCGCATGCTGGAGGTCCGTGAGGATCGGTTTGCCGGTCCTGCAATGGGCGCCGGTGGCTATGGCCGCGGCGGCTTTGCTGGCGGACGTGGCGGGTTTGGTGGCGGGTTTGGTCGCGGCGGGTTTGGCGGAGGTCGTGGCGGATTCGGTTATGGCGCACGCGGTGGCTATGGAGGAGCTCCCGCCGCTGGCGGTTTCCATGATGCCGGCAACGCCTCGGTGCCCCCGAACGCGTTCACTGACCACGCCACTGGCGGTGTTGAGAAATGCGACATCATCTATGTCCGCAACGTAAGTTTCACCACGGTCTTACGACACCCCCCCCCTCATGCCCGAATTTTCTTTGATTGACTGTGTGGCCTAGCTTCCCTGGTCGACGAGCAACGACGATCTTATTGAGCTCTTCTCCACCATTGGTAAGGTTGAGCAGGCCGAGATCCAGTACGAGCCAAGCGGCCGGTCTCGTGGCAGCGGTGTGGTCCGCTTCGACAGTGCCGACACGGCCGAGACCGCCATTGCCAAGTTCCAAGGCTATCAATACGGCGGTCGCCCTCTCGGCTTGAGCTACGTCAAGTATGTCACGCCGGGCGCCGGAGACAGCATGGATACCGATCCCCACGGCGGCCTCACCCAAGACCAAATCATGTAAAGGAATCCGACGATCCTATCCTTGCGTGGCATATTCCGAAATGTCACTTGTTATCGCTTTCTATTTTTCTTCTTGCGTTCTTCGACATTTCTCATGGTTTCCTATTTATCTCCGTCAGGCGGCGCAGGGACTGATGGCGGCATTTCCATCGTCCCGGGTTGCGAGCTACGCCAAACCCCATGCGTCTGATGCTGCGGTATTTTGAGGAGGATAGTCAAGGTCCGCCAGGATGATAAAAGCGCTCCGGCGCGCCCTTCCGGTTCTCGACGCTCGGCACTCGGCAATCCACGATCGCAAAAAGTGCTTTTACAAGGTTTTCGCGCCTTGAGTTTCTGCGTTATTATTTGGCACCGCAGAAAAGGGAAATTGGAGGGCTGTTGATCCTAGAATGTATTGTCGAATAAGCATCTGATTCTCCCGTTGATGGTGGCGTTCGATGGAAGGTTGTCGGGCAGTGGTAGGCGTGTTGCTGGTAAAGGTATCGTCGTGCAAGAGTGGGCTGGCTTGGGCGGCTAGTAGACTTTGGTGAGTCGCGTGCGAAGAAGCGTAGGGTCGATCCGTTTCCGGAAAGTGGTACAGGTGTGATTGGCATTGGCGTCTCGGTGCACTTGGATGGCGGCGTATTGTGTGGGCAACCCGGATACCGTGATGATACCCCTTCGATTAGACGACATGATGGCGACACCCCCTTTCGGCATACAACTACCGGCCAGCGATGGCGTTTATCACTTCTAGTTTTGGGAATTCCATGCCTTTTGGCCTCGGGGCCGTCGACATCTGCGAGGGAAGCAAAGGGCTGTCGCAGATCTCGGCGGGTTTAATGTAGCAGATAGCCATGTACGTCGATGCAATGGAACTCTAGCATTGATAATTCACAGCAAGGCCGACATCGTGGGTGTCCATGGGCGTTGACTGATGTAACGACAAGTCTACCACCTCAATTTGCAACCATGACCTGCTTGTTCTCCTTTCCAACACCCTCCTCGCAATGTCGAGACACCGAGAACTCCTTTCGAATATGCGCCCCAATGCTGAGCCAGCGATGCTCGCCCAAGGGCTTCCAATCCTTAATCATGAGAAGGTCGTGGATAATTATATTTTACCCGATATGGCAGCTTTGTCCCCATGAGCTGGTGAGTAGGCGTTACTTGGGCATAATGCTGCTCATGGCTACACGGGAAAGAGAGTCATCATGCAATGGCTTGACTCGGCTCTCCTTGCTAGATGAGCAGTAACTGCTCTCTCTCGTATAGCTGAGATATAAGGCCGTTTTGTGGTAGGTAACCGTGTCCTCTTCTGTAGTAGTTTCATACATGTGACGACAAACGCCGTTGATTCTAGATGGGCACGCAGACCAAGGTGTTATTTGGCGCGATGGTGCTAGCAGACAAGAGCCTTTAGCAAGAAATATCCATTCCCCAATGATGCGTGACCCATGGTCTCTGGAACGAGCTTGCGTTGCCTCCAAGACATGACCGGCTTGCTACGCTCCAAAGGTCCACCGCCGCGCCTCCTCCCACGCCATAGGCGAGGACAAAGGGAAACCATACCAGCTCCTCACGCGTCCCAACCACCCGCCATCCCATCACCGGGCAAACCCCACAGAACCATCCGACAACCTCCCCGGGCAAGCACACACCAACCCAGCACCCCTCAAGCGGCCGTAGCCGCGGCCGCGCCGCCCTTCCTCTTCTTAGCCTTCGCCTTCCGCTTGGTCCGGTCGCGCGGCTTCAGCGCCGTCATGCCGGCCTTGCACACCTCGGCGTAGCGCGCGTAGAAGGCCTCCAGGGCGTCCGGCTCCACCACCGTCGACAGCTTGATCTTGGCCGCCCGGTCGTCCTTGCCCTTGCCGTTGGTGGCGCGGATGAGCAGCGGGAGGGGCTGGGCTGGGTGCAGGTCCGCGAGGGGGTCTGAGGATGGGGGTGGTGATGCTGATGATGGCGGGTTTGATGGTGTGGGTTGGTTGTGGGAGACTGGAAGGGAGGGTTAGATACGTGGGAGTGCGGGCGCCGTTGGTATGGTGTGAGTGGGGGTGAGTCAGGGGCTGGCTTACGTCGTTTTTGGGTTAGGAAGACGGCGCCGTGGGCTTTCGTTCTACGCGTGGTGAAGATGTCGGCGAGTTTGGTGAAGAACTGCGAGCGGTTTGTTAGCAGAATGAAGGGAGTGGTGGGGTTGGATAGACAGGTATAAGAGTACCTCATCGTGTGTTAAGTGCCCCATCTTGTCATGTATTGTCTGGAACTGGAAAGCTTAGGTTGGTGTATCGTCGAGGAGGTTGAGTGAGTTCGAGGTCTGGGCCCTTCATGCTTGCCCGACCCACCAAGGGCGGGGAGACCCACTTTGGTGGGATCGGGAGCTGGGTGACAGGTATGTACCTGCACAAACCGATTCTCTGGAGATGATGGCCATCTCAAATTGTTGGGGAGGATTTTCTTCTGGCTTCTTCTCCTGCAATCAATACCATTAATGATTTTTATCTGAACAGCTTGGCTCCAGACCTCTGCTCTACTAGGGAGTAACGAATCTTTTCTGATACCGCGTGCTTGACACGCAGGGACATGCAGTAAGAAGCCCCACATCGGTTCTATCGATAAGAAAAAGTTCACGACCAACAGGTGACATGACGTTCGCGAACACTTCCACTATGCGCACCGAGGTGGCCACCTGAACGGTCAATTGACGCCGCCCTTGAAAGGCCACTTAACCTTAAACTGCGATTGAATTTACCACGGAACCCAAGAGAGAAAATGCCACCACAAGGGATCAAGAAGCCAACGCTTCCTCTTCATCTCCTGAAGGAGCTCGGCGCTTCAGGTGAGGCCGTCTTTGGTAGGCCCGCCCTAGGCCTCCTACTAACGTATCCACAGACTCGAAGCCTGGGAAACGACGTGGCGGCGGGATAGAAACCGTTACATCGAGAAAAGACCGCCGCAAAGCCGAAAGACAGCAGGGGCGGGCCAATCGCACCACAGCCGGCCGGAACCATCAGGCCGAGCGGTCGACTCCGAGCCGTAGCACCGCTACTTCGCACCGAGTAGAGAAGCCCGTGGCTAGCCGCAAGGCTGATAGCCGGGGTGCGCCAAAACCCATTTTGAAGAAAAGGAGGCAAGAGGCCGAGGAGGAAGAAGAAGAGAGCGAGGATTCTGAGGGTCTTGACGACGACGACGACGACGATGGCGATGACGACGACGGGGCAGACTTTTTCAACGGAGCGCTAGACGAAGATTCAGATACGGTCGAGGAGGAAAGCCAGGATGAGGACGAAAACGACGAAGAAGTTGCGGATGCAGTACCGCAACGGAAACTATCGAGGACCGCGAAAGAAAAGCTCGCGCAGGACGATGCCGAAATTGCGGATCTTGAAAGGAAGCTCGGCTTGAAGAACCGGAAAAGTCTACCACAGTCGTTTAAGGATGACGGACTCGGCGATCTCCTGGATGGTCTAGGTGGCAGTTTCGATGAGGAGAAACAAGAAAAGCGGAAACGCAAGGCGGAAGCAGACGACTGGCTGTCCCAAAAGAGGAGGAAGGCTGAAGCGGCGGCGGCGGCGCGGGAACAGCCACAGCCTGAATTCTCCGAGAGCGACGATGACGGAGGTTCGGACGGAATCGATGAAGATGTCGATAGCCTGGATGGCGAGGATATGGGGGATGAGGGTTATGACGAAGAGGACCAAGGGCACAGCCAAGATGACTTCGAAGGGTTTGACTCCGAAGACGAAGACACACAAGAACAACCGGAAAAGCGAGTCCGCGAGAACCCCTATGTTGCGCCTACGACAGGACAAGCGGCGAAATACGTGCCTCCATCACTACGTAAAGAGTCCGGGTCGGACGCTGAACTGTCTGCGCGAATTCGCCGGCAAACCCAGGGTTTAGTCAACAGGATAACCGAGTCCAACCTGTTGACCATCATGACAGAGATCGAAAAGCTTTACCGAGAATACCCCCGGCAGCACGTTACCTCTTCGCTCGTGGACCTGCTGTTAATTCAGGTCTGCGAGCCTACCAGTTTACCCGACACGCTCCTGATTCTATCCGCCGGCTTCGCCACGGCAGCTTACATGGTTCTTGGGACGGATTTTGGAGGCCAACTAATCCAGGAAGTGGTGGAGCGCTTCGATAGCTATTACGAAGACGCTAAAGTTGCTGCGCTGGAACGGGCGGACGTACCAAAACAAACGTCCAATCTCATCACCTTCGTCTCGGAACTCTACACCTTCCAGCTTATCGGCCCCAATCTTGTCTTCGACTACATTAGGAGGCTCTTGGAGAACCTCTCAGAGCTTAACGCTGAGCTACTTCTGAGGATAGTCCGCATGTGCGGCCCTACCCTCCGACATGATGACCCCATGGCGTTAAAGGACATTGTCTCCCTGATCCCACCAGCTGTGGCGAAAGCAGGGGAGAAGAATCTCACTGTCAGGACGAAGTTCATGATCGATACCATCACCGACCTAAAGAACAACAAGATGAAAACCGGGGTGGGCGCATCGGCGGTCGTCTCGGAGCATATCGTTCGAATGAAGAAGCTGCTGGGTCAGCTAAAGTCAAGGAAGGTCAAATCCACCGAGCCCATACGCGTGGGTTTAAAGGATATTCAAGATGCGGGCAAGGATGGCAAGTGGTGGCTTGTTGGTGCGAGCTGGGCCGGGCGCTCAACTGGCCAAAAGGGTGCAGAAAAAGCCGCCGATGCGATGGACGATAGTAGCGACGACGAGAGCATTCTGCTTGACGACGTCGAACAAGGGCCAGATCTGGGGGAACTAGCCAGGGAGCAGGGGATGAACACCGAAGTCCGGCGCTCTATCTTCGTCTCCATCATGTCGGCCATGGACTACCAAGACGCCTATTTCCGTATCCTCAAACTGCGGCTCAACCGGGAGCGGCAGCGGGAAATCCCCACCGTCATCATCCGTTGCGTCGGCGCAGAGCAGCACTACAATCCCTACTACACCCTGGTCGCCAAGCGGCTCTGCTCAGAGCAGCGCGAGGTCAGGTGGGCGTTCCAGGCCAGCCTGTGGAAAATGTTTGGACGGATGGGGGAGCAAGGCTTTGGCGAGGATGAGATGGAAGAGGAGGAAGAAGACGAAGCCATGGATATGCGGCGGATCGTCAACACAGCCAAGTTGTTTGGCGCCCTCGTCTCGGGTAGCAGTTTGGGAGTGGTCATGCTCAAACGTCTCAACCTGCTCTATTTGCAGAAAAAGACGCGCGACTTTGTCGAGATCATGCTCGTCAACGTGTTGCTCGAATGCCAAGCCAACGAACGTCCCGAGGAGACGATCGCCAAGGTATTTGGTGGTGTTGAGGGGTCCCCTGACCTGGCTAGGGGGCTACAGTATTTCCTCAAGAAGGTTGTCCGTAAGTCCGACTTGGCTGGTGGAAAGAAGAACGCGAAGCTTCTCAAGGAGGGATGCAAGATGGCCGAGGCGGTTGTTCAAGCAGCAGTGGAGGGCGGCGAGGATTAAGCATGAGCCGGTGGGGTTTGTCTGTCCGGCATCTTCCGGTGCCTGTATATAGGTAATCGAGATACCCGTACGTCCGTGCCACTGGGTGTTGGTTCCATTCGTATCTCTCCCGTAGCGCTGCGGCGACCACATTGGATGATTAGTTATCAAGTACAAACTCTCCTGGTGTTGCCCCTGATCCAAGGAGCTAAGCTCAGGAAAGGGGCCCGAGTCTTTGGATGACTTTCGCGCTTTCGGGACAAGCTGCCAAGAGCGAAGATGTCACAGGTCACGAGTCGGTCTGAGCGTGCGGGATTTGGCGGCTTATCGAGAACTCGAGCTGCCATTGGGAGATCGGCTCGGGATTGAAAGGCGGGAACCTGAAATTTAGCGGCTTCGCAGTCAAGCAAGCAACCCCTGGCCAATCCTGGGCCGGCGCTGTGCTGGGCCTGGTTTTGGGGGAGCTCAACCGACGGTTGGACGCCCGGAGCGGCGGCGGACTGGGGACATTTTTTCAACGCTGGGGATGCAGCTTCAGCAAAAGCCCCAACAAACTTCGTGACGCACCTGCCACCACCGCATTCCCATACCCTGCGCATTCCGCTTAGGGGAGTTCCTTACTTACCTCTTTGATTTTGCCGTTTTCGTTGCACCGTTGGTCGAATATACACACCCAAAATGTTGTCGCAGAGATTAATAGGCCGCACCGCGGTGAGGTCTGCGTTCAAGCCGTCAGGGTACGGATCCGGCTCCATCCGCACGGAAAATGGCTCTCGTTCGCTAACTCCCTGCCCCAGGTTGCCCTCCGTTGTTGGCGCGTCGAGATGGGGGCGGACATATGCCACCGAGGCTGGTTAGTAATTGTGGAAGTAGCTGGCATTGGTCCTTGAAACTGACCGTCCGTGTAGAGTCGAGGGATCTCGTTATCATTGGCGGTGGTGTCGCTGGCTATGTTGCCGCTATCAAGGCCGGCCAAGAGGGCATGAAGGCAAGATGAACAAGGCATACGGATAGCCCGATCCCGGCCAATGGCTAACGTTCCTTGAAACGAATAGGTTACATGTATCGAGAAGCGCGGCACCCTTGGTGGGACTTGCCTCAACGTCGGCTGCATCCCATCAAAATCGCTCCTCAACAACTCGCACTTGTACCACCAGATTCTCCACGACTCAAAACACCGCGGTATCGAGGTCGGCGACGTCAAGCTCAACCTGGAGCAACTGATGAAGGCGAAGGACCAGTCCGTCTCGGGCCTGACCAAGGGCGTCGAGTTCCTGCTCAAGAAGAACGGTGTTGAGTACATCAAGGGCGCGGGCTCTTTCCAGGACGAGCACACGGTCAAGGTCCAGCTCAACGATGGTGGCGAGACTAGCGTCACTGGCAAGAACATCCTTATCGCGACCGGTAGCGAGGTTACACCTTTCCCCGGCCTTCAGATCGACGAGAAGACGGTTATCAGCAGCACCGGCGCCATCGCGCTGGAGAAGGTGCCTAAGAAGATGACGGTTATTGGTGGCGGTATCATTGGCCTCGAGATGGCGTCGGTGTGGTCCCGGCTTGGGTCCGAGGTTACCGTGGTTGAGTTCCTTGACCAGATCGGTGGCCCGGGAATGGACACCGAGATTGCCAAGAGCATTCAGAAGATTCTCAAGAAGCAGGGCATCAAGTTCAAGACCGGCACCAAGGTTCTCGGCGGTGAGCAGTCTGGCGAGGGTGTCAAGGTCAACGTTGACTCGGCCAAGGGAGGCAAGGAAGAGACGGTGGGTTTATAATTGCGCCTTTGGCGATGACTTTCTCCTGAGGCGCTACTGACATTCGTACAGTTTGACGCTGACGTCGTCCTCGTCGCCATCGGCCGTCGCCCGTATACCGAGGGCCTCGGTCTCGAGAACATCGGTCTTGAGCTCGACGAGCGTGGCCGCGTGATCATCGACTCGGAGTACCGCACCAAGATCCCCCACATCCGCTGCGTCGGCGACGCCACCTTCGGGCCCATGCTTGCGCACAAGGCTGAGGAGGAGGCTGTTGCTGCTGTCGAGTACATCAAGAAGGGCTACGGCCACGTCAACTACGGCTGCATCCCCTCTGTGATGTACACCTTCCCCGAGGTTGCGTGGGTTGGCCAGTCGGAGCAGGACCTGAAGAAGGCGGGCATCAAGTACCGCATCGGTACCTTCCCCTTCAGCGCCAACTCGCGTGCCAAGACCAACCTGGATACGGAGGGCATGGTCAAGATGCTCGCCGATCCCGAGACGGACCGGCTGCTCGGCGTCCACATCATCGGGCCTAATGCCGGCGAGATGATTGCCGAGGGCACGCTGGCGCTTGAGTACGGCGCGTCGAGCGAGGACATTGCGCGCACTTGCCACGCGCACCCCACGCTTGCCGAGGCGTTCAAGGAAGCGGCCATGGCGACATACTCCAAGGCCATCCACTACTAAGTGCGGCGGATTGGCTTGGGGTATGGGACGTAACATTTTCTTGCGTTCCTGTACTTTAGCTTGTTTTCCCTCGTAAGGCATTATCGGTAAATGGACTCCGCCGGATAGCAGGTATTGAAAGCCGAACTTTAATCTACCGGAGCAGGCGAGCGTCGAGCTTTGCGTTACATTGTCTCCAGAGCCACTGTTTATTCGATAGTAGATGGGTCTAGTGAGCCGTAGTTGTATCTCGTGACAAGATAGAGTTTCTTTTCACCTGTTTTTCCCGTTGTTAAATCTGAGGATAGGGGTTGAGATGATGTGTGTTGTGTTTGAGGAGTTGTGGGTGAGATTTAACGTTTCTCATAGGTACCGACTAGCAACCAACGCCCTTTTAGGGATTGGAAGAGGCAATCGCAGTACTAACCGGCCTTCCCCTGCCTGTCCTTTCCAAATCATCTGAAGTTAGAAGTGCCCCTAAGCGTCAAAAGACCACACCCTGCCCCTGGCCTGCTGCATTATGTGTGTATACCCTAACCCTTAACTACTTTCACTCTCCCCCTGTCTCAAATGAGGTTGGGTTTGTTGATCGTACCACACGGTCTGGGGGCACCTTCAAATTCGGTGGGTCAACGGGAACGGATTGCTGTGCACTTGACTTTTTGGGGATGCGAGCTTGCGTACGCCGTTCTCTTGGCTCTGCACTCCTTTAAGCACCGTTCTTTTCTTCTTCAAACACCACACCACGCCTTCTGCTACTTCCACGGAATGCGCGGTGAAGGACGACGAGGATAGCAGCACTTGATCGTACTGCGGTGAGTTGCAGCTCGGGAATTGGCACCAAATCCGGTTCAAACCAGGAGCTGCAAAGCCTCCTCCCGGCACCCGCGACTCCGTTAGCGTCCGCGTTGAGAAAACGGGCGGTCAGCCGTTTCGTTCTTTACTACTTCAACCTACCTGCGTTGGTGTCAAGCTCCAATTCTCTCACTTTAGCAAAGCGGAAACCGTTGCAATGGCGGTCTCCACGGGTTCAACTACCCCGGGAGTTTCCCAACCAAAAGGCGGGCGCTCCTACCCCGTGATATCGCGCCGCGAGATCGAGGCACAAATCGCCGAAGGCAGAACCATCTTTATCTTGGAACAGTATGTGATCAAGGCGGACGCCTGGCTCAAATACCACCCCGGGGGTGATAAAGCCATTATGCACATGGTGGGCAGGGACGCCACTGATGAAGTGACTATGTAAGTTCTTACTCCAATAATACAGTTTACCACCGTGGAAATATTGTGTGAGAAATCGGCTGTTGACTGTGCCTAGCCTTCACTCTATCGAAGCCCGCCGCATGATGGAAAAGTACCGTATTGGTAGAATTGAGGGTCGCTGGAAGAACTTCCTGCCTCCGGTTCAGGGCGGCAAGTTTCGGTCGAGGGTTGGTGATGGGGAGGAGCAGGGGGAGGAGTACGACGGCGGCTTGGTCGCGTTGCGGAGGAGGGAAAACGCCACAGCGTCGTCCAGTAACACGGGCTCTCGCTCGCCTTCACCTACCTTCGACTCCGATGATGCTACCACTGACTCTGGCCTCCGCAAGCGTAAGTCAGGGATGGTGAGGTCAGACTCGGAAACATCGCTCTCGTCTCTTGGCGATGACGCTACGCCCGCACCGGCCGACGGCATGGCTCACCTCGATATGCTCACCCGCAAGGAGATCAAGCTCGATCTTGCCAAGTATCCATCCCTCGAGCCAGCCACACAGGATGCCATCGTGAAAAAGTACCGCCTCCTTCACGAGCGCATCAAGGCTGAGGGCTTATTCAACTGCAACTACTGGGCCTACGCCATTGAAACCTCGCGGTACCTTACCTTCCTCGGTCTCATGCTGCTCTTCCTGAGCTGGAAGTGGTACATCGCGAGCGCCTTCTTCCTTGGCTGCCTCTGGCACCAGCTGGTGTTTACGGTGCATGACGCAGGCCACCTGGGCATCACTCACAACTTCCAGGTCGACACGGTGATTGGCATCCTCATCGCCGACTTTATCGGTGGACTGTCCATCGGCTGGTGGAAGCGCAACCACAACGTGCACCACATCGTCACCAACTCGCCGGAGCACGACCCGGACATCGAGCACATGCCCTTCTTCGCCATCTCGCACCGCCTCCTGGGCTCCCTGCGCTCGACCTACTACGAGCACGTCATGCACTACGACGCCTTCGCCAAGGTGATGATCTCCCTCCAGCACCACCTGTACTACGTCATCCTGCTCTTCGGCCGCTTCAACCTGTACCGGCTGTCCTGGATGTACATCCTCGCGGGCCAGGGCCCCAGGAAGGGGTCGGCCGCGTGGTTCCGCTGGCTGGAGCTAGCCGGACAGATCTTCTTCTGGGCTTGGTTCGGCTACGGCGTCCTGTACTGCAGCATCGACACCAACTGGAACCGGTTCCTGTACGTCATCGTCAGCCACTTCGTGACCACCCCAGTGCACGTGCAGATCACGCTATCGCACTTCGCCATGAGCACGGCGGACCTGGGCGTCGAGGAGTCGTTCCCGCAGAAGATGCTGCGCACCACCATGGACGTCGACTGCCCGCCGTGGCTCGACTTCTTCCACGGCGGCCTGCAGTTCCAGGCCATCCACCACCTGTTCCCGCGCATCCCCCGCCACAACCTGCGCAAGACCCAGCGCCTGGTCCAGGAGTTTTGCGACGACGTCGGCATCCCCTACGCCCTGTACGGCTTTGTCGACGGGAACAAGCAGGTCATTGGCCGCCTGGCCGATGTCGCGAGGCAGGCTGCCATTTTGGCAAAGTGCCAGAGCGTGATGGCGGCGAGCGAGCCGGGTCTTGAGCATCACCACCATCACTAGGTTCTTGGCGATGTTGTGAAGGGAGGGGAGGGGGCGTTGTTGATGTTGCGCGTGTTTATTTGACGCGGTTTGCTTACCTATGCTGTTGTGAGCGGAGATACTCCCTAGACCGGTGCTGGAATTGTGTTTTGGTTTGTATGTATGTATCTACATGTACATGCGGTAATTACTTGTTTTGTTGGGCACCTAGGTAGCCGGCCCTGACCCGTCTTGTCCGCGGCTTTACGCTTCGTTGGGGGCGGCTTCTGCGTGGTTCGAACGGAGCTACGCACTTTAATTTGAGACACGATCGTTTCCGCCGCGGGAAGTTGAGTCAAGCCAGCCACCAGCCAGAAGCTTGCTTGCATCCGCCCGAGGATGGGCTGGTTTGAACGCACGCAGCCGACGGGTAAGGCACCCGGGACCCGCGTGCACCTCGACCGTATGACACTGTTTGGCCGGGAACCTGCAGGAGCCGGGACCCTGGATCATCGCCCCCCATGTTGTTGTGTGCCATGCATGCGGTACGACAGACGGGTGGCCCGGGGGCCCACAGGTCTGCAAACGCCGTGGCTGCTGCCCTAACCGTTGCCTCGGTTTTCGACTCGTCTGTTCGCTGTTAGTTTGGGGGAGGGAGGTGAGCAGAAGTGGGTGTAAATCTGGTTTGTTTAGCCCTTGGGGATGGGGGCCTAGGTGACCCGACTGGTTGGCTGCGAATGTCTTCTAGGTGTCCCGATCCAAGCTTTCCCCCCATTCTCGGACATCATCGAGACGATGAGATCCACGATGGTGGCCTGACCAAGCGCGCAAGTGCCTTAGCTTCACCATGTGTCGACCTGACGGCACGCTATGTACGACGCCGTTCTGTGTTTGCGCCCCTTGGGCCGGAAACACGGCCAACTACAGACGCGCCCAATGGCTGTTTGCCAGCATGCCGGGGGCCCCTTTACCGAGGTCGAAAGATACGTCATAGGAAAAGTCTCGACGCGGACACCTTGAGGTCGTCCCGAGTCTATCTCTGCGTGGTCGTCCCCCCTCGGCCGGGTGATCGACAAACGCATGGCTGATGGACAGCCTTGTTTTTCCCGGCTGGCAGCCCTGCCCTGTCCTCTGAGTTGGCGTGTGGCTGGCGAAGGAGGCTAGGATGTCTCCTATGTACATGCCTCGGTGTGCTTGTTCACTCATCGGCTGGTACACGTGTGGTGGAAGTATTCATTTTCATAACAGTCCAACCCTGGCGAGCTGACTGACTAGGTGTCGATGGATGGGCTGGCTGTGGTCACTTCTCACATGCAGTGGGGGTTTGCATCGGGAATTCCTGCCGAGATCCCTGTCCCTACCTCCGAACGACGGCGCACAAATCGAATGCCACCGTCACTCACACGGATTCAGGAACGAACAGCCAGCCGTCCGCAGAGTCGAAGAAGAAGGGAGGGGGGGGGCGGATGGTGGGCGGATTTCCACCCGTCTGCTCGTGGATTGGATGCTAACAGCCGTGCGTGGCCGGTGTTGTGCAGCGACGGCGGTCTCCCGCATCCGCATCCCGTGAACATTGTCGAAGGCGTTATCCCACTCCGTCCGCCTTGACGCGGGAAGCTGTGGTGTTCGGTTGGGCTCCGAGAATATCGAACCTGATACTGGGCCATGCCCGCGATAGCCGTTTGCAACGGCCTGTGGAGGACGCTTTGGGTAGGTGTGGGACGTGTATATAGTCGCCCTCGCCCTCGAGGGACTCGCAAACGTGTCTTGTCATTTTGCTCACTCAGTTCCATACAGAACGCAAGAAAGTCCACACCGAGCACATCAGCATTGCTGCCGTCGTTTATACACCTCAGTACCTCTTATCACAAACTTCTCTCATAAGAATCCAAGCTCACAAAACCTCATACCCAACATGGGCAAGAGCAAGATGGACGATGCCGCAGCCGAGCGGATCCGCCGGGCTCGCGGGGACAAGGTGTGCACATACTTTTTTTCACCATGCAGCACCCCCATCCCTTGCCATCGCCATGGACTTCTCGACTCACACTGTGCTCTCCTGTAGGATGGCTTCTCCAAGCGGGCGGCAGACGCGGCACGGCGCAATGATGGCCAAGACCAGCATGGCTCTTCGTCGAAGGGCAGCAGTGTCGGCAGCAAGTCTGATCGTGAGAGCGGCGGGGAGAAGAAGTGAGGTGTGGGTGAGACACCCACACGTGGCGAAGGAGAGATTCCATGGTGTGTCGAGAGCGTGGGGCCGGATATGAGGAAAGGGGGCCGCTGGGCTGCGGAGTCGAAGGGTGACGGGCATCACGGTTGGTGTGGGCTTTGGGCTAGCATATGTGTATTTCCCTGCATTGGTGATCTTGCGGTTATTTGTTTTTCTACTTCAGTCATTAAACTTCGGGTCAAAATGGAAGGGTCAAATGGAAACAGCCGATCTGCGGCCTGTTGGGCGTGGGAGTAACGGGGGAATGGTTATCTGATCTGGTTTTTACACTGTCAAGCAAGCGGTTCTATCTCACCTACCACACCCCTTCTTCCCACCCACGGTCGGCCTAACAAGCCGCATGATCTCCTGTTCAGCTTTCCTAGCGCTTCGATCATGGTCAGGAGGGCTTCGCGTTCACCAAGGCAGATATCAAAAGCCTCAGGCGCCCTCCCCCTTCACTTCCCCCACGCCTCAACCTTGGGAAACCTAGCTGGTGTGGCAGATATGTTTTGCACAAGATCCAACCCAGTAAGCGAAACGCCAGGCTTAGGCCTCGGATCGACCCAATAAGCAAAAGTGCCTGGGCATATTGCAGGAGCTAGATGGCGAAACCCGCGAGAATCGTGACGAGTACCGGCTCATCCATGCTGGCAAACATGGAACTGCCGCTGATTGGTATACAAGCCATCGAGCTGCTGGCTTCTCCCGCTCAGCAGGACAGGGGTCACAGCCGTCACAGTCCAGGAGGCTTGCAGGCCGGTGTGTCCTGCACGGTAAGCAATACATGTTAGCTGTGTAAGGGGTTGGGGGTTCTGTGTAAAGTTTACCCCAGATAGCTAAATTAGTTAGCCCTCGAGAAGGCGCTTCAAGCCGAGGCTTGGGTAGTCATGTATATTTCACCCGCAAAACTCCGACGAGGATCAAATAAAGCCGCATCGCTTTCCCATGCATGCTTCGCAGCTGTATCAGCTTCGTCGGAACGTAGGCCGACCGCTAGTTATTATTTGCCAGGATGACCCTTTCTCTCCATTGGTCCTGGAAAACCGCTTTTTAGTTCCGGACGTAAGGCAGTGCACCAGGGGACAAAGTAGCGATCAGGATCACGAGTAAGCCCAGGACCGAACCTTAATATCTAGACAAACATGGATTGTTTTAAGCATGCTGCAGTGTGACGCAAGATGGCGATCTGGCATTTGGAATGGTATACCAGGTATGTATTTGCAGTGCGTTCCCGATCCGATGGATGTCGGCCATGCACAAAGTTCGTGTTTTGCGGGATCACACCCGTAGTTTCCCATGAACGGAATTGGAGTGAGGATTTTGTACTCTCGACGAGACCATGACCGCCATCCTCCCCAAAGGGAATGGCCGAGATTGCAGTTTCCCTGACTTCGATTCGTATTCGCCGTGGGTTCCCAGTCGCACAGCAGAGACATGCATCGGCTGAAAAGCATCGGCCGTTGCAAAGCACGTGGGTATATGTCGATGCGGGGGTTCAGGTTTTACTGTTGCTGTTGGACTGCCGACTGCTTCCTCTCGAAGGAGCTTGATGACGGCACGGCGGAGGTAATCTGTTGGTTGTGAAAAGTGGAGGCCGGACCTAAGGCCGGCGCTCAGATCACGCCTGGGATGGAGAGAGAGAACCCCCACTTTCCTTCCATGGTAACAGCCCCACCATGCCATGCCGTTCACTGTGCCCCACAACGGCCGTTACCTGGTGCGCCTGGAAGCTCCGAGCTGAGCTACCCACCCGCATCTCGACCTGCATCCACCTCCGTCACCGTTCCGAGCCGCGCTTTCATCGTCCGACCTCCGCCGTCCGTCTAGTTGTAGTCGAGCTTCTATCGACCACCGTAAAACCTGCGTCTGTTCGCCATCGAGACACCGACCCCTAACCAGGCGGTGCCTACCTGACAGCCCCACATCGGGCCGCTAGAAGCAAGCCGGCTGTAACCCCCCCTTTCCACCTTACACTCGGTCAACTCGGTCAGCACGGCGTACTGCATCATCGAATCATCGCCTTATCGCCTCATTGTGCTTCTTCTTTGATATTCATCTCTAGCAGCATGTTCTAAACCCCAGGACTCCACCTAAAGGATCAGAGTCATGGATCCTGCCGTCCAACGTGCGCTCAACGACAAGCTTTATGATAAGCGCAAGGTTGGCGCGCTTGAGTGGGTCTCTCCTCTCCTCCTCCGATCGCTCTCTTACTAACTAGAGCACCCCCGGGTTAGATTAGAGAGGCTTATACGCGACCTTGTCGCCCAAAAGGACTATTCCAGGGTCGAGGCTGTCCTCGACCAGCTCTGCAACGATTTCGCCTATGCCGTCCACCAGCCTCATGCACGGAACGGAGGACTGATAGGACTGGCCGCCGCTGCCATTGCTCTCGGCTCGGTACGTCCATGTCCTTCGTGAAGTCCCCTTTCCTGGGTGCCACACCCCGTTGCTTATTTTCTGGTAGGAGCTCGCTAGGTATCTTGAAGTTATTGTACCGCCGGTACTCGCCTGCTTCACGGACCAGGATGCCCGTGTTCGGTACTACGCCTGCGAGGCAATGTACAACATTGCCAAAGTGGCAAAGGGCGAGATTTTGATTTACTTCAACCACATTTTCGACGCCCTCTGCAAGGTGAGTCCCCCATCCCCAACCCTGCCAGCTCCGAATCTCACCAACCCGCTCTGGGAGTCAGCTGGGCGCCGACTCGGAACTATCTGTCAAGAATGGAGCCGAGTTGCTCGACCGTCTCATCAAGGACATCGTTTCAGAATCTGCCGCCACATTTGTCTCTTCCTTGGAGCAGCCGCCCCCTTATCAAGAAGACGACAAAGATGCACCTGACGACTCAGTCGAGCTCCCGAGAGCATTCTCTTTAAAACGCTTCATCCCTCTTCTCAGGGATCGCATCTACGCCCTCAACCCCTTCACGAGGACATTCCTAGTTGGCTGGATCATCCTCCTCGACTCTATTCCAGACCTAGAGCTCGTCACTTACCTCCCGGATTTCCTTGGCGGCCTGTTGCGTTTTTTGAGCGACTCGAACCGAGACGTTCATGTCGCCACTCAGGGTTGTTTGGACAAGTTCCTCAACGAGATCAAGCGCATTGCCCGAATCAAGAAAGGCATCGCTGAGAGTAAGAGGTCAAAGGAGGGAAAGCGGAAGCGGGTTGACTCGGTAGAGAGCGGCAGCGTACGGCCACAGCTCGAAGAGGGAGATGAGTTGGATTCCGAGACGGCTGCCGACGATGACGATATCGACAGTGAAGACGACTGGGTACCCGGCCAGGATGTTCAGATCAACTACAAGGCCATTTTGGAGATATTGACGGCCACCCTTGATTCACCATTAGGTAAGTAACGCATCCCTCGCGCGATCTCCGGGCGGTATCGCTGATACATAGTGCAGAGGAGGATGGCCTATTGGAGTCATTACGTTGGATTGTGGAATTTCTTGATATATGTCCCGAGGAAGTGCTCCCGTCCACACCAAAAATACTAGCCCACCTTCTACCCGCCATGGCTAGCGGCGTTGAACCAATCCGTCAGGCCGCAGGGAGGGTGAACACATCCCTCCTGAATTATGTTGTATCTTTATCCGACGAGGCGGAGGTGGCGATGCCCCTGCTATCACGGATACCCGCTCCTCCACCACCAGTGGGCGAACGGCAGGACGGGACCACGAGTGCTCGCGCTTCCCTTTCCGGCTCTAGGGATATTGAAGTTCGGAGTCCCACGCCAGCTCAAGTGAAGGCTTCGCCGCGGACTCCAACCCCAAGCCTTCCTGTGCCTCAGCCACAGCCGGACCTCGATTACGCCGCCGCGGTCAACTCGCTAACTCTTTTATTCCTCAATGATCACGAAGCCACTCGGGTTGCCGCATTGACGTGGTTGATTATGCTCCATCGCAAGGCGCCGAGGAAGGTTCTCGCGTTTAATGACGGGACATTCCCGGCGCTACTCAAGACTCTCTCAGACCCCGCCGAGGCAGTCGTCACAAAAGACCTGCAGCTGCTGTCGCAGATTTCGAGAAATAGCGAGGACGACTACTTCACGAATTTCATGGTCAGCCTGCTCCAACTATTCTCGACAGACCGGAAGCTCCTCGAGACGCGCGGAAACCTCATTATCCGTCAGCTCTGCACAAGCCTCAGTGCAGAGCGCATCTACCGGACACTGGCCGACTGCATCGAGAAGGAGGAAGATGTCGAGTTTGCCAGCATTATGGTTCAGAATCTCAACAACAACCTAATCACTGCGCCCGAACTCGCCGAGTTGAGGAAACGTCTGCGTAACCTCGAGACCAAGGTCAGTCTCTCTCTGTCGAGTGATCGCATAATCAGTGAGCTAAATATTAGGTGTAGGACGGGCAAACTTTCTTCGTTACCCTGTTCCGTTCGTGGTGCTACAACGCCGTCGCCACTTTCTCTCTTTGCTTGTTGGCGCAGGCGTACGAGCAGGCTTACAACTTGCTGCAAATATTGTAGGTTTTCCTCGCCCATCGGAGCTGGACCCAATTCACTGACATCTTCTTAGTGCGGAATTGGAAATGACTGTCAACATTCTGATTCAGATCGACAAGCTTGTGCAACTCCTTGAGTCGCCTGTTTTCACATGTGAGAATGCTTCCCTTTCTTGGTGTGTATCTCTTGTTGACATGCGTCAGATCTGCGACTCCAACTACTGGAGCCCGAGCGATACCCGCATTTATACAAGTGCCTCTACGGTCTCTTGATGCTCCTGCCGCAATCATCGGCCTTTGCGGCCCTCAAGAACCGGCTCAACAGTGTGAGCTCAATTGGGTATCTACACATCGCCCCTCGACCGTGAGTTCCCCCCCTCGACGTCTTTCCTATTTCCTAGTGATCTACGCCAGGCGTCACTTCCCCAATAACTCTTGGGTCTTCAAGCGACGCATGATAGGCCACTAACACTAACACCGAACAGAAACGCAACAACACCCAACGCCCCCACATTCGACCGTCCCAACCGCCTTAAGGGCCGAGAAGAAGGCATCATCCGTTGGGGCGAACTCCTCGAGAAGTTCCGTTCCGTACAGGAGCGCGCCCGCAGACTGCACCACATGGGTGGTGGAGGGGATTTGGACGACCCCTCCGGCGGAGACTTGCGGATCAGGGATAGCATGACGGACCAAAGGGGGCAGGCGGGGGATGTCGGTGGCGGAGGACCCGGGAGGGGGACAAGGAATTCGGTGCCTGCCGTGAAGGAAACGCCGCCTGCGAAACCCGAGCCGACGCCAAAGCCCAAGTCGGGGCTGGGGAGGCAGTTTGGACGACTGGGAGGGGCTGTGTCTGGGCGAGGCAAGCGCGCCTAGTTTATCCCGTGTGGCTTTCATCGTCGTTTTGGCTTTTGCTCTTTTTACTGTGGTTATGCGAGCATTTGGCGTTGATTCGCTCTGTTTTTGTGTGGTTTCATCTAGCTCTCTGACAGCATGTCTTTCTAACTCTAGAAATTCACGATCAGCATCGGACGCGTATCGGCGGCATACTACTAGAGTGCGACAACAATACCCCTTCGGGAAGTGAGACGGAACGGGCGGACAGGATGGTTAGCCGGGGGAGGGGAGTCAGGGTGGCTAGGGCGCATAGTTTTTCCACTTCTTCTATCTAGACCAGACCAGACCAGAGGACAAATGGACTGATAACTGCTGGCATCCCTCCCACCATGAATTACCACCACCGTCGCCGCCACTACCACTAACCCCCCCCCCCCCCCCCCCCCCCAAAACCCACACCCGCCCTCCCCCCCTCTCCTTTTACTCCTGTTTCTACTTCCTCACACTCCCCCCCCTCTCCCTCTTCCTCGGCGTCTCCCTCTCCACCAACCCCTCAAACACCTCATCCCTTCTCAGCGTCATGCGCCGCAGCTCCCCCCTCAAACCCTCCAGCTCGTGCCGCGCCCGCTCCGCGTCGGGCGGCAAGCCCGCAAACGCACGCACCTGCCCGTCCAGCTCCCGCTTCGCGGCCAGCAGTGTTGTGTATGCTTCCTCTTCGCGGCGGATGTCGGCTATGCTGGTGCTGGTGGTGGTGGTGGTGGTGGAGCGTGCGATGGCGGCGGCTTTGTCGCGGAGCTCGGGGATGCGGGTGGAGAGGGTCTTGATTTGGCGCTGGAGGGTTAGGTTTTGGAGGGCGAGGTCCGCGGGGGGGTGGTAGCCTGTTGTGGGGGGTTTGCTGTGGGGGTTGGCTTGGTGTGGTGATGGGTTGTTGGTGTTGTTGGTTTCGTCGTTGTCGTCGTCGTCGACATTGTCGTGGGGGTGGGGGTGGTGTGGGGGTGATGGGGGGCGGAGCTCGGCGGCGAGCTGGGCTGTTGCGGCGGTTTCGCGCGCGAGGTGGGCTGTGAGGGTGTGGATGCGGGCGGTGGTTTGCTCGAGGGTGGCGGTGGTGGAGGAGAGGGTGATAAGTTCCGTGCCGAGGGCGGTGGGCGTGGGGAGGGGGGTGTTGGTTTGCAGCGCTAGGGCGGCGAGAGCGGTGAGGGCGGTTTGGCCTTCCCGAGGGAGCGAGGTTTCGAGGGCGGTGAGGATTGCTTCGCGGGCTGAGTCGAGGGTGTTGTTGTCGGTGTTGGTGTTTTCGCTCCCCGCTTGACTTTGAGATTGCTCATGGCCACGGAGTTGGGTGAGAGTCTCGGCCTCGAGACGGGCGAGCAGGGTGCGTTCCTCGTCTGCTGCTTCGTTGGCGGCGGCGAGGGCTAGCAGAACGCGCAATGTGTCGGCATTGCGCTCAAACGTGGGAGGGCCACCGCCGGGGAACTTTCGTTGCAGCCAGCCGTCAACATAAGACCAGTCTTTGGCGGCTGAGGCAGCCGCGCGGGCGACTGAAGGTGAGAAGATGGCTGCGTTGGGAGGTAGATGGGCCATCTTGAGCTAGTGAAGTGTGCGCTATAAGCCGATACAGATGATGGTTCGGCCTTGATCAAAGGTGGTGGTATATTGTTGACTTTCAGATAGCGAGCGGCCTGAGATGACCATCTGATGATAACTCGGGGAGTGGTCAGTTGAGGATTGCGACTAGCGTTGATGCTATCGGTTTGTTGAAACCAGAGTCTAGAAGTAGAGAAACTGCAAAAAAATGATGTGTCTTTTCTTGAGCTCAAACTTGGCCCTGAGTTGTACACAGGATAGGAGATTCAATCCTCGGTATCATGACACCCTGTCGTTCACTCACAATTTGATGGCAAGAGAGTGTCATGAGAGTGTGTAAGTTGAACCCTTTCTGGATCTGAACGCCCCACACGCTTCAGTATGTGGGGCGGCTTGGTGCACGGACACGACCCCAACCCTCGATTGTATTGACTTGACGTTCCTGACGTGGTGCCAAGACTTTACAACAAGGGTATCCGCTTGTGATTGGCGCAGAACGCCAAAGTAAACAAACCCTTGCGAGGGTGATTAAGAAATGGTGCTCTTTCCGTCTGAACGCGACTTCCCCCACCAATCCATACCGGATACCGATCAATCTTCACCTACACCCACCCATGAATAGGACAATTCCCTCAATTTGTTAGACTAAGCCCACGACGAAATATTGCTGCCCGGAGACGCCATTCACCACGTGTTTATTCTCTTCCGCCCTGCGACAACGGAGTCGCGATGGTGCAACCAGACTTTGACGGCCTTGACACGCCGCGCACCAACGTGGGCGACGCGACATTTCTTGGTCGCCAGCCCGATTTTGACATTTCACAAGAGTTATCCTTCCAGTCACCCTCAAAAGACGCGAATCTCCTCCAGCAGCTCCGCAACGGCGGCCGACCAAGCATCAAGACCCCACGCGGGAATCGCGCTCCCTTCAATGACCGCCGAAACCTCCCTGCTGGCTTGGGGGGCCCCGAGTTTACACCACTGCTCAAATCTGCAACTAGAAATAGCGTACGCCGCTATGGCGTTGGCAAGGAAAACCCGGGCCGAGCAACACCCGGCTTCCTCGCCAAGATCGACGAATCCATGACACCCATGCCCGCAGGCGAGACCAGCATGTACGGAGCCTCACACAACACATCGTCATTTATGGGCGGCACACCATTTCCCGAGGTAGACAGCAGTAGTGCCGCGTCTACCCCCTTGGTGATGAGGAGGCGCGAGAACGGCAAGGGCCCCCTGGAAGACGGGAATCAGCTCTCATTACGCGAACAAGAGAACGTCATCGACAAGATCGAAAAGGAGAACTTTGGCTTGAAGCTCAAGATTCACTTTCTGGAGGAAGCGCTGCGGAAAGCCGGCCCCGGGTTCAGCGAGGCTGCGCTTAAGGAGAACACTGAGTTGAAGGTAGACAAGGTGACCATGCAGCGCGAACTCCAGAGGTACAAGAAGCATCTTACCTCGGCCGAAAAAGACCTCGAGAGCTACCGACAACAGATTCTTGAGGTACAGGAGAAGGCCAAGCGAAAGTACGCCGACGAGAACCAACGAGTTGAGCTTGAGCGCCTGCGACAGCAGCTTGAGGAGAAGGATGCTGAAATCGACAACCTGCACCGGCAACTCGACAACCAGGACGATGGGCAGGACAAGGTAGAGAAGCTTCAGGACGAGATCGGCGACTTGGAGGCGGATCTCCGGCGAAAAGACGACGTCATCACACAACATGAAGACGAAATAGAAGAGCTGAGGGAAAAGGTTGACGATGCCGAGGAGCAGCTCAAAAAGACGCAGCGACGGATGGTAGGGCTCGAGGAGAAGGCCCAGGACGGTGACCGTCTCCGCGAGGCCAGGGACACCATCGAGGATCTGGAAGCCAACGTGCGGCGTTTTGAGCAGCAGGTCGAAGACATGAGGGAGAAGCTCCAGGAGGCAACCTCAGAGAAAGATCGTGCCGAGGCGGATCTAGAGGAGCTACAGGAGGAGATGGCTAACAAGTCTGTCGTCACCAAGGGCCTCTCTCGCCAAGTCGAAGAAAAGATTGCACGTTTGCAATCTGAAGCCGACAGGGCCCGCCAGGACTGTGCATCTCTTGAGGAGGAACGCTCGGCTCAACAAAAGGAAATAGACGGCATGAGGGCCAAGCTCAAGGAAGCCCGCGAGGAGCGCGATTCTTCAGAACGCATTCGTCTATCTCTAGAAGCCAGGGTGGACGAGGAACATGGGTCTTGGCGGCAAGAGTTAGAGGATGCCAGACATCAGCTCAAGGAGGCCAGGCTGGAGCGCGACTCGGCCGAGCATATCCGCCTAACACTAGAATCCAAACTAGCGCAAGCACAAGCCGACCTCGACATGCGAAACGACGAGAAGGCACTCCTCCAGACTCGGCACGACGCCCTGACCAGCGAATCTACCTCTTTACAACGGGAGGTGACCAAACTCAAGCAGTCTATTGCCGAGGCCGAGGACAGCCTGGAACAGGAACGCCAACACGCGTTAGACATAGAGCAGGACATCCGGAACCAGTTCCGCACCGAAATCGAGCGACTCAACGACGAAATTTCCGACCTCCAAGCAGAGTGCCGCGAGAGGGATAACCTATACGATAACGACAGCGAAAAATGGGAATCCGAGCGCCACAACCTGGAAGTTGAACGGGACCGTGCCGAGGAACGTGCCGCTGGTCTACAACGTACGATCGATAAGCTGCGGGACACCGAGGGGGCCTTGTCGAGCAAGGAAACAAAGCTCCAAGAAGCCCTGCAGAGTGAGGCAGAGAGGCACAGGAAGGATGAAGCCATCTTGCAGACCCAGATCGACCAGTTGCAGCAGGACTTGAGCTCTAGGCAAGACATGTTGGAGGATCTCCGTAGCGAGTTGTCCGCTGTGAGAGATGATCTTCGCCAATCCCGACTTGAATGCGAGGCTCGAGGGGAGAAGGTGGAGGCACTCGAGGACGAGGTTGAGATCTTGCAGGCCACTATCGACGAGGAGTCAGAGAAGGCCCGTTTTGAACTCGGCCAGTCCCGGCAGGAGTGTGACGGACTGAGGCAGGAACTCACGTCCCTCAAAGCTACCACAGATTCGGCCAAAGCATTGTCGACCGCCTCCCGGGAATCTGCTAAACAGACCAATGAGACTGTTGCTCGCCTTAGATCCCAGCTCTCCGAGGCTACTGAGAAGGTTTACAAGCTTACAGAAGAGCGCCGAGCGTTGCAGGACCGGTCATCAAGCTTGGATACTGAGCTACGCTCTGTTCGTGCCTCTTTGGAAGAAACCAAGGCTGAGCGCAATGAACTTGAAGCAGAAATTGGCCGGCTCAACGAGCACGGTGAGGATACCTTCAAGTACGACCAAGAGCGGATCGACCTGCGCGTGGCGAAGACCAGGCTAGAGGGTGAGCTTCGCCGACTCCGGGACGAAAACAAAGCTTTAGCCGAGAGACGGCGAGAGGTTGAGGAGTCCTTGGAGAAGGAGATCGAGAAGGCCGCCGCCGAAGAGGACCGCCTTGGTGACAAAATCCGCGATTTGCAAGAAATGGTGCAGCAATCTTCGGACAGCACCGAGCTTGCGGCCCTCCGCCGAACTGTCCGAGAGCTCGAGCGCCGCGTCCAGGATTACGAAACGCAGCTGGCCGCCTCCCAGTTCCCTGGTCAAGGAGGCGAAGGGAACAGTGAGCTTTCCGAACTCCATCGCGAGCTATCCGCCGCGAGGAAGAAGGAACTCGACCAGCTAGAGCATGCCGCTTCTCAGAAGGAGTCTATCAAGGGACTCAAGCGACAGATTGCGGACCTGGAACGCAAGGCGCACGAGGCCGCCGTGGATCGGTTTGCGACTTCTCCGTCGTCCCACGGGGGTTCTGCACAGAAGACTGAGGTATCCGAGCTGCGCCATCAACTCTCCGCCGCCAACCAATCTGTGCATGACCTGAAGCGGTCTCTGCGCGATGTCGAGCGCAAAGCCTCTGCGTCGGCACGTGAGCTCCAGAAACATCTCGATGAGCTCGAGAACGAAAAGTTCGTGCTTGAGCAGGCTTTCGAGGACGCGCAGACGGCCGCTGAAGAGTCCGCCGTGGCACACGAGGAGACGTTGAAGAAATACAAGGCAAAGCTTGAGAAATACAAGCGGGAGCGGGACGAGCTAGCCACTGCTGTGCGCGACCAGCGGAACAATAGTATGAACAGCAGTCTTAGTGAGATGCCGCTCGAGGAGCGCCGCGACTTGCACAAGATGCTACGCGAGTCACAGCTCTCCGCCGACAAACTCGACCGCGAGCTGCACGAACACCGTGAGGCGCTCGAGGAGCTCGTGGGAGTGGAGACATCCCTCCGTAAGAAACTGGAGCGAGCTCGCAGCGAAAGGGCCGCGTACCGGGCTAGCGCTGAGAAGTTGCACAAGGACTTCAACAAGCTTAAGAAGGAGAAGGAGAAGGCTGTTGCCGAAGCGGTTTCAGCGGCCGCCGCCGCCAACGAGGAGCGTGCTCTTGTCCGGGTTTCCAAAACTGGCAAGAATGGCGTGGACACTGACGCTATCATTCGGGCTGCCGAAGCCGCCGAGAAACGGCACGAGAAGGAGATCCGCGGCATGGTGATGCAGATGGAATGGCTCAAGGCATGCTGGGATCGTGAGGCCAAGCTGCGCAGCGACGCGGCCTATGCGAAACAGTACCTGTTGATGCAGGTCCAGGTCCGCGATGCCTGGTATGTTCTTCTTATTCTACCCCCTTACCGCCGCTCCAAGTTTGCTAACCATCCCGTTCCTCACAGTAACAAAGCCGACCTCGCAATCATCAACCGCATCCGCGCCGAGATCAAGCCGCCCTCAGCCCGAACCGGCTCCTCCGCGCGGCGCGACCACTACCCCCTCGTCCGCCAAAAACAAACCCAACAAGCCCCACAAACAACAAAACAACCGCAATCGCAACCTACCCAGCAGAAAGAACCGCCAAAGAAGAGGCGGACCCCGCGCTCGAACCTGCGCCTCGCCCTCAACGCGGTGCGCGGGGTCGTCCGCATGCAGGTCGGCGCGCGCGCCTGGGCCAAGAGCGACAAGATGCGCCAGAAGCTGGCCGACTGCTACGACGGCATGCAGCGCGAAGAACGGATCCGCGCCATGCGCGACGTGTGGCGCGCCGAGGTCGCGCGCAAGACGGCATCGCCCTCTTCGCTGAGGAGGGTGGGAGGCGGGTTAGAGTGCTGATTTCTCAGTCGTTGGTTGGTTTGTTTGTTTAGTTGTCTGTTTACGTTGCCTGTCGACTTGGTGGTGTATGGCGGGGGCTTAGTGGGTGGTGCTTTTCTTTTTGAACTCTGGATGAACGGCGAGGTGGTTTTGTTTCTGTTTTGTTTGGGTACCGTTGGAAAGAGAGGGCATAGTACGGCTGATAAGTCTGCGTCGGGCAGCAATTGGCGTTGGGGTCAGAGCATGTTGGCTGTCTGTCTTGCATGGGGTCACGATGTATGCATTCTTTTTTATCTATTCTGGGTTTGGAGTTCGGTACGGTCGGTTGGGTTGCGCGGCAGACGGAGATACCTTGGGCGTAACCAGGTTGGCAAAGGGCCGGGGTAGGGTCGGCTGCGTGCAGCATCAGAAGCACAGTCATTGATATCAAGGTTGTTGAATTCATTTGTTTTGTTTACTGTTACTTCCGCCCGAGGATTCAGGGGCTGGTGTGATCTTGGCATAGGTAAAGAGACTGTTGTTGACTTAGGAATCGAGGGCCCAAGCGAGCATTGATATCAAGGCAATTTAATCATCCAAACCCAAGCGTGCAGCCACCCCGAGAGACTCAAGGATACAAAGACACTGACGAAATAATCAAAAACAAGATAAAACTAGCGTATGCATTTTCACCGTCGTCCAGCTCATCGCATAGCCCGTCCTTCTGCCCAGCACAATGCCCCCCAAGAGGGGCGGATGCTGGAACCGATTATCCCATAGCTTCCTAGGAACTTCAAGACACTGCCTACCCACACCACCCACCCATAGTACACAAGCGAGTGACTTGGCGACCTCGAAGACAGAACCCGTAATAGTCATCCCATTTCATACCCCCAACCCTATCCAGCCCTATCCATCCAGTCCTATTCAAGCCAATCCCTCGCCCACCCGGAGAAGAAATCAACCCCTCCCCTTCCCCCCCGCGCCCCAAATATCGAAACGTACTCCCGAGTCAATGCAAAGCGGAAGCAGCCGGGTAACGGTAACGGTAACGGTAACGATAACGATCCGGATCCATATATATTTTTTGGTATGTTTCCTACAACATCACATCACAAACAAGACATTGGTGTCTGCTTGCCCATGAAAGCCATCCATGACACCAACCGCGTCAGCCACGTACTCTCAGGACAGAGATGCAGTGGGATGCAGGGCGGGAAGGAACCTACCGAGGGGATGGCTGCACGAGAGCTGGGGCTTTTGGGTGTAGCGCGTCTGCAGCTCGTCGCGGATGCTGTTGAGCAGCTGCACGTAGCTCTGCTGCGGGTTCTTCTTGAGCGCCGTGATGAAGGCCCAGGACATGGCGCCCGTGGCCTGGGAAGCGATGGTCGCGTCGGCTCTGTGGAGGGGGGGGAAGAGGGGGCTCGTTAGCAAGAGAACTGAGTGGTGGGTAAGGGGAGAGAGGGGTACGAACGAGGTCTGGTCGTCTTTGCTCCCCGAGAACATAACCACGTCCGCGGGCGATGTCTTGACAGCCATCGACCTGGCATAGGCATCCTCGCTGTTGCTCGCTTTCTTGAAGAAGCCCATGATGTTGTTGGCGACGCCACCAAGATCGCCGCGGCTGTATGCGGACACGGCGCTGAGCAGACCCTGACCGGCCTCTTTGGCAAGGTTGGGCTCCTTGAGGATGCCCTGGGTGGAGTAGATGTAGGGCAGGTCGAGCGCCGTGCCGGAATGACACGAGTCGAAAATGGCTGTGAGACGCACACCCGCCTGGAGGGGCCGCACCATGATGCGGTGCATTTCATCGTCGGTGATGTGCCCGTACTGTCGGAAGTCGACGGGATAGATGACTTCGTCATACCCGTCCTCCTCGTCGCCGTCGAGATCTTTTGTCTGCCCACCGTGACCTAAAATCGAGTTAGAATCTGGGCTTCGCCGAATCAGCTTGTGGCGCTTACCGGAATAGTGGAAAAAGAGCGAATCGTTTGGCCGGGCGTCCTTGACGAGCCAGTGCATGGCCCTCAGGATATTCTGCTTTGTTGGCTGGCTCATGGGGTTTTGTTGGTCGTCGGTGAGGATGACCATGTCCTCGCGCTTGTAGCCAAAGTTCTCGACGAGGTAGGCCGACATGTTCCTCACATCGTTGATACACCCTCGGAGCTGTCCGCGTTGGTTGAAGTAGTTGATGCCGATCAACAGAGCTTTCCGGCGCCCCGTACACTGCGAGTATTGAAACGCAAACTGCTGTTGGTATCCATAGTGTTGCTGGGTCGTCGGCGGCGGCGGCGGGGCGCTGTGGTTCCCGTGGACGTACGAGTTCGAGTTTACCGTCGGCATGTCTGTGGTTGTTAGTATCTGCGGCCTTCACACATGGAAAGATCATGCTCACTCGGTCTCCCGAAGTTATTAGGGGCCGGCTGTGGGGGATGATATCCCTGGGCCGGTGGCTGCTAGGGGATTTAGTCTGCGGCGTTTCACTTCTGAAATTGGGGTCAGACGAACCTGCTGGTACCCGCCGTAGGCCGGGCCGGGTTGTTGGTAGCCATAACCAGGGCCTTGGGGAGGTGGAGCGGGCTGTTGGTAGCCATAGTTTGGGGATCTTTACCAGCAAGCATCAGTTTATGATCCCGAAATATATCTGTATACGTATATATGCCGCGCGGTGCTGGCTGAACATACGGGAAGTAACCAGCGTATTGTTGTTGTGGCGGCGGGGCGTATCCACCGGCGTTGTAGCCCGCACCAGGGAATCCAGACATATCCAGACGGATAGTCGGCAGCAGGATCGGACTCGGAACAGGGAGGGAAGGCCGGTCGGTCGGACGAGCGGCCGGGTGTGGCCTCGTGGACTGGACAGGCGGCGGCGTCGAGCGGCGGGAGTGGGGGGGGGGGGGGGGGGGGGCGGCACAGGAAAAGTAAATAATAATAACGCGGACGGGGCCGGGGTTGCCGGGGTTTATAGAGGGTGTTGAGTGATGGGAGCTCGTGCGGCGGCGGCGTAGATCGGGGGTGGAGTCAAGGGAGGGCAGGATCGGGATCGGAATTCGAGAATGGCGTTTGCCTGCTAGATCAGACAGTGGAAATCTACCGGACCGTCCCGATGAGCAGAGCACAAGATGCAAGGAAGGAAAAAATAAACAGTCGATGATGGCTTGCAGGAGGAGAGGCAGGACACTGAGACATGGCAGAAAAAGCGGACGGGAACCCGACGGGCGGTCAAGAGCCGACAAGGGCATGCGTGGGTGCGTCTTGACCACAGATCGGTTTTCCGAGGGCCCGGGAAGAGGGTGTCAGTTCACGCACCTGCAGGGGGAGTCTTGCTAGGGTGTTGGCGGCCCGCTGCCCGCGAAAATGGGATGTTCGGGGGGCGGGATAGGTATCCAAGCAAGCACAGGGTGTCGGGTGAGAAGAGAGAGGTCGGGTATTAAGCGGTGGGGGTCCCGGTTCTAGGGCGAGAGATCTTCAGCTCGGTGAGAGTTTGGCCGTGAGCCTGGGCTGGAAAGCTGGGCTGCTGCTCTGCTGGCTTTGGGGTGCAAATCGCGGGCAGCTTGTCGGGCGCTGGGTCGGGGTGGGGTTGCCAGCACAGCCCATCACGATTGGACATGGAGCAGTGGGGTGGAGGGGCGCCAAGCCATGTGGCCTGCGGATCCCGAACTGAAACAAGAAACCACGATCGTCCCGTTTTTTCAGCTCTTCCCGTCGCCAAGACACCTGACCAAGATTCCCTCAATATTAATCTCGTTGAGTTCGGCGCTCACATGAGGTTACTTTGCGGCTATCCAGCTGAGATTCTCAGCTTCCCTCCCATGAATTTGGCCACTTGAGCATGCACCAACTACTACACTGCTACCTTCCTTTCCAACCTCGGACCCCAATGCCTAATTGCTTGGGGGCAGGTTGCCGAACACGGCCGCCGTTTGACTGACCGCGACTATCGAAACAGCGACCACAGAGCTGGCCTTGAAACGTCGCGCGCTGACAAGCTCCCAGGTTTGACCGAGTTACACAATACCCGGATTCTAAAAGGCGGTTATGGAATCCACGTACTGTGTACATAGTTGACTTGGTCCTTGGCAAGCCGAGGTTCGGCATTTTCTTCCCAGTCCAATTGTCTGTTCCCCGGGTTGTGATGATGACATCACAGAAATAAACCACCCAAGGCTCGTCAAATAACAATAAACGGGTCCGAGTACTTCCAAAACAACACAATCGACATAGCCTTGTTCACAGCCGACTGGTAACGGCTGTGGCAAAAAGATCACTGGCACGGAGAATCACGGCTGTCTGTATAAGTCCTGTAACAGTTAGCTCCGGAATCAGCGACACCTGTCCATTGGCTAACGACTTTGGGATTTTTGAAGCGGGGCTGCTGAATCGTACCATCAGCCAGTCATGAGTTCCCAAAGGTGCAAGGTTGAGCATGAGCTTCAGCCAGTATATTGATCAAGTCTTGTTTTTCTGTTGTTTTTCCAAACCGTCGCATTGATTATTCTCATGATCCCTCATTACCACCACGGAAGTGAGCTGTGCTAGCTGAACCTTCGCGTGCGGTAGCTAAGGGAGCCACCTGGGAGGCCCCCGAGCAAGCAACTTCCCCGAGCCAGCAAGCCGCGAGCAACGCACCCAAGCCAGATGGTCCCGTCAGCAGCAACAGACGGGATTACGCCCCCGTCATCCTCACATCCCCTTGGCTATGTCCCTTCTCGGGCAATGCCCCCTCGCCATCCTTGACCTGCTCCCGCATCATCCACGCCATCATGCTCCAGACCAACTGCATCGCGCACACCCGCTCGTCCACCTTGAAGAAGTCGAACCACGGACTCCGCCACACCTCAAGCCTGCCCCAGCTCCGCCCGCCCCCGTTGTCCTCGGCCTCTCCGGACAAAACGGCGAGCAGCCGATCTGGCACGCGCATCCTCACGATGCTAACGTGGTGCAGTACCGTACTGACGACAAATACATCGTCGTAGTCGACGCCCCGCGCCCGCCCGATGGCTTCGTACCGCGTCTTCTTGTCCCATGTTGACTTCGGCTGACGCACCATGCGGTAGTTGTCGTACATCGGGTGGTTTCCCGATTTTTTGAGGCGCTTCGCCCCCTTTGAGGATCCACTGCTGCTGCTGCCGCCGCCGAGGGCCGAGATGCTGTTACTTCCTGTGGGAAAGGGAATACTCCCGGCAGCGGGGCGGTGGGAGGGCCGCTGAGGGAGGGTGGTTGCATCGCTTCCTTTGGAGGCAGAGGAGGACGGCGGCGCACTTTCTGACGGCGGGGCGTCTTTGTCGCCGATGGTCTGGTCTGCTCCCGAGAGCATTTCCACTTCGCGCCCAATAGGCCCGCCGGAGCCGCCGCCCCAGCGCGGTTTGGTACACCACCAGGCGTTCTCGCCGATAGGCTTCTCGGTGCGGCCTTCGCGAGCGCGGTGCTGGGCTGTGATCAGAGCCGCGACGACTTCCCGGGCGAGGTCAAGGACCGAGTCCTTGTCTGTCTCTGAAACCGAGTCCGTTGGTAGGAAAGAGGTCGTGTGCCTAGCGCTCACGGCCGCCACCGGGCCTTCAGTGATGCCAGCACGGGCTGCTTCGCGAGTGGTTGGGGTCCTGAAAATGAAGGTGCACCCAGAAGAGAAGTAAGAGCTACGTGGCGAGTCGGTGGAAGTTTTGGACGTGATGTGAAGCCGTGGTTCGGTACGGGGTGCCGACACATTACAGGTGAAGTCGTACGCTACCAGTTTGAGGAAGGCCGTGATCATGCTCTGGCGGTAATCGACTGGCATCTGATGGCCAGTCCCGGTGCGATAGAACTTGACGGCGTCGGAACCATTCTCCTGAGCCTTGTTGCCCTCGGTTGGAGCCGGCCCATTCTCGGCGCTGCCATCTCCCACCTGGTCCGTTTCGCCCTCCGGGGCTGGTTGCACCGAAGTGTCTTCCCAAAAGGCAGAAAACAGCTCCAGATGACGATAAAATTCGTAGGCGTTTCCCAAGCGGGCTTGCGGCTGGCCTTTGGGAGGCGGGATTCTCCGAATAGTCCGGTACGCCGCCTCGTTCGCAATCGAAAGCTCGCGTTTTCTTTCTAGGTAGGTATGGCAGCCTGGTGAGAGGTTGCCCGTGTTCAGCCGTTTGCGAGTGCTTTCGTTGGTCGCATGAACCTCTTCAGTGGAAAGGGCGTGCCAGGCGTCGAAGTCTGGGATAAACGTAGGGTCTGGGAGCAACTGGGCCGGAGTAGCATCTGGGACCACGTGCACCCCAAGAGCCTCAAAGTGCGAGGCATTGAACTCAGCGGGCCGGACAATTTTTTGCAGCACCGAGGTGAGTGGCTCTCTCGGCTTGTTAGAGCCTTGTTCTTGGCCAGCTAGAGCATCATTGTCCGGGGTTTGTGGATAACACTGGGGTAGGTTAATTGGCATCGCCGGTGGGACGTCCTTGGGAGGTCCCCTAGGCGGCCCTGAGGCAGGAACTAGACGAGCGGGTTAGAACACGGATACTCGACGAAAATGGATAGATAATCACGGCTTTGTCGGCACCGAGGACGATCAAGCGAAACATGACCAACGGGGAAGTGTGATAAAACAAAAAACCGAGGCCGCATAATAGGACCAGCGGCACCACATGGCTAAGAGGTAAGAGCCATTGTGAGGCCAGGAAAGGCCAATGAAATACAGATGTTGATAGGTCGTTGGCCCGAATTCCGCAGTAACATCACTAAAGGGGAGAGGAGGCTGGGGTTTGGGAAAGTGGGCAGTATGACGAGTACGACGCTTTTCGTGAGTAGTAGAGATCGTGGAACTGAGGTAGACAGGAGAAACACAGAACTTGGGTCGGACCAGATCCACATGATCGAGAAGTCCCGCGGGGTTGCCGCTGGATACAACAAGAAGGAACGTTCCACTTACTCATAAACGAGAGATTCCCAAACATTATGACCGATTTCTGATAGACACAGCCACGAGATAGAGGAAGGTACTGAATGCGCCCAAATCGGTTGCCGTTGATGCAATGCTTTGATCCGGAGCGGCCGTGCTCAGTGGGAGTTGAAACGGCGGGGACAACGGCGGAATATGCGGTGAGTTCTCACGAGGTCGAACTTGGCCGTGGTTTTTTGGTGTGTATGTACGGATGTCTGTTTCTCTCCGTCTCTGCCTTTCTGCGTGCCCGACCAACACTGCAGAATCGTGTCAGAGAACAAACAATTAACGTCGTCGACGAGGGTCTACCGGTCGCCGTGAAGCAGGAAGAACCACGCGAGCGGGTTGCGAGCGGGGCAGGCAACGTTCGCTGGCATTGCATGCATGGATGTTACGGTTGGGCCGTGCACCTCCATGTTGACCCCTGAAGCCCGGCCCGGAGGTGGTTCGGCGTCCGGCCGAGGTCCCGGGTGTGTGGGAATTTAACTGTTCGCAATTCGTGCTCTAGAGATCACAAGGGAATCAACGTAAGGTAGGTTACCTGACGTGTACGAGTAGGTAAGGGGGATTTCTCCAATACGAATACACTCCATCCCTCTTCTGTCTGCTAGGCCCACTATTGACGACAGTTGCGAGTCTCCAACCCACTCGTCCAGCTTCCGGAAGGAGCAAGCCAAACAAACCCAAGGCTTGTGTTTCCTTTTATCTGACATTATTCAAGCACTCAGGCAGCCAGGCAACAACCTTGTGGGGGGAAACGAAGATAACCAACCCAACGGGCTTTTCAATCTTGATTAAATGTTAGGTACCTGATTTTTGCGTCTTGTTGGTACCGTTTTTTATAGCCGACAGCGCCTTGTTTCAGGCGATCGCTCAAACGTGGAATCAATCCCCATCACCCCCCCGACCCGAACCGATAAACTAGAGCAGATGCCTCAACGGCCAATCCCACTCACTATCATATGACATAACCCTTTCATGGGATAATATCAACCGCCTCAAAGATTTATTCGCTCGAGAGTTTATCTCGTGGACATAAACAGCCCATTGAGGCGCGCATCTTTGACTCCGTTTCCGCCCAGGGTTGCCGAGCTATTCTGGGTCATTTGCTTGGTGGATGCGGAGTCTTGGGTGGCTGCGGGAACCCATCAGGGATGAAAACCCCCCCGCACCCGTTCTGCATCAGAAGCGTCGCAGGACAGGGATCAACCCATCACGCACGAGGACTTGCAGGAACCCCTGACGAAGAGCCGCAACCGTCCAGATGGGAATCTCTGTGGTAATCGGTTCGGATGGCACGCCTTCTTGGAAGGCCTAACCAATAATGGTCCTTGCCGACCCCTGCTTTGGCCCATCAAACGGCTTCTAGCGTCCATGCTGTCCTCACGCACGTCAGAGTTCGCCCAGTTCGGCCATGCCACCGCCGAGGACTCGAAGCATCGGAGTCGCACTCAACGGTCCAAGGTGCCATCATGGCCTCACTCGATCCTGAGAACGCAACTATCTGTGCGCATGGTTACCGCCAAGCCACCTTGCGACAGCGTGCCCGTCTCTCATCTGTTACGTTTCTAATCCCGGATCTCCTACTCTCCTCCTCCTCGTCCCTTTTCCCCTCTTGTTGGGTAGCTAGTCTGCCACGACCACGTTTCTCGTTCCGATCCGGGCTGGGTCGTTGTTTGTCTCCTTCGAGAGGAGTCCTCTATTCTTTCGCTTCTTCAAGAAATCTTGATGATTTCTCAATGATTACACGGCCCTAGTGGCCTTCTTCTTCGCTTCTACTGAATCTATTTTCGTTGTATTTTTGTACCGTTCATCCCCATTTCCTTCGTCCGGAGCGGCTGGCTTCGCGCATCAGGGCTATCGAAGAGGAATCAAAATTGGAAGATGGCATCGAGCGGGCTCCCATCGGGGGCTTTCCTGACTACCCTCAATGGGCGGCGGTGTACGGCGGTCCCCCGCGTGGCGGCGGCATCTACGCGTGTGAGCAGCGTCACGGCGGTGGCCACGACAAGCAGTTCGACCAGCAGTTCGATCAGCAGTACGACCACAGCAGTAGCTGTGATCCCATCGAAGGGATTGGCAGCAGCGCCGGCCGCAGACATAGATGCAGGCACCGAAGCGGCCGAGCAGAGTTCAACAAGTACGACGAGCCCCTTCTTAGTTGCCACCACAACCATTTCCCCCGGCTCGGTGCGGATTGCGCAGGCCCAGGGCAGTGAGTCGGGCTCTTTGGCAAGCCCACCATCACCTTCACCTGACGCTCTCCCAGCATCCGACGCTACTTCCCAGCCCTTCGCTGCCGTTGCGGACATCACACCCTCACAAGCGTCCGTAGAACAGAGCAGTCAAGCTGATGCCAGCGTAACAGCCCCGGCTGTAGCAGAAACACCGGCGGCTTCGTCAGAGTCCACTCCCGCCGAGTCCCCCCCTCCTGACCTACCACTGGGCCCGGTAGCCACACCCCTCCTCACCACTATTGAGTCGCCACCGACGCCGACCGATGCCATAGTGGCCGACTCAACGGGTTCAACCTCGGCAGATGCAGAAGCGAGTGCGATACCCAACTCCAACAACAATGCGGTCCAGTCGACCGTGGCAGTGGCCGGCGGCGTCATTGGTGGGGTTGTCGCTATCAGCGTTCTCGCATTCTTCATCTGGTGGTGGAGGCGTCGGACGCAAAGGAAAAGGAGAAGCACCCTTCTGACACCCCTCGACGTGGTTCCATCCTATGACCGCGATGAGAAGGGCGGTTATGTGATCTCGCGTGGGAGTATTGGGCCAACCCCTGTGGCAGTGAAAGTCAAGGCTGCTCTCGGCCACAACTACAAGAAAATCCGGGGCCATATTAGAAACCGAACAGCGCCATCGGTGAACCTGGACCGGGGCACTTCTCAATTTATGGATCCCGCCATGAGGCATAGTCGTTCCAGCTCAGGAATCATTGGGGCCGAGCCGACCACGACGGATCGTCTCAAGGATTGGTGGTCAGGCCTGGGCAAGAAGTTCAACCGCCGCAACAGTAGCGCCCAAGCGAAACCCCCGGGTGTTACCCAGGAGAAGAAGGTCTCGAGCTCACAGCCAGACTTCTTGACCCTTCTCAACATGGATGATGGGGAGCTCGACCGCGAAGCGCAACGACGACGAGACAGCATCGCGCGGGTCAACGGCCGCGCCAACTCCAGCGACAACTTCCTAGGCGGCCTAAATCTCAGCTTTGGCAACGACAACCCCTTCAGCGACGCCAACGCCATCGCTCACACCTCGGCCAAGCCGGCACCTCTAGCGGTGAACCAAGCCAACGCAGCCAACCCATTCAGCGACGCGAACGCCATCACCAACCCGGCCCCCACTGTGCCCAAACCAACCACCTACGTCGCCGACATCCGCCGCTCCCGCAGCAACAGCACCACCGCCGGCCGCCAACCCAGCACACTCTACAACTACACCAACGCCAACCGTGACAGCGCCGGCTCCCTCCGCTCCATGGCCACAGCCACAACCACCAACCAGCGCAACAAATTCCGCTCCGACCCCTTCGACCTCGAGCGACCCGAGCTCCTCGCAGGCGGCAACAACAACAACAGCAGCAGACCCGTGATCCCCAGCAGCCGCACAAGCAGCACAGCCGCCACCGCCGGATCCACCCCCTCCCCCTCCCCCTTCCCCTCCCAACCCGACCCCCAACGGGGCCCGAGCCAAGCCGCACAGCCCATGATGATGATGGCGCCCGCGCGGGTGCGCACCCGCGCCGAGTCCTTCTCGTCCCGCTACTCCAAGTTCTCCAAGTATTCGTCCGGCGTCAGCGCCATGTCGGCCGACGACCGGGGTACTACCAGCATGGATTGGAGTGATCCTGGACCGGATGTTGGGCCGGCTGCTGCGGGGAGGTGGGGTGGTGGTGCTGGTGGTGTAAGTGGTGGGGGTGTGAATGGTGGGGGTGAGAGTGGGAATGGGAGGGGCAATGGGGGGAGGTTGAATGGAGGTAGTTTGGGTAGTTTGGGGAGTGTGGGGAAGGCTATGTGATGATGACTGGGGGGTTGATTGATGCTTTGTGTTGTGCTGTGTATGGATGGGCGAGGGGATGGCGTTTGTGGCGGTTGCTTGTTTTTTTTTGTTTTTGAGTCTGTTGGCTGTGACTGCTCAGGGGAGGAAGGGAGTGTGGGTGTTCCGTCCTATCGTCGGTCGGTCTGGATGACACCGCCGCTTGATCTCCCTATCAAGTGCCGCAGGTCTGGATATGCACAATGCTTGGTACTCAAGTGAGGGTGTCAGTCTTAGAGGTATGATGGCTGCCTGCATCCCTCATTGCTTGAGGATATCAGCTGATGGCCGGTTAGGTTAGGTTAGGTGCCGATGCCTAGTAAAGGAGGGGCTTCGAGGGCGAATTTCCCGTTTGGGGATGAAAATGGGGTGTGTGTATGAGGGATGAAGTGCGGATGAGGAATGAGGATACCCCGACACTCGCTTGACTGTCTTGAAGCTCTGCTTGCGCATGAGAATACGAATCGTTTCCACTCGCTTTGCAAACCCAGCCTACGAATTTTGACATATGTCTCTTGCAAATATGGAACATTGTGTCTCACTTTCGATTGTGCTATGTTCTTGTCCAGCCCCAAGCAGGACTCGGGGGGTGGCTGTCTAGGAGGAGGGACTCGAGAGGGAGTTCAGGGTTTGCCAACGCATCACCTATTTCAAGGCCGCCATTTCATGCACGTATTCATCATGCATTGTCGATTCTTCCAATCGCCGCTAACATTGCTCCTCCATCAGGACGACTTCAGGGGTTCCTCCAACAAGCGCCTCCCGTCCCAAGCTCAGCTCCCCCGAGACAAGAATCGCTCCACCGCCCATTCCCGAACAGCAATCTGATTGGTTCCCGCCGCGCAACGCCACGAAACGCGAACCGAACTCGAAAAGTCGCGGCGCGCGTCCTCGGCGCGGGGTTCCCCAGCAACCAATTTGATTGGCCTGCAAGCACTCAAGCGCCATTCCAACCAACAATTGAGACCCGAGCCAACAATGTCCCCGCGCCCCTCGATGTCCCGCTCCTCCATTGCCGACCCAAGCCCAATTCCTAATGCATCCGCACTCAGCTCATCCGTCGTACACTCGGTATTCAATCCCTGCTGCTGCTCGACCCTTGCCGTACCACCCAACTGGGTTCCGCCTCAAATCAAGGAAGGAAAATAGTCGTAAACAAAGGGAAATCGCCGATCCAAAGCTCGCGCGCTCAATGGCATTGCTCGCTCGTACGCAATTTTAGTGGATATCGTGTACCTCTGCTTGCTCACAGACAGGGGTGACATGATATCGTTGACAATCTCAAGGTGGTATTAGTGAATAGGGGTGAACCACCATACCGGAACGCCGATGCTCCCAATTGTAGGACATAAGGGGAGATAAAAAAAAGCCGAAAAAAAGCCGGGTTGCCGGACAAGAAGGTATCAGAAGGTATGGCGCAAGACAGTCTCATGCCTCGCCGCAGTCGAAAGTAGGCGAATAATGTGAATGAAAATCGGTTGGGGTAGGCTGGGCAGGAAACCCCTTCAGGAAAGACAACTTCGTAACATAACCAACCACTGGCCTTCAAGATGGTATGTCGTCAAATGTGAGGCGTCTCCTTGCCACGCTGCGCGGCGTCTTCCCCGCGAGAGGGGTCTTCCACGGCTTTTGCGCTGGGCTGGGCGTCATGTGAAGAAATTCAGCAAAGTCGAAGCCAAGTCCAGGAGTAGCCGGATAGGGGTTGCCGCCGCCAGGGGTCGTCATCATCGATGATGGCAATGCCAACTTGTTCTTCGGCGGTGGTGTCGACGGAGGATCCATCCTGTTCCTTGGCGGGTTCGCAGGCGAAGGCGATGCTGCGAGATACAAGAGCAGATCCGCACCTTCCTCGCCAGATTTAGACTCGTTTGCTGTTGTTTGCCTGTCCTTCGGCTTCTTCATCAACGTACGGCTTCGCATCGGTGGCGTCCGAGGCGGCGATACCCGAACATGGTTGACGTGAAACGAATGAGTGGGCAAGTCGTCCTCGTCATCCGAATGGGCCGCATAATTCGTGGTCGTAAGGACGTCGCTGATTTGCCTCGATCCAGAGTAGAACGATATATCAGGGCCCGTCGAGGTGGTAAAGTGTTGCTGCCGCCTTGGTTTTATCGGTGACGACTGGGTAAAGGGGTGGTGACTCGAGAAAGACCGGTGTGCCGTCGGGGACTGGCGGAAACGCTTGCTCGGACTCGAATACCCATTGTCGTCAAAGGAGGCTAGGTAGGTACGCTTCCTATGCCCGGTGCTACCGTTGCTAGACCCAATGGCATCCGAAAACAGCGGCGCTTTGAGCGGTGAGCTCATGAGTGTCCGAGAGGGGTATGGGAGGTCGGAGGCGCTCGAGGACGAGTCGGAGAGGATATCGCCGTCTTGCAACCGTCGGCGGCGCATCTCCTGTTCGAACTTGGGCTCGATCATATCCAGCGTCTCGTTCACCAAATTGTGTTTCGTTTTGAACTGGGCGAGGGCGAGACGGTTCTGTAACCTCCGAGCCATCTGAGGCAAAAAATGAGTACTTGTCAGCTTCACACCCCTGCCAAGGGAGGCAGTCACCGTACCTTGCTGATTTCAGCCCTCTTGAGCACCCTATCCGCTACAGCCTCGGGCTGCTTCTTCAACGGCGACGACATCATCTTGCCGATGGTATGATTTTGCAGGCATGCAGAAAGTCGATACCGGCCTGATGGCGGGGGGCGCAAGTTCGTAGGAGGAGGGTGTGAGGCCTAGGGGGGATTGGATGGTTGCAGCGCTGGGCGCCTAAAACCGCCGTGAACGACGAGGACTGGTCGAGGTACCGTTGTAACTTTTTCGTTGCCGGCCACAAGCGATTGTGTGGTGTCAAAAACTCAATCCGCTTCCTGGCTGGTCACTTTATTCGGTACACAGCCGCCGGCGCTTCAACACGGGAACAAAGAGAGTTGCGCAGGAGTTGAGGTTGGAAAGCCCGGGCAGGAACAGGAGCAAATTCACATTCCTGTGGAAACCGGCAGATTACCCAGCTGAGCACTGGCCCACTGTCTGCAACCTGCGGCACAGGGCGAGCTTGCCAGGCTGCCAGGGGTCCTTTGGACCAGCAAATTTGTTGGTTGCATTGTGCATTCCCAGCATTTCCGTTCAAGCTGACCCACCAGCAAACACAGAGCAGAGCTCTTCCCTGACCATGATGTGAACAACTCCACCGCAGAACTATGGCGATGGAGTCTCGAGCGGGATTTGGCAACTATTGGGTGCTTCGAAATATCTGCGGGCATTCCTGGGCTCTCAGTGAATAGCCAGAACTTAAACCGGGCGAGACTTGTCGTGCCGTTTGCGAGGATTCCGGCGGTGACCCGGGCTACGACACCATACGAATAGCTCCCTCGATATAGCTGGGTCAGGGGCTCCACAACAGCCGAGCCCGGTGAGGCAAGTAACAAACTGGAAGGGTGTGCCATTTTTGGTGTAGTGTAGTTTCAGTTACCAGTGGGTCGTTCTGCGGTCACAATTAAGCGTCTCTGAAAAGCGTTGAATCAGAATGGACGATATGTAGGTAACAAAGCGCACGCAGAGCGAGTGCAAACGAGGCCGAGGTACCCTGGCCAAAAAAGCCAAACTCCAAAAGGGAGAAAAAGTCAAGAAAAGAGAAAAGAAATACTAAAGGCAACCAAGAAAATAGAAAGAAGTAAAGGAATCCGAGGAAATAAAATAAACCAAGAAGAAGGAATGAAAGAAAAGAAATCGAGTAAATAAAAACTACGAAGACGGAGTGGACTTTGCGCTTTCGTCGGAATCGAGGTCAAAGGCAAGAATACCCTCGATGTGCGATTTAAGCTTTCGTCCCTTCCAAATGCTCGCCGCAACAGCCCGATCAGACCAGCAAACGTGCCGCTAGCGCCCTTGCGGCGGCTCACCTCGTATTTTCCGTTTTCGGACAACTGTTTGGAGCAGCACACCTTTTATCTCACGATGCATCCCCTGCGATGACATTATTCATCTCACTGGCATGCTTTGCGATTGGCTCTAGAATACAAATGGATTGTGTTGGTTGGCAGCCACCTTCGGGAAACTTTTGCAACGCTAAAGACTCGGACTTCGTTTGCATCCCGCAGGAAGATCAAAAGGGGAAAGGGCCCCTCAGTCAACATGCCCATAGCTCCTGACGAACATCGTATTCAGCCCTGCGCTGATTACTGCTTCCTCTTTTGGTGGAGATAGCAGTAGGGCCGGGAAGTGAGGTTTTCTGTTAGTACTACTGTGCGGTAAGATCATCAAGGTAAAGTCTCAACAAGCCCCAAAGCCATGGACCTCGAACGACTCCCAGCTTTTTCCATTTCTTTTCCTACGTTTCCGAATTTCCTTTCGCCGACTGTCCTAGCGTTTGTGTTGCAGTCTTTGGATTCCTTGTTTTGAGTGGCCTCTTCCCGGTTCCAACATTCCAGTTCCCTGCTCGGCGTGCTCGCCGCCAACATCCGATTCTCCGTTCGATCTGGAACAAATATCGAAAATTCGAGGAACCGGCGGACTCTCAATCGCTCGGGCCGTGGGTCCTTATCGTTGCCCAGTCGTTGTGATCGACAGACCAGCTGTTCGGCTCCATCATCCGGCTCCATCGCAGGCTCCATCTTCCAGCTCGTCTGGATCGCTTCGGCGCAACCTCCAATATTCGGCGGAACGTGCCTGGGAGGGCAAGACAGGCAAACCTTGCGCTGCCATACTTTCGGAACACGGCAGCTGATCCTGGTACTTAATTCTGCAAAGTAGGTATATAGCTATCGCTCAACGGACAACCCTCTGATTAATGGCAGGGTGCAACTCGGTAGGAACCAATTGAACATACTACATACGTCATCCATCGCTCGCTCAGAAACTCATTTGCCTGCGTGCTCGACAGTGGGAAGTAAGGGGAGGAGGGCCGCTTTTTTTCCACCTCATCACTTTATGACACCGCGGCCTTCTGTACCTTACACTACCACCATCCTGTTTTACTCATTTCACACCGCAAAGTGTTGATCACGGTTATCTTTGCAGTTGGCTCGAGGCGCTTCCGGGGCCCATATATGCGACGCCCCAGTCGCCTGGTTTCTCCCACGTTCTTCTAGACCAAAGACGGGGCTTGGCTACCTCACCTACGGTCGCTATCAACTATGGCCCCTTCCTTCTTGAAGTTCAAGGAGCTGCGAAAACGGTCAAGGGCGAGTTTTAGAACCGAACGGTCGACGGACGAATCGAGCGAAGCTGGGAACAACACCACTCCTACTAGCGGCTCATTGACACCCCCTTCGATTGGAGCACAATCGGATCCGGCTTTAAACCTGCAACTCAAGGACCAACCGCTGCCTCCCCCCGCTCCTACTATTTCAAGGCCCCAATCTCAGCTCTACCAAAATGGTGGCAACAATCGACATAGTGTTTCGGGCATGATCGGCCTGGGGTCCCCGGTGCCGGGTGGACGAGGACCGAGTTTGCCAGTTTCTCAGTACTCCCCTCGAATCACCAACGTGGCAGATAGTTCGTGGGTGAGTATTCCCCGAGTCTCCGGGCCTCGCAGCCTACAGATATGGTTGCTAACGAGCAGCAGGTCTACCAAAAGGTTCTACTCGTCCACGGCACCATCGGCGAACCATTTCACCAATTCCTTGATGGCACGCTTACTGTGAGCCGTCCCGATGACAGTTTTCCCCCGATATCATGGCCAGTGCACAACTCTTGCTTCAAAGCGCTGGTGTACCTGATGCCTGGCGCCAACCGGTTGCGGTTCGACTTTTCTAGCCCAAAGCTCGCCAACAGCGGATCCTCCAACCCTATCCATTCTTCTCACCTGACAGTTCACATGATTCCACCCGTCGGCGCCCCTCCGCTACAACTGGCGATTATGTTGGCAAAAGACTCCCCCGGTACCTTCGATGCCGTACCAGCGCGGATGGAAAGGGAAGGAAATGGGTTGGAGACTGCGGTCCGCAAGTTCCGCATAGCTGCTTACTTGTGGCAGGCATTCACGGCCGAGCAAATGTCGCGCAACAAGCTTGGCCGGCGTGCTTTTAGATTTGAGGAGGAATGGACCACAGGCGCGGCAAACTATCGCGACAGAGAGAACGGTATTCTTCGATCCGAAGCACGAGTGCATATTATTCGGTCCGAAAAAACAGTGGCTGAGCTTCGAGGTCTCAACCTGGCACAGCAAAACTCGAAGGCCACAGATGCAGGGGGTCTCTACGGTATCACTGCAGATGCCGTGCGAGATTACTTCAAGCCACTCCCCGGTCAGAAGCTGTACGTTTCGGTTTTGCTTCTAGACGCGCATTGGGACACGGAATCAAAAACCATCGTCGGGCACGCCGCACTCGGTGGGCGGGCCGGTGACCTGCATCTAGGCATATTCGGATCCCATTGTCTTCAGAGCTATCCTACGTGCTTTGAGGAGATAGTGCCGGCCTTCACAGACTGCACGCCAACCGACACCAACCACGTCGGCAACGACTGCAACGATGCCGGAAGTTCTTGGGAGGCAGCCAACATTGGAATTGGAGCCCATCTGCACGAGACAGGCCATCTCTTCGGCCTGCCTCATCAAGAAAGCGGCGTCATGCTCAGAGACTATGTTACCCTCCACCGAACCTTCCTCACGCGTGAAGCGTATTCCACCCGAACCCACTCAAAAGGCGGCCTTGTCTCCCAAGGAGATGAATGCACTTGGCATCGTCTCGACTGTCTTCATTTCCGCAGCCACCCCTGCTTCCGCTTCCCCAACGACCCCGTCTTGAACCCGGACGACAGCGTTCAGGGTTGGCCAATGGAGGGCGGCACGCTGACGGTAACCGCTGCCACGGGGATAGCCTACGTCGAGATTTATGGCGAGGGCGACGACGTCTGCCACGCGTGGATTGAGTACCCCCCTGAGAATGGCGGGCCGGTCCAACGGTCCGTCTCCCTGAGCGAGCAAGACTTGCGCGGCAAACTTCCCGAGGAGAAAAGGAAAAGTCGGTTGCGGATCTCGGTCAAATCGTACGGGGGTGGCGCGTTGGAGGTGGACGACTTTAACAAGCTCTGCTCCAAGGACGCGGCCTGCGTGCGGATTCCTAGTGCTGTGCCTGGCTTGCCCAAGGCGGCGTTGAGGGGCAAGAAACTGGGCTTGTCGCAGATGGAGGGGTCTGAAGGGCACGAAGTTGTGTTTACGAGCGCACTGAAGCAGGATCGGGTGCTGTCGAAGGTGGTGGTTTACCATGGGTCGGCCGTGGACGGGATGGAGTTTGTGTATGATGACGACTCGAGGCAGTTGTTTGGGAAGAAGGGCGGGAAGGTGGGCGGTGACGTGTTTGATATGGGTACGTATCGCGGTCGTGTTTCCCGTGGCCGAGACCAATTACTGACCTGAGTAAACAGATATCCGGCGTGGCGAGTACATCACGGGCTTTTTTGTCCGATCCGGTTTTTGGATCGACGGTATCCAAGTCTTAACCAGCCTAGGCAGGAGAAGTCCGATGTTTGGGAATGCGCATGGCGGTGACCCGTATGTGCCTCTTTCGTTATCATTGAGGTCCCCACTAACAGATGTCCAGACATACCTTGATACCCCCGAGAGGCTACAACATATGTGGTGTCACAGGCAGTTGCGGCCCTTGGCTTGATGGGTTCTCCGTTATCATTACAAAGTGAAGGGTGCTGCCTCAAGACGGCGGTAAGTAATACTTCTAATGTTACATTTGCATTCGGTCGGGTGGGCACATATGGCTATCGGGAATGGCTTGCGGCATGTGGGAGGGTGCTTCCTTTTGAGGGCTCTCGGGTTGCCCATACCACGGCGACGACAGTCTTGTTACAAGATCCCGGTCACGGGAAATGGGTGATGCCCGTGGCGCGGTTTGGTTTTCTTTTCTTCAAGGCATACAAATTAATAACTTCCGGCATGCATGGACGGACGGTAATGGGTTAGGAGGATACACATACAGGCGGCCCTAAAAATACAAGAAGCCTCGGGACATTCATTTCTTTGTGGAGTAGCATTTTCCGTTAAGGGATATTGTCGAACCCTAGATGGTTCCCTTAGATAGCCTTGACAAGCTCGTCACTTTTGTTTTTTTATTCTGCCCCTAACCATCTCTCTATGAGTCCCGCGATCCTCATAGCTGGATATGTACTTTTGGCGATCAGCCATGTTAACTGCCTTGGGCTCAGCTGTATCCCTGGCTCATTCTGCAAGAAACGAGGAATGAAGTATGATATTGCTCAGCTCCCATAGTAAGAATAGCCTTTACTTTAACAGATAGGTGTAACAGCATACATAATAAGCCCAGCAGGCACGGGGTACCAGGAACCCCCTCCCTAAAGACCGAGCCAAACGCCCGCTTTTTCCCTCCCCGCCCAACTCCAAAATGCCCGTAGACGGTGACGCAAATATATACTCCCGCCGAATGGTAAACCGCGACCAAGAAAAATCCCACAATGGTAGATGGGACCCGAGACTGTGCGAATATCCGTCCCAGATCGCCCCCAGCAAGTAACAAGCGATAAAAGGGGTATGTTGATAATACAGATGACAACACCCGAGCCCAACCACAACTTCCCACCCCCCTAGTAGTAATTATTCAGCTCTGACACGCCGCCACCGGCACCACCACCGGGTTGGTTATTCCCCGGCCGACCAAACTGCTGCTGCTGCTGTTGCTGCTGCTGGCCACCACCACCACCACCGCCGCCGCCGCCACCGCCACCATAGAACCCAGGGTTCCCAGGGTTCGACGGCCCCTTTGGGATATTCTGGTTCTGGAACCGGGTGTGCGGCTCATCCTCGTACATCTGCGCGAACCCGCCCTGGCTGTCACGCCCACCGACGTCGTCCAGCGATTTGTAGTGATGCCCGCCGCCGCCGTGCCCGCCACGGCCACCACGGCCCTTGGCGGCACCCCCGCGCTGGCCCTTGTTTCCGCGGCCCGCACCGCCACCGCCTCGAAAGTTGCCTCTCCCGGCGCCTCCACGGCCACCACCACCACCGCCGCCGCCGCCACCGCCACTACCACCACCGCCAGCGCCGCCGGCAAAGTTCCCCTGGTGGTGGAACTGCCGGTGTTGTTGCTGCTGTTGCGGATGCTGCTGCTGCTGCTGCTGCTGCTGGGCGGCGCCCGACGGGCGGGCGCGGAAGTCGTCTTGACCAGCGGTGTGCTTGCGCTTGTTAAGCGCCCTGCCGGCGGGGCCGTGTTGGGAGGGGCCATCGCTTTCGATGCGCAGAAGGATCTTCTCGCCCACTGTGGTCTCGAAACGGAAGGCCTTGTCCGGCGTCACGGGCTGCCACTTCTGGATCTTACCTGCCTCGGCGTGTCGTGCGCCCTTACGCAAGGCCAGCACGACAAGCGGGACCGGGTCGCCCGTGTGGAACTTGGCCGTGGCGGGCACGGGCTTGACGCACACCGCCCAGATGGAGTTCTCGAGGTTGGCTGTGCCAGTTACCTCCCAGGTCATCTTGTTTCCCATACCGCCAACTTTTTCTAGGATGCCGGGCGGGCAGGGCCGAGGGCAAATCATGATGTTGTTAGCATGAAACTTGATGTCGCCTTCGGACAAGTTCTGAGGAGTCTGTGCGAGAGTGAGTAGCCGTTGCGTGTCAGCGTTGTTGATCATGTATCCTGTGTAGAAGACAGTTTTTTTGATGGCAAAGCGTTCGCCTTTGCTGCCGCGCCGCCGCTTAGACAGGGCGGCATTGTGGTCGGTGATGATTTGTTGTACTTCAGCCACCTCGATAATTGGGTCGAGGAACGTGGCTATGTCCACTACCTGGATGACCTCGCCATTGATGGTCCCTCGGGTTTGCGCGCCTTCCATCCCGTTCAGCTTCCTGATGTTGTACTCATCTAGAAAGTCGCGAAAGCCCTTGACGTGCTTTATCCGGTCCTCGTAGATTCGAATTTCTTCAGCGTGCTTGTACGTTTCCATTAGCGCCTCCAAAAATATCTGCTTAAAGACCATGGTATTGGTGATCCGCTCGTTGTTGGGTCCAACCGAGGGCTTTAAGGAGATCAGGTCAAATTCGAGGCCCTTGCTCTTGGCCATGCGCTTGATCAGTTCGCCAAAGCCCGACTCGGAGCGCCCCGTGAGCAGGACACAGACCGCATCCTTCTGCTTGTTGCTCAAGTGAATCAGCTCGACAATCTTCTCATTCCACCACCCATCCCACGCGCGTAGCTCTTCTTTAGCAAGGCCCTCGCCTGTCGCGGCGAGGATGCGCGAATCGTGCCACCATCCGCCGTTGACGAAGGCATCGGGATTCGATAGCATTCCGATCGTCGGTCCGTTCCAGAGCTTGGGATTCGGGAGAGGGGTCTTGAACACTGTGGACGCGGCACATATGGGTTAGCCTACGCCCGCGGCACACATACACCAGATTGAAAAGGGCATACGCGTGTTGTCAAAATCATAGACATGGATCGCCCTGATTTTATCGACGGGCGGCAGCTGTTTGTCGAGGACTGACCACCTGCTCATGGCTGTGACCGTGTGCGTGCTGCCGGCATTGGCAGCGCCATTTTTGTACGCTGCATATGCTGTTGAGCCCATGGCTTGTCGTACTGAATTCAGGATGCGCAAGAACCGGGTTGCAAAAACCATGGAGTGGTCATCGCGTAGGCGACTCCGAGGCAGGTGCTGGGCGCCGCGACGCTAACAATTTCGCCGACAAGGGTACCGGGAGCCAAGGGACCCACCAAGTTGTCTTAAACCAATGCCAGGTTACTAACTACCTCCTTTTCTACAACTCCCCGATTTACAGTTTAAATGCATCTAGCAGGGATTAACCAAAGTTGACGAGTTCCTTGAGAGGTTGGAGTGATTTTCACATCGAATGAAAGATTCGGGTAACGTTGAGAAAACAAGATTTTAAGAAGGTGGATAGTTTGAAGTCCTAAACGGTGTGCGCATTCTCAGTTTATATTTTAAATGTGGAAACTGTTGAATGGCCCCCCAGGGCCTCGAGGCGTCTTCCGGTGATTAACTCGCTTTATACTCTGTGTAAGAAACAATACCCGCCTTGGGAGCTTCTGGAAATCTCTTTGTTTGTGGGACATGAAGCAAACAAGCGCAACTTTTCCTTCTCCTATCGCTCCTGACGCCATGTGCCCATACCCGCCACCCGAACGCCTTGCCATATGAATACCTCCCAAGGGCATCTACTGACGGAAGCCGCGTGCCCGCATGATTGATGACAGCGTGTTCATGACATCTCGATCTCCTGAGATTTTGTCTTCTCAGGGCCGTTGTCTGTCCTGTAGCTTACGGCAGCAGCCGCCTCCTCATGAGTGTAAGGCCCTTCGCGCAACTGCTTTAGCCTGAGATCATGTGTTAGAGGATCACATCAACAACATAGATGGAGGGTGTATACGGACCTCCTCTTGTGAGGCTTTCCCTTTCTGTGAAGAACCAGACTCGAGTCGGTCTCAAACCACTTGGCACATTCAATGCAGTAATTGCGGCCAAAACCGGGCAGGTCCTCGGCCGCCTTGGTCTCCTTGTATAGCTGGAGATGCCTAGGGGACAGGAGGTCGGCCTTGACCTGATCGACGTCGCTGGAAACTAACGTTAGTCGAGGGTTGTAAAGTTTGATAGCGTTCGTATATCGGAAACTCACCGAACCCGTCTCCGTGTTTTTGTCTTTGTTCTCTTTGCAAATACCCCCATTGTTCTATGGGATAAATTGGTACCTGGATCTCAAGCTTTGGCGAATGGACTCAGCCGGGGTCTTCCGAATCTGTTTTTGCTGGTGGTGTGAGTATGGTGAGGTCTACTTTTTAGTGGGGTACGTTTTCTGCCAGCAATTTTTGGTCCCCCACGTCGCCAAACTACCACGAGCCGAAGTTTATGCGGGGATATCACACATGTGAACAAACGCACGAACAAAACTGCAGCTACGAGTCGATATCAGCCATCTTTTGATCAGCCCAGTTCAGCCATCCCATCTCGCCGCCATACTGATCCGCTCCTCATCTTTGTCGCCGTCGGAAGGCCGCCGTTCTGCGACCGGTCCAAGCCGGAGGTACGGGGTTATCGCCCTCGGATCTCCATTTCCGACCGAGCTTCGAGGCGCCGAGTCGGGCCCCTGCCGATACACGGCCCCACTTCAAGGGTCTCCAGGCCAGCAGAAATTTCCAGGTTCCTTGTGCCCGATGCCTCGCGAAACGGCCCAAGGACCCGCAGTTCTCGAATTCAGACGGATCCGCCTCGGATGCGATCGAGAACCGACTCCAACACCACATGGGATGGTGAGAGTTGAAGGAACTCGGAGATGCAAATCGGGTTCGCCGCCGGTTTGGAGGATTTTTCAGATTTTGAACCCGAAATACGCAGAGATCGTCGACCGGTTGCGTCACAGTTCAGCCCTGCAGGTTGCGTATGGTCGATTCCTCCAATCTGCATAACGGCCTGGCGTACCAACCCCGCGGTGTGAACGCATGTCGCGGTTGGTGATGTCAATCATCGGACGTATCACGCCAGTAATTCGTTCAAATCAACTGTTGGCCTCCTGAATAGACAAACAGCTTTCCCGGCATTTGCCAGTTACAGAACCTAGAACTACACAGTAGGTTATGGGGATGAAGTCCAAGCCGGTTTCCGCACCCATGCGCTGGAAACGAGCTGGCGGGATTCAACGTGGGAGTTGCCGGCGGCAACGAGTGAAGAGATGAAGCCTGTGTGATCTTAGACTGTTTTCGGCATCTATCGAGACAAAAATAACATAGCTACGTGCTTGTTTACAACCCCTGGGGTTTGCTCGCCCGGAGTGTTTGCACGCGAGGGGCTTGGGGGGCACATGAAGCACATGTCATCAACAAGTACGGATACCCTGCTCTCTCTTACCCCGGGAGTATCAGGGTATCCAAGCCCCGCGCTAAGACCCTTGCGTAGCATGCAGTGGGAGAAAAGACGCAATGAATGGCAAAACAATATGCCCCTCCCACCATTCTCAAAGAAAGCCACCAGTTCGGTGGACACCAGGGAGGGATCTCACCAGTGCTGCCTCGGCTATTCGTGCCTCTCGGGCCTACCTCGATATTTATACCCCTGTCTGTCTTTGAAAACCAACAAACCCACCCCAGTGTCTGCTGGTAGTTAGAAAGGTGGGGGTCCGGCCAGCGAGGCTTCAACGTTGCTTAAATACATCTTCTGGACGAATAGTTAACGGGCACTCGGGGTTGAGCGGCCAAGCGCGAGAGGAAGGCTGAGGTGAGGGCAGACATGGAAACGTTGCGCAGTTGCGGCTTTGATCGGGAATGCGACGTTCGAACGGTAGGCCATTGAAACAGGCTAGCCTGATTCGGGCTGGCAACGATGTCATGCCCTGCGACCCAAGGATCCCCCACAATGCGGGCAGTTATAATCGGCGACTCTCTGATTGGCCAGCCGGTCGTCTCCATCCGGGCGAGGTACTTTCTCGGCTATGACGGTGGGGAGGAAGCTCACAACAGGTCCCGGCCTCTCGTTGCCACTGTGATGTAAAATCCCGCCTACGACTCCTCCAACTTGCAAACCTCTCCACCTTTTTTTTTTTCCTTTCTCCCTCGTAGCAGTCACCCGTCTGCAAATTCCACTACCATTCTTTCCTCGTCGTTGTCGCGAGGCTGCCTGGGTGACAACCCCCCACTCCAATTGACTTTCTCTTTGCGCTCGTGCCGAGTTGAACCGTCACCACCACCACCATGTTGGCTTCTCGTCAGCTCCTGGGCGTCGCCCGGAGCCGCGCTGTCGGCAGCGCGAGCCTAGGCCTCCGCCGCATGGCAACCGTGACTGACTCTCCCCTGGACAAGAAGGTATGTTTCCAATTGGTGACAGTGGGAGAGGAATGTGTGTGCTTGGGTAACGGGTGGCTGACCATGTGCTTGGATATGTGTTTAGGTCCGGCAAAACAACTGGGAAGAGGGCAACTTCATCAACTACAAGAAGATGTCAGAGAACCTTTCGATTGTCAGGTCAAGGTTGAACAACCGCCCCCTCACCTTCGCCGAGAAAATCCTCTACTCTCACTTGGACGACCCGCACAACCAAGACATCGAGCGTGGCGTCTCCTACCTCAAGCTGCGGCCGGATCGCGTTGCTTGCCAGGATGCCACCGCTCAGATGGCCATTCTGCAGTTTATCAGTGCTGGCCTGCCTCAGGTCGCCAACCCCACCACTGTGCACTGTGACCACTTGATCGAGGCCCAGGTCGGCGGTGCCAAGGATCTCGAGCGTGCGGTGGGCATCAACAAGGAGGTTTATGACTTCCTCGCGAGCGCCTGCGCCAAGTACAACATCGGTTTCTGGAAGCCCGGCTCTGGTATCATTCACCAGATCCTGCTCGAGAACTACGCTTTCCCCGGCGGTCTTCTCATCGGCAGTATGTACCAACCCCGAATCCCTGGATTTCGGGAAGAAGAGAGCACTCGAACTGACACCTTTCAGCTGATTCCCACACTGTGAACGGTGGTGGTCTTGGTATGGCTGCTATTGGCGTGGGCGGGTAAGTTGTACCGAGCTTCTCGACATCCTCATAATCGGCTAACATTTACGACTAGTGCCGACGCCGTGGATGTCATGGCCAACCTTCCCTGGGAGCTCAAGGCCCCTAAGGTTATTGGTGTTAAGCTGACCGGGCAGATGTCCGGCTGGACTGCCCCCAAGGATATCATTCTCAAGGTTGCTGGTATTCTCACTGTTAAGGGTGGTACCGGTGCCATCGTCGAGTACCACGGTCCTGGTGTTGACAGCATTTCTGCGACCGGCATGGGTAAGTTCTATTACACAATCCCCTACCCCTTTGCGAAGCTGAAGAAGATTGAAAACATGCTGACATGCTTTTTGTAAAGCTACCGTTGCGAACATGGGCGCTGAGATCGGCGCGACGACCTCCGTTTTCCCCTTCAACGACCGCATGTACGACTACCTGGTTGCCACCAAGCGCAAGGAAATCGGCGACTTCGCCCGCTCCTACGCCAAGGAGTTGCGTGAGGATGAGGGTGCCGAGTACGACCAGCTCATCGAAATCAACCTGTCCGAGCTCGAGCCCCACATCAACGGCCCCTTCACCCCCGATCTTGCGACCCCGATTTCCAAGTTCACCGAGGCCGTCAAGACCAATGGATGGCCCGAGGAGTTGAAGGTCGGTTTGATCGGCTCGTGCACCAACTCTTCATACGAGGATATGTCCCGCGCCGCCGCGATCGCTCGTGATGCTCTCAACCATGGTCTCAAGACCAAGTCGGAGTTCTTCGTGACCCCGTAAGTTCCTTTACCACTTTCTGGAACAGCAGCCGGCTGACAATTGGTCCAGGGGTTCCGAGCAGATTCGCGCGACCATTGCGCGCGATGGTCAGCTCCACACATTCGAGGAATTCGGTGGTGTCGTCCTGGCCAACGCCTGCGGCCCTTGCATTGGCCAGTGGGACCGCCGCGACGTCAAGAAGGGCGAGGCTAACTCTATCATCTCGTCGTACAACCGCAACTTCACCGGCCGCAACGATGGCAACCCCGCTACGCACTCTTTCGTCACGTCTCCTGACTTAGTCGTGGCCATGTCGATTGCCGGCACTCTCAGCTTCAACCCCCTGACCGATAAGCTCAAGGACAAGGATGGCAAGGAGTTCATGCTCGCCGCTCCTACCGGTGAATCTCTGCCTGCCAACGGCTACGACCCCGGCCAGGATACCTACCAGGCCCCGCCCAAGGACCGCAACGCCGTCAGCGTTCAGGTCTCTCCCAGCTCCGACCGTCTGCAGATCCTCTCCCCCTTCAACGCTTGGGACGGCAAGGACGCGACAGACTGCCAGATTCTGATCAAGGCCCAGGGCAAGACCACGACCGACCACATCTCGATGGCTGGCCCCTGGCTGAAGTACCGCGGTCACCTTGACAACATCAGCAACAACTTGCTGATCGGCGCTGTCAATGCCGCCAACGGTGAGGCCAACAAGGTCAAGAACCAGACCACTGGCGCCTTTGACGCCGTCCCGGCTGTTGCCCGTGACTACAAGGCCAAGGGTATCAAGTGGGTTGTTGTGGGAGACTGGAACTACGGCGAGGGCTCTTCTCGTGAGCACGCTGCCCTGGAGCCCCGCCACCTTGGCGGTCTCGCCATCATCACCCGGTCGTTCGCCCGTATTCACGAGACCAACCTGAAGAAGCAGGGTATGCTTCCCCTGACCTTCTCGGACCCCGCCGACTACGACAAGATCCAGCCCGACGACAAGGTCGATATCCTTTGCACTGAGCTCGCCGTCGGCAAGCCCATCACCATGCGCGTGCACCCCAGCAACGGCTCGGCGGCATTCGACATCAAGCTGTCGCACACCTTCAACGAGGGGCAACTCGAGTGGTTCAAGAACGGTAGCGCGCTTAACACCATGGCCAAGAACGCCAAGAACTAAAACATACCTATACCAAAGTAGACTGTGAGGCAAGGAGCCGGAAGATGGAAGACGGAGCGGCATGCAGGGATTTGTGGGTTGGCGGGTTCAGGGGATTACCGGAATTGGCGTAATCCGCAGCACTGTTTCTCATTTGTATGTATAGTCATGGGCCTTGCATTTGAATGTATTGTTTGTGAAGAAGCTTCTCAACGTTCTATGCGGGTGGGCTGTTTGCGGCATGTCCGGGCATTTCTGAATGACATTACATGGGAATAACACGATACCCATTCCATTTTCTATCAGTCTAGATAGATTCATGCATAGATTCAAGAACGCCGTAAACCTTTCACATGTCATGGTGGGGGGCGGGGTTCTTGCTATCCCTGCAAGAAACCATGTATGCAGTAATCGGGACTTCCAGATCCTCCACATAAGTTTTCCGCGGACGACCCGATAAGGCAAGCGTAGGGTGACGGGGTTGTGGATGCTGTTGGTTGAACTTTGCGGCGACATGACAGCTCCATTGATGACCTCTTACATTTTCAATTTCTACGTGGGAGTAGGAATGCCTCTGCACCACTCTATTTTTGACTTCTATCCAATTTGACGTATTCGTACCATCCCTTTTTTCTGACGACAATTGACGACCGAGACGAATAGAAAACACAATCCTATCATAGTCCTCGCGTTGCCGAGCGGGCCGACTAGGCCAAGTTATCGCGCCCTCGTTCCGCCTACGACGCGTTTTTATACCCGGGGCACAGAAAACTTTGGAAACCGGGATCTTTGGACAAACACGCACGCACAAGGAAACAGGGGGCTTTGAACACATCCAGCCAAGATGCCGAGCAACCCGACGCACATGCTGAAGCTCGGCTTGCAGCGGACCACGTCCTACATCGATCATCTACCGATCTTCACGAAAGTTGTAATATGCATAATGGTCGCGATTGAAGCTGCCGCCCTCCTGCCGGGGTGGAAGCTCAAATCTTGGGGCTGGCTAGAGCCGGATCTCGTCAACTTCTCAACACGTGGGTTTCCAACGCCCCCTTCCCCCCTTCGCGTCGACGCCTTTTCAGGGGTGGCGTGGTTTTGGGTCCAGAGAAGAATACGAAGTTGACTTTAGCTGGGGGACAGTGTATCGAACCAATACCTACCCTCTCATGCACATCGATGTGTTTCACCTCACGATTAACTTCTTGGGCGTCGTCCCGCTTCTTGAGCGATTCGAAAAGGAGCACGGCACGCTCATCTCGTTAGCGCTATTCTTTGGCCGTGGGTGCTCCCCTTTGCCCGTAGAGAGGGAAAGACGGAATGGCTGACCGGGTTGGTTTAGCATTCTCAACGGTGCCCGCGTTGATATATGTTGTAATTGAGCGGGGGTTGCTAGGGGCCAACACCCCAATCTTGGGATCCAGGTAAGCCACACTGCTCGACATAATCGACTGTGCTTGGCTGGAAGAGCCACTGCGTGCTAACGAATGGGCGTGTTTACAGTATATGGGGTTTCCTTCTGTATGCATCCGAAGCTATACGTGAAAATGCAACGGTACCCTACTTCATCATTTGGGGCCAGCCTACCATACCCACTTGGACGGTACCCATTGCTGCGCTGCTGCTTGCCATAGTGGTGACGCCCGGTTCTAGCGCTCTTGGGCACGCTTGTGGATTGGCTGTGGGCTATCTTTGTATGCATTCCCTTTTCTTGTCTTCCCGTCCTTGAGAGGCAAGACAGACACTGACAAACGGCCGCATTTAGTCGGGTTGGGGTACCTAAAATTCCTCGTGCCGCCGGAGGTAGTCCTGCGGTTTATCGAGACGAAGCTCAGACTGCGGTCGTGGTCATCTTTCTACGTCAGCGTGGACCAGAAGACGTATGGTCGGGATGGCGTGATTCCACTGACGAACGTGGTTCCGGCTGTTGCTCCTGGTTTGACCGGCAGCAATCAGAGGCTGGGGCCCGCGCCTGTCTGGGGGCCTGCGCCTGCCTAGAGGCCTGCGCCTGGCTGGAGGCCCCGTCAGCGCATGTGACATTGATGAGTGACGCAGATATGTAATTAGACGGAGTAGCGGTTTTGGGTTACGGGGTACACTTTGTAATGGCTACGTCACTTTTGTTTCGTTGCTAGTGACCTTCAACTTTGGGTTTAAGTTGTCAGGTTGCGGTTATGACTATTACTAGGTAGTTATTCGTATCCGTCTCCAAATCAATTACTTACCTGGTGCTCCCTGGAGGGGCTCCCCAGGTTCTGCGCTTGACCGTAAACGGCTAGCTCTCCCGCATCTTTATGCATTCGCCAGCGCGCCACGACTCGCTGACACTTGAGTTACCTATCGCGTGCGTCTTCCCCTGACGATTACTTGGCCCATCCCTAGTACAGCCAGCACAGCAGGTGCACCACAAGTCGCACAACTCGCCGCAGCCCTCGAGCGTTTCCGGGACTGCAGCCAAGATGCCGCGATTACTGGGTAAGCATCTGTCCAATTCGATTTTCTGCGGCATTGGAGAAAAATAACTAATGCGATGGCAGCTAGTGCACTGCGGCTACGGCGCGATCCGCGTATCCTGAAGTTCCCGCCATACTTGTCGCTACTCTGCATCCTCGTCGGTGTCGCCTGGCTCTTCTTACTTCCACTCGACCGGTACTCGCGCAAGACATACATATCCGAAAATGCCCTCCTTCCGGGCCAGGTCCACACGTATTTTGGCGGCAGCGACCAGAACGTGTTCCGAGCGTACAAGCACGAGGTGAACGAGTTGGTGGGCAAGAGCAACACCGAAATCAACGACAAGCTCGAACCTATCGTCAAGGGCCTCGGTCTGAAGACGGCTCGGCAGAACTTCACATACCACGCCGCAGGGCACGACTTTTCGGGCGAGAACCTTTATGCCATCCTACAAGCACCGCGGGGTGATGCCACGGAAGCCATCGTTCTGGTGGCCGCCTGGGAAAATGTCAAGCACGAGATCAACAGGAACGGAATACCCCTCGCCCTAACGCTGCTGCGCTATTTCAAGCGCTGGTCACTGTGGTCCAAGGACATCATCCTGGTGCTTACACCAGACAGCATTGCTGGCCCGCAGGCGTGGGTCGATGCCTACCATGACGCCCACGACCCCTCCCATGTCTCCAGCCTGCCGCTCAAGTCCGGGCTGCTACAGGGTGCCATTGCCCTCGACTACGCCCAGGAGGGCCGCTTTGAAAGGGTGCATGTCGTCTATGACGGCGTCAACGGCCAGCTGCCGAATCTGGATTTGATCAATTCGATCGTCAATATCGCGGGCGGCCAGATGGGCATCAACATCGCGTTGCAGGAGATGTGGCGCCACGATAGCGGATACCCGGACCGACTGCGCACCATGCTGCGTGGCATGCTGAAGCAGGGTCTCGGACTGGCCAGCGGTGCCCACAGCAGCTTTATCCCTTACCACGTCGACGCCGTGACGCTGCAACCGTTTGGTCAGGGCTGGCAGGACGAGATGGCTATGGGCCGTGTGGTCGAGGGCTCGTTTCGCAGTCTCAACAACCTGCTCGAGCACCTGCACCAGAGCTTCTTCTTCTACCTGCTCATGCAGACTGACCGCTTCGTCAGCATTGGTACCTACCTGCCCAGCGCGATGCTGGTGGCCGCCAACTTCACCATCATGGCTATTGCGCTTTGGGTAAAGAGTGGTCAACCGGCAGCAGGCGCAACATCGCCCAGCAGTGACAAGACCAAGAAATTGGGCACCACCACCTCACCCGCCGCCGCCGAGCGCGACTTGTTCCTCCCGCTGGGCGTCGTAGCGCTCCTCCAATCACTCTCCATCGTTCCCCTCTACCTCTTCAACCATGCTCCAGAAAGTGTAAGCCGGTCTCTCCCCACTCACCTCCTAAACAAAACCACTAACCCAAACCCAGGCCCTCACCCCTCTCTTCGCGACCTTCGCCCTCCTCAACACCCTCCTCCCACCAGCCCTATCCCACCTCCTCACCACCCTACCCACCACACCAACCACCCCCCACCAATACAACCTAATCAAATCCTTCTCCCTCCTCCTCCTCGGAATGTTCCTATCCACGCTCGCGACGCTCAACTTCTCACTCGCCATGATCACGGGCCTGCTCGCCGCGCCGCTGTCCTTTGTCCAGCCGTATCGCTCGCCCGCCGCCAAGACCGCCGCGACCGTGCTGCTCAACGCCCTCAGCCCGACCGCCGTGCTCCTCGCGGGCGTCCTGTACTGGGGCACCACCGACGTCACGGGCGTGCTGCGCGAGGCCGCCGTCGCGTGGCACGTGTGCGGCACCTACTCGCCTGTTGTGTGGTGTGGTGTGTCTGGTGGCCGGCGTGGGTCGCGGGGAGTGTGGTTGTGCTTGGGGGGGGGAGGGGGGAGGAGGCGGTGAAGGAGAAGACTACGTGATCTGCTGTGCGTGTGGGGGGAATGGGGGATGTTGGGAGAGTGAGATGAGAGAAAACTTGGGGGGTTTGAAGGAATGTTTTTGGAAGGGGAAGATTTTTTGGAAGGGGATGAGATACCCATACAGAGAGCATAGCGTTAAAACACACACAGAGAACGAGTATTGGATTCCGATGGGTGGCCTTGGGCGGCCCCATGGTTTTTGTCATTTAGACTCGGCAAGTCTATTATCATACAAGGCATGTCATCATGTATGGTTGTACGTGCCCGTGATATTTTGTCTCGTTTTCACACTCCCCCATCATCTATGCCGCCCACACATCCTGCCCTACGGTCTCGATCCAGTTGCCCAGCTGGTTGACGCTCGAGTCCCACTCCTTTAGCCGCCCGCGCATGTTCTCGATCTGCTTCATGTCCAGCACCTTGGGCTGCACCCAGTTGATGTGGGCCACCTCGTCGACCTGGTCAATGGTGCCGCGCAGCAGGCCCAGGCTGAGCGCCTTCATGATCAGGTGCTCGATCTCGTCGGGCCGCACCTTGGTCTCGGCCGCGATGGTGGCGAAGGTCATGGCGCGGTCGTGCGGCGGGCGCCGGAACACGGCCTCGGTCAGCGCCGCCAGGTAGATCTTCTCGCGCAGCTGCCGGGCGTGCTGGGCCAGGAGCGGGTTCGACTTGATGTGGTTCGCCAGCACGTCGTACGCCGCCAGGTCGCCGCGGTTGAAGGCGAAGAGCAGCTCGCGCAGCCACTTGTCTTCCTCGCGCTCCGAGAGCGCGTCCAGGATCGGGTGCAGCAGCAGCTCGCCGAAGTTGTAGATGCTGCTGCTGACCAGCGCGGCGATCGACAGGTCGTAGGCGCGGCTGCGCCGCTCGGCGGGGGACAGGGATTTGATGTCGATGCAGGCGAGGTAGAGGAGGGCGTTGCGGTAGTACGAGCCAAAGTCGGCCTTGGCCTGGTAGTAGTCGGCGTTGGCGCCGTAGAAGGCCGCGTGCACGATCGTCTCGACCGAGTCGAAGCTGTCGAGAACCCGCTCTGCCCGGTCTAGGTCTTTCCTCGCGCCGTCGAGGTCCTCGAGGTCGAGCCTCACGCGGGCCACCGCAATTGTGGCGAATACCAGGGCGTCCTGCGACTCTTCGTTATCCACCTTCTTGACGACCGCCTCCATGAAGGAGAGCCGCTCCTGGTTGTCTGTTTCGGTCAGAAAACGCCATGCGATGTCCCGCAGGAAGGCCGCATACCTCTACATTGTGTGGCTGCCTTCAACGCAAGGTCGACGAGCTTGAGTTGGTTGATCTTATCGGCAAATTTGAGGACGAAGACCTTGTAGAACTGTAAGCGCTGCGGTGCGCTACCCGGGTTGTTGAAGAACTCGATCAGTTGGTTGGTGAGCTGGTGCCATAGCTTGCGTTCCCATAGTGTCTCAAACTCGAGCACGAGGTGTTGCAACTCATCGGGGGCGCTATCCCGTTGCTCGGCGAGGAAGTCGGAGATGGTGTCGACGTTCATATTCGACCACCGATGACTGGGAAATTGGTGGGAGGGGTTCGGGGCGGGCGATCGGATATTTCTGCAGCTTTGGCTCAGTCTGCTCGTATTTGATTCGAGTGTCTCGGTGACAAACGCCGGGTATGAATGTGGTGGGAATCGTGGGGTTGATGATGTTGGGAGTTGGTAATGGAAGGCACGAGCTGTTGCAGCCCGCCCGCCATCCTCCACTTGACGCGGCAGGGAGCAGCCTACTGGTAACGGTACGTACCTTACCCGCATGGTCCGTGCCCTTCAAGCTGCCTTGCATTCTTTTACCCTCTTATTGGCCAATCATCCAGACGCTGTCTTGGACGGCCAAGTGTGGGTCGGAGCTTTGGAGCCGGCGGGTGGGATGGATTGCTTGGTCGAATTGCATGAAGCTCGTAGCCTCCGTTGTTAACGTCAATTGACTGCGACGCCGCCCACCTTGGGATTCCACATCCACCACCAGCCACTATGGCCTCCCTGCCGACCATCGTGCGGGCGACGGCCCCCAAAATCGCTAGAGGCGCACTGCAGCGCCGGGCCATTCATTCCGATGTGCACATCACGCGCACCGGCAAGCCTATTCTCAGGACCACGGGTGGCCGGTTCGTTACTCCCTCTCCTTGTCCGGAACCTCGCTGACAGAACCCGCCCCCAGCTCCTCCCTCGGTGGGCATACCGCTACCGTCTTCGGCGCCACCGGCCAACTCGGCCGTTACATCGTCAACCGGCTAGGTTCGACCGTCCGCCAGAGGCAATTTCACCCCGCGACTGACCAAAGACACCGCAGCGAGACAGGGATGCACCGTCATTGTGCCGTACCGAGAAGAGATGGCCAAGCGCCATCTCAAGGTGACCGGCGATCTGGGCCGTGTTGTGTTCATCGTGAGGGACCCGAAGCGGCAGGGAGGAAGGCCAATCACTGAATGAAAGCCAGGAATACGACCTTCACAACACCCAGTCGATCGAGGAGAGCGTCAGGCACTCTGACGTTGTCTACAACTTGGTCGGCCGAAACTATCCCACCAAGTGAGTTGAGAAAGCCAGGGCAACAAGTGTAAATGTGAGGGCTGACGGGGACTAGGAACTTCTCCCTCGGGGATGTGCACATCGAGGGTACCGAGCGGATCGCAGAGGCCGTCGCCAAGTACAACGTTGACCGGTTCATCCATGTCTCGTCGTACAATGCCAACCCCGACTCGGCTTCCGAATTCTATGCGACCAAGGTAGCTACTTGCTTAACTACTTACTTACGGCTCATTAAAGTATTCAGCGAAGCTAACCCCGTTTGCAGGGCTATGGCGAGAAGGTGGCGCGGGATATTTTCCCCGAAACCACCATTGTCAGGCCGGCCCCGATGTTCGGCTTCGAGGACAAGCTGCTGCTCAAGCTCGCCAGCGTTGCGAACCTTTTCACGGCAAACAACATGCAGGAGACGTACTGGCCAGTGCATGTATGCATACAACGTTCGAGCAATTTCGACACCGGTTTCTGACAGATTGCAGGTCATCGATGTCGGGGAGGCGCTGGAGAAGATGATGTTTGACGACAACACAGCGTCCCAGACCTTTGAGCTCTACGGCCCGCGGCAATACTCGACGGCCGAGATCGCCGAGTTGGTCGACCGTGAAATCTACAAGAAGCGCAGACACATCAACCTGCCCAAGGCGCTCCTCAAGCCGGCCGCGGGGCTGCTCAACCGCTTCATCTGGTGGGATATCATGTCCGCCGACGAGATCGAGCGCGAGTTCCACGACCAGGTCATCGACGAGACGGCCAAAACGTTTAAGGATCTCGGCATGGAGCCCAGTGACATCAGCAAGTGGACTTATCATTACCTGGTACGTTACTTTGATTACTACTGTGTATTGCATTGTATGTGACTAAACCCCGCATAGAAGGGCTTCCGTTCATCGGCATTCTACGACCTGCCGCCCGCGACCGAAAGGGAAAAGCGGGAAGAGAAGAAGTACATCCATGTACTTGACGACCAGTAAAAGGGGCGACTGGGCGGGCTGGGGTTGAAACGGCAAGCCAGACACTCTGGAGTGTATATAGGTACCGTTGTAACTAGACGTTATTTCATTAGTTCAATGGTCCATGAGAATGGTTTGAAATCGCACACGTGGTCGTGGTTATGGCTACTTTGTCGTGCCGGGTTTGCGGCAGCTCTCTGTGAATGCACCAAGGCCGACAGATATAATGCCTTCCCCCGTGAAGATTCGTGTCCTAGCGCAACTCATGCCGTAATGGAATCTATAAAATCCAGCCCGATTTGCAACCCAAATGGCTTGTCGAACCCACCACTCAAAATCCCCTAAAATTCTTTTTCTTGGCCCCCCGAGCCCCTCCTTCACATACTTGTAGATAAATGCCTTCTTCACCACATCCACCCCTCAACCCCAGAGAACGCCAAGGCAGCGTTAAATTCGTACAAAATGACCAACCATGAAAGTGACGATGATGGGCTGTAAGTCGTGCTCTGAACACAACACAATAAAACGACAATACTGATCAATCTACGCAGATCGCTCCCCGCCTCCACCCTCGATGCGCTAAAGGAGTTCTACGCCGAGCGTGATGCCCGCGCCGATGAGTTTAAAAAGCTCAAGGTGCAGGCCGAGGCGATCCACGCAGCCATCGACAAGGTTGAGGTTGAGGTGAAGCCCTTATCCATGGCTGCGTTCACAGAGGACTGGAACGAGAGTCAGTTCTGGGTACGGTTCCTACAGTCCACACCTTCTCGCTTTGGTTTGAGGGCCGGGTCGAATGGGATAGGGGATTTGCTTCCCCCCTTTTTCTTACCTCTCGGTTCAACCCGTACCAAAGAAGGGGGTTGCATGGTACTGATGATGATTGATGCAGTATGCGGATGAAACCGCCGAACTATACGCGAAGCTTATGCTTGAGGGAACCACGTCGGACATGACGGTGGCGGTGGTCTCAACACCCAGTGTGTTTATGGCAGTGAAGAATATCTTGGTGAGTCGTTGTCCCTACGGGTTTTATACCCTTTCCCCCACCATACCTTCCAAATCATGATCACTGACGGCCATGTTCAGAACGCTGCTCCAGAACAGCCCAAGCCCAAGGTCGTCCTGCTCGAGCATGACAGGCGCTTCAACATCTTCCCGGAATTCGTATATTACGACTTTGCCGAGCCACTGAAGTTGCCAGGTTTGTCTCCTTACCCACTCCTTTATTTTCCCCGCCATACCAGAATCGAACTGTTATGTTGACCATCCCGCTGCCTAAAAGACCACCTCAAAGGCACCTGCGACCGCATCATCTGCGACCCGCCCTTCCTCAGCGAAGACTGCCAAACCAAAGGTACGTATCCTACCACCCTCCCACCTCCCAGCCCCTTTCCCCCCTCCTATCATCAACCCCCCAAACTAACCTCCCCCCCCCCCCCCCCAGCGGCGCTCACCGTCCGCTGGCTTGCGCGCCCACTCTCACCAAACACCACCGATCCGCAACAACAACAGCAAAAACAACCGCGAGTGATCGTGTGCACGGGAGAGCGCATGGAAGACGTGGTGACGCGCGTGTATCGGGCGTTTGGGCTGCGCACGACCGACTACGAGCCCGTGCACGCGCGCGGGCTGGGCAACGAGTTCTACTGCTATGCGAATTTTGAGGCGTCGAGTTGGGGGTGGCGGAAGGGTGCTTAGGGAGTTGTATGGTTGAGGTGGTTGTGGGGGCCGGTGAGATTGAGATAGATTGGGATGGTATGATCTTGCATATTTCTGAGTGATAGCGGCGGGAAGGGGATCTATCTACCTAGAAGATCACTTTCTTGGGGCAATATGGTAGAAAAGGCGGGTATGGCATAGATAGGGGCCAGCGCGATGGGCGCATACTTTCGTTATGGTTATAGTAGGTACTCAAAATGGGACACGGTACAAAGGGGGAAGAAGCGACGACGGAGGACGACCAAATAGAGATGGCGGCTAACCCTTATAACGCCTGTATAAATTACCTAGAGTGAGTATCTACGCTGCCTGCCTGCCCGTCTGCCGTCCGGTGCAGGAAAGGTTGTCCCATGCTTCCCCAAATCAAACCCAACCTCCCTCGACGCCATAACACCCTACCCTGCCACTGAGTGACGAAAAGCAAATCCCATGCGCGGCATAATCCTATCCGCCAGGCAAAGAGACAAAAACCACCCGGTATCTAGTAATTACAAAAGCAACCAGAAAGAAAAGACTCGGTTGAAAAGACTCGGTTGAAACGCCTAGTTAGCCATTATGTCCCTTGGCCTCACGATAAGGACCGCACGACGTAAAAAAGCAGGTACGGCTTCGCGTTGAGGACATCCGACTTCTGCGCGAGCTCTACGCGGTGGTCGTTGAACGCAAACCACTATCCCGCTTGTTAGCCTCGTATTCGACAGAGATAGGGATGGCATCAGGATCGGAAGGGGGGATAGAGGAGGAAGGCGAAGTAGGAGTAATAGGGTGGACACTCACTTGGTCGCCGACCCTGCAGTATGACACGTAGTGGCCCGTGTCGATCTCGCCAACATGCACGACCACGCTGACTAGGTCGTAGGTGCATGAGCGGGCGAGCTCGTAGTTGTCCTTGCCGGCGTCGGAGCCGCCGGAACGGCCCCGGTTGGTGTAGGGAAGCATATTGAGCTCGAGCGGGAACTGCACGGGCGTGTCGATCTTTGCAGCGCGCTCGTTGCGACCTTGCTTGTACTCGAACCGCTGCGTGGCGGTTAGCATAACTGCATCTACGTCTGAGGCATTAGCGGGGCCCTTCCTACCTTAAGCTGGATCGACAAGACATTTGGCAACCGCTTGATGCTAGTCTGCCGACGGGCTTGCTGCATGGAGTTGCAACTGTGGCAGCGGTATTCACACTTGTCCGACTTGATGTACTCTTCGTCGAGACATTCCTGCAATGTCAGCAACCCTCTAGACGCGGACTTCTTGCACTTTTTGTGCGAGAGGTTTTCCAGTGGTAGGCTGAGATCCAGGAAGCTCTGCACTTGGTGCGTCACGCCGCTGCAGTTCTGGCAGGTTGTGGTGCTCTGCAGTTTGCCGTAGAAAGTCTGGTGGATTATACAGTTGCAGCTGTGTTCGCTGCCAATCTCGGGCTTCTTTCCGTCGCCGTTGCGTTCGTGCAGCTCCTCTGCAAGGAACTGGAAAAACTCGTGGGCGTCCTGCTCCTTGGTCGCCACCAGGATCTCGAAGGCCTTCTTCTGGTTGTACCAGAACGCCGACAGGATGCTCGCCGCCGTGTACCCGTTGGTGTTCTCAAGCGAGTAAAAATCCTGGAACATGTCGTCAATTGCGCAGCTCAAGCAGTAGTCCACGTTGCAGGTGCTGCTAGAATGGCCGTCGCTGAGGTAGAAGTTGCGGAGGATGGGGTTATGAAGGAAACTTTGCAGGACGACGTTTTGGTAACAGGTCGCACCGGCGTTGTAGATGCCCCGCAGGCCATTGGACTTGCAAGAGGCCGTTGTTGTGTTTGACGAGATGTACGCCGGGTTGTCCCGAACAGGATCCGATGTCTCGAATAGCTCCTCATGTTTGCGTTTCCGCACTGCAAGAAAGTCAGAACACTGCAGCGACGGCAACCACTAGCACCGGTTCAGGGCGAGCGTACATGAGAAGGTACCTGTTCCAATCTTCTTTAACCTGAGCTCCTCGAACGTAGGATCCCAGACAATATCGTCACACATTTGGCAGTACAAAGCACCGCTCCTGGATTCCACATCTGTGTTCATGTCAGTGAGCCGTGGATACCCGGTTATTACGACCAACACCATGGGCGACGCAAACATACAAAATCTGTGTGACTTCTTGTTCCCATGTCTCGTCCGGTCATCTTCTGTAAGGGTTGAGGGGCATTGGAGACAGAGGTGTGTCGGAGTCAGCGATGTGACGACCTGCCCGTCGATGGTCTTAGCAGTTTGCGGGATCAGAGGGTTCGCATCGAAGATGTTCCGAAGGATCGACCGGTAATGTTGGATCGACGTGTTTGTAGTCGCCTGATCTTGATTAAAGAGTCGTTGTAGGTGTTCTGCAGCTGTCAGAAGAGAACCGCAAGCTAGGAACCGAAACAGCTTACCACAACCGTACATGGGCTGCCCTGGTTGGGGCGCTTTGACTTTGTGGTTCTTGGGCGACGCTGGTGTCGCAGGTCTTGCCGACATTTTGAGAAATGTTGGATAGGGGAAGTCGGAAAAGTTCGGCAGTAGGGGGGGTTCTTCGTGGGAGGATCGTTTTTCGATGGTTTCGTGGGTGTCGCTCGAGACGCGAGTAATTGCGATGCACGGTTCGATTGCTTTTGGGAGCTGATGGAGCGTGCGAGGATACGGTATCTTGCAATTGGCGGAATGGGTTTCGAAAATGCGGCTGGGATAGCGGTCGCGTTGTGCTTCAGGAGTTGCGAACGATAGATATAGAGTGTTGAAGATAGGTAGGTGTATGTATGGGAGTCGGAGGCGAAGCCCGCACGCGAGTGTTTGCCAGGAAGAATAGGTAGGTAACTAGCCTGGTTGCCTGGTCAGAACATATTCACGTGCAAGTTGCGGGAAAATAACAATGGGTTCCACACTTACGTCAATCGGTTCGGGCTGTGGCAATAGGAAAGTCTGAATGCTAGTTAGCCTCTTCGAAATCGACTGCTGTCGCATCACCGAAACAGTGTCCAACTGCTCTCCTGACTGAGGCGGCTTCGGCTGGCTGGAAATTGCTTATCGAGCCCACCACCAGGGCTTATCGGCAGGCGTGGAGCGCTTCAGCTCGGGCGCTAAATGGGGGCCGCGACACGGGGACACGGGGACAAGGAGCGCGTTGACAGGGGTTTCAGCTCCCCCAGCCGGCCTCGGCACTGGTCGAATGATGCCCGACTGAGATTTTTGTCCAACTGCAAATCGTGACGTCAAGTTTGATGGCGCTTGCAGCTAAGGTTTTGGAGAATTATTTACAATATTCACTTTGTTTAAGGATTACGCTCCTGCCACCCTGGCCAGGAAAAGAGAAAGAAGACAGAAACCAAGAAAAGAGAGAAAGAAGTGAAAAGAATCAGGAAAAGAGGAGGAATTAAAGAGAAAAAAGAGAGGTAAAGTAAAACAAGCAAAATAAATTAAATAAAAGAAAGTGACTATGGGCTTCCGAATGGCTTTCTTTTCGTTCCTCTCGTCGAAGGTTTCGGCGGCACCTAAGTGCGCTTGAAATTCTTTTTTTGGCCAAAGAGTGCCTGTCGATCATTCCTCTCTTCCCGGATACATGGATACCAGGCCTTCCTACTTGTACGATCGAAGCCGTCTGATACTACCTAGAGTTAATAACCCGATCCTCTCTCACATCCTAGCCGAAGTTCCAGGCAGTTCTTCAAACCGAAACAATGGGGAACTTTGTACTTGGAGCACATGCCAGCAAACAGCTAGCCAGGGCTCTTGAGCTCGGCAACTCAGCATGGTAACCGAAACCGGTGCCAATAAATGTACCCCGCAGCCCGCCCAGACACCACAACCCCGCGTCGTCACGCAATGGATGTAATCCGTACATACTTACCTAGTGTACCTCCCCAACTCATAACCGAGGGGACCCCCAAAGCCACCTACCCACCGATGCGCCTGCACCCGGCCGGCCCGCTCCTGCAGCCACTCCTCCACAAACTCAAGCCCCCCCTCAACCACAACCCCCCCAACAACACCAAAAAGATGAGCAGCAGCACCCAATCCCCACCCCTCCCCCCGCTCCCCGAAGTCGAGCGCCTCGCCCCAGGGTGCATCCGCATCCTGGGCGGCAACCCCGGCAAATTCACCCTACAAGGCACCAACACCTACCTGGTCGGCACGGGCGCCTCCCGCCTGCTCATCGACACGGGCGAGGGCCGGCCCTCATGGCTGGCGGCGCTGCGGCGGGTGCTGCGCGAGGAGCGGGCGACGCTCGCAGCCGCGCTGCTCACGCACTGGCACCACGACCACACGGGCGGCGTGGCCGGCCTGCTGGCCGCGTGGCCCGGCACCCCCGTGCACAAGCACCAGCCGGAGGCGGGGCAGGTCGGGTTGGAGGACGGGCAGGTGTTCTCGGTGGAGGGCGCCACGCTGACGGCGGCGCATACCCCCGGGCATACGGCGGATCATGTGGTGCTGTTTTGGGCGGAGCGGGGGGCGCTGTTTACGGGGGATAATGTGCTGGGTCATGGGACGAGCGTGTTTGAGGATCTGGCAACGTATGTGGCCAGTCTGGAGCGCATGCGCCGGTTGTATGGGGACCGGGATGGGGGTGAGGAGGGAGCGGTGGAGGCAACGGCCTACCCGGGCCACGGCCCCGTGCTGCTCGACGGGCCCGGCAAGATTGCCGAGTATATCCGCCACCGCGCCCAGCGGGAGGAGCAGGTCGTGCAGACGCTCCGTTCGGCTTTGGGCAGCGCGGACGCGGCCGCGGTGGCGGCGGGGGAGGGGAGTGGGAAGGGGGCGACTGGGAACGGGTCTGGGGGTGATGCCTGGACGGTGATGGAGGTGGTTCGGAGCATCTACCGGGATGTACCCGAGAGCTTGCACCCGGCGGCGGCGGGCGGGGTCGTGCAGATTTTGCGGAAGTTGCAGCGAGAAGGGAGAGTTGTGGAGGTGGACGGCGGCGAAAGGTGGAGGCTTGCTCCGGGGTCAGGCCGGTCTGTCTTGTGAGACTTCGGCGGCTCGGAGCTTGTATTGGTAGTATGGAGTGGATGAATGTGTATAATACCAACGGAATGCCAGATGCAGAATGCAACTATGTGGTTAAGGTATCACTACGCAATTCGTGTACAATCAATCATTTACAAAGGTCACCCGCCACCCTAGTTCTCCTATCGTTGTCCGCCCCAGCCAGCTGGGATGCTTGGTGCTGTGCTGTGTTTGTTGTCACAGGGGGTTTCGGCGTCGTTCAGCCCTACGACTCCAGTCTGTGGCTCGCGAAGCATGTGTCATGACGTCAACTTTGAGATTTTCAAACACGACATCCTCTCGCATTGTGAGGAGGTTGTGAGTCCGGAATCTTTAAACACCCTCGCGCCACTTCATTCGCGATCTAGCGAGGCGATGAGCCGCTTGAGCCGCGCACTTGTGAAAAAGGCAATCGCGATCCGTCGCCATGCGATGTTGAAGGGTGGTGGGAACCTCAAGACACACAGTGTGGATTCAAAAGAGGAATCAAGACGACTAGTGGGTCCTGGAGCGCCCGCCCACGGGCAATATCGGCCCCATGCAGCGAGAGTTTTTTCTTCCTTTTTTTCCCTATTTTTTTTCTCGGATGATGGCACCCCACCTTAAGGAACTTGCAGTGTAACCGATGTGTGGTTACCTGCAGCTCTCGCAAGGCTGGTCTGGCCATAATGACTACCAGGTCCGTCATATCTCCGTTTACTTCGTACCGTAAAGGTCACCTTATGCGCATACTGTGTGTAAGTGCCTGCATGCGTGTCCACGTTGAGGTAGGACAGCTCAGGCAAAGATGGCAAGATTTTCATCCGCCGAGTATGCAACCCCCTCACGACTTTCCACTTTCCACAAGGGTTAATGTTTGGTTCCCGGTGAGGTTGAATCACCCGCTACCGGCATCAGCGGGCCAGCGGCGGCGTGCTGCAATCGGGAAGGGCGGACCAGGGTGCACACAAACAAGGGTCCATGCGGGAGCATCGCGAAGAGGTGGGGTCACATTTCCAACGGCAAACGGAAGCTGGAAATGTGTCGGCCGTGGGACGCGGCCGACGGCGGCTAAGAGCGATGATGTGACGGAGATAACCTGTGGACATACTGTGTAGGGCCGGACAATTCTTTTCTGTACCTATTATTCAGCGACCAAACGGTGCCCCTGCTAGTTGTGTTTGGTTACCTGGATGGTAGACGTGTAAGCCAGACACCTCCTCTGCGTAGTACATACGCCGCCGCAAGTCAGCGGGAACCTTGTGGGCGTTGGGCAGCGAAGAGGCTGCGTCAAAATGATTCATCAGGGCCCGATATCGAGAGCACACATACAGCATACAGGAGACCTCGCTTGCTCCGCGTCTCGGGCTCTGTCGCAACTCCGACTCCGCCGGCTGCCGCCAAGATGGACGAAGATGTCCAGGAAGAGTGGGAGCTGCAGGAAGTCTTGGCCGCGTCTCGGTACTGTGCGGCAGGGAGGGTGGTATCGGGTTTGCGGGCGGGACTGGCTGATACAACTTGCATCATTTTTGGTCATTCTCGGGGTCCGAGGGATTCATGATGCTTCCCCCAATCTCCAACTGCCGCTGAGCTCTAACGGAGCTTGTGGGCGTAAAAAGTTGTTAAGTCATCAAATAAATCGCGTGGTTATAGATAAACTTTTCTTGTCTGCACAGTAGAAAAGAAAAGATACTCAGGTACGAAGTACATCGAAGAAGGCCACAATTTATGAGGGTGACTCAACGACCTGTTAAAGCCCCGCATCAGAAGGGATGAATGGCCCGTGGTGTTTCCGGCCTTCCGTCTCTTCGCTGTTGTCATGGAAGCTCGCCGATGAAGCTCACGTAACTCCGGACCCCACCCCAAGCAAGACGCCGTCCATGAAGTTTGGGCGAATCGCATCTGGTCTTTTTTTCACGTCCGCCGGCACGTCGGGCGAACCCTCACACCGCCGCTACTAGATGCGGCGTTGACATGTGACGGCAAGCTTCACCTCAAACTGGCTCGACCGTCACAGATCGCCATTGGCTAAATTGAAGCTGTCGATGCGTATTTGTGGCGTGCGGGTGTGCGGTTTCGTACTGCACAGTCAGCAAACGGACTCAGTTGATGGGCGATCGGCCTTGGTGCCCCGCACAGTATGCGACACACTGTGATTTTAGATTCCCACCTGACACCTCCACGCCGCCGCTTTTCAGAGTTTCGGATGTCCCGGAGTTGCAGACGCGCAAAACATGAAGGCATCACCAAAAATGGGCACCAAACAGGAACAGCCGGGTGGCCTGACTCCTGCCCGGCCCCAGGCATTTTAGCTGTGAATTACCAATCGGCAACCGGAACAGGGAAAGCGAGGTGCTCCGTTGGATCTGTCCGTTGCCTTTTTTTTATTAATCGTAGATGTACCCGTCCTTGGTCAGCCGTTTCCGGTGCGTGACGGGCCTTCGATCTGTGTAGAGTTGAAATAATAAGGGCGCCCTCTCCTCTTTGTTCCTCGTCGCCTGACTAGTGGCCCATCTCTCGTCCGATCTATCCCAGGTCAAACCCACACATTAGACGACATCAGCCATCGTCGATACTCAACAGCTGCAGCGACGTCCACTAACAAGGGTGTCCGGCAATCACTACCGAGCCGATATTAACTACCTACCTAACGAGCGCCACTGTCGAGGGCAGGTTGGGGTTCTAACTACCAGCCGAACCCGATTGAGCTTGGAGTTCAGACGAAGCTTAGAATCTGGTGGCCAAACCACCGAAAGCTGTTGGCCATGAAGGCGCCTGTGACTTCGATTTTGCCGGTTCTTGCGAGCGTTGCGCTTCTGGGTCTCATCCCAGTCGCCCTTGCAGACGGCGATGGTGGCCACGGCCATGATCATGGGGGCGGCATGGAGATGACGGAAGCCGACAAGCCCTTGCCCGAGGACCAATACCCCCCCACGTACTTTGCCCACCCTGACCACAAAGCGGCCATCTATGGGCACATCGCCCTAATGGTCGTGGGATGGGTCTTCGCATTGCCTGCTGGTAAGATGCACACTTTGTAGAAACCAAGGCGAGTTGCTGAGAAGGGTCTTCTAGCCGTCATGTTGTCGCTTGCCCGTTCGCGTTACACACTCCTCGTGCAGTTCGCCTTCCTCGCCATCAACGCGGGAGGGTTGCTGTTGGGTGTCGTCTACAACGCGAGCACCCCCGATTTGTATCCGAACAACGCACACCACAAGCTCGGCTGGATCGTGACGTCTATCGTGGGCGCGCAGGTCGCAGTGGGTGTTTTGGCACGGGTCGCGGGGGTGTTGAAGCGGGAGAAGTTCAAATTGGCCAGCCGGGCCGAGGAGCGCCAAGGCTTTATCCCCGTCTCGACCGCCGCCATGGCCGAACATGAGTCCCGGTATTCTCTCTCCGGGCCGTACGGCCGCTTCTCCAACGACAGCGGACAAGGCACCGAGCCAAAAACCGAATCACTTCGCAGCCATTCGCTTTCGTCGGGTGCCGATTCCCTACCGAGTCCCATCCACGATGTCCATCGGGACTACCATCACGACGATGACAGCGACGAGGACCTCGAGGCGCGTTTGCCCATGTTCTCCAAGTCGACCAAGGCGCATTCGATTGTAGCTAAGGTCGCAGGGAAGATTTCGGACCGGTTCTGGAAAGTCCTACTTTTTGCTTATAACTTTGTTGACCGGACAATTTTGATCCTGAGCTTCATTGCTCTGTGCACGGGTATCATCACCTTCGGCCGTTTCTTTGTAAGTGTTTGCCCGGTTCCAAAAAAAAGGGGGGGGGTACATCGAGTCCGTGCTAACAAATCTCTAGGAGGGCCATGGCATCTTCAGCGGGTTGGCGCATTGGATCAAAGGAGGTGTTTTTGTCTGGCTGGGCATCTTCACCCTCGGCCGATGGGCAGGCAGTTTTGGTGATCTCGGATGGGTTCGTTACCCCTGAATGTCCTCACCAACGCAGGGACAAACAAAGGCTAACTAGTACACACACCAGGCCTGGAACATACGCCCCAGAAAGGCGGGCCAGAAATGGCGCCCATCGGCCGAGTTCGTCGAAAGCGCCGTCATCTTCTTCTATGGCTCTACCAACATCTTCCTCGAGCACCTCGGCAACTGGGGCGGCGAGTGGAGTGCCACCGACCTCGAACACATGTCCATCACCATCCTCTTCATTGGCGGCGGCCTGGTAAGCGAGCCTCTTTTCCCATTTACCCACCCGCTGTTGCCATGGTACCTAACCCCTTCCCAGTGCGGCATGCTCATCGAGTCCACCAAAATCCGCAACCTGCTCAACTACACCGTCACTGAGGCCATCCAAACCTCCCCCCAACCCCCCACCACCACCACCATCATCAACCACCACACCTACACCATCCCCCATGACAACGACCCCGAGCGCAACAACTCCCACCACCACCACCACCACCAAGACAACAACGACCTCTCCGCAACCCAACACGCCGAGCCCGAAAGCTACGGCTTCTCGACCAACCCCTTCCCAGCCCTCGTGATCGTACTACTCGGCATCATGATGAGCTCGCACACGCAGGGGAGCATGGTGTCCAGCATGGTGCACAAGCAGTGGGGCAACCTGCTGACGGGGGCGTCGATGGCGCGCGCGCTGACCTACGTGCTGGTGTGGCTGCGCCCGCCGCGCTCCGTGCTGCCGTCGCGCCCGCCGACGGAGCTGCTGGCGGCGTTTGGCATGACGGCGGGGGGGGTGATTTTTATGGCCAGTGTGAGTGTTTCTTTTTTGGGGGGGGAGGGGCTTTTTTATCTCTCCTGTTCTGACTGAGTGATTGGCTAATTCGTTGTTATATAGTCTGGTGATACCATCGATGGCATGATCCACTACCAGCTGGATGCCATGTTCATGTACACGGTGACCATGGGCCTGGTCGGCCTGCTTATGGCTTGGGTGATCGTCATGATTGCGCTCAAGGGTTGGGCTGCGAGGCGCGAAGCCGGGCGAGTTTAACAGGCCTTGCTGCTTCCTAGAGGCTGGAGCGCTGCGTTCGAGGGACCGGAGCGTGAAGGCTGGATTCGCTAGTGTTCGGAGTAGGGGGTGAGTCTCAACACATCCCCTAGGGAAATGATTGAGGTGGGCAGCGTTGGTTAATAGGCGGGGGTGGGAGGTGGACATTGCTCTGGCGTACTTCGATTCTTGTCTTCCTGAGATACCCTTTTTTTCCATTTTTAAATGACACGACGGGATGATGCTAGGACGAAAGGGTGGGAGATGATATACCAACGAGATTTGACTGATGGAGAAAAGGTAATGGGTGATTGCTTCACTTCCTGAACCCTCCGGGAAGAGTTGCACGATCGGGATAATGAACATTAGAAATAGCAACAATGTTGCACAGCACGCTTCACTCTTTAAATTAAAGATCGATTATGGTACTTGCCTGGTATTTCCCCGCCCACGATCCAACTTGGACTACAACAATTATGATCCGGCCGTCCCGTCAATGTCTCTGATTCACGCCCCTCGATACAATGATATCCCTGCCTGCGGCGATGGTGCCGGGCGGGCTCATACATATTGCTTCGCAATCCGAAAGGTTGCCAAAACTAGCTGCGTAGCATACTCATTACTCTAGCCGCTAATCAATCGTCGGGGTAGTACTCCTTGAGGTTCGACACGAATGTGCAAGTTTCTGGGTCAAATCGCAGAAAGAACTTCCCCGCCACGAACATGAGGTCGTCCGAGATAACGTTAGGGTCCGTGACGATAACCACGTTATCCTGGGCCACACGCAGCCGGTCAACGGTAGTCTTCCTGGGTGAGCTCAGGTATTGTCAGTACAGCGTCACAATTCGAGATTGAAAAGGAAAACCCACAGGCAAGTATAATACGTCCTCTGCGGCCCCAACCTGCTCGAATGCACCGACTCTGTCGGATCAAACACGTCGCCTTCTTCCTCAGCCTCGGCAGCGTCGAGATAATGCGGCATCGGAAGGCTGGCGCTGCCCATAGCCGCCCAGCCGTTGATGATACCAATGTAACCGTATCGCCGATGACGAAAAACCTGGCCGATCTTATAGCGGACGCGCGTCGTTATGTCCTCAGTGTACCGCCGGCTGAGCTCCGGTATCCTCTTATCAAGGTTCTCTAGCATACCGAGGGCTTCGTGTACATTGTGCCAGGGGTTTGGCGGCCGGCGGTTTGGTTGCGAAATCACGAATTGGTCGTATAGAGGTACAAGGTACTTCTTGACTATCCAGACGTCTTCGCTCCAGGATAAGGTAAATTTTTGAAGAAAGGAGTCGAGGTTCGAATCCCAGTGGAAGCTAGAGGTTTGCTTCATAAGAAGCTCTGCCCACATCGAAGCGTATCTCGCTGCATCCATGTTCAAACCAGGGTAGCCACTCCGCAAGCGCTTCATCTCAGCCCCTAAGGTGTCGTTGTCTGCGAGATCGCGGAGTGAATTGTAAGTGGACTTGATATTCTGCGCCGTCCGCTGCACGATAATCGAAACGGGTGGCGGTGTGAAGAAGGCCTCGGACCCCTCTGTCCAGCCCAACTCAACAAGCCCAAGCCGTAAGTCTCTGAGGGTGACCTCTTGGTCGGATCCGTACGGGTCCAGGCACATTCGCTTCTTTTCCCCATCTGATTCATCCGTTTCTCCTCCGTCCAGATCCATCCCGGCCGGGGCGTACACTGCTGCGTAAACATGGTTGGGAAAGCCGAGACAAAAGGCGGTCAACCCCAGGCGTTCGGCGATACAGGTGAAGATGGCGCTCGAGATGATAGGCAGGGAAGGGTGGTCCTCTTCAGACAGGGCATGACCGATGAAACAGTTCCTGAGGTTGCGGTAGTTGATTTCAGGGTTGTCCATGCCGGTGAGATTATTTGCCCTCAACCAGCGGACGAGGGATAGGGCTTTCTCTCTGGTGGATAGGTCTTCGAAGGTCGGGTGCTCGGTCCTGAATTGGTCGGCGAGGTTATCGAGTGTCCGTACCACCTATCAAGCCGTTAGCTGCGGGTTTTAAGCAGATGTTTCGCCCGTTAACATACGTAATCGAGGTCCTCTTCCCGATCGTGCAACACAAACATATCAAACGCACCCAGCGCAGTGTCAAGACCCTCGGAGCTCAATGCTCGGCCCTGATACCGAGACCACAATTCCACCGCCGCGCCCCTGTGTATGCTATCCAATGCTGAGTTCGCGTAGTACCTGCACAGGGCTTAGCCATGATTGGGCTTTGAAAGTCTGGATCCGGATAAAAATAGCTCTCGTACCTCCTTGCCAGGACATCTTCTGCGTCATCATCGACATGACACTGCTCCAGTAGGAAGTCCTTCACATCGTAGCCCAGCTCGCAAATCCCTTGCATCCGTTTCAGCTGGCCGACCTTTGTTGCGATCACGCCGTCCAGTAACCGCTCCGCCTTGTCGTTCCTTTGCTTCCTCGTGATCCATAACCCCCTCCAGTCCACCACAGACGCGAGCGTCGCAACCTTCTCCGAAAGCCTATGCTCGGGGTGCCAGAAGCGAAAGGAGCTTCGGCAGTGCCATCGCCACAGAAGGGGCTCGTTCGAAAGATGATGATATCGGCGCGAGACCAGCTGGAAGCTCTGGATCGTGTGCTCCGGTGGTAGATAGAGCAGAATATGGCGGATTATCTCATCAGGGACGTCCTCAAGCGAGGAGCGCATTGCGTGACTGCGTCACAGAAGTGCCGTGCTTCGCGGGGTTACTTGTGATGGTTTCGTGGTTTCGGGCGTCGAGAAGCTCTGGTCAGAGGTCGAAGGTGGCGGGAGGGGTTGCTTATAGCATGTATGTGGAAGGATTGCTACCAGGGACGGGCCGGCGAGGAGGGGGACGGGACCCTTGGAGGGACGGATGTGGGCCTCGAAGACCGATTCGATGTTTCTCCCGTCGTCCCTGGATAATTCACCAATTACTGACGATACAGTGTAACCATGTGGCCCGAGCTTTTTAGCCCGGCTTGGCCGCTGTGACATGCGCTCAGATGCGCTGATCCTTGGCCAAATGTCTCTTATCGATCGCGGGGTAGTGCACCGTTTCACAACAAATTTACCGTTCGGCTCAGACCCCGCCATAGCCCACTGCCTGAGTGGTACTTCTCCCGGTCGTCTGAAGTGACTCACGGTCGGGTTTCAGGGGTTACAAAACCTGCACTTCGATTGCTTGCTGCCGAATTTCAACAATCCGAATCCCTCGAACAGGCACAATGGAGAAGGTCACCGAAGCCTTGCAAAAGGCCGCCATTGGCGGCGGCGACAAGAAGCCGAAGAAGGAGAAGAAAGCCCCGGCAGCGGCAGCGGCCGCCGACACGGGCCCTCTCGAGATGCAGCCGGCCCCGGCCTTCCTACAGGAGCGCCTTGATTTGTTCGACCGATTGTACCAGGAGCAGCAGGAAGAACTCGCCAAGAAGCCCCGCGATGAGATCCTAATTACCATGCCCGACGGCACCGTCAAGCCCGGCAAAGCATACGAGACCACCCCAGCCGACATCGCCAAGGGCATCTCCAACAGCTTGTACAAGCGCACCGTTGTCGCAAGGATAGATGGGGAGCACCTGTGGGATATCGAGCGCCCAATTGAGAAAAGCTGCAAACTGGAACTGCTCGACTTCAATGACGATCAGGGCAAATTTGTTTTCTGTGAGAGGCCTTGGGAAGAATATCATGGCCAAGGGGATGGCTAACATGTGGTTTAGGGCACTCCAGCGCCCATATCCTTGGCGAGGCTTGCGAGCGGAGGTTCGGTTGCTCGCTGTGCATTGGCCCTCGTACGTTCGACCCAGACCCCGAAAATCGTCACTATCCTTCTAATCGTTTTACAATACAGCGGTCGATAATGGATTCTACTACGAAATGGCTCTGCCAGGCGGCGCTGCTGTACAGTCTACTGATTGGGCGCCCCTCGAGAGCATCGTCACCAAGATTGTGAAGGAGAAGCAGCCCTTCCAGAGACTGGTATGTTCGGGGAGGGGACTTCCCTCAAGCAGCGGCTCCGTCTCTTTCTACACACCGTCCGGTTCAGTACGGCTCACATGCGAAATAGGAAATGAGCAAGGAGAACCTGCTCAAGATGTTCGCCTACAACCCCTACAAGGTTCACATTATCAATGACAAGATTGCGGACGGCACAAGAACCACCGTTTACAGGAACGGCCCCCTAATGTGAGTCGATTTAGTATGGCACCCAACCCCCAGAAGTGCTGACGCAGTGACAACAGCGATTTGTGCCGTGGACCCCGTAAGCTAGCCCACCTCTGACCGGCCTCAATCCGTGCTCCCACTCCCCCATGGCGGGAATACGTGCTTAGTCGAAGCTGACCCCGCCCAGATGTACCTGATACCAGCAGGATTGAGGCCTTTGCTATCATGAAGAACTCTTCCTCGTAGTATGTGTTACTCTGCTGCTAGACATGAGTCTTGGATCTGACCCCCTTTTTATGGGGTGAAACTAACACTGATGAAGCTTCCTTGGCGATGCCAACAACGACTCTCTGCAGCGTATCTACGGCGTGTCATTCCCAGACAAGAAGCAGATGGCTGCTCACAAGAAGTTCCTCGAGGAGGCTGCCAAGCGCGATCACCGCTTGATCGGAAAACAGCAGGAGCTCTTTTACTTTGAGGAGTCGTCGCCAGGTTCCGCGATGTGGCTGCCACACGGCATGCGCATCAACAACGCTATCATGGACTACATTCGTGAAGAGTACTGGAAGCGGGACTACGACGAAGTCATGACCCCCAACATGTTCAATGTCTCTCTTTGGGAGCAATCGGGTCACTTGGCTCATTACAAGGAGGACATGTTCCTGCTTGATGTGGATAAAGAACAATTTGGCCTCAAGCCCATGAACTGCCCTGGTATGTCGTCGTCTACACTGTATCCTGGAGTTTCTAACTAGTTCATAGCCCACGCGATGATGTTCCGCCACAGGGTAAGCAAGTTGTTTTCACGACGGTATTGGGAGTTACTGACTGTCCGCAATAGGAACGGAGTCACAGGGAGTTGCCGCTGCGCCTTGCCGACTTCGGCGTCCTTCATCGGAATGAGGCCAGTGGTGCGCTGAGCGGCCTCACAAGAGTGAGGCGGTTCCAGCAAGACGATGCCCATATCTGTACGTTTCCCCTTTATATCGTTAGTTCCCACGTCCTGACTAGTTCTAGTCTGCCGCGAGGACCAGATCAAAGAGGAGGTCGCCGATCTCTTCGACTTCATGAGCTCTTTCTATGGCATGCTGGGTCTTTCATTCAAGCTGAAGCTGTCTACTCGCCCGGACAAGTTCATGGGTGAGATTTCGACCTGGGATAGCGCCGAGGCCCGCCTCAAGGAAGCCCTCGATGAATTTGCTGCTGCGAACGATGGTGTCACTTGGGAGCTCAACGCTGGTGATGGCGCTTTTTATGGACCTAAGGTCGATATCGCTGTTCTGGTATGTATTCTCCAAGGCACTAATCGTGGAGTTTTGAATGCTAACTAAGGATCAATAGGATTGTCTCAACGTAAGGTTACTGTGCACGAGTGCCCTCAAACGAATACTAACGCTTTTGACAGAGGCAATGGCAATGCGCCACCATTCAACTCGACTTCCAGCAGCCTATCAACTTCTCTCTTGAGTACCAGACTGCCGAGAGCGTGCAGAAGGACAAGAAGGACGCGGCTCCGGCTCCGGCCCCGGCTCCGGCTCCGGCCCCGGCCCCAGTGCCCGCCCCAGTGCCTGACGGCACCGCCGAGGAGGAGAAGGACGGAAAGGAGAAGAAGAAGCCGCTCCTCGTCAAGAAACCGCTTGCGCCGGGCTGTGCGCGACCCGTCATGATCCACCGCGCGATGGCGGGTAGCATTGAGCGTTTCACCGCTATTCTAGCCGAGCATTTTGCTGGCAAGTGGCCGTACTGGATGTCTCCGCGTCAAGTCATTGTCATCCCGGTCGGCATGGGCTTCTTGGGCTATGCTAAGGAGGTGGCTGCACTTCTGAAGAAGGAGCGTTTCCACGTTGGTATGTACCCCGTCTAGTCCTACGGCTAGTCTTGTTCACAGAGACTGACCTTTTCTAGATGTCGATAGCAGCGGCAACACCCTCCAGAAGAAGATCCGCAACGGCCAGCTGGCTCAATGTGAGTAGCTCTCTTGCCGTCCCCTGGCTTGAGACACAGACAGAAACGCTAACTATCTCAGACAACTTCTGCTTCGTGGTTGGTGACGACGAGATGCGTAACCGCAAGGTCAACATCCGCTACCGCGATGACACCTCGACGCAGGCGAGAGACGTGCCCGTCGACCTGGAGGATGCGATCGAGAAGCTTCGCAAGCTCAAGGCTGACCGGGGGATGTACAACCCCTTCCCTCACAAGAAGGAGGAGGAGGCGAAGAAGGCTTAGGTGTAATCTAGAACGGAGTAACTCAGAAAATGTTACGGAATGGCGCTTTTGCGCCGCCCGCAGCTCGCCTCAAATATTGTAGAAACACGGCGTGATAATCTGCTTCGCCCCTTTCACTTAGTATGCTCTCAGAAAGCAGCATGCACATGCATCATGTCTCCGTGTTGAAGCGAAGTGTAGCTGCACGCCAGCTACTGCTTCTTGACAAAATACGGAACCAATCCCATGCGTGCACAAACCAACCAAGCCATGAACCACCCGGATCCCCATCCAATCCACTGCATTTTCGCTATAAGAGTATAAGATATACATATGCTCGCTCGTTCTAACCCGTCTCACCCGCTCCGCCAATCTTCCGCCCCCAATTCCCAAAATCAACGTCAACCTAAATCCCAGGACCTTACAACATGCATACATATCTGAGTGTACATATCTTCCCCCCTCCCCATGCCCTCACACCTACGGCTTGGGGATATGGATCGTCCTGCTGGTCATCAAACACCCGTGGACCATAAACAGCAGCACGACGGGGTGGAGCTCGAAGGCGGAGCCGGCGAACCACACGCCACCCGGCAGGGCGTCGTGGACCCAGCCGTTGGACAGCCACCAGGCCATGAGGGCGTCGAGGCCGAGCGTCGTCGGGATCGGCGTGCCCTCGAAGTAGCGCGCCTTGCCCGTCGCGTCCTTGGGGATCGCCGCCGCCGTCACGTTGAACCGTGCCAGCCGCGTCAGCCCGCACAGCACGAAGAAGCCCAGGCAGAGGTGGTCGAGGGGGGTGCGGATCCCGATTGCGAAGGCCACTGCTGCGGGGGCGACGCCGAAGGAGATCTGTTTTTGTGAGAGAGGTTAGTAGGGTGTGCGGTGTGATGTGGTGCGGTGCGGTGGAGAAAAGGGGGATGTATGTACTAGATCGGCGAGGGAATCGAGTTCCTGCCCCATCATGCTGCTCTTTTTCCTCCAGCGTGCCACCTTGCCGTCGAGGAAGTCGAAGAAGAGGCCGAAGGGGAGGAGGGAGAGGGCCGCCCAGAGGTTGCCATGTTGCGCCGAGTCGCCCACGCAATAGCGCATCGAGGAGAAAACGGAGAGGATACCGCAGAGGCCTGTGCCCGGGGTGTTTTGGTCAGCTCCCATCCGTTTTTCATGCTGCTTCCAATGTGTCTGTAGAAAATTGGGGTGGCCGGGGCCGCTCACCATTCATCTCAGTGATGAGATCTGCCAGATGCAAAGCGCGGATGAGCGAGAAGTGCCCGGCGTCGGTCTCGAGCAGGATCTTCTGCTTATCCGATGCTGCGGTGTGCGTTAGCTACCAGGTCGTTTGTTCCGCTCCCGCAGTCTTCTCACGGACGCGCTAGGCTGATGAACGGATCGACATACTCGGCGGATCAACTCGGGCGCCCTCTTTTGAGGCAGCGCCATTCGCGGCGGACGCGCTGGTTCGTTTGGACATGTCGTCGGCGGCGGTAGTTCGTCGACCGCTAGTTGGTTTGCGTTCCTGGGCAATTTCGATTTCGAGTTTGTTTCTAGGCGTCAATGGACGGAATAGGGAGACGGCGCCGAACGTGGATAGTTTACTTCGTGGATTAAAACTCTGTTCGAGGACAGGGCCGCAGTCCCAACCTTAAGGTGTGCAGAACTGGTGACGCTGATGTCTTGTGTCCCCGAACCTGCTGCTGTTGGTTGGTTTTGGAGACCCCCGCTAGCGTGCGGAAAGCTTACCGGCAGCAGGGGTCTGTTAATGCCGTCATTTTCCCGGCCCAGCAAGGTCCAGACCGCCTTGGTTTGTGTTTCGTTTGGTAATTACGTCATGGGAAACTCCATGATTGTACGGAATACGCAAAACTACACGCCAGCGTTGCTGTTACAATCCGACTGGGCAGCTCTTCTCTGTGTAAACTTCTCTTCACATCAGTTTTCGTCGTATGGCCAGGTTGATTATGTAGGTAGGATAGGTCGAAAAAACACACGGCCACGTTTCCAACAGCGCCCAGCATCGACGACTGGGATGTGACCTGTTTGAATCACCCGTGGCTTCTCCCAAACTACCAGATCAGAGAAGACCGATCCCCTCGGTATTACCATGCCATAAACGCCTCATAACAACCCTTGAATAACCTTCAACGGCCGTCAAGCCATCGGACCAGACCCTTGTCAACCACCCCAAATCTCACTTCCATCTCTCCTCACAGCGCACAACCTCCCATTCTAATCCTGCACTTCCCTATGCAACTGTTTCAACACCCCGTGGTCGGCTAGCTTCCCAACCCACTCGTGCACGGCCGCTGTGTAGTCCTTGGTGCGGCCAAGCGATTCCTGGCCGGCCAACCTGACCTCCTTGTCGTATTCCTCCACGATGCGCTTCTGTTCGGCGCCGAGTTCTACCCAAAGTTTTAGGGCTGCATCGATCGCCCCGCGGTCACTTCCATTAATGGCCGGGGAAGCGGATGAAGGAGGAGAGGGGACGGAGGTAGAAAGGGACGAAGAGGAGGGGCCAGAATTAGAAGATTCCTGCGGTTTCGAGGGCGCTTTTTTAATCTCGCTCTCGGGTACGGCTTGCATATCCCCCTCGTCGAGTTGGTAGGATGAGAGGCGCTCGTCGGTGGGGTTGTGGATAATATCCTGGGTGGCTTTGGATTCCCAGCCAGGGTCGTGATGGTGCTTGGCCCTGAGCTCTGCTAGGCTGCGGATGTTGGCGGCCAGCTTTTGCCGAACAGAAGCAAGATGGTCGCCGCAGAGCGCGAGAAGGCTGAAGGAAAGCCTCTCGGTCTCGTACCGCATCATTCGCTTCTTTAATACGGGGCGCATCACCGAGGTCCAATGCTGGTCCTTGCCGTATTCGCCTGCAGCAGTGTCATGTTAGAAACGTGGTAAAAGGAACGTGAGGAGGGTACTTGGCGACTTACCGATGCAGACGGGCGTTGAGGTAAGACCATCCAGCTGCCATACCTCTTGCCCTACCGGAACAAACCCGATGAAATGATAGGCGGAACCATCGGAGGACCCGCCGGCTTTAGACTTCGCCCGTTGTTGGTTCCTTTTCTTCTGTCTCGCGGCGGCCGCCTTGGCCTGCTTCTTCTTCTTCTCGGCGTCTACGTCGTTTTGAAGACTGAGGGCGGCGTTGAGGAGGTCTAACCGTCTGCAGAATGTTAGTCTAGGGGGGCAGGGGGGCTTATGAGCATTAGTTTGTTGCTAACCGAGCAAAGGAGTTATGAGCTACCCGTATCCAAGCGCTATTGGTAATCATATTTCCTCGCAGCGGCGGGGATAGGTCCTTGGATTCTTCTTTAAACTTGCGAAGCCCCTCACCGAGGTTTAGGCCTTCTGCATTCATGATGATGTTCAGCAAGGCAATGGTGGCGCATGCGTTATGGGTAGTCTATGTTGGTTGTCAGCAACATACCGCACGGCGGGGAATACGAGAGTGGCTGACTTGATTCGCGAACCACACATCACGGCTTGTCTCCGTGGCCTCGACGCTTTTTTCTGCGACATACTCGTAGAGAAATACTAAGCCGTGAACCGGAGAACTGAGGAAAGTCAGCTGAGTCGCCCTTCGTATGTTGGGTCCAAAGGCGCAACTAACGGCAGGGTGGCTAAGGTGTCTTCATCGACCGAGAGCACCTCCTCTATTTTCACTCCCTTGACGCCAATGCGACCCAAGATAGCCGTGAAGAAAGCCTGTAAATTGTCAGCTCGTGCTAGTAAAGACAGCAAAGCAAGGCAGAACGGACCGGATCGGATTCCAACTCGATCCAGCTGGCCCACTCAGCCTGCTCATTCTCCTTCCAAGGTCCCAGAGATGCCTCGAGGAGGTTGTCGGGCACGTCGAACGCCTCCGGGGCCGCCCGTCGCTTCGGATTCCGCCGAGTTTCGGTCGAGGGACGCGACGTAGGCAATGGTTCCTTGTTGTAGTCGGCATCCTCTGAATGGTCGGATCGCCTCTTTCGTGCCCGACCGGACCGCCGCAGGGGAAGAGGGGAACCCACATCGGTGTTTCTCCCCGGAGTCGCCATCTCGACGTGGGTGTCTTTAGTATGGTTTTGTGCCATTCCAAAAACGTTGTACAAAAGGCGCCGCGAAAGAAAGATGCCGGCGGAGCTGATGTGGTCTGATCTGGGTCCGAGGCGGTCGTAGAGACGTGGTAGAAGAGATACTAGCTATTGATTCGTTTGGAAATGACGCGCCGCGCGCGTGTTGCTGTTTTGATACTGACCACGCCCCCACTCAGCACATCTCGTTCAAGATGGCGAAGTTGAAGGGTTTGAAGATGTGGTCAAGTACGACCGGGGTGTTCTGCGTTTGCTTGAAAGCTCACCCACACAAGCTACCCGTTCTTCAAAATTTCTGGTCACTTGTGAAAAGCGGGACCATTGAAAGGTTCTGGTTTTCCTTTCCCAGAATTAGTTGAAAATTTCTAATGTGACAAGAGTCAAGGGAGTCTTCACTCACTGCAGAAGAGCAAGCGGTCGATACCTATGGCAGGTAGGTATTTGGGGACTGGGTTGGATTGGTGGTGAAAATGCACAAGTGTGAGCGAGAAAGCGAATGTATGAGCCGATATAATTTGACCCAACGTTAATAATCGAGTGACCTCGCGGTCCAAGTTCAAGAGAAATGATTTAATTGCTTTTTTTGTGTGTTATTGTTGAGATATCAAGAGCTGTATTGATGTTGAATAATCAAGCAGTTATTGTATCGAAGCACAATAGTTACATACCCCGCTGATTTGAGATACGGTAACTGAATGGCCTAGTTTTAAGTCAATGTCAATTTCCCTACGTAAGTGCTACGATAGTATCATACATGGAAAGCGGTTACGAAACGCAGTCCCGGCATGGGCACGTCTAGCAATTCAAGGGCGGGAAAGCTTCCATGATAGTTAGAAACGATGCTGGTCCACAGTTTACTGTGTCGAGTCCACAGGGACAGTTCAAGTTCAGTGTGGGGTGTACGGAGTTGGTTCGTCTTTAGCAGCTTCAATCCAAAGAGTGGGGCTCTGTCGGAGCTCTGACAGCCAATCGGCCAATCACAACCAGCACTGTTCACCGGGAACAGGCCCCCTGTCTCGTTGCTGCAACAAACCACAGCGCGGCACAAACTGGAGCGCGTCTCGACGTGCAGCGATAACAAGTCGAGGTTAAATTTTGGCTTGCAACTTTAGCAGAATGCGACGAGTGGAAGCGAGAGCTACACCGCGACTCCAACAACGAACACCGACGAATCAATAATACCCAGCCAGCTACTGCTCCAGTCCCTGGCCTGGCTCGTGCCTCGTAATCACCAGCTTCTTTTGTGTTCTCGACAAGCTCGATCGAACCCGGGGCAGAACCCCAAGATCTCGACGAAGGAACAAACGAACAAACGAACGAGTAGCATATTTTTCTTTATTGCTCGGCAAATTCTCAACATTCTTTCGGAGACACAATCAAGACCCCCCCCAACTCGGCATGCCATGAGCGGCGAATCCCCCATCGGCGCCTTTCCACAGACGCCCCAGGTAACCTCAAAAAGAGGTCCTGCGAGGGCACCGGCTTCCTCGACAAATCGTACGAGCCCTCTACCAGTCGCGCCCCAGCGAGGGACGCCAGCAGCAGCGAGTTCTGCGCCCGTAGTCCCGCTACACATACTCGATGCCCCGACACAGCGTCTCTACGCCTTTGGCTTTTATGTCGCCCTTTTTGCCTGGAAGTTCTACGACTGGGCACAGTTGGTGGAGGAGGACACGGAATCCTTCTGGCTCTTTTTGAAATGGATCGCAATAGATTGCGCCTTTCTCTTTGGGCTACCGGAGCTGAGGATACCATGGCTTGAGCTGTCGCAGTCGTTCGTGGTTGTGGCATTCTTCTTCCATGCCCTTTTCGACTGGCTGCTTATGTTTAATATCGGGGTATGAAGTCCCGAGAAGTCTTCAACGCTATGAAGCGCAAGCGTGCTAACGGTTGTACAGTTCCCCTGGCAGGTATGGATTCTCGGATTCGTCAAAGTCTTCTACGACCGCGAGCTCGCCATCTCGGAGCACAATGTGAAGGTGTCCAACATTCTACACAATTCCTCGCTGATTATGGGCCGCCAAGTCATCAACATTCTCCCGGAAGGGTAAGTAAAAGGCCCTCCGGCCTCTTTCGTCATATGCTGACCGTGTTAGTTCCGCTGTACTGAACCCTGAACTTCACCCCTTCTGCTTGGGTGGCGACCGTAAGACGGTGCCGTTGCCCATATTTTTCAACGCCACCATTCCGGTCGAAGTCGAGCTTATCCGCACCGATCTTGAAACGAACCAACAAGAGACCATCAAACTGTCAAGGGTGCAAATTCGGGACATCGAACGCAAAGCGAAGCGGGAAAGCCAAGAGGGGGTCCAAAGCGTGGTTCAATTCGATTACCAAGTGAAGAAGCCTGGAGTTTACCAGCTGGGACGGGTCCTCGATGAGTACAAGCTGGAGGTCCAACGGAAAAACCCTCAAACGTTCGTCGTGCCTTGCCCAAAGGCCTGGGTCGGCTCAGTCGCGCAAGGACGCTGCGTGGGCGATCTTTCGGACCTCCCCCTTCGGGTTGAGGGAACGCCGCCGCTGAAGATCAAGTACAGCCGTACAATCAACGGGAAGGACCACAGCTTCCATTTCCAGAGCTTGCAGCCAGAAGGCTTCACATCCCCTCTTGGTGCCCTGCGTTCGACGAGTATGATCAGTTTGGATGACGAGGATATCTCTTGGGCCAGGCCACAGCGGGTGCCTGTCAGCCTCAACGAATCCATGCACGCCAGCGGAGAGTGGCAATACTCTGTAGACGAGGTCCAAGACGGATTCGGGAACCTTGTCAAGTATGAGCCTTCAGTCGAGGACCCGGATGCAAAGCCCAAGCCCAAGCATCTCGTGCAAAACTTCGTTGTCAAGGAGCGCCCACAAGTACGGCTCGAGGGCTGCGACTTGAGGAGACCGCTCAAGGTCGCCAAGGGTGAATCCAAGGAGCTGCCCGTCCGCTTCAAGATCGCTGGCCAGACCCCCGACGTCACAGCACATACGCTAGCCTGGACTTTCTCACCTATCGATACCCTCACCGAAAGCGGTGACCACGGCGATGTTGTCACTACGGGCACGTACAACGCAAAGAACGCCCGTGACCGGCCGTTTATTTCCGCCCCCGGTCTGTACACTCTGAAGTCCGTGTCTGCCAGCTCGTGTGAGGGCGAAGTTCAAGAGCCCTCTTCTTGCCTGCTACTTAACCCTCTCGAGCCCAAAGTCACCCTGCGCACCGAGGAGATTCCCGACACATGTGCCGGTAATTCGATCGGCCTGCGCGTGGACATGGATTTGATCGGAACACCGCCTTTCGTTGTCAGATACGACGTTATCTCCAATGGCGATCGTCGGTCTGAGAGGATCAACATTCCCGGCCTGCGATACCAGATGGATCTTATCCCCCGTGTTGCCGGACATCACAAGTACATCTTCACCCACATCGGCGACGACATTTACAACAGGGGCCGGAGACTCACCGGATCTGAGTATGTCTTAGAACAGGACGTCAAACCGGCAGCGTCGGCCCTTATCCAACACAGATCGGGCAAGGTGAGCGCCTGTTTAGGCGACGAGGTCACAACTGAAATCCTGCTCCTCGGCGATGCCCCATTCACGCTTGAATGGGAGATCATCCACGACGGGAAAAGGAAGCAGCACAAGGCCACTGGTATTCAAGAGAGTACGTATCAAATTAAGACCAAGCCGCTGACGCAAGGCGGCGAGTACACCTTGGGCTTGACGAGTGTTCAGGATAAGAGGGGCTGCAGGAACTTCTTGCAGGAGGAGCTCAAGATTGCTGTGAGGCGCCAGAGCCCACGCGCTGCTTTTGGTCAAGTCGAGGGCAAGCGAAAGATGCTGGCTGTCGAGGGTGCAACGGCGAAGCTCCCGGTCCGCCTTACTGGGGAAGGGCCGTGGAGAATCTTCTACACCAACACCAACGACGGGCCGGAAGACAATCCGAAGGTTTTCGAACGGACGGTTAGGAGCGACAACGGGTTCCTCGGCGTCGATGCCCGTGGCGTTTACACAATCACGGATGTTTGGGATAACCAGTGCCACGGAGTCGTCGACGCCAAGGCATCCAAGTTTGAGCTCGACTGGTATCCTCGGCCCGAAATGGCTGTGCCGTTGTCACACGGCGTTAGCCAGACAGACGGCGGTTTCGCCTTAGAAGATGTCTGCGAGGGCGATGTGTCGGGCTTCGAAGTCGCTCTGCAAGGTAAGCCATCCAACACCTCCAAGGCTCGAGTGACATGTGAAACTAACGGCGTGCTTAGGAACACCCCCATACACCGTGGAATACGAGGTCCGCCACCAACCTCTCCAAGGGTCTAGCGCACTGAGCAAACGGAAATTCGACGCCACACTTGGGAAGGAAACTATCCAGGCGGATACGTCCAAGGCAGGCACATACAAATACAAATTCACCGCTCTGGAAGACCACTTGTATAGCAGCGCTCGCCACTTCAAGCCGCTGGTGGTCAAACAGAAAGTGAACCGAAAGCCGTCAGCGGCCTTCGTCAAGCCCGGACAGACATTCAAGTACTGCAAGTCAGAGCAGGATAACGAAGACGGCATCCCGGTCGCGCTGACAGGCGTCCCTCCCTTCGCCCTGGAGATCGAGCTCAAGCACCAGAGCGCTGCAGTGCCCGAGATCTACCGCACGCCGGCCATCAACTCGCACACGTACGAAATTCGCATCCCGCGGCACCAGCTCCGGCTCGGCACGCAGCAAATCCGCATCCGCGACGTCAAGGACGGCAGCGGCTGCCACTCAATGGCGGAGCTCGGCGGGCCCGCAGTGCAGGTCCAGATGTTCGAGGCGCCCACCATCTACCCGCTCGAGACGCGCACGGACTACTGCGTGGGCGAGCGCATCTCGTACACGCTCTCGGGCACGCCGCCGTTCGAGGTGTGGTACACGTTCGACGGGGTGGAGCGCAAGGCGCGGTCACCAACCACCAACTTCCGGCGCGTGGCCGAGTCGCCGGGCGAGTTCGCCATCACGACCATCGCCGACAAGGCCAGCGAGTGCCGGGCGCCGGTGCGCATCGCCAAGGCGATCCACCCGATGCCGGCGGTGCGCATCAGCCAGGGCCGCAACGCGCGCGTCGACATCCACGAGGGCGGCGAGGTCGAGATCCTCTTCGAGTTCTGGGGCACCCCGCCCTTCGAGTTCACCTACACGCGCAGCACCAACGCCCGCAAGGGCCAGAAGAGCCAGGTGCTCGAGACCCGCCACGACGTGAGCCACGAGCACAGCAAGGTCATCCGCGCCAGCCAGGAGGGCACGTACGAGGTCGTGGCGATCAAGGATAAATACTGTGCGTTCTCGACGCAGGGGGCGGAGGTGGGGAAGGAGAAGGTTAAGGGGCAGAAGGTTCTGGGGTATTAGATTTCGTTGGAGGAAGGGAGAGGGGGGAGAGGGAGGTGGATGGTGAACATGGAAAATTAGGCATCAAGATTGGGTTCTGCTTTTTGAGGTGGTGATGTCCAGTCTTTTTGGGTTGCTGTAGGTTTTGTATCTTACGTAAAGACGAGAGAGAGAGAGGGTCACCATAGCACGGCGTTTGTGGGTAATGCAACGATTGTTTCGAGATTTATTTGAAAAGGTGTGATAGAGTGAGTGTTTGTTGACAACCAACCACTATTTGGTATCACTGGGCGACGCACGGCCATACGCATACATACTTTGGCGTGTGCAACTAGCTAACTGGCTGCTTCGTGACAAGATCTTGAACTGAGCAGCCGAGACGAGAGAGACTCTTGTTGCGGAGTTGTTGTCCGCTTCCGAACTCTTGTCTTGTCTTGATGGTACCAATGTTACCTTGAGCAAGTATCTATTCTTAGCCAACCTCTTCTTGTCTTTGGACATATTCAAGAAGGTTGGGCTGGCTGGCATGGCATGGCACGGTTGGATACCCGGTCGAGGTCCACAACAACAACCCGTGGCCTGCGGTGAAAGGAAGGGCTCGCTCCGTTCGATCTTGTCGGTGTGCCGGAAACCGGCAAGGCCAGCGAGGCCTTCCACTCTACGAGTCTTGGCGGTTGGGAAAACGCAACCAGGAAAAAAAAAGGCTGAAAACCTGTGGATGGAAGGCATGCCGATCCCTGCTGGGTTCGGTGGCAGCACGGGTTGCCTTTTCTGGTCGCAGAGCCCTCTTGTCTTCCCAGCACCCGGCCTGCTCGGGTATCGGCACGGGTTTTGGGGGTGAGAGAGTTGTGTTTGTTGGTCAGGTGAGCGTTCGGTTGCGTTGAGGGCTGTTAGCACGGCAAGAAGAGACTTCATTTGGCAGCACGGCCGACCAATACTGCTGACTGTTCGGGTGAGACGAGTTGGCAGTCAATTTGGATCGGGAAGTTAAGGTGGCCTGGTGGTTAATTATTCGGTGCTGGGAGTTGAGTTAACGATTTTTGCGAGTTATGAAGTGATGCGAAATATACTTGTCAAGACCGGAAGAGGGGATGATGATGAGCCAGTTGAAGCGATGACGAAAGAAGCAGATGCTTTGGCACCAAAGTATAGTGCAGGTTAGTCAAATATGTACTGTGTACATAGGATAACTCCTGGACACAGGAAGCAGGGATTTGAAGATGCTCTGAATGTGGTTGTTAACATCGGGGATGGCGGTGTTGTTTGTTTGTTTGATCAATTCAGGCGTTGTTACTTGAATCACCCACTTCTCTTCTTAGAACCTCTCAGCTCTCCCACGGCTACTCCAAGCTTTCCCATCGCTTTGGGGTCGAAAGAAGTCGAGAACGGCCTTCTTCAGTTCGGTGTCGGTCTCGGCTCCCAGGATCCCTGTTGACAGCCCAAGATCCAGTGCAGCAAATCATGAGAGCGCTGCATGCCCAGAGGCCAGGGTCTTGGCCTGTCAGGCTCCAGGGGTCCTACCTTGCTTGTGCAGCTCATCAACCCAAGGAGCCAAGAACTTGACGCCACCGCGTCGGGATTGATTTGGGGGAACAAACCGCCCAGGCTTTTGCGACTCGAAGATCTGAGAATCAAAACGTCCGCCATCGAGATCGAGGACCCGGAAGGCATCATCCCCGGAGAGGGTCCAGTAGAACAGACGAAAACATCCAACAAACAAACAATAGAACAGGCCAGAACAAGTCATCGCCATTACCCTTCTTGTCTCGCTCGCCTCGTAAGGTTTGCCCCGTCCCGTCTTGGTGATCTGCTTCGTACCATGTTTCCACTTGCAGGGTCGAGCGAGTCCTGCACAAAGGTCGAATCTCACACCACCCCGCTCGGGCTGTTTCCCACTGGCACTCCCACGCTCCTCCCACGCTCGCCCTGCCACCTCTCTATTCGTCCTCGCCTGTCAACTGTCAACTGTGGCGTGCAACCTCAACTAAGGTCTCCACGGAGGTTGGGCTTTTTTTTGTCCATTTTCTTTTGCCGATGATTTCCCTTCATCAACAGTTCCGCATCATTCCACCTTGACAGGTGATCCTAGGTAACGTCCTATTCGCCGAGTCTAGACATCGCCCCGCTGTTGCAGACCAAAGTCACCCTCTCGGCTTCGGTTCAGCTCCCGCAGCGCTAAGACGGCTCCCCACACCCGTTGTGGCTCCAAATGACTCGTGCCATCAACGGAAAGCCAAAGCCAGGCCATAGTTTGCATCAGATCATGTCTGCATCACGAACAGGACAACCACAGCACATTTAATTTTGTAGATCGAGAAACACAGCCGTACACGAGTCTCGATCCCCCGCCTCGTGTGCATTACGTCGCGAAGCGGGCCGTTACTTGGGCTAAGTCTAGCCGGGCCTATGGTACGCGACCTTAACAGGAAACGGGACCCACTCGCAGCTCGGACCAGGGAAGTAGTCGCATTCCTCTCTTGTGGGGATGAGAGAACCTGGAAGGGGGCAATCTTCAAACTGTGCACCTCTGCTTGTGATTGTTTCTTATCTGGTTCCAGCCTCTTTCTGCGCATATCCAACCGCCAGGCGATATCAGCCGCCATTATCAGTTTCAGTTATCTCGACTGCATTGACCATATCGCAACGCCTGCGCTGCCCTCGAGAGGTATTGACGGCTTAGGTGCGGATTTCAACTATCCTGGCCGCAATCATGCCGCCCGCCGAAAGCGACGCGAGCGCCGCGCCGGCCGCAAGCAACTCCAGCGACTTTGTGAGCACCGTCCCGCCGTCTTCACATGTTGAGATGGAATTATCAAGTGCAGCGCAACTAACACGTCGTCCCCCTCCCCTAGGTGCGCAAACTCTACAAGTACGATGAATCCTCTGCAACGACCTCCCCTACTCGCCCCTTTGACCCGACATACATACTCACCCATGACGTCGCAGAATGCTCGAGGATCCCACATACAATTCGGTAGTACGATGGAACGCCGAGGGCGATAGCTTTGTGGTTTTGGAGGTACGCTTGTGGTCCGGAAGCACGGCGTCCCGCTTGTGGGAGCGCGCTCATACTAATCATCGGTGGCAGAACGAGAAATTTACCAAGACCATCCTCCCGAAACACTTTAAACACAGCAACTTCGCAAGTTTCGTCCGCCAATTAAACAAGTATGACTTCCATAAAGTCAGGCATAACGAGGAGAGCGGCGAACCGCCGTACGGGCGGGATGTAGGTTACCTCGGCGATCCTTGGACAAGAGGGTTGTGTGTGCTAACGGTTGGGATGAGAAGGCATGGGAGTTCCGGCATCCTGAGTTCAGGGCCGACGGGAAAGACAATCTGGATAACATTCGAAGGAAGGCACCAGCCCAGAGGAAAGCCCCATCGGCCGATGATGCGTTCCCAGCATCGCAGCAGATCGTCGTCTTGAGCGAGTCGCTCACGGCAACCCAACATCAGATACAGGCGCTACAAGAACAGTACTTTGAACTCGAAAAGACGAATAGGCTGCTTGTTAGCGAGGTGTTAAGTTTGCAAAAGATGGTTAGGGCCCAGAGCCAGGCATCGAACGAGCTGATCACGCATCTGAACAACGTGGAGGACCGCCGACGGAACAGCCGTCATTCGGCCCAGTCTAGCCATTCGGGCCAGGCGGGTCAGAACTTCCATGCGGGGGCGATGAGTTTCTTGCCGGATGGGGCGGACGAGCCGGCACCCGAGTTGCGGCGAGCCAGGGAAATTCTCAACGGCGTGTCCCCGGATGTCCAAGCGGACAAAGAGCTCGAGAGGCTGTCTATGGCATACAACCAAAACGGATCACCGGCCGATTCGGCTGGCTCGTCTGTCATGTTTGCCCCCCCTGGCGCAGGTATCCCGATGGTCGATCCTCTAAACGACCCTCGGCACATGGTGTACCCGGTGGGACAGACGACGGGCATCGATCCCTTTCATGCGGATCACATCAACAATATTCCATACAGCCGACCCCTCAGCAACCCCAACATGCAGGTGGAGGCTCCGTCACAAACCACCCCGCCGCTCAAAGAAAACATGTGGCACGGCAAGAAGCCGCATATTCTACTCGTTGAGGATGATAAAACGTGTGCGAGGATAGGGTCCAAGTTCCTAACCAGCATGGGCTGTACCGTCGACACTGCCGTAAGTAATAGCGATGATTTCACTGCCGAACACAGTTAACATGTCTCCCAGGGCGATGGTCTTTCCGCTATCCAAAGCGTCAACCAGAGCGCGGAGCGCTTTGACCTGATCTTTATGGACATTATCATGCCCCGGATGGACGGTGTGTCGGCCACGGCTATGATTCGGATGGTCGTGCCCCAGGTTCCCATGGTGGCCATGACGTCGAATATCCGGCAGGAAGACATCGCGACCTACTTCCAGTTCGGTCAGTCCTACTCCCTCAACGGACAACTCACCTTTTCCGATCACCAACTAACAACCCCACAGGCATGAACGACGTTCTAGCCAAGCCGTTCACCCGCGAGGGCATGGCTCGCATTCTCCGAAAGCATCTTCCCAGCATGCTCAAGGACCCACAACCCGCCGGCGGCGTCGTCGGAGGCGATGACCTCAGCCAAACCGTCGCCGGTGGGCACGGCACTCCCCACCAGGGCGGCTTCGGTCCCGCCGCGATGGGGGGGATGCCCCAGGTCAAATTTGAAAATACTCCTCTCCAATCGCCATCCACCGTCTCGTCCTGGCACTCCCCGAGCCAGATGCACCAGAACGCACCAAACCTTGACGGCACCCCCGGCGGCTACATGAACGCCGTCGGCAGCGGACCCGGCGGTATGGTGCTCACCCCGGGCGGCTCACAGCGCCCACCGCCCCAAACGCAGCATCACCCGCACCACCAGCTCCCTCACCAACAGGGCGGTTATCCCGGGTACATGATGTCGCAGCAAGTCACCGGCCCGCAAGCAGCCCAGGTAGCCCAGGCGGCACAAGCGCAAGTGGTGCAGACAGCCCAAGCCCAGGCAGCCCATGCGCAGGCGCAGGCCCAAGCCATGCGTGGAATGGCGGAGAACGCACGCATGGCGGGCATGCAGGTCGCCGGCAACACCGCCGAGGAACGGCCCGAGAAGAGGCAGCGGCTGTACGGGCCCGTGGCGGGGCAGGGCGCTGGTGGTGGGTATGGGCAACAATAATGCATATCTGCATTAAGCGAGAGGTGAGCGGGTGGTTGTTTGCCCCGTCCGTCCTTCTGCGTTGGTGGAGTATTCGGTGTCGCGTCCGGGGGTTGGTCGACACTGAGGACGGGTGAAGTACTAAAGACGTGGGTGAGTTTCCGACGATCGGTCGGTGAAAAGGGGGTCGGGGTTCGAATCTGGTCTTCGAAGCCGGCCTTCGCATCGAATTTTGGGTATAGTTTTTTGGATCTAGTTTTTGAGTCTAGTATCGGAAGGGGGAACTTGCAGCTCGCATCAAATCGAATGGGGTCGGTCGGGGTTGGCGCGGTGGGGGGGTGAAGGGGTAAGTCGGCACCCACGAGGTGCGAGGCGACATTTTGGTTCGGCGTTGGGTATATCGTCGAAGCGTATCTTATAGCATGCCATGGCGCGCACGCGTTGGATCGGGGTCTGGCCAACAAGTGGTTTGGGATGAAGCGGGTCTGGGTCGACCTGGGGCTCTGTATATTATTATCAGTAGTTAGTGCCGACCAGAGGAGCAATGGATGGGCGTTGGTTAGGTATTTTTTTCGCGAGCCCGTCGCTGGTGTGATATCCTAGTTGTCTTCACCGGGTTGTCTTGATCGGCCGTCAGTTCTGGGGACGCGGTCTGAGGCCGTGTGAAGCTGAGTGTGCTCAGAGTTTGAAAGATCTTCGAGTCGAAACTGGCGACGTGCGTAAGTGACTTCCTCGCGGTGGCTGACAGCCGGCGTGTTGGCGCCGGTCAGGGTGTGGACCATCGGTGGTATTCGTGAACCTCCCCCTTCTGTAACCACATGGTTTGAGGCGGCTTGGGTGGGGGGGAGAGTGTAAGTGCGAGAGGTCTTCGAGCGAAGAATGGCTAGGTAAGACGCTCATGCTTGCTGTGGTGCCTGTCCGACAAGTGCGATGAGACAGTAAGGCAGGACCAGCCATGTCGTCGTTATGGTGATGGCTGACCTGAGCACGAAAGGAAGAAACAGAAGGACATCCCGAGCCAAGCAGGGGAGGAAGGGAAGGAAAAACAAACAAATAGAAAAAGGGCGGGCGGGCACTGATGGGGATATGTATGAATCCCATCGGCACCAGCCCGGCCCACTCACACACCTTACCCTGACCATCCCTACCAGCACACGAGAACCCCAGTCCCCTCCCCAGTCACCAACCGCGCCTGCGGGAAGAGCGGGAACACCGACATGGGATGAACAGGCCTGTGGTTGCAAGGTGAAACAGGGTCCGGGGTCTAGAACAGACAGATCTATCCGGTTTTGGGTGGTGGGTGTGCGCTGAGTAGGAAGGGAAAACTGAAGGCCTGGGCGGGAAGGAAGTCCGTCCTCATGTATGTACAGAGTTAACTACTGGCAAACTGCGCCCGGGGCAAGCAACCACGATAAGCTCTCCGGCCGGTTGGCGCGCGGGCGGAGGGGAGAGGAGGGGGGGGGGGGGGGGGGGCAGTGGGTTGTTATTTATATGCCCTCTCTGAAACCAAGCGTAGGTAGTGCCGGCCCCCGGACTGGTCCGTTCGCCTGCTGGGCGGGAACTTCCTACAGCTGGACGATGGGGGCTGCTGCTTTAGCGTGGGCTGGACTGGAGGTCTGGAGTGGTCCAGCCCTACCTAGCGCCGTGTGTACAGATCTGTAGTTGGCTCGGTAGTGAAGTGGGCTTTTTCTCGCCGGCTCACGCTCGTAGCCCGCTCTACGCTGCCGTTGGCTCGTTCGGCTGGTGGCTGCTTTAGTCTCGCGATCTCGTGAGGCAAGCGAGAGTCACTGGTGGGCGGCATGGGGGATGACGGGTGTGTTCCTGATCGGGAGACAGGGACCCTTTCTGTGGGAAAAACAGGGGAGTGTTTTTTTCTTCTCTGCTTCTTCTTCTTCTTCTTCTCCCCCTTGAGCGCACACACGTCGTATCAGCCCTGTCCCTGTCCGTCATGCTCCGGAGATGCTTGTCACGAAACGCCAAAACTGCGTGCTGCACGGAATTCGAGCTCCCGCCGTGTTACGGCGCTACGTAAGCTCGGCCGGTAATCATGCAGGTTTCCCCCATTTTCATGGGGCCTGGCTCGTTCTGGACGCTCGGCGCTGGGGCTGGGCCGGGCTGGGCCGCCGCGCCGTTGCAGTAGAACAACAGGGTCTCTCAAAATCAAGTGGCCGCAAAGGCCATGATCGTCTCTCGAAGGAATGGTTCGATGGCATAACTACGAGGTTCATGTGAAACGGTGCAACGCTCGTCGTTGTCCTCTGCTTGCTGCAGTCCTCTGCTTGCTGCAGTCCCATCTATGGATGTCTTGGTTGTCTGGCAGCGCAGAAAGACAGTGAGCGACTGTCTCAGACCGGAAACGGGGCCAGAGCGAGAACGAAAGCCGATATAGAAATATCGCTAGGTTATTCGGTTATTCCCCTTCTTGACAAACATCTCTATTTTGCCCACGTGCACATTTCGCTTCTGATGCCTCCTGCACGGTAAAGTTTAAGGTGGACGATGAGGTCATCTGACCCAAAGCACACACTTCTGTCGCAGTTGGCTTGTTGGTTCTCATATCCCCCCCAGTTTTGGACTTGGGGACGGACGCATTGGGAAGGTGAAAAAAAAGTGGTGTGTTGATTTTCATGCTGAGGAATGGTCTGGCCGGGCCTTTCAGGGCGCCGCAATCTCGGACCTTGGGTTTCGGCTCGTCCAGAACGGCAAGCTGCATGCCCGTTGCCCACCATGCCAAAACCTTGATTGGCAGGTTTCGACTGCGTTGGCAGCGCGTCCCCAGCATCCTGTGGGTACGTGGGCCTGGGGCTTTGGCTGGCTTTCACTGTCGCCGTCGCACCGAGTCGGTTTGAAACGATCCCATCATGGGAAATCTTTCGAAGTTTTACAGGGACGTAACTATGTGATGAAGGCATTTCGAAAAATAATCGTCCCTGCTAACTAGTTAGTGTGGGGTGTGATGGTACGAAGTAAGCTTAGCGCCTTCTCGGTAGGTTGAGTGTAAAACCCCATATCCACCTGAGTGCTCGGTGTTGACAGGAAGAAAAAGAATTGATAAAATACAGGTCTTGAAACTGAGCCTAAATTGTGTTTCCTTTTTTCGTACGTGTTATATGCATACATCATACATCGCATGTTGACGATCAATATTACCTACCCGCAGGTGCGAGAGCAAATATGGGTTGAAAGGAGCTGGAGGAGAGGCCCGTGAGGGTCATGCTCCCCTAACCCTGGCGTGGCATCACCATTGGTCGCTGCCGCCCGTGCTTTGCGCCTTGTCCTTCAGCCTTGCAGCCACAGACCAACCCCGCACCCCCACCATTGAACTTTTGGAACACGAATTGGGCGGCCTTTGACTCATAGGTGACTGCCGGTTCAATTGTCCAGAACAGGTACTCAAAAATCTGTAATTGGAACCAAGAATAGTATCCGGCTCTGTCCTTCAGCACAACCCCTCGGCAAAGAATCGAACCCCGGGAGCAACCAATGTCCAAGCAAGGAGGCAAGGGCGGGGCTGCCGCGGGCAAGGCGAAGAAGCCCGCCAAGGCCGGCACCGACGAGAAGAGGGAAGATGTACTCCAAGCCGTCATCCTGGCCGACTCGTTCCAGGACAGGTTCAAGCCGTTCACATTGGAGACCCCGAGGGTATGACCTGAGCTGGCCTGGGCTTTCCTTTTCCGTTTTGTAGCAGAGCTAACCCATAGAGCCTAGTGCCTCCTACCACTGGTTAATGTCCCAGTGATTGAATATACTCTCGAGTTTCTAGCTTCCAACGGCGTTCAAGAGGTCTTCATCTACTGCGGCACCCACTCAGAGAACATCGAAAACTACATCAACGAGTCGACACGGTGGAGCCCCGGGAGCGTCATCTCACCCTTCTCCTCCCTGGAGTTCATCCGTGTTTCGGATGCGAATTCGATCGGCGACTTCCTACGCGACTTGGACAAGCGGAGCATAATCGGAGGCGACTTCATCCTTGTCCATGGCGATGTAGTATCGAATATCCAGCTGGATGCCGCCCTGGCGAAGCACCGCGCGAGGAGGGAAGCAAACCGCGATGCCTGCATGACCGTGGTACTGCGCTCCGTTGGGGAGCAACCGCACCGGGCAGCAAAGGCGAGGGGGATCACACCTGTATTCATCGTTGACCCGACGACTGGGCGGTGCTTGCAGTACGAGGAGACACATCCGCTTCAGAGCGAGCACTATCTCAACCTGGATCCCGCGGTATTCTCCCATGGCCAGTTCGAGATTCGGACCGATCTCGTCGACTGCGGTATCGATATCTGCACACCGGACGTGTTGGCGTTATGGTCAGAGAGCTTCGACTACGAGCTACCAAGGAAAAACTTTCTTCACGGTGTGCTAAAGGACTGGGAGCTCAACGGAAAGATGCTCTACGCCGAAATTCTAGATGACGGATATGCAGCGCGCGCGACCAACCTTCAAATGTACGATTGTATCAGCCGGGATGTACTTGAGCGGTGGACACTACCATTTGTTCCGGATAGCAATCTCCTCCACGGGCAAACATACAGGAGAGTAAAAGGCGGCAGTTACGTCGAGGACCACGTAGTGGCGGAGAGGGGTGCCAAAGTGACGCAGTCGGCAGTTGGACGGGGGACAACGATCAAAACCGGAAGCGCCATCTCGGGGAGCACTATCGGGAGGCGATGCAAAATCGGGAAGAACGTCAAGATCGAGAACAGTTATATTTGGGACGATGCGGTGATAGAAGATGGCGCCTCCGTGGTTCACTCGGTATTAGCAGGCTCAGTTGTGATTGGAGCGAACTGCCATGTTCCGGAAGGGACGCTCATTTCATACCACGCTCACATTGCCAGCGGTGTCCAACTACCATCAAAACCGCCCGCACGCATTTCTGTACTCGCAGACAACAAGCAGCTTGCCGACACCGATATCTCATTAGTCGGCAAGGGCGGCAAGGGCGCCTCGTACACAGTCATCGCCGACGAGGAGGACTCGGACGATGAAGACAGCGGGGACCGGGATCCTGCAGTCCTTCAAAGTTCCCTCATCTACTCGCTCGAAGGCCTCAATATCTCCACCTCCTCCATCTCTACCCTCGCCTCGGATGACGAATACGACTCGGACGACGACATCTCGCTAGCCGGGTCCATGCGCGCAGGCGACTTCGGGCACAAGCGCGACCGGCTTTCATCCTTCGCCTCCGACGACGCCGCCAAGCCGGACGGCTTCCACAACGACGCCGTCCACGGCCTAGTCGACGCCCTCCGCGCCGACGACAGCGACGACTTCGACGGCGCCAAGCTCGAGTTCATGGGTCTGCGTCTCGCCAACAACGCCTCGGACGGCGCCATGCGCCGCGCCATCGCCGTCGCCTTCGTCCGCCGCGCCGCCGAGCTGCTCGCCCCCGAGCACGGCGCCCTCGAGCCCACCAAGGCCGCCGCCGAGGCCCTCACCTCCAAGAACGGCGCCGTCAAGTTTGTCAGGGAGGTCGGCGTCGGCGGCGAGGGCGTCGCCCAGCAGGCCGAGTTCGCCCTCGCCCTGCAGAAGGCCCTCACCGCGGTCAGGGGCCTCGAGCCCGGTAGGTCCGGCGCTCTGCTGGCCGCGCTGCTGCAGCAGCTGTATAGCCTGGACGTGCTGGAGGAGGAGGGCATTCTGGCGTGGTGGGCGGATAAGCGGGCCGCGGAGAATGAGGGGCTGGATGCCCTGAGGCAGAAGTGTCGGGTGTTGGTGGAGTGGCTGGAGAATGCGGATGAGGAGGAGAGTAGCGAGGAGGAGGGTGATGATGAGGATGAGTGAGAGTGATTGATTTGTGTACGGTGGTGGTGGTGGTGGCAGTGGTGATGGTAGCTAAACATGTTGCGCTAGCTTTGGTTTGTCGAATCGGCTGAGGCCATGTGGTTCTATAAAGATGGCTTAGGGGGCTGGGAGGATTTTGAGCCTCATTGTATGCTTACTGGCCGTAGAAGGGATGGAAAACAAAAAGCAAGTGTTGTTGGGTCAGATCATATTTCGTCTGCTCGCACATTCCGAGGTTCGGTTCTCTCTCAAGGCATCCGGACGAGCTCACACGTAGAATCACATTGCTTTTCTCGATGACGAGGCACTACCAGTTGGGCAGCTAAGGATGTATAGAAATGCTTGCGGTCGATGAGCGCAGGGCCTCGCATCTATCTCATTCACCCTTGGGGTTTGTCGTCATGGATGGTACGCTTGATTCTGCTACCGAGATGTGTGTGGCCTGTTGAGATTTGGAACGGGGAGGGCCAGATGCATGGCCTGCTCTTTATACCCAGGGACGCTTTATACATGATTATGGCAGCGGTTTGAGTCTCTTCTCACAATTCACTTATAAAATGTGTTTCCGGGTTACCCAGTCACTCGTTGTTTCCGTCTGAGGAAGGTGTAACCGTTTGACGTGAGGTTTGGTTCATCTCATTGAATCGTTGGTCAAGGGCGCAATAAATCGTTGGACTAGTTCTATTATTGACGACACTCAAATTTGAAGGGCGAGTAGGAGGGATGTAAGATACAGCAAGTATGTGTTAATATTGTCTACATTTGCTTAGGGAATTTTACAGGACTGCAGGAGCTGGATCTGGGAATATCTTCGGTTGATATATCCATCGGAGAGTGGGTGCTTATCTCAGACAACACATAATAAGCCTATGGTTATCAACAGCTATCACAGGAGCCCTTGCACTGACAATGATGCTAACAACAAAACAATAATACTTGCGATCACAAGATAAGGGTTGGTCACAGTATTGAGCTTGATAACAGACAATAAGGGACCAAAAACTAACGTCTCGAAATGAGGAGGAGTTGTAGGAATGGGAACTGAATGCATGGGCAAAAGGGGCAAAAGGGGTAAAAGGGGGCAAAAGAAAATCGACAACTACAAGATTCGAACTTGTGAGGGCGAACCCAACAGATACCGTGAACGTGAAAATTCAAGTCTGTCGCCTTAACCACTCGGCCAAGTTGTCTGATTACGTGATTACGAGAGGGGCACCGGGAATCGTGACTCATGAGAGGTTCGCTGTTGGTGGTCGACCGCCCTGAGATGTGAAGAGGATCTTGCAGCGAGGGGGTGGCGAGGCGGCATTGTGGCGGTGTAAAATCGTGGCTTGACAGGGGAGGGTTCCAACAGACATGTTTGGGGCTTGTGGGAACTGGATTCGATATTCTTGACCCGCTGGATCGGGGTTGCAATTTCTAAGTCCTCGTACCCTCCCATGTTGTTTCGGAAGCGATCAAAACAGAGCTCAGCCTTGCAAACCGGAATTGGGCTTATATTTGCCGGGTTGGCAGGGCCGGGTTGAAGTGGCTTTGGTTCCTTCTTCGGCGAAGGAGGGCGAAGCGGACTACCTGCCCTGGCTTTGGCCCCGGACGCACGTCGTTTCCCAGACAGTACGCGGGGCATCTAGGCTTTGAAGGTATGAGATGCAATGGAGTTCGAGATTCCCAGGTTGTCGAGTCTCCGGGATTCGGAACTGGGGCAACCACCGAACCTGCGCCTCAGGGCTTGCTTTCTGGGCGAGCCGCAGCGGTAATGATCCTCCTCTGCTCTTCAGGGGAAAACAGCGCAGTCCCCTGCTGCAGCGCGCTCACGAGAATTGGGAGGGCATCGTTCTTGAAGTCGTCGGCGGCGCGCACCTTGTCGAGATCCTCAGCGAACTCTTTCGTGGCGCGCTGAAGGTAGTACGATGTGAACTCGGACGCGATTTCTTGATCAGATTTCTGCGGAGGCGCCATTGTATGAGAATTTGGAGCGTAAAGATTGTGCCGAGGATAAGGGGTGTTATATCGGCAATTGTTTGATGTCGTCTCTTTGCTTGCTAGTTTCAGTCGTGAAGATTTAATTTTGAGTTTGAGATGGGAAATCGGCCAGTAAGAGACAGACCCACATTTACGCAGACGGTTGCACTTAGCATTTGCCCTCAGGGTTTGGCTCCCTGGGGCTCCCACGTGGCTCCTCCCTTTCGGTAACTCTCGACAAGACGACGGGCGGCGGGCTTCATGCCACGTTTTTCCAGAGTTTCCAAAACTGGGACCGAACTCGGCTCACCAAAGCATCATTCAGATGTTAAATTTGGGCATTGTCAGCCGGGCCGTTGATGCCCCGCGGATGTGGATGCGGGTCTTTGGGGTTGGACGAAACCCATGCCGTGCAACTCAACACCGCATCATGGGTTGGTGATGGAGTCAGTCGCAAACGGTAACTAGCCGGGCAACCCAACCCGAGCAGTACGACAGCTCGACAGATAACTCATTTGTGCTTTTGATTGCGCCTCGCCATCAAGTCACATCGACAGTTCCCCTTCCGTTCCAGCAAACGCCAGTTCATTGGATGCCCCAACGTCCCCACCACGATTGACCGTGCATCGTATTGAACGGCAAAATGCGATTGGCCAGCCCTGTGGCTGCGGCGCGGCTGATCGATGAGACCCACAGACACTGATCGCGAAATACGATTAGAGTCGAGGCTCGGGAGACAAGTTATAAGTCATGGACGTGTGCTCGAAGATGGTATTCTCGTCAGAGATAGTAGACTTGCGCTTCTGTTCTGGTGTGCTCAGCAATATTGCACTCTCGAGGTTACCCGACTAACACGCCACAACCACCACCACAAGACAAGAACCGATATCAGGGCCTTGGTCCACCCAGCAACCGCCAAGATGGAGACGGGAGAATATGGTATGGACCATCTCGTCTGGAGTTGTGCTTAAGATAATAGATTAACATAAGCCAGTCCAGGGTAGCGTTTATTTCTACGCCCCTAACAAAGGAGCACCGGTGTTCTTCGCCGTGGCCTTTGCGTTGTCAGGGGCTCTACACACTTACAACTGCATGTAAGTGATCTGGACCCATTACCCGATATGCACAGTACACGCAAGACTAACATCAACCAGACACTACAAGAGTTGGCGTCTAACCGGCCTCTATGTATTTTGCGCCCTGCTCTTCACCGTGGGCTTCATCATCCGTGAGGCAGGCGCCTTCGACTACGGGGACCTGATCAAGTACATCGTCAGCACCTGTCTGATCTACGCAGCACCGTACGCATCCCCTCCCCTTACCTTCAACCCCCCATGACACCACCCTAACCCACCTCTTCCCCATCCAGACCCCTCCTCGAACTCGCAAACTACAACGTCCTCGGCCGCATCCTCTACTACGCACCCTACCACTCGCCCATCCACCCCGGCCGCGTCATCTCCACCTTCGCCTTCATCTCCATCGTCATCGAGATCCTCAACGGCAACGGCGTCGCCTACAGCGTCAACCAATCCCTCACCCCCTCCCAACAAGCCACAGGCCGCGCCCTCCTCAAAGCCGCCCTGGTCATGCAACTCGGCGTGCTCGCCCTCTTCACCCTCCTCGCCGGCACCTTCCACCGGCGCTGCCTCCACGCCGGCCTGCGCAACCCCAACCTCCTCAACGCGCTGTACACCCTCTACGCGTCCACCTTCCTCCTCGCCGTACGCACCATCTTCCGCGTGGCCGAGTACTGGACCATCTCGCAGCACGATTTCTGGCGCCCGGGGGGGCTCGACCTGGACGCGCTCAGCCCGGCGATCCGCTACGAGTGGTTCTTCTGGGTGTTTGAGGCGACGCTGATGCTGCTCAACCATGTGCTGATGAACGTGCGTCATCCGAGGAGGTTCCTGCCGCAGAGTACCAAGACGTATCTGGCGCTGGATGGGGTCACGGAGGTGAAGGGGCCGGGGTATAAGGATGGGCGGCCGTTTTGGGTCACGTTGGTGGATCCGTTTGATCTGTGGGGGCTGGTGAGGGGGCGGGATAAGGAGGGGAGGTTTTGGGAGGCGGGGGAGGGGAAGGTGGTGAGGGATGGGGAGGCGCAGGTGTGAATGTTTGGTTGGGGGTTGTTTGTTTGTTTGGGTTGGGAAAGGGGGTAGGAGTGGGAGGTTCTTTTGTTGTGGGTTGGTTGGTCTTGTTTGGTTAGATTGGATCTTGGGAGTTTGGGCGAGGAGGGCTTTTTGCGGGATACCCGATACATTGGTTAAGATAGTTAGAGTTTTGGTTTAATGAATCCCTTCCCGAAGCCGGGCAAGGGTGTATCGTATTTCAACGAGCCAGAAGAAGGCAAACAAACGTGCCTGGAGATCCATTGCTGGTTATTTTTGGGGGCCAAGGGCGCAAGGCTTCCTGTATACTAGGAAACTAATGTAGTGTTTGTCTGCACGGTTCCTCTTAGCGCGTAGAGCCAAAAGCATCTATCCCTACAGCGGATCGGCCGACAGACGCAGTCTTCGCGATGCTTTGTTTTGAAACCCCGGTGCCTGGCGCGCGTGGGCTATGGAAGCGTCCATGGAAGGAATGGAAGGCTTCGAGACTAAAATGTTTAAAGTTTGGAGAGAATCCGCAATGGTGGCTGATGCCCAATCCCCTCCCTGCCTGGACTGGGGTGGTGGCTTGGGAGAGGCCGGGTCCCGCATCCGCCGATCTCTTTTGCATCCTTCGGGGAGATCCGACAAATGCGAGGGTCTTGCTGCGAATTCTTCGAGAGCTTCTTGTGGGTTCTTCTGACCTCTCTTTTTTTGCTTGGCCCCCACCTTGAGGATTCCGCAGGATCACTGACGGCATGCCAGCTGGACAAAAAGCTTTAGGATGATGAGCGGTGAGCCAGGTGCTCGGTAGTTGTTGTTCGTGTCAACTTCGTCTTGTTACAGTGCGGTTGATTCCGGTCCCGAGGCCATTCCTTCGGCCGGTTTGATTTCGCCTGCCACTTCGAGTTAATGCGCGTCAAGGTCGCGTTGGTGGAGCTCGGCGCATGTTTCGAACAATCCTTCCCATATCAAAAGCCTTCAGTGGCTCGAACTGCTGAGGACGTGTTTGAGTATGTAAGGTCTGGTACCTACAGACAAACATGCGAGACCAGCTCAAAGAAAGGCTGAATCCGAGACTGAGGGAGAGGCAGCGAGGCTACAACAATAGTAAACCTGGCCCCGCGGCTGTGTCCATTTCCATTCGGGCAAAACATCAGCCCTGCCTGGAAGGGCTAGGCGACGGTTTTCAACTCTTGACCTCCCGTGCCCCTTTCGGGAGGAGCATAAGCATAGGTACCGAGCAATGACCCGACGAGGCCGTCTGATATCCGGCGGATAACTAGGCCCCGTTAACATGGGCAACTGATACATCAGCCCGGCCCGGGTGCCCGAAAAATATGGTTTAATGACATGTCAACTTTTTGCTTGAAAAGGTCGATAGAGGTAGGACCGTAGAGCTCTGGATAGAAGCGGTGCTATGTGCATGTCAGATCCACACTCAACTTCTCAAGCCAAGAGGCGTACCAAAAGCGGTTGGCTGAACAGCATCCCAAATGATCCAGCAGTCTGATGCATCCGTAGATTGACCCATCTCACAAAGCTCACTGGCCTGGTCTGAACTTTTCTTCTTCGAGCTTGAAGCTTTTCCAATTGCAAGAACGACAAGGGCCGCAAGTGGCACGGCAAACAAAGTAATCGGCCACGTGCGGGACCCCGCTCTTCGAGAAGAAGCAGCATCCCCGTCTCGGCCAACCACACAAGAGACCGAGGAAGCACTCCGCTGGTGCTGAGTTGCTGCCCGTCACTCATCCCAGCTTCCAGTGCAGTCCCACTGCGATGACAATTCTTGACGACGCGGTGCGCGTCGCTCCTTCGCGCGTCACTCCCCACAGTTTGACACCAAGAATAGGCTCCGGAAATGAATCGTGGCACCGGCCAAGCTCTGAGAAGGTAGGTATCCGGCGTGCAAAAAAAGAAAGTTACGAATTCTTTCGTTTCGGTGCTTCGGTGCTTCGGTGCCGAGTTTGTCAAGACAACTCACACTCATTCATCTGGAGCCTAACTGTTCCGCTCCACAGCTCGCATTACATGGATCCTTTTTTGTCGCTTTTCCCTTTGTCGTCCGAACTGGTTGTTGGTGGGAGCGGCGGTCAGTTGAGGCAGTCAGGCGTTCATTGTGGTGGCAGCACTGCCTCGAGGATTAGCTTCCTCCAGGCCCGCCGAAGCCCCCCCAACCGGCCCCGAGAAGGGAAGCCGAGCTTGCCGTCGCCGAGGACCTCGCCTTCACGGGGAAAGCCGAAGCCTCAATTGAGGCCGGGCCTTGTAAAAGCTCGCATGCTTTAGAAATATGAAATGAACAATCATAGGCTCGCTCGCTGTTGAAACTCCACTGGCTGTTGGTTGCATGTTGCATCATGCTTCTCGCAGAAACATGGGAGAGCGGAATGCAGCCGATCCCCGCCCCCCTGCAGTGCTGTTCGCGCAGGGACTTTTGCCCCCTTCTGCATTTGGCTTACGGCTGCCCAACTCAGCGGTCCGGCGGGAAAGAGGTGGGAGATTAGCTAATTGCACAAGGGGACCGACATCGCCAGGCTGCCGCTTTTCCACCAAAAACCAAAATAATCCCCGCCCGGCGGCAGTGCACCCACCGCAGCACCCACAAGCATCCATCCACCCCTGCAGGTTGGTCTTGTTCCTTTTCTTGTCACTCACCCCACCCCTCGGGGCTCGTCGCACCCCTGATGACCCGCGTTCGACCCAAGACCTTAAACATCAGATTGGCCCCCCCTTCAAGGTTCGCCTCTCCCAAGAGCGGGCATGGGCTGAATTGCCGACAATTTGATTCGAGAGAGAGCGGCTCTGCTCTGCTCAGCTCATCCGACCACCACCATCAATCAATCAGCAACAAGAATCCGGTTTCGTATCTTGCCACTCGTCCGTTTAGTTATAAGTCGTATACCAAAGACGGTCCATCATCACCCAGGGTTTCAGGGTTTCACTCGTGCAGTTACTACTCGGTAAACTCAGTAAGAAAGGATGACGGCGCCCACCATGGATCACCACCCGATTCGAGCACAGACTCAACCCCAACCACGGAGCGAACGATGGGCTCCCGAGATCTACGTCCATTTGGAGTTCAGGGTCTCATGGGGCGGCAAGAAACAACAGCAACAACCCCCGAAGAACCACCAGATCACCTTTAGGTCCCGCGGTCCACGTGAAAGGTCCCCTGCTTTCCCGCGTCAAGTGCCCGCACCCAACACCAACTACCTCGCCGCCATCCACAACTTTGACCAGAGGCAGGCCAGAGCCCGCGAGAACCGCCAGAACAACCCGCACAGGCATCACCAGATGCAGGAGTACTACCAGGGGGAACAGACACGGGAACAGCAACTGCAACTGCAACAGCAACGGCAACAACCTCGGCAACCACGACAACAACCACGACAACAGCCACGCACACATCTTGAAGTACCAATTATCCAGGAACCAGAACGGCCAACAAGGGCGGATACCCGCTCCTCATCCCATGAGCGAGGCCGCTCGGCCCCGCCTCCCATCGGCGAGAACCCGTGGGACGTGAACATCCCCCACCTCCAGGCAAGGAATTCGGAGATGACCCCTTCCGACCGCAATCCCGCAGAAATCAGGCGGAAACCATTGCCCGCGCCCCCATCACAGTTCCGCCTCGGCGACGGAGGCCAGCCATGGTCAACATGGTCTCTGCCAGACGGCTACGACCCAGACACGCACCCCAAGGACGAGGAGGACTACGGCGACTACAGCACCTACGAATCCATCCCCGTCATCTCGGAGCCCGGCGACCGCAACTCAACCACCTACGCCACCAACCCCACCATGGTCTCAACCTTCTCGCCCGAGCCCGCCTTCGCGGCCGCGCCCGCCACCGAGCCCACCATCACCATCTCCCCAGAACCCTCCTCCTCCGCCGCCCCGGTACGGCGCGACGTCGAAACCGGCCGGGCCAAGGAGCTCGGCGCGCTCTCGGCCGCCATGATGACGGTGGACAACGGCTTCGAGACGCAGTGGTGGAACCAGGGCCGGCGCGACACCGTCTTCAGCAGCGCCACCGACGACCCCACCACCTCCGACGAGAGCCCCATCCACCGCTGGTCCTCCACGGGGGGCGCCATGTCCTCCACTGCCAGCCCCGTCGAGGCCCGCCTCCCGGCCGGTGTCGTCTCCCCGCTGACGGATGCCGCGTTCAGCCCGGCCCAGGTGCCGGCTTCGTTGTTGCAGCGCACGCTGTCGACGCGGTCGGAGGAGCTGTGGTTTCGGGAGAGGGGTCATTAGTGGTTGGGGGTTTGGTTCTTGTCCTTTTTTATGGTTGTCTTGGGGGTTTACGTTTACGGGTGGCGTTGGGGGAAAAGTCCTGGGGGGTTTTTGAAGTCAACGACGTTTATGAGAGAAGCGATGGCGGGTGTACGAATATCGCGGTTTTCTAAAGCATCTCAGCGGGTTTGGTTTGGTATTTTGAGCGTTTTTTTGGAGCTGGGTATCTCGGGCGGCATGTTCCAGTGGTGTGTATTCCCAAAAAGCTTTACAATGTTTTTTTATTTAGTGTCTTTTCCGTATTTTCTTCACGTCCTGCTTCCAGGGCGCGTTGGAAGGCGTCTGTCTCTAGCCAGCGCCTAATCTAATGAACAATGGCAACTTCTGCTGCTATGCTTGCATGTCCCACATCATCTCCTTTGTGCCTTGAAACATGAAAACATGTTTGCTTTCTCCCCACGCGCCGAGATTTCGTTATCCAATGCTTATTCCGGCGTTGGTTGCCACCGTTTACGAGGTGTTTTCCTAAACCGGATCGAGAATATCAGGCAGCCAGAATCGAGCTCGCCTCTGGCCAGGCCGCATAGCAGGCCGCTCAGCTTGAGATGAACAATGCTGCTGCTCCAAGCACTTGCCATGCCAGCCCCTGAGTTCCAGAACCTGCTAGCAAATCTACCATTTCGGAATATCTCACAATAAGGTTGGTATGGCATGGACGAAGTACCCTCGTTCCCGACACTCCCGACACTAGGAGCACCCCCTGAACTGTGAAGGGGTTTTTCAGAACTGGCCCCCCTGTGGTACACTAACTAGCCTGAGGTGCCGGTTCGGTGTGGGGGAGTGGTACTCGGCCCGGCCTCGGCGGGTGTGGATCAGGCTGCTGCTGATGATGATGGTTGATGGTTGATGATGCTTATGGCAGGGCGCAAGAATTACGCTGCGAAGTGACGCTGGGCGGATGGGGAAGGGCGCGTATTGGTGCTACACTACATGGTATGAACAGGTCTTGGGGCCTTGGACGCCTCGACTGCTTCAGAGGGTTGCTGCTGCTGCCGGAACTACCGCCCCAGCAAGCCGGAGGGGATGGGGCTTCATCCTCGGCACTTGGTAGCCGCTGCGCGTGGTAAGTCCTGTTTCGTGTTCCTGGCGTGGGCGCACATGGCTGGGCCTCATTCTCCCCCCCTCCCCTCATCGTTTGGGGATCGGGGCGGTAAGGCTGTTCAAGCTGGTCTGACCAGTAACCGTCGTTGCTTTCACCCATCCTCACATTGCTACAACTTCGGGTTGATACCCCGTGCGTGCTGTGCCCTATCCCGTTCACTGGGAGGGGGTGGCTGAGGGCCGTCTCCCCGGGCGGGGACGTGCCAGTACCAGTAGCAGTTCGTCAACTAGAGCACACTGAAGTGACTGGACCGTCTCACCACCGCCTCGGGCCATGCGGGTGGGCGTTCAGAGAACCACCTCTGCTGCTACGGCGGGTCGGTTTACCAGCCGCAGACGACACGACACCTACCAGATATGGATGTATTTTCATCCCCCCTCTCGAGCACGGGCTGAACACACAGAGAGAGGAGAATGCTCCATCAATTTCGGGCCATGCACCATCATCACATGCTCCCAAGCACTTCCCGCGGGGCTGAGAAGCCAGGGGCCAGCCGGCTCAATCTCCGTCGCTGTAGGCTCCCATATTCGAGACCAGTAGTAGGTAGGTAGTTATTGGGAGCGGAGCACCGCAGACGGGACCAGATTCCGGCGCGGTGGGGGCCGTTTTCTCTCTCAGTAACACGATGCGCTGTTCTTATTTCTCATTATACGACCTGCCATGCCATACCACCTCTTGGAGGCTTGGGTTGTGTTTGTGGCAGCACAACGTCGTTCACGGCCACAGCTCACCAGCCGTGGTTCCAGGTGTCTGTCGTAGCCGCTTACCCAAGCAGGCGAGCGGCATCGTGGGAGATTTGCAGCTGAAGGGGTAACAGATGCTAGGCAGCGAGAAGTCGTGCCCTGCTTGGATGTGTTGGACAGCGTAACGAGCGGCTCGTTGGGGGCAAGGCTTGGTGGAGATGGGGTGGGTTGTGGTTGTAGTTTCTGTTGTTACGAGATGAGTGAAAGTGGGGGAGCCGTTGGGTTGTTGTACACTTGGCTGTTGATCACTCAAACTGCCATGGGGCGGCGAGTTGGTGGATCAGTGTTGGTGGTAACGCCTTTCTTACACAGTATGTATGTACACCGCCGGCTGCTCGCGGGTGGGCATTCACTGACCGCCTGGACTCTAATTCCGTTGCCTAGCACCAGAGGCAACGCAATACGGTGTGGTTTTCTTCACAAGTTGAAACTGGGAGGGAGGCACATTCGGAGGAGGTGAGAGACTGGATCAGGGGTTTGTGTATTGGTCGTCCCAAACCGGATGTTGTCGAGATCCCTCTCAGCCAACGCTTGCAATCCATCCATCGCCAAGCAGGAAGCATCTGATCGAACAGGCCCGGCCCCCACGGCGTTTCGAGGCCGGGACTCCGCACCCGTTGCACTCCGGAGTTGGAAAACTTAGATCGGACTCAGACATGGATGACATCGGACGGGTGGAGGTGATGGTTGGTTGGATGCCTTAACAGATCTCCGCATCCCTCGGAGACAAATGTGCCACTTAGCAGGCGACGGGGGCCGTCGGTCGACAGAATGGTCGAACTCCGGTGGTCATCCGGGATCCTTCCAATCTTGTTGGCGGCTGTTTGCGGGCGTTGCTGGTCTTGTCCCACCTTTCCGCGGTGGTAATAACCAAGCCTGGCTGGTAGGCGCAGTGGAAAACCTGGTGTTACAGCGGCGTGGCTTGTAAGTGATCGTGATCGGGCCGGAGAGTGAGAGATTGTGGATGTTCCTGCAGATCATGACGGGAGTGTAACGTTGTTTGCTGTTGAATATGTTTCGAAACGGGTTTCGCTGTCAGCTCGACCATCTCCAACGGATTGATCAATGGCAAGGCACTCGGGAAGTGATGTTTCGAGAGCCGGGAGACAGGGAAGCCATCATTCAGCCTCCTCCCCCGTGTACCTGCAGGACGGGGTTCCTTTCTTCAACCGATGTAGCATCACACGCAGTGCTTCAAGCCGCTAGGGGTTTCAGCGCGTCGAGGCTCAATCCTCGACGACGGGCCGGAGACGGGTAGCTAGGGTTTGACAGAAGATTCAGCAGACAGGCGGGACCGGGCCCGTTCCCGCCAGATCTTGGGTCCACTCGAATGCTGTGTTGTCACTGTGTGTTGTGCGGTGTGGTAATGGAAGTAATGGATGGACCCTCCAAGACCAGGCAACAACTTACGGGCCCTGGAGATTGGGAGACGGAGTCTGCCGGCTGGGCCCTCACCCCCGTCTGGTTAAGGGGGAAAACAAGCGAGCCGCTTCGGATCTTGGGGATAGCCTCGCTTGGAGACAAAGCAAGCCCAGCTTTGTTGATGTCCCAGACTTGTGACTGGCTGGTCCAGAACGAACCATACATTACTGCGCGTGCCGTAACGAGTGTACCCCGTCCCATGCCGCAGCAGGCCGTCGGCGTGTCGACCACGAGGGGGTGCTCCATGAGCCGCTGGACACCACCACACCACCCAGCCCCTATCACAAACCTTCTGCCGGCAGGTAGCATGGCCTCCTGACATAGCCTAGCTCGCCCGTCGCGTTGTGATCACGTCACAAGCGTGCATGCTGCGTTCCACACTCCCCTTTGGGCGTTGGAAGATGAGGTAGGATTTAAGCTCAGAAAGAATTCTGCTGCCTGGCTGCAAGCACCCCTGTTAGACATCCAATCACCACTGGCGTAGGATTCTGGATTTTGCCAACGCCAATGCCCCACGATGAGATTGATGGATCTGATTGCTGGTATCCAATAGGGGAGGCAGAGGAGAGAGTGTTTGTCTCTGAGGTTCGTCAGCGGAAGGTTGTGTGCGATAGAGAAGGGCGCATGGAACAGCAGACATACGATATATCGAGATAGGCGAGCTGAGCTGAAGGAGTCCCTCATATCAAACTGCTGCTAAGGGAAGGCTTTCCGCAGAAAGAAACATCCACCCATAACCCCCTACCTTGTTGACATACCCCCAGCCGCCAGTGTCAAGCAAAGAAAAGCAAGCGCGCGCAATGAGTTTGATTCCAAAGTTCTCACCTCAAAGTCTGACATCCCATTGAGGCTTAGCCACTCAACCTCCCCGCGGCAAACCATCTCCGCCCCCGGTCAGTGCGTGTTTCAAGATATCCCCATCCATCCCCCCTGTCTTCCCGAACCGGCGGGTCTCGCCAACACACACAAAACTTTCCGTCCCTTGTTCAAACGACAAACACCACTAGTGTACACAGTAGTCAACTACCGCGTTTCTTCGCGTCACCGAGCGGGTTGTGTCCAATGGAGGCGGCAAGGGTAGGTGAGGATATCTGGTGGTCCTAGCGCTGCCCTCTTCGAGCATTGCCCTCTTCGAGAGTTTCTCCGGAATGAACTCCAGGGGTTGTTAGTGGAGTTGGGCTTGGGGGTCATCCCTCGGCCTTGGGACCCGGCAACAGAGATTCATCCTATTCCGGACGCATTGATGGATGATGTCAGCGCAGAAAGAAATAATAATACGCCCCGCGAGGATGAGAGATACGCTTATCAAGCCGCGGGGCACATCAGACGTTTCTTGTGTGTCCTGTCGAGGAAGCCAAGATGAGAAACGCACGGGGAAACAGTCAGCCATGCATGTCTGCAGAGAACGAAAGATCTTAACTTGTTGACAATCTTCATCTCATTTGATGTTTTCGTATATCATCAGGAGTATAGTCGACGCTCAGTGCCAAAAGTTCCTTCCCAAGCCTGACCTGACTGATATTTTCCCCGAGTTAGGGATTTCAGCCCTTGATGTGTGTCCCCCCAGGTCCAGCCGTCCAGTTGCCCGTACGCCAATCTAGATGTCCCCATAGATGACCCAAGAGATGACCCGATAAATATCCTGATAAATGTCCCGGCATATGTCCCGCGCCGAACAACCGTACCATACCATCGTACAGAAGCGTATCCGAACCTTGTTGAAGAGAGGAAATAAAGTGGTATACTGGAAGGGAGATGCCATGGCTCCCAGGACATGACAGCCGGCCAGCCAACGGTCTGTGAGAAAAGAAAAGAAGGAGAAAAGGCCAGCCTGCTGCCAGTAAGTGAATGATCCTGGCAAAAAGGAAACATCCGCGTCCAGCAGCGCAGGATAAGAAAGTGATACCACACCGTTACTCCTCTCGAATGGATACTATCCCCAGGGTGTTGCCACCACTGCCGCCACTGCCACTACTGCCACTGCCGCCGTTGCTGCCGTTGCCGCTTCCCTCACCGAAACTGCCAACGCTGGGGGAATCGGTTGACACCTCCCTTCGCAAAGGTGACCCCGCCGCGGGGGATGCCGTGCTTGCGGTGCTGCTGCTTCCTCGCTTGTTGTTGGCGTTGGCGTCGTTGTTGCCGCGGGAGGTGTTCCTAGGCGTGACCTTGCCCATCTTGTTCTTTTCGTTAGTAACCATGACTAGTAGAAGAGTTAAGGCGAAGGGGAGAAATTACCAGTTTTGCCCAGCGCAGCCCACAAGAATTGCACAGGTCCCTATTCCCGCTCGGCCCTCTCCTCCACTCAGGGGTATCCCGCCTGTGACAGTTATTACAGGCTTCCCCTTTCCCTCCCTTGCCGTGCCCAGTGCCGCCGCCCTTTCTCCGCTTCCGCTTCTTCTTGTTGTTCATCAGCTGTGAGAGCTCCTCCGCCAGCATCCGATTGACCTTCTCCATCTGCCTGAGCTCGTATTGCCAGGACGTGCATCGCGTCGTCTTGAGCTCGGCAAAAACGTCGCCTTCAACATCATCCTCGTCCGATGAATCCGGATGCGGTCCCGCCATTATCGGCGCCGCCGGGGAGCCGTGGGTCACACCCGTCATCGCATCCTCGCCGCCATTACCACCACCACCCATCATCATAATCCCGCTGGGACCCCCCTTAACCCCAGCAATAACCCTCCCAGCCCCTTTCAAGATCCTCGTCTGCGCAATCAAAAAGCTCGAGGTTCCGCTCCCTGCGCAAGAGCCCATGCCACGTCCGGAGTAAAAGGTCGTCTCTGCGGCAACCAGGTGGCCCCTCTTATGAAGGATATCATGCCTGAGGGTGGCGGTGGCGCCCTTCCTAGCCTTCTCGATGGTGCGCCCAAACTCGCTGCACGATTCCTTGCGTAGGAGCGCCTGCATGCTGGTGCCCTGGAGGTCGCGCGGCGCGAGGTCGAGCTGCGACTTGGCGCTGGACGAGACGAAGAGGAACATGCCCGATGCGGAGACCTTGGACCAGATCTCGTTGTCGCCGCCCAAGCCGACGGCCGAGTGCAGGGCGACCTCGCGGCGGTGGAGCGAGAGGACGGGCCGCTGGCGGCCGGTGAGGACGATGTATTTCCGCGCCTTGGCCTGCGGCTCGCAAAAGAGCGTGCCGTGACACTCGAACCAGGTATAGCCCGTGCGCTTGCGGCGGATGCGGAAGGCGATGTTGACGGACGGGTTTTGCTGCGCCTCCTTGAGTTCGCGCGTGACGGGGACAATGTCGGAGGGGTGGCAGATGGAGGAGATGGGGGTGCCGACTAGCTCGGAGGGTTCGTACCCGAGCGTCTTCTTGCAAGCCGGCGAAAGGTAGAGGAAGAGTCCCTTGAGAGAAAGCACGTGAATGACGTCGTCGGCGTTTTCAAGGAGCATCTTGTCCCAGGACTGTTTTTGCCAATCCGAGGGATCATCCTTGGGCCTGTATTGTTGGATGAGGGAGGACACGTCGTCAACGCCGAGGGTCTGGCCGCTTTCCGGCTCCCACCGGGTCGTGTTCGGGGGCGCCCAATTGTATTGCCCGATGTCGTTATGTAAGTAGTTAACTTGCATCCCGCCAGCTTCCTGGCCGGAGATGGCTTGGGGACACTCAACCAAGTCAATCTGAAAGCCGATGTAGTACTTGATCTCGTCAGTTTCCCCAGGGATAGGGATCATGGTCAGCAAGTTCAAGAACGGCTTGCCCCCTTTGCGGTAGTTGATCAGGCTCTGCTGTATCTCTTTTCCTTCGGCGACGGCATTCTTGAGCTTGAAGACGGCGTCATTCGCCACGAACTCGCGTCTTGACCCTGCCTCGACAACACCGCTCGGGCTTTGCAGAAAGCGGCAGTTCTTGCCGACGATCTCGTGCCGGTTGTACCCGGTGAGGTTCTGGAAATTGTCCGATACGTGAATGATGGGGCAGTCGTTGAGCGTCACGTCCGTCACGACAAAGGCGCACGAGAAGTCGACGGCACCGATCTCGACCGTGGGGTTCTTCCTGTTCGCGACGTAGGCCAGGGCTTTAACCATGTCGAATCCACTTTTTGAGTAGATGTCCTTCTTGGGATTGCGTGTTCCGACGCCGGCAGGGCGAGCCGGACCGGAGTTGGTTCGTGCGGTCGAAGCTGGCGTCACGGGAACGTTCGGCGGGCCGGCACTCGGGTGGGACATGGTCCCGGTGGTGCCTGATGCCGGCGAGTGGAACGATGCGGGGACTGATGGCGAGATCGATGCCTCGCGCGGTTCGGAGTATGGCGCGTTTGGTTGGGGCTGGCCCATTTGTGGAGCTGTCAGGAGGTTAGAGTTCTCCTGGGGAACGGACGTGGCGTCGAACGTCTCACCGGTTCCATGCAACATGGAACCGTTCCCCCCTAACGCAAACTCGGCGATCGAGTTCGCACTAGGCGCGTCGATAATGGTATCATCCATGCCCATGTCCATGGCAAAGTTTGAATTAACGCCGCCGAGATTGCTGGACGGAAAAGGAGCGTTTAGGCCGGACGGGTCAAAGAAGCTCATAGAGGCCGGATCCGCGCCCATTGACCCCATGTCCAGATCCGGGAAGAGGGGGTCTATCCTCATCGAGGCCATCGAGGCCGGGGAGAGCGTGCCAAACCCTGGCTGGCTAGACATCCCAATGAGGCCCGGCTGCGGGAATTGACCAGAGGTATTCGGCAAGGTCGCACTGTCAGGATAGACCAAGGAGAAGCCCGGAATACTACCGGCGGCGTTGGTGAAATCCATCACCGATAGGCGACGGTCAATCTCCGGCGCCGATAGCTGGCTCGGGAACGGATGCGGGACGCTCCGCCTCCGTTGTAGCTCCTGATTATTCTGGTTGATGATGTCGTCCAGTGACTCGCCTTCCGACATGGGCAAGCCTTCCATGGTCGTCGATAGAGGGCTCGTTGGGTCTAGAGCTCCGATGTTCCCCGTACCAGCCATCACATTTTGGCCGTGGTTCTGATCCTGTTGCCCATTCTGTTGCATCGCCAGCCGCCGCTGGGCTTCTCCTGGTGTCAGCGAGGAGGAGGTATAAAAGATGTTATTCATCACGGCGTCATTGGCCGCCTTCGTTCGAGGAGCGTTCAAGACAGCTAGTGGTCACGGATCAGCAAAGAAAAGTATTTAGGTAACCATCGTCATAACGAGGAAAAAGTTGACTTGTTGCTTTTGTCTCTTTTTATGTTTGTGGTGGAATGACTCGCATCAGTAGGTCATGGGAAATGGGCGAGAACAGCTGGTGCAAAACTGCCGGGGCACGGCTTTCTGCCAGCTATCGATGGTTAGATCGGGCGATCGAGAACCTGAATTGCATTCGCCTGAGCAGACGGGTGTGCGGGTCTCTGGCGACCCAAGCTTGGCCCCGATTGGAGCCGGAGCTATTGCCACGAGAGAAAGAAACGGGTCATCGCAAAAAGTGTGGCTCGAGGGGTGGCTTCGATTTGGGCGTGCTAGGCTGCTCTGGGGTTGCACCACATGCGCAGTATCGGGGACGCGTGGGCGAAACTTAGGTAATTATGGCGAAGTGCGATAACGGCGGAAGGCCAACATGGGAATGTGACCAAAACCTCACCGATTTTTACTTTTTTCCCATCCAGCAACGAGCCTGGCACTTGCCTGGGAGCCTGGGTGCTGGGATTGGAGCGGGGCACCTTCCCAACATCTTCCCAGTCATCAGAGCGGGATGCGCAAGATCGTCATCGCTTGGCTGGCTGGCCCATCCCCATGACACGAACCGAACGACCCAGTTATTTGGGAAATCACCGCGTTTCTTGTTCCGAGGTGCCGCGCCGTGGGGTACTGCATGCCTACGTACGCTCTTGCAAGGAGATTGCCACTTGAAGGTGGTGGTGACGATGAAAGAAACGGCCGTGACGACGCAGTAACCAGGATCGGCATGAACCCTTTCTTTCGAGCGGGGCAACGGTTATTCGGTGGGGGTCTAGGCCCTAGACCGTGAGGGTATCCGTAGCGATACTGTGTGCTAGTTACCTGCAGTTGTCCTTCGTCTCGAAGGAACAAGAGACACCAGAAATCAAGGTGCAGGTACTTGCGAGCCTTTTCGAATTATATGTATAACTATACGTATGCACACGAAACAAACTTCTATTTTGACTAATCGTACAAAAACACAATGGCTAAAAGCTTTTGGGACGCTCTCCCATCATCACCATACCTCTGACTCTCTGATTGACCGCCATTGATGAAGCTGACGCAAAGTCCCAAATATGGCCCTGCCAGCCTGCTTTCTTTCTCCTGCTAGCTACAGACATTGATGGGGACAATCTGGAAGGCTTTCTTAAACCCTGAACATGGCCATAGCTTTTGCCCTTGGCCGTTTGCTTGTCGCAGCACGCTTCTTTCGGCTTTCTCATCTTTCTTAGTTTCTTACTCTGCAAAACTAATAAGGGCAATCCCACTGAATACGCGGCATTACCGAGTCTGTTGCTTCCTTCCACCAGACATCAGATGGTATCGTCCACCTCCCACACCCTGAACCCCCTGCTCGTCCAGGCAGTGGCCGCACGAGTTAACTACCAAACATACCGCCAACCGTCGCCAAGTACGCCTGCCGCTTTGCCAGCTGCGCGGTTTTCCATATCCTAAGGTTCACCCATTCTGGCCGGCACTCACACAGTCTTCCGCGGTGTCGGTCCTAGACGAAGTACGCCCGGATGACGTTTTGAGCCTCGGGCGAGAATTGTTGCAGCAGCGGTGAGACGTCTGTGCCCGTTCCTTCCACAAGAAGCTTAGTTCCTGCCACGACACGGGCAGCATTTTGTCCGCTGAGGGCCTCGGCCTCCAGAGCCTGCGCAACAAACACGAATATCCGCGGTGCTTGTGACATGACTGCCGGGTGTTGCCTGGAAACGGTTAGCTGGCCCGATAACACCCAAGAGTGAACTGGGGTAAGACTTGCTTGCTGATGAGCTCCGTGAGGTAGAGATAGGCATACGGTGCCGCCTCCTCATCGTTGGTGATTGGTAGCGTATTAATCCACTCGGCCACAACCTGGTCGGGCTGCGGGACGGCTGAGGCATTGAAGTGGAGGATTTTCGCAATGGCAGCGCACGCGTTCTCTGTCGCATACACGTTGTCCTCATCGCGCGCATCCGGAACACGCATGACCTCGAATAGGAAAGGAACAGCCCCGCCCAAGAATGTCGACCACGCATCTCCGCCGTGGCGTGCCGCCACACCGATTCCGTACGCAGCAGCCTGACGGATGGCCGGTGACGGGTCCTGGCAACCTTGGAGCAGGGGTTGGGTGATGTAGTTTGCGTACTGGCTGCTCTGCACGCCGCAGTACTCTAGAACATCATCCATGATGCACAATCCCCACTGCCGCTGGGTCGGATCGCTGGACTTGAGGAACCCCTGGTAGGTCGAGAGCAGGTGCTCCCAGTGGCGCAGGAAGTTAGCGCCGTGATACTTGAATACGCAGTGGAATGCCTTGTTCATGTCGGAAAGTAGAGTCTGGTCATCCTCGATGGCCATAAGAAGCTCTTCTTGCTCGTCTTCGGCATCCTCAGCCGCCACACCATGCCGTTCCTCCTCGCGCTTCGCGACACGGTCTTTATAATCCTCGAGTGTGGAGTTGACCCCCTCGATGAAGCGAGCGAGGTGCCCGTCGTTGAGGCACGGCCTACCAATAACCTCAACCGATTCGTAGAAGCACTGGTACATCTCGGCAAGGGTATCAATGGCCGGTTCGGCTGAGAGCACTTCGAGGAGTTTCTCGACCGTTTTGCCCCAGAGGCTTGCGAGCTGCTCTGATTGGGGCCCGTATGCCTTTTTGACACAGCTGAGGAGTTGGGGCACGAGCTTAGCGGACACGAACCGGACGGGGTCATGGAAGAAGAAGGCGAGGCTGGGTAGGGCGATCTTCTCCATAATCTCCTCCGCGTGCGGCGCAAAGTCTTCCTCGAGCACCTGGGCGTACACCACTAGCAGCTCAATGGCCATGTGCTTGTCGTCCATCACGCTCGTCTTGATGCCAATAGTCTTGCCACGAATTGGCACCAAATCCCAGCCCTCTTCTTGCTGGAACTTCTCGATCTGCTCGTCATCGTCGAGAAGTTGAATGTCGGCCTTAGCGCTCGCCAACTCCAGGAGGGGTGGCATGACCTTCGACAGGTAGGGAAGGAAAGCCTTGCCCATGACGCGGCACATCCTGCCCCAGCAGTGCATCAAATATTGGGCCTGCGGGTCATCCGGATCTTGGACAGTATCTTGGATGCTTCCTAGCAGCTGGACCAACATGGCGGCGTCGGTAGAGAGCTGCTGAGCGCCAACCGCGAGGGCAATCAACGTCGCGCATTCCATCGCTTTCGCCCGGAGTAACCGGTACTCCTTGTCATTCTCCCGCCTAAGGACGCCCACGAGGATGGGCATCAGGGTCTCGTAATACCGAGAGAACGCTTGCTCTGCCGCATCAGCGATGGTGGCAATTGTGGACAAGGCTTGCTCTTGGACGTATCGCTTTTCGTTTTGGAGAAGCTGGTAGAGAGCAGTCAACAACCCGTCGAGGTATGGCTCAAGCACGCTCTTCTCGGCCTCTTCGCAGAAGTTGACCAGGGCGGCAGCCGCGTGGGACTTGACACGGGCTTCCGGAGAATCGAGAACCGGAACAATGGCGGAGAGAACAGTATCATAATACTCCTTCTGCATCGTGGGCGCAAAGTCGGTGCTCATCTGGCCCAGCGCATTGCAGCCAGCCCATCGGACACGGGGATGGGGGTCCTTCAACGAAGGAACGACCAGCTCGAGGACCTGCTTGAGTTCGCCAATCATTTGGTCTCGGCAGCCCTCAGAGATAGCGGATATCGCCATGAGAGCAGCATGGCGGTCCCTCCATGCAGGAGACGACAACATTCGGGGGAGCCAGTTGAAGGTCGGTTGCAGGACGACTAAGCCGCCGAGCTTGTTGGCGAGACGATCCATGCAATGCTCACCAGCAACATGGTTTTGGTCGCTCTCGGGGTCATCGAGGTCGTCTGCCGCAAGCCACTCGGCGGCATCGTCGTCGTCCTCGCCTAGGTCGGTCATCAGGCTGAGGCACTGCGTGATCATGTCGTTGGTGTAGTTGGGATCTTTCTTGCACATCGACGGCGCATAGTCGGCGAATGTGGCCATGAGCTCCAAGGCGTTCTGGCGACAGAGGTCGTTGAGCTCCTTGTCCTGGATCACCGAGATGCTGAACTGCACCAGGACATTGAAGATTTGCTTGAACATTCGTGGCGCCCCCTCGGCAAGGTCAATAAGAGCGACCAGAGCCTTACTCAGGTCTTCGGAATCTTGAGAGTCCTTGATGGGAGGGAGAATGTTGAGTACTTCGGGGAGAAGGACGTGGTACTTCATCTGGTTCTTCTTGTTCAGGCTGCGGAAGAAAGCGGCGAAAGCTTCCATCGCAGCGAGGCGGACCTGGCTGGGGTCAGCATCCATTCGATCGCGCTCGCACACTCGTTCCCGGGAGAGCCATCAGCATACCGCCACTGAGTCATCTTTGAAGGCCTGGGCAAATGCCTCGGCCACCGCCTCTTCGTGCTGCTTCTCGATGATACCTGGAGTCGTTGTGAAAACACGGAAGGCAGTCTCTCGCTTGCCCGCATCGGGGGCTTGACTGAGCGTGAAGAGAACCTGGAGCAGCTCTGGCCACGAGTCGCCTGCGACATTGTCAGTGTTTAGGGCTCTTAGGTCGTCAAGGAGCAGCTGGCGGACGTACTGTTGTCGTAGTACTGCCTCGCAAGCTCGGCCACGGCATCGCTGATTTTATTTCGGACAGCCTTGTCGGTCTCCGTCACCAGGGTTTCCAAAAGCTTTCCCCGGATAGCCGTGCCGTGCTCCTTTTCAAGCGATATGAACATGTCGACATTTTCTGAGTTGCCGATCTTTCGGGTCTTGGAGGCTATCCGGCGAAAGATGACTGCTGCGAAGGACCGTAGCTGGCAAGCGAAGGGTTAGTATTCCTGTCTGCGCTGGGCTGGGCGGGGTTGAGCGACGTACGGATGTGCTGGTGGAGGTCCCAATCTGTTCGGCGAGACCCATCAACAGCCATTCAGGCCTTTGGCTAGTCCACTGATTTTGCAGCACATCCTCGGCCTGCGAGCGGATATTGTTGTCGGCCGACTGGAGCTGCTGGAGCAGCTGAGCCAGCTGGGCGTTGACCTCAGCCGGCAAGACCGACATGCTGACCAGAGGTTGTTGTCGAAAAAGTTACTCGAGGACGTGAAATGTATTCGAGATGTATGGTCGCCGGGGCGCGACGAGGTAATGTAAACTGGAGGGATGCCGTCAAGGTTTACAGCCTGTGGAATGGCTTGTCAGCCCTTGCTACCCGAGCCAGATGGGAGCCAGTTCGGGCAGCAGCGGTGGGTGGCGCGAGCAATAATTCGATGAACTCACGTCGGGAAACTGCGATGGTATCTCGAGCCGTGATTTAGAAGCCAGATAACGCGTCGATTGCTGAGGGGCGCGAGAAAAAAAATTACCGGTGGGCGGCGTTGAGAAACGGGACGAGTCGCAGGAGGGGGACCATTTGGCGTGTGGAAGGAGGGGAGCGAAAATGGCCATTCTTATCATTTGATTGGTTTGGTCACCTGGTGGGGGAGGGGCAGGTCTTCAAATACCGTGCGAATAGGTGCATACCCGCCATGTTCACACATTTCTGCGCCGGAAGGACCCAAGGGGTCTCAGCCTTGATTACCTCTACCCGATGTTCTAGAGATTCTAGATAACCTAAAACCTGATAGATCGGGTTCCACTAGGCACCAAGAGACGGGAAACAGGCAGATCTCACTACTTCTAGACCCTGTTCGAAAGATGCATGGCCAACATCCGAACGTTCGTGCTGGATGACTCTCCACAGTGTATGAGTCCAATTGCTACTGGATGATAGCTGCCAGTCAACAAAAGGAGATCCTAAACAAACATTCTTTTCTGTCTCCGCAGCAAAACCAACGCCGATGTTTGGCCCCTCCAACATGCATTTTGCTTTGTTTTGGAAACTGGGGTTAAATTAGAATGGTCACTCTCTCCTTTAGAATTCTCACTGGCAGGCCCGCTCACCATTCGTCGGCATGTTGCTTGGTTGGGTTCGACTGTTTGTCTTCTCGCTCCAACAGCTACAGGAGAAGATCAACCTCGTCAATGGGAGAAATGAGGCTGTCGCCAATCAAGTTGAACGCTGTGTCTCGCGCTGTCAACAAGAAGGTACCTGACAGGAAAAGAGTCGGAAAATGGCCAAGCTTACAGTTTTATTTCACGATATACAACTCACTCCCCACCCTCCTCTGTACTGCTCCCTTCTCTCGCAGTGGACGGCCAGATCTTTTCGTCAATTGTAGTCCGTACAATCCAACCGTCTCCCAAGCGCTTCGCCCGGACCAGCTCGACCGGGTACTTGGTTTTCTCTGTCCAGACTACCTGGTAGTCTTTTCCCAAGCTCGAGAAGTTCGGCGCAAGCTTTGCACACGAGAACTTGTCTTTCCGTATCTTGTAACTGGGTATGCCCTGCCAGTATGCGGTGGGTGGTTCACCCCACCACCAGCTATCGATGATCTTCGTCTCCTTGGCGCTCTTGTATCCCGGGTTCCTGCGCGCGCCGATGTCCCGATACATGTCATACACGACGTAGATGCCATCGGCACGCCCAGACGGATTCAGCCTCGCCACTACGACGAACCCGGTCTCAGCCCAGCCCCCCCCACACGATGAATATGCCTTTTCCTCGTCGCCGTCCAACCAGGGACCCTCTCGTCTGTTGGTGCGCCCGGTATATTGGAGGTCCCCGAGCTGGAAGAACGTAAAGCCGGGGGCATCGGCGTCGGTATCGGCGCTCTCGACCGATCGCGTCGATATCTCGGACAGATTGCCAGGTCCGTCACATCGAGGTTGGCATGGCTTGACGGTTAAGTTCACACCGAGAATCCAAGGCGACAGCAGTGAATCACAAGACGGCTCGCACGGCTCGGACCACTCGGACCACTTGGGCCCCCGTAACATGTCGAACTCGAAGGCCACATGATCCTCCAGTAGATGGGGTCGGAGCTCCCAAGGATGTACGATAAGACGGTAAATGATGGGACCGTCGAATCCGATCGGGATTAAGATACCCATCGATTTGGTCAACTTATAGCAAGCTTTGACGCTCTGAAAGTTCATCGAATCGACCTGTCGGGCGAATTCCTCAGCTGTCAACCGGAGATCGCCTAGCGGATGTCTCGCGCATTCGTAAAGCGCTTCGAGCTCTTGGGGATCCCTATTCGCCTGCAGACGGCTGAAGGCGATACTTGCTGTATTGAAATCCTGCTCGCATAGCTGCCTTCTGAGGCCTTCGAACCTGCGCCACGGCGACCACGGCATGTCAGGGTCAGTGTCAAGGTCAAGGTCGTAGGGAGAGCGGAACATGGTTCTCCTTTACGGCGGTTACGAATAGAATTCAACTTCAACCTCGATGTGGCACTTGATACATTGATATTTTGTAGTTAAATGAGATAACAGAAGTGCCTGGCAATGATGTTGGCTGGTAAACAAAAAGACGTCCGTTCCGTTGCCGCTGCTCGCAAAGTGAGATCGCGGTTCCGCCCTCAGCTGTCACGCTCTAACATTGGACTTACTGATTCCGCCACTCGGCAAGTGCCAGTGATGAACGCACCGAAATTACATTACACTGTGATACGAAGAACTCTCAGAGTTCTCCTTCGTACCTCTGAGACCCGAGGCACCGTTGGTGGCCCCTCTCCTCCCCTGTCCCCATCATTCCCAGGAACGAGACAGTTGAATAGGTATAGTAACCTAGGATATAGGGTCAACAAACCACTTGAAAAAAAAGCAAAAAGATGAGAATGTTGAGAATCATGCCCTCTTGCTATTGTATTACCCGTAACCTAGCCATCTTATTGAGATCTCTGACGTGTTGAACCTAGAAAGATGTCATGAATGACCATAAGGGCGGCCAGGGAGGCTGCAGGCGGAGGCGCGGGACGCGCCGACAGCCAATCGCTTAAGGACCCAATCAAAGGGGAATCACTGCCAAGAAGGGATTATCACTAGTGAAGTAAGGACCTCACTGGTGATAATGACGGTTCACCAGCGACATGGGAATGTCACCAGTGAACACCTTGGGTGGACGGCGATAACAGTATGTATATAGTCACCCGTTCTGGAGAGCTCTGGGAGTTCTCCAGTTAGCAATCACAACTACAGTTCGCTACAAGCTCACAAGCCTACTGTTGAGACAAGTCTATTGTTGTGCACCCCTTGGCTGCACCGAACCTAAGCATCCTCGAGAGATTACCTTCAACGAAGCTGAACCCTAACAGGATAGGATCCTGAAGTAGGTTCGTCACATCGATGACTGACATGCATGTCGCCCTGGCATGTCGTCGCGCATTAGAAAGTAAGGTACTTGTCTAAGTCAGGTTACGATGGGTCAAATTATTGATTGCGGAGCTGTAACTGTGGCTACAGTAGTGTGAAATCTAACGATGGCCACGCTGAGCAGGGAGGTCGTTGGGTATTGACGTGTAAATTACCACATTGGATTCTTGGAAACATCTGGCAAAGCTCCCTCTGTTGGATTAGGCACGTGTCATAGCCCCCCGAGGTCAAAGGTATAATGCGCTTAAGAGAGAACCGCGTGTTAAGGTACTCCTTTGATACCCTCTTGTCCATTTGGCATTGTTGGACAGTACCTAAGTAGATGTTTGTTCCTGAGACACTAGGACATCAAGACACGCACATGCATGATGGGACTTTAGAGTCAAGCCAGCTTTGTTTGTATCGTCAAAGATATACTTACTGGGTCGTTATACGTTTTATTCTCTTATTTGTCATGATGATTGTTCTTTCGCTTGTTGGGTCACCCAGACTCCGGTTCCTCCCCCTTCTCGGAGACCACGTCTTAAACAGACATTCCCCTCGATCATAAGCCCTGACAGAGCAACTTCTCTCATCCCTATTCTAGCGTCCAAATCTTGTATTGACATCCGTGCTTGTTTCTCCTTCTCAACTCTTCCGCCGAAGCGACAACCATCATCATGGACCCCGCGCCTGCCCTCCCGCCCGAGCGGGTTGACGAGCCACCTCGTCCTGAACCTGAACGAGAGGAGCATGCCCCCGGGCCTGTCCTCCCGCCCAACCCAGTTGACGAGATACCTCGTCCCGAACCTGAACCAGGGGAGAATGCTCCCAGGCCTACCCTCTCGCCTAACCCAGGTGATGAGACACCTCGTCCGGAACCTGAACCAGAGGAGTATGCTCCCGGGCCTGCCCTCTCGCCCAAGCAAGCGGCAACCCGTCCCGAACCTGAACCAGAGGAGCATGCTCCCAGGCCTATCCTCCCGCCCAACCCAGGTAACGAGATACCTCGTCCTGAACCTGAACCAGAGGAGCATGCCCCCGGGCCTGTCCTCTCGCTCAACCCAGTTGGCACGCCACCTCGTCCCGAACCCGAACCAGAGGGGCATATTCCCGGGCCTGTCCTCCCGCCCAAGCCAGGTGACGAGATACCTCGTCTCGAACCTGAATCAGAGGAACATTTTCCCGTGCCTGCCCTCCCGCTCGAGCGAATTCAGGAGGCAATTTGCAAGCAACTTCAGGAAAAGCCTCATGAAAACCCAAAAGATCGTCTTTCGGTGATTGCGTCTGTAAGGAAGGCTTTAGGTGTCATCAAGGCGGCTAGCGATGAGTTGGCGGGTGTTGTGGGCCTCTTTATCGGCACCAACCTTGCCGTAGGGGGTGAACGACAGGAGACAGTCTATTTTGTCCGCGCTGCCTACCTTTACGCGCATTTCCTGTTTTTCCGCTTCTTCAAGATCCACAGCAAGACCCACGAAGAGATAGTGGAAGATAACCCAACTTCCCAGAGGGTCCGCGACGAGCTCCTAAGACTTTCGACCCAAGTTGAGGCCACGAAGCAAGCCATTGACGACCTTACAGCCATCCTCGAGACACTGGCAGAGGAAATCAAGAACAAGGGATGGACCCTCGACCCAACATCTCTCGCCTCTCCCGTTTCAACTTTGGTTCCAACAGCCAGCCCTTTCCAGCTTTTCTTGGAAGCCTTTCTTACGACAGAGGACGTCCTGAGACGGCTCCGCAAATTTGAAGGCGACGACGCCGCTCTGATTGCAGAAACCCGCCGGTTACTTCTTGGGCTCTTTCCCTGGAGAAATCCCGGCCTTGCGGACGGACGGCCCAAGACGGTTAGTTTCGCGAGGCGCCATAACGACAACGACGACAAAATCATCGCCGTCGGTTGCTGCCTGCCGGACTTCGATGGGTTTCCTGAAGGCACCACGTTCGTCAATACCATGCGAACAGCCAGGATGGAGAGATACCGCCCCTACGGCAAGAGCGCTTCCGAATTACTGAAGAAGATCGAGAAGGACCATCTGAACAGGCTCGGCGGCAAGGGAAGAGAGAAGGACAAGACGGATGAAGCTAGGGCCCTCGTGTGGGCGGCGAGATCTGGCGCCGCGGAGGATATGAGAAGACACGAGTCCTTCCACGGCAAGCCGGACAAGGTGTGCGTGACTTTTTGCGCCTCCACGTGGCGGCGCAAGCCGGCGTGCGTGTCCTGCTACGGCACGCTGGGGTTCCAGGACCCACTGGACCCGACCGCAACAGGAGTGCGGGATTCCTCCTCCACGTATGACTAGGAGTCACGCGCGAAGAATCTCTACTGCTGTGCTGAGCCGGAGGTGTGGTTGCAGCTTTCCTAATTGGACCGCAGCAACAGCTTCAAGAAGGGTTGGACTGCCGGTCTTTTCGCCTTCTTCCTATGGAAGGGCTGGAGTGCTGGAGTGTTGGAGTGCTGGAGTGTTGGAGTGCTGGAGCGCTGCAGTGTTGGAGCGCTGCAGTGCTGGGAGGGCTGGGACTCTTAGGAGGGCTGGAGCGCTGAGGGGTGGGCTAGGACGCCGGGGGTAGGGCGCGGAGGAGATGGAGGTTGAGATAATGGGAGTGATAACAAGGAGCGAGGTGAGCGTCGGCCCGTCGGGTAGGAGGGACGAAGTACCTATGAAGGGAACCTGTATTTACACCTTCTCATCCTGTCTTTACATTTTACACTTTATCATATCTACAATTTTTATTACCATCATCATTACAGACTCGAAATAAAACACTATCTGTTTCTTGCTTAGGTACATACATATACCTAACATACAGGCATGGTCAAAAGCTGAAGACACACTCAGGCCTTCCATGTAATTAATTTCCTATGAAACAAGAAGTTCGAAAGAAAATGTGACCACGTTTTGATCTCGATGCGTACCAGACATACCTAAATACCTACCTACGTAGGTGCATGGGGTTCTGTAGGAGGTTGTTGGGCTTACAGTGCTGTAAGGCCTAAAAATCTTTTGGGTTGACAAATTAGGTATGTACCTACCTTAGGTAGGTACCTTACCTGTCGATCAGTGGTCGGTCGTGCTGGCGGGGAGCGTGGCTCCTCAAAAAGACCTGACCCTAGACGCGGTACATGATCCGGAACACGACCCGGGCATCTTCGAAATGGCATGTGGGTTGAATCCATAGGCTGTTGTACCAAAACGCCAACCATCGTCCGAAGTGAGATTCCCACGCGCCATCACCTGATGGCCTGAGCATCTGCGTCTCAACGAGTTTTGACATGGCCTGAGAACCCCGCATTGCTTGGTAGAGTGACTAGCTCCAGCGTCATTGCTCATCCCTGTCACTTAACGAGAGCATCAACGGTGTAAACGGACTTTCGCCTTGCTTTTTCTTCGATCCCAGTTACCTATCGAAGAGGCACCGATTTTCCAGTAGGCCATCACTTACGGGTTTAACCTAGGCGAGATTAACTAATCAATTAGTTAACTACACCTAATCGCCGTGGTCGTCTACCTACGTTGCGTTACGATGGACACCGACACAGCTACCAAAAGCGCGGGGAACGCAGCAGCGAGCAACTCATCCAGCTCGTTGGGTGTGGCGGTTTCGTCGCCCATGGAGAGGAACAATTCCCAATCCAGCACCCACAAGCCCAGTCACATTGCTGCCCATCGACAAAGCTTCGCCGAGAACCAAAGACATCCCCCGCCGTCACCGCGCAACCATCGCCACCCGTCCCTGACGCAGCAGGCGCTTCTAGAACTCATGAATCACCCCCCAACAAACAGACACCCGAATCCTCGCTATGCTGGGAGGGACTGGCGAGATATCACTGTCGGAGAGCTTGCGGTGCCCGAGGACGTGAGGTGGGCCGACCTGGACCTCAGCGTTCAAGATGCTACCATGGTACGCTCTCGGCAACAACCTTTCCATCTTGCCCGATACGCCTAGTAGCTGACTGTCGAATTTTGTTGCTAGCTGCTCCTCAAGCAAAACCCGACCAATGTTGTCCTGGTACGCGAGACGCCCTCGTCCCAGGAAGTCGTCACGACATTCGATTACTCCGACCTGAATGCATACTTGCTGGTGGTTGTCGGCCTCGCGAACCCCGACGAGGAAAACGTTGCTTTGTACAACGACATCTCGAGGAAGGCCCAGGCGCAAGAAGACATACCCCTGCGAGAGATTCAATCGCTTTCGCGGAAAGAGGAGTTGGTGGCAGTATCGGCAGATGATTACTTGGACAGGGCGATGGAAGCGTTCGGTAGTGGGATTCACCGGATCCTAATCACCAGCCAGGCCGGGGAAGTGATTGGTGTTCTCAGCCAGCTACGCCTCGTCGAGTTCTTCTGGAACGAAGCGGTCAACTTCCCCGCGATTGAGCGGCTCTATGGGAGCCTCCTCCGGGACCTTCAGATCGGTACACACCAGATCATTGCCATTAAGTGCGTAGCAATCCTTGATCTGGAATTGGCCCACAGCTAACACCCTATCTTACAGCCTCGATCGCCCTTTAACCGACGCTCTCTTACTGATGCACAACGAGGGGCTGACATCAGTGGCTGTAGTCGATCAAGGCCTGAATGTGGTCGGTAACATCTCAGCCGTCGACGTCAGGCTTCTCACAAACGCAGCCAGCCTGCCGCTCCTCAAGAGCTCATGCATGAATTTCATCAGCGTGATTCTCTCAGAGCGCGGCATGGAACACGGCCGCGACTCGTTCCCCGTGTTCCACGTCAACCCGTACTCGACCCTCGGCCACACCGTCGCCAAACTCGTCGCCACCAAGTCTCACCGCATGTGGGTTGTTGAGTCCGCTTCACCATCACCAAGCGCCCCTGCAACGCCACTGCTCCAACCGAGCCAACCGGCCGGGCCCCCGTTTGCGCCGACCGCCGGCGTGGATGGTCCCACCCCGTCAGGCAACGTGGTCATGCCGCCATCGCCAGCCAATGCCCCGACACCGCCCTCTCCGCTCCCCAACCAGACCTTCACAACGACCGTCATACCCAGCGGGTTGCCAGGCGCGCGGCTGTCCGGCCGCCTGACGGGCGTCGTGTCCATGACAGACATCTTGAATCTCTTTGCCAAGTCGAGCGGCCTCCGTCCGACAGATCCATCGGAACAGCGGGCGAGGAGGCGCCGGAGCTCGAGTTCGTCGGTGCGGCCAAGCCTGGATAGCGCGAGGGCCAGCATCGACTTTAGGAGGTGAGTGTGGGCGGTGGTGGTAGGACCAAGCGGAAGTACTGTGGGCAGGGGAGACTGCGGACTTTTTATTTTATTTTAGTTTCATCCGTCTTGCATTTAGCGGCCAGGGGCTTGCGTTACCTCAGTCAGGATGGCCAAGAGATAATCAGCGGGTTGATCTAGATTGCCGGTCGAACATATCTGGCGAGTTCGAGAGACCAGGCTTGGTTGCTGGGACTCTGATAAATAGCAAGACCGCCACATATTGATGGCAAGACACAAGCAACTACGAATACAACTAGCTCGTTAAAGGATGCAGTTAAAGGCTACGTTTTATTAGCACTCCGCGATACACGAACTGTGATGACCGCCAACAACCACCCTCGGGAGGCACCCGTCAACCTGCCACCGAACAGCACAAGATTGAACAGCTAGTTTGAACAGTTTGCAATATTTGTATTACTGGGGTTGACATCCCCCTATTTACATTAATTTGTCTCTTCCCAGCTGCGAGTGAGATGCCGTACATGCAACCACAACCCAGCCTCTAGATCAGGCATATCCCCAGCGACCTGCCTCACCATAAGAGTTCCATCACAGCCCCTTCATCGCCGCGTCAATGAGATACCGCAAAATACCAAGCGCCAGGCGCCAGGCATTGGCGTCGACAAACACGCCTGCCCTGGCCAGACCCATACTCAAGCCCCCCTTTTTGCCCCCAACCCGCGACCAAATGCCCGTGTTCTTCCACCCGTCCGTCGTGCCCTATCAATAAACGTAAAAATACATTACAAAATACACACAGACTCACAATAGTCATACACTCGTAAACATACAGCTCTCGCCATCATTCTTCGCTCCTCCGCCCAATCCGTCCATGCCGCAACAGAGCAAACATCACTCACAGCATGCCAAAGGCCAACCCCAGCGCCGCTCCAAGAACAAAGACCAGGCTTGTCGGCGGGTCTGCCAGCAAGGCCGGGGGCAACAACAAGTCGGGAGGTCGTCCAACGCGATGGGACGCAGACGTCTAATCCACGCCCGATTCCGAGTCCGACTCCTTCCCGAGCTTCCCGCGCAGTCTCCCAACAGCCTTCTGCTCCACCACCACACCAGCCTTGCCCGAAACAGACCCCCTATTTTTCCTCCCGGGCGACGCCACGACCGACCTATCCCACGGCCCAACCGCCTCATCCTCATCCTCATAATCCTCATCGTCACTATCCGGAAACGCACCCACCATCTTAGCCTTCCCGGGCCCCGTCCGCCCCCTCAACCAGAAATCATCCCCATCCCCACCCGCACCGCTACCATTCCACCCCCGACCCCGCGCACCCAGCCCAGCACCACCACCACCACCACCACCACCACCACCACCACCACCACCACGACGCCCACCATCAACCTCCTCATCCTCACTCCAATCCCACGCAACACTAACCCTCTCACCACCCTCCCCCAGCCCAAACACCAACCCCCTCCACTCCCCCGCCATGATCCGCGCCGCGACCTTCAGCATCAAACTAATGAGGTACGACGGCGGGGAGAAGAGAATGGCGCAGGTCTTGTGCAGGACGGTCATGGGCAGGCGGCGCACGGCGGCCAGCGCGTTCTGCATCACTGGCGTGGATACGGGGACGGCGGCGGCGGCGCGGGGTGGGGGTTGTCGACGGGTGGTGAGGAGGTTGGCGGCGGGTGGGAGCGGGGAGAGGGCGCGGTGGGGGGAGGAGGGGGAGGAGAAGGAGGATGAGAAGGAGGATGTTGTTGTTGCGCGGCGGATGGGGGGGCGGCGGCCGCGTGAGGAGGGGGATGAGGGGGAGGGGGTGGTGGGTACGGGGGTGGAGGCGGCGGTTTCGAAGGGGGTTTCGGGACCCGAGGTGGTTGGGGTGGCTACTGTTGGCTGGGTGGTGCCAGCGGGCTGCGGTTGCGCACTGGTCGGGGGGCAGTCTGGCTCGTGGATGGAGGTCGTTGTTGTTGTTGTTGTTGTTGTGGCACTAGGTTCAGATTTGGGGAGGGAGTCGGTTGTGGCGGCACCCCAGATCTGTGAGGATTTGAAAGTTACAGGTTGGCCTAGGGTGTCTTGTGTGGTGTTGGCTACTCTTGGCACATGTGGTGTCTGTAATTGTTGGGATGAGCTCCGCGGCGATCCGGGTGTTGATAGGGGAGGGGATGGCGGGAGGGGAGTTGGAAGCCAGGACTCTCGGCCACGGATTGACTCTAGGGACTCAGTAGGCGAGGTGAAGCGGGGCGCCTCAGCGGCTAGACCTGTCGGAGGAGCTGCCTCCCTAATTTTTGGAAGAGCGCCGCCCATAAAAAGGGGGCGCTGTGGAGGTACCGCTGAAACGCTTCGAGGTCTCTCAACGCGCGGCGGAAACAAGCTAGACGAAGAACGGTCACTGCCTTGTCCATCCCAAGCCTGGCGGCTTTCTGCTGACATGGATTCCCATTTGGGTAGAAGCAACGACTTTGCGTGTTCATTCAATGTCCTCCTCGTTTCGAACACCGTCCTAAGATCTCCCACGCATATAGACCCTCTCGGCGTTCCATCATGTAGGCGGGCGATCTCGGGGGTGATGGACGTCATGGGCAACGATGCGCTGGACCTCCGGGTAGGATCCCAGGGCAGAATTCTTGTCTCCGGACGCTCCGGGAGCTCGACGGTAAAAGGTCGGTTGAACGGACATTCGGTCTTTTCGAATTGCAAGATAGCATCGAAGACCTCCCGTAGTTGCTGCGCCAAGCGCACCTCCTCTTCATCTCCGATTGGGACCTCTATCCGCCAGTACTGGGGGCGCCGTATCTGCAGGATAAACTTGCTCGATTCTTCGTCGACGCACCACACCTGGCTCTTCGGGAGTATCGGTTGAAGCGCGGAACCACAGCTCAGGAAGGCCACGGAGCCAGGGGCGCGGTATATCCTAAAGGGGCCTATTGTGGGAAAAGGTTAGCGCTTGGGCTTGATCGGCGCGAGTCATCCGCCAGAACATACCGACTGCGAGTGTCCGCTCCAGTTGCGAAGACCAGGGCAACGACCCTGGCTCAATATCTGGCCCAGCACGGCCTGCGGTAAAGGCAATGATCTTGACGTTTGGGTGATCATATAGCGTGTCGACTAACTCGCCGGAGGATTGCGGAGGTACGGCGGGCTGCGGGGCCGAAGGGGGCGCCGGGGCCGTAAAGACACGGCGCGGGGCCACAAATCCGGAGCTTCGTGGTCTGGCAGACTCCATTTTTTAGGATTTATTCTGGGTTGTGGTGAAGCATTGCTGATGGAGACGGAGGCGCGATCGCGGGGAAGGTCGACAAAGTGATCCGCGGAGGGGCAAGATCGGGGACAAAGGCGGCTGCAACAATGCGGTTCGGCAGGTGTGGCCGGTGTCTGGGCCGTCCGTCTCAGCGTGGCACGATGCGCAAGCCGATCAGCGGATTCGCGGGCCAAATGCGCCAGGTCGGGACAGTACAGTCTGGGTGTACCGGAAGGAAGGAGTTTGAGAGGAACAGCCGCCAGTGTTCAATAAAAAGCGAGAGGTTTGCGACGAGGCTGGTAAGATGTCCCGCGTCGGATGAGAGAAGCCAGGTGCTCACGTTCAAAGTTGAAATCCTCGACCCTGGGCTGTTCGCGAAGCGGCCCTTGCCCTTGCTGCACAAGCGCGCATCCCACTTCCAGTGGTAGGAATGCCCCACCGTGATCTGCGAACACTTTCACGAGGTTCCATTGGCGCTCATTCTCCCTGGGCACGAGACCATGGCCAGGGCCAGGACCATTCAACTTCATTGCTGCCGTTTGCCATGGACAGCTTCCCGGATAGCTACGTCCATATTGAAGGAAACGGTGTCGGGATCCATTTTATTTTTCAGCTTCGAGTCTATCGTTATGCAGGCCGCCATTAATGGGATACACTCTGCGATGCAACGAGCAGGATTTGTTTTTTGAGGCCCTGGGTTGCCGCGTGGCTCCCTTGGTGTTTCTGCAAGGCATCTCCATGTCCATCCTTGCCGTTTGTTGAGTGGGATGAACTCTTGACGTCCGCCATGACGTTGCGAAGTCAACGAACAAGTCATGAACAGAACCTCAAAAATGGCAGCATACAGAGTCCATCGTCTTCTCATTACCTATAGAAATCGTTTTACCTATTCCGTTTTAGCCTGGTGTATTTCATCGGCAGGCAGCTTAAACTTACAAGTAACACTTCTTTGTAACAGACGGTATGGACGCAGAGGTCATGAAAGTTACCGCCAAGACCGCTTGCTATTCTTCGGGCTAGCGCCAGTGACAGGGGCAGTGCTTTGACATCATCGGCCTGTTGTCAGGCCCGAGATTGAATCCACCCAAGCTTTGAAGCTCTCGACCCCCCCCTTGCCCCCCAAGCATCCGAGCACCACCCAACAAGCCATATTCTCAACACAACCGTCGAGACACTGGCAAAATGTCGTCCGATACACGGCTGCCCCTTGACAAGGACAAGTTAAAAAAGAAGTTTGATGTGTCCAATTTCAGCATCAATGCTATCATCCGGGGCATGCAGCTGGCGCTGGTCGGCGGTGAGAACCCAGTTCCAATTCGATTCATCCATCGACTTGCTGTGTAGGGTCGAGCTATCTTCGCTATCTTGGCGCTAACACAGCGGCAGCTGGTCGAGCTCTCCAAAATCGCCGGATGTTCACCTCGAAACACTACAAGCAAGCCGCCATTGCCGTTGCTGTGGGCATTGCCATCCGCCTCCTGATTGCCCTTCCCGTTTGTGCTTCCTCGCCGAACTCGTTGCCCAATCCCTGCCACTGACCCTCAAGTCTAGATATTTGGCATCAAAGTGCTATTATGGTTCCTGTCTCTCATCTTTCCCCTCGACCGGGTATCCTGGGACGACTCGCTTGTCAACGGCCTCAGCTTCATCGAAGAACATGTCCTCCAAGCCCCGCTGTTCTTCATGAGCCTGATGCGCTACATCACCCCAACACTCGATGACCTGTAAATCCCCCTCTCCCCTCCCCTTTGTCCACCCCTTCCTCCCACCCCTTCCATCGCCACCAGCTAACCAACCCAACCTCCCCCTACCACTCAGGTTCATGACTGCCCTCAGCGAGGCCGACGTGGCGTACGTGCGGAAATACCGGAACGAAGGGTCCCAGTCGTGGATGCGGGCCATGTACGCCTTGAATCTACACAAGTACCGGGTGACGGACGGGCGCACGAACTCGACAAGCGCGGCCGAGTCGGCCACGCTGTTCCTGTACCGCTTCGCCCGCCGCAGCGCCCTGTCGCTGGCCGTCTTCGCCGCCTCCTACATCCCCTACGTCGGCCGTCTCGTGCTGCCCGCGGCGAGCTTCTGGACTTTTAAGACGGCCGTGGGGCTGGGGCCGGCCAGCGTGATATTTGGGGGTGGCCTGTTTTTACCGAGGCGGTTTTTGGTGATGTTCTTGCAGGGTTATTTTGGGTCGAGGAGCCTGGTGCGGGAGCTGCTGGAGCCGTATTTTGCGAGGATCAAGTTTACGCCCGAGGAGAAGAGGAAGTGGTTCCGGAGCCGGGAGGGGGTGCTGTTTGGGTTTGGGATCGCGTTTTTTGTGCTGCTGCGGGTGCCTCTGTTGGGGGTACTTATTTATGGCATTGCTGAAGCGGTGGGTTCTTCTCCTTTCGTTTTCTCTTTGTGGGTGAATGGGGCATCTATGCTGACTACCTATCCACAGAGTACCGCGTATATCATCACCAAAGTAACCGACCCGCCGCCGTCGCCAGATTCTAGCGAAGGGTTCGCCCAGAGCCAGACCGAGTGGAGGAACAAGCACAAGTTTCTCAGTCTCTCTCTCCTCGACATACTGCACGATAATCCGCCGCCGTATGCAGAGGTTGACCCGCACCCTACGGCCGCTCCGCAGTAGACTGGAGCTCAAGTCATGGTTTCCGGGCGGGCGTGCTGGCATGTAGAGAGCATAACATGGTTGAAAAAGACGTTCAGAAGTAGCCTTCGAGAAGTTTCTGCATCCGGATAGCAAAGACGTTGGGAAACCGGTTAATCCCGATGCTTACAAGGCCCGTTCCGCGGGCGCCGCCCTTTTGTGTTACCTAACCTTCATCTCCGATTATTCCCCCCGGAGATCGCAAGACACAGAAACTCAATTATGACCACCAACGAACACGCATCTCCGGCTGGCCATAGCTGGGCGTTCTGGGCGCTCTTATCAGTTCCCGCTCCAGGGCCCGTTCCAGCGGAGATGCTCTTTGTCGGGGGGCGCACGCCAACCCAACCAGACCCCCCTGTTCCGTCTTATCATTGGGTCCTGCGATAAGCGTGCAACTCGTGGTGGCGTGTAAGCCGGCAGCCCCCCCTGAGAGCGCACAGCAGCATCTCCGACTGATTAAATGGCGGGCGCACTCTGGACTTGTCGATTACGTCTTGGTTCGACCGATTGGGCTGCAAACATGCATGCTGTGCTTCCTCCCCGGCGGCGGGCCGGGGATGCGGGGTACGCCGGTTGGTCTCGGTTTTGGTTGCAGGGAAGGGATCGTCCAGGTTGTGTGGTGTGGGAGTATCGATCAGATCGGATGGGAAGGTGGAGCGCCGTTGATGACGAGTGCTTATAAGAGAGGGTGGTTCCCTGGTGTGGGAAAGATTGGTGTTGGAAGTCTAGACCTCGAAGTTGTATATTTAAGTAGTGTATTATAACGGACATTGAGTCCTCTTCGGTTCACACTCACACACTCGCTCACTCACTCACTCGCACACTCACACACTTACACACACGAGACACAATGGGCAAGACTGGGATCCGGACCGTCTGCAAGGTCGATTTTGACAGACCTGCTTCCGAGCAGCCATATCTTCACGTGAGTAGCTGGCTCTCCTATGTGACTTGATAGCATCGGGCTAACAGTTGTTTTACTAGAACAGATGGCATCCTGATAGTGCGTATCATCCACACTGGTAGCTGTCACTACGCCAACTAATTGTCAACAGTCCCCTTCGCTGGCAGTATCAGAGACGGTGAGACAGTCAAGATCGAATGTCTCGATTGGTATGCCTACCCACTCATGGAGATTTTGACTGGCTTAATTGACGATAAATAGGACTGGTGGGCAGATCAAGAACAATGACTCGGCGGACGACGTCAAAAATGTCGATCTCACCAGAGTCCACTATCTTTCCGGGCCATTTGAGGTCGAGAATGCGGAGCCGGGAGATCTGCTCCTTGTTGAGATCATGGATGTCCAGCCATTTCAAGATCAGCCGTGGGGGTTCACGGGGATATTCGATCGGCGCAATGGAGTATGTTCTCATCCACCGAGGATTGTACTTCCTGAGTAGGTATCGGAGTGTGTGCTGACGGCGAGTCCAGGGCGGATTTCTGGACGAGATATATCCTTCAGCGTATGTTTCTTATTCCTGGATTGGCCTCCTCTGTGTGCTGACCACTCTGCAGCGCCAAGGCAATCTGGGACTTTGAGGGCATCTATTGCACAAGCCGACACATCCCCCACGTCAAGTTTGCCGGGCTCATCCACCCGGGTATTCTCGGGTGTGCCCCATCTGCCGAGGTGCTCGAGAGGTGGAACACACGCGAGGCTGCGCTTATTGCAGCCAACAGGCTAGACCGTGAGGTCGCCCTTCCGTGGGTTTCCCCGATACCGCTTGCTTAGGTCTAGAACCACTCGCTGATGATATCGTTGTTGGAACCCACAGACCACAGCCTCTCAGTGTTCACGCAGGTAGCGCAGATAATGGTTTGAAGCAAAAGGTTGGCCGTGAAGGCGCGAGGACCATACCGGGGCGTCCAGAGCATGGAGGTGAGTGACATCTTTCCACCCCCTTAATCCCTGATGCTGATGATGGGCCCCCCCCTTTCCAGGAAACTGCGACATCAAAAACCTTTCACGTGTACGCTTCACTCCCCACCACCTCTTTTACCACTCAACCCCCCCTAACCCATTACTTCTTACATGCAGGGCTCAAAAGTCTACCTCCCGGTCCACGTCCCCGGTGCTAAGTTCTCCGTCGGCGACCTGCACTTCTCACAAGGCGATGGCGAGATCTCCTTTTGCGGTGCCATCGAGATGGCAGGCGTTATCACCATCAACTTCAGCGTCATCAAAAAGGGCGTGACCAACCTCGGCCTGAAGAGCCCCATCTACATCCCCGGCCCCGTCGAGCCGCAGTTCGGCCCCGGGCGGTACATCTACTTCGAAGGCTTCAGTGTAGACGAGAGTGGACGACAGCGTATGTTCTTTTCCTTCCTCACCCTCCCCCAAACAACCCCCCCCACAACTAACACCCCCCCAGATTACATGGACGTCACAGTCGCCTACCGCCAAACCACCCTCCGCTGCATCGAATACCTGCGCCGCTTCGGCTACTCGGACTACCAGATCTACCTGCTGCTGTCGTGCGCGCCCGTGCAGGGCCACGTCGCGGGCATTGTCGACATCCCCAACGCCTGCACCACCCTTGGCCTGCCCATGGACATCTTCGACTTTGACATCTCGCCGTCGGCGGCGGCCGCTGTTGGGGCTGAGCGCGGCGGCCGCCCCGTGCTGGATATGGGGCGCTGCGCGTTTGAGACGGGGAGGACGGTCGGGGAGGTGCGGGTTGGTGGTGGGGGTGGGGGTGGTGGGCAGGTTAGTTTTGGTGGGGGGTTGACGTATCGATGAGGGGAGAGACGGGGGAGAGACGGGGGGAGGGAGGTGGTGCGGTTTGTTGGGTTTCTCGGGTCTTCTCTGAGTGTTGTTGTTGGGTGTTGGTGGTGTTGCTCACTGTATAGTGTTGATGCGACGGCTACTAATGTAACAAAACGAGTCGGTTTAGGTAGGTAAGTAACATGGGGGAATCAAGGTTCAGGAATTCCATGCCATGGCAACATCCCACGGCCTTTTGTATTCAGCTTTTAAGAATATCGCAATCAAATTGTCCTGAGCGCTATGCATTGTGAACCCGTTATTACTTAGTCATGGTACACTCTCCATCCCTCCATCAGTCGGTGATTTGCATCTCGCCGAACTGACTATGCCCCGTCTCCCTCTCATGCTTGACAGCGTCCTTTGTCCCCTGGCCGATCCAGCTGCACACCCCGCACTTGATGACGAAATCGGTCGTGTCGGTGTAATAGTGCATGTTCTGCAGTCGCTGCGCGAGCTGGCGCGCCTTGTCGAGGACCTCCTCGTCGTCGGTCGACCATCGTGTCACGTCCACCTCGACTGGGTAGCTCAGATCCATGCAGAATGCTATTCTGTCGTAGTGGATGCCCGAGTACATGATGATGACTCGGTTGGCTTTGCCTTCACCAAAGCGGTCCACGCGGAGGGACTGGCGGTGGTGTTAGTACGTGGAGTCCGGGGTTGGTCGAGAAGAAGGGGGCATACCTTGACGTCAACGGAGCTGATTTCGACGTTATAGATGTCGGAGAGGATGGAAAGTTCGATAGCGCCACCCCAGGTGTCCATCTGCCGCATTCTGGAGATGTAGCGTTCAGGCTTCTCGCCGAGGATGGCCTCATGGTACTCGTTAGGGTGGCTGATGATGTAATCGGCCACCTGATCTCGGAGGGTCTTGGAGGGGTTCTCCAGGCCGAGTGCGCCGCCGAATGCCGTGACTGCAGAGAGGATTAACGTCTGTAGGGTGTTGCAAATAAGAGAATAACCTACACATGCAGCTATTGTCGTCTGGCATAACACGGAGCACTATGGGTTGTGTTAGCTGCGACTCTCCCGCCCATCGTAGGCAAGCCTTACCGATGTACCCGCCTCTCTCCGGCCACTCGAGCGATGTCTCGTCCGGCTCTATCCCTTTCGGCGTAAACGGTTTCGGCTCGGGCTTGGTGGATACAGGCACTGGCGGTGCAGTGTCGACAGGGGCGACAACGATCGTCTCACCCCGGAGCTTCAGGTCTTTTATGCTCGTGTCCCGCAATGCCGGACTGATGTCAAGAGCCTTTAACGGGTAGCCGTATTTAAGAGTGAAGTTGCTAATCTCCGTCTTGGCTTTGATGAGTTCAACCAGCTCCCTCAAGGTGGCATCGTCGTCGATTTGGATCCGTGATTGCCCGTTTGGCGAGCGAAGACTGATTTGGATGAGCATCTTGGCTCACTGAATCTGGTAGGAAAATGAAGCCGATAATGAAGGCGGAGGGTTGATGATCTGATCCTTGGAATAACATTTAGCATCCAACGAAGTAAATAAGAACAGGAGAGTGTGTGGAGATATACCAGGACTCTGTGATAAAGTGCGGCGAAGCTGGAAGATAAAAGAGCAAACGTCAACCAACGGCTACCTAAGTACCTAGCAAACCATCAGCCAAAGCGCTTTCCTTGTGTATTTCCTGGCTGTGGGTTTGACCAACAGTCCAATGTATGGCAAAGGATGACCAACCTCAAGCATTAACTATGAATCCCCGCGGCAACTTGTGGCCAGGAAGCAAGGTGTCTGGTGTGTTTGTTGTACGACTGTAACTGCTGACTTAGCAGATGCAGCCCAACAACGCCAACGGTCCGGGTGTTTCATATGCCGAATGAAATCCTCCGAAATTCCGTTAACGTTTCGGACCCGTTGTAAGGGCTGGAAAGAACAGCGAAGCTTGGAGAGCGCAAAAAAATCCGGAGCGACTTAAAGTCTCCAAAAAAAAAGAAGAAAAAAAGAAGAGCTAACACAAGGGGATCGTCGTCCCGTCAGCCCTCTTAAAAGCTCGCTAGTCACCGATCTAATCATCGATCTAGCTCTTGTTAAAAAAAGCCTTATGTTTTGGGATGGAATGGAGGTGTCAAAAGATGGGACCTCTGTTAGTGTCCGTTTTCAAGAAAACGGTGCACCCGCCCCAACCCCAGCTTCCCCACCACAGAACGCATCCAGATACCCTAACCCTCCCTCCCCAACAACCCGAACCACCTCCCTCCCCTCAAACACAAACCCATACCTATAAAACAACCCCACCATCCTCACCACCCCAATCCACCCCATCACCTCCTCCCCCACCCCCGCCTGCCCCCTAAACACCCGCCAAAACCCCTCCCGCAGCGCCGGCTCCCCTCAAAGTAATGCCACCCCTCCCCATCCATATACCCCAGCACGTTCTCCAGACCGTACAGCGCGAGCCCGAACGGAAGGGCCCGCGCCTCGGCCCAGTCCACGACGCCTGTCAGCCGGCCTGTGGCGGGGTCGACTAGGAGGTTCATCTCGCAGAGGTCGCCGTGGGTGAGGGCGAGGGGGAGGGCGGCGAAGGCGGCGGGGAGGTGGTGGAGGAGGGTGGTGAGGCGGGGGGTGAATCGCGCGGGGAGGGTGGTGGAGAGCGTGGTGAGGGCTTGGGTGAACTCGGTGAGGAGGGGTGGGGTGGTTGGGGTGGGGGAGGGTGGTGGTTGGGCGTTGGTCCAGGATTGGGCGAAGAACCTGATGAAGAGGGTGTGGGTTAGGATGGGTAAGATTATTACGGTGTCCTGGGCGGCTTACGTGGCGAGATCATGGACTGTTCTCTGCTGGCAAGTGAATGAGTCTGGGTCCCGGGCTAGAATGTATGGCGTTCCGGAGAGCTTATTCATTTCGTAGATGGAGAGCGGCTGGGACCCTCCGATGGTTCCGTGGTACTTGCACCGGGGGACGAATTCTCCGTGAGTTGCTGCCACGAGGTTCAAGATATCCGGGTCGATACTGGAACTGGATATTCGAAATTGGAAGATTTTATCAGTTCCCACAAGGACGGTGTAGCTGAAGGTGCCTTGGATTTGGACTGGCGTCACTGACGTGCCGTGGGCACGGGCGAAGTCATCACATTGCTGCCGTGTAGTAGTGGTAGGGTTTGACTCAAAGAATGAGTTAATGGCGGTATCAAGGCTATAGGGGGTGGTCATGATTACGAAGGGTGACTTTATAAGCTGAATCTGAAGATGTTGTAAGGGGTAGAACTACCTAAACTGAACCAACTGGCAATGCAACACCAATCACATCGACAATAAGACGATGTTCCCCACAAGCTGAAATGCAGATTCTGCGCCAAACCAACCTCTGGACTGTCACTAACTCTTCTCCTGTCTGGCTTTCTCATTCTTTCCTACCTAGCTGGTCTCTCTGTGTTTGGGTATGGGCTAGCTGTGTGACAAGTGGAAGATGGAACCTGGTCTGTTTCAACGGCAAGGCCTCGCTCGTTGTGCGACGGTTGAGTTTATCCTCCAAATAAAACGGCTCTCACGAGCAAAGGAAAGCGGACGGATTCGCGGGTTTTTGGTATAATTGTATATAAAAAGTCAAACAGAGGGGGAGCTTTTATAAGTAAACAAGACGACCCCTGGTCACTTAAAGTCCAGGTCGCTGGTCCGGTGGGAATTGCCCAATCAGGAATCTACTACATGCTTAACTCGATAGCAAGGGCAGCGTCAGTAGCTGCGTCACCAGGCGCGTTAAAGGATAACTTGGATCGTCAGTAACATGAATGCTGCAGTTGCCTTAAATATCCTGGAGGTGTGGTAAGTTGTGTAGGTAGGTAAAGGAAGACGGAGATTTATTACGACGCCGAAGGACTTCAACAACTTGATTTGTGAAAGACGGAGTCACCACCTGGACTTTCTGGAAGTGAGCTTATCGAACTCCCACCCTCCGTTTAAGTGGATATCCACCCGGGACAATGGCGCTCGGACCACCGTAAAGCTTCCGGGTGGATCGGCAGCTAGGGAGGCTCGGAGGCAGGGAGGCGCTAAGCAGTTACCGAGGCATTAACGCGTTACTGAAAACAAGTGGAGCCATTCTCCAATCGCGCTCAACACGGGCTGAACATCGCTGTGTGCACGCCTCTCGCTTGTGGAGATTTCCAAGTCGCAACTGACTCGGTCGGTTGGTTGAGGTCCCCTCTTCGTGTCAACAGTCTTGGAAACCCTGTCTCCTGTGCCGCGATGCCCACCCTTCGCGAACGGCCCAGTCGAGGCGAGATGTCGCCGACCAAGAAGGCACAGAACTCCCCGACCGCGACGAGATCGACTCCTCGAAAACGGAGAAGCAGCATGGCCAACGACGCGATCGAGGTGCAAGAGTCCATCGAGGCCAAGGGCGACGTCGACGACGACGTTGAGATGGAGGATGCCGACAGTTTCGCTCACAGGGAAGACGAGGAGATGGATGTTGATGCCGAGGGTGACCCCGATGGCGACGACGATGCGGATGCAGATGCAGATGCGGATGCCGACGCAGATGCAGACGGCGAACTCGATGATATGGATGAGGAGACTCGACAGGAAGAAGAGTGGCGCAACCTGCTACAACTTATCAAAGACACGTCTGAGTACTTGTGTCGCTACACAATCAAAGTCGACGGAGAGTAAGTTCTTGGCCCCCCTTCACATGTCGCTATGCGATGCGACGGGATGCTGATTGGCTCCTCAGGGACCACGAGATCGCCTCGGGCTTCCAGCGCCTTGTCAACAAGCGCAGCCTTCCAGACTACTTCGATGTGATCAAGGAGCCAATGGCTTTTAGTACCATTCGGGTGAGTTGATCGTAACCCAATTGATGCCCGGACCAAGCTGGCTGACCGAGATCGCGCGCAGGCCAAGCTCGGCAAGAAGACGTACACTCGGTTCAACGAGTTTGTGCACGATGTTACCCGCATATGCCACAATGCACAGGTTTATAACAGACCCTCTGCACCCATCTTTTCTGATGCTGGTCGCCTGCTGGAAGTTTTCAAGGAGAAGCTTGCAGAGATGGTCAAGGAGGGCGCCATCGCTGCTGAAGATGCTGCGCTTCCAGACCTAGGACCTTTGCCCGAATTTGAGGACTCGCCGCCCCCCGAAGACGACGAGGAAGAAGTAGAAGAGGACGACGAGGAAGAGGAAGAGGATGACGAAGACGATGATTCTGATGACGAGGGCGGTCGCCGTCGTTCGGGAAGGCGTCGCCGGCAGTCAGGGACTAGGAGGGGTGGGGAAGACGGTGATGATGCGCAAAAGAAGCGCGGTAGGCCGCCCAAGGTCTTCACGCCCCTCGAAGCTCGTATCCAGGCTATCCTGAAGGGCCTACGCCGGTTCAAGAACGAAAGCGGCCAGCTGCGCATCCTCCACTTTGAGAGACTCCCTGACAAGGCCGAGCTGCCAGACTACTACGACGCCATCCGCAACCCGATTGCGCTGGACACCATCAAGAAGAAGCACAAGCGCAAAAAGTACCAGTCCGTCGACCAGGCTCTTCGCGACCTCGAGCTTATGTTCGAGAACGCCAAGCACTACAATGAGGAGGGTAGCGAGGTCTATCTAGATGCTGTGGAGCTGGCCAACCAGGCTCGTTTGCTCGCCGAAGAGGAGAAGGCTAAACCTGACGAAGACTTCCGAGACGAGGACGGGAGGTTGCCCTTGGCCGGTATCGAGCATCGCGGAGAGATCTGGAGAGTGGGTGAGTACTGCGAAGAAACCCACGCCCTTGGAAATCCATCCCACGTTCGCTGACATTTTGCAGGGGATTGGGTCCACATTCGGAACCCTAATGACTTGTCAAAGCCCATCGTCGCCCAAGTTTATCGGACTTGGTCTGACGCTGCCGGCCAGAAATGGGTGAATGCGTGCTGGTACTACCGTCCCGAGCAGACAGTTCACCGCTTTGACAAGCACTTTTTCGAGAACGAGGTGGTCAAGACGGGCCAATATCGCGACCACCGCATCGACGATGTCGAGGACCGTTGCTTCGTCATGTTCATCACCCGCTACCCGAGAGGCCGGCCGCGCGGTCTGCCGCTGGATAAGTCGGTGTATGTGTGCAAGGCCCGGTACAATGAGGAGAAGTTCAAGTTCAACGAGATCAAGACGTGGACGAGCTGCTTGCCGGACGAGGTGCGCGACAAGGATTACGAGATGGACCTGTTCGATGTGCCGCGGAATCTGCGGAAGGTCCCCAGTCCAATCAAGCATCTGCTGCAGGCCGATGCTAAGGAAACCGACCCCCTTCCAAAGCCGACCTGGAGGAGCCCGAACGCGCCGCCCTTAATTGGAGCGGTGCATCGTCGTCCTCGAGACCCGAATGTGAGTAGCTCCCGTTTTCTTGCTTTTTTTTTGTTTTTTTCGAGGGACCTGCATGTTTGCGGTTGTTCTCAACGCAGATATCGCCCCTCTTTATATGTGTGTGTGTGTGGCTGTTATCCGCCACTTGCGCGCCTGTCAAGCTGGTGGCTTCAGGGGGTATTCGTTCCAACTTGCGTACATTCCACACACTTGTTTTACTCAGCCACAGCGCTTTCACGATTGGCATCCCGGATATTCCGTCAGTTCACCGAGGAATGCATAAGCTGACCGTGTTGAAGGCATCACCTCCCCCTGAGCCCAATCCACTGCCAGCGGCCGTCGCACCTGTGCCGCTCGCAATTGCGCCCACCCAAGTCCCGATAAAAGCCAACATCGGCATGGGAGGACCGACCTATCACCACCCCGCCGCCGCGGCGCCTGCGCCTGCCCCGTCACCATCTCATTTCCAGATGCAGCACTTCCAGCCGCGACCGGTTCCACAACCTGCTCCTCACCAGACACCAATCCATCTCCAACCACAGCCACAGATGGCTATGCACGTGCCGCAACATCCTGGCATGGGACAAATGCAGCCAAGCCCACACTTTCCACCACCCCAGGCGTACCCACCCCAGTATGGTGGACAACCCCAAATGGCTCCACAGCAGATGCAATACCAGACACCGGCCCACATCGCGCCGGCTTTCGACCAGCACCACCGTCCGGTGCATCCCGCACCTCAAGCCATGACTCCATCTCGCCAACCCATGCCGCCTGCCCCCAACATGGCACCCCTCCCGCACGCCAACCCCGGCCACGTCTACAACGTCCCGCGCGCCCCCGAGGTGTACACGCTTGCTGACCCCGTCGACGCGGCCATCCCCGCCGACGTCCGCGAGCAGTTTGAGCGCGACGAGCAGGGGCGCATTCTTTTCTTCACGGCCCCGCCGCTTGACCGCCCGTCCCATGGCGTCGCCGAGCAGCACGCCGGTCTCGGCCACAGCGTTCGCCACCTCGCCTCTATCGGCCAGCTGCGCGCCGAGCGTGCGCGCAAGCGCAAGGAGCGCGACGAGGCCCTCGCGCGGGAGCAGGAGGCCAACAAGAAGCTCGCCGTGCTCCGCGCGCGGGAGGAGCAGCAGCGCGCCGAGGCCGAGGAGAAGAGCCAGGCCGAATTGCTCGGGAAGGTCCTGGCCGCCTGGGCGGCCGAGATTGATCGCGGCACGAAGGTCATCGACGCGTCGCTCGGCGGGATTGAGAACTGGGACCGCATGATGGCCGAGGGCAGAGAGGCCACCAAGAACTTGACCAAGGAGGAGCGGCGTGTCAAGAACCTGGAGTGGTACCGCGACTGGTGCCGGGAGAGGGGCGCGATGACCGAGGAGGAGGCCAGGAAGTTTGACGACTTGATTCAGCGGAAGGGATGGAAAGAGGAGTGGAAGCGGGAGGTGGAGAAGAGACGCGAGGCGTTGTGAAAGACGCGTTGGTTGTACCTTTCCGTCTTCTTTTCGGTTTCATTTTATTTTTTCCCTTTATCGGCTCGTTGGCTCACTCGGAACGGGAAGCGCTGGCTCAGACTTGGCTGGGGCTATGGCGTTGATTATTGCTGTTGGCTTGGTGTTTTGGGGTTGGGAGGCAAAAGCTTGAAGGAATCCGGGACAGGGATGGATATACCCCCTCTGCGCGGGCTGTTTCCAGACTTGAGAGGGAGAAGGGTTGTTGTGCCAGTCCGGGTCCCCGACATTTCTTGCTTGGCAGGTTGGGACTTGTGCTGGGGAATGGGGTATGTATATTATTGTAGAAATGGGTATTGCAGTCTATGGATGGTTTCGACTGGCAGCCGTGATTGTTATGCTTCTCTCTACAGGGAAGTCCACTGCCTGGGGGAGGGGGGGGGACGCCGCAACGAAATTCTGCCTTGGCTAGTCTATTTTCGAAGTATTTACGGGAGAAGTTGGAGCGCAACACCCTGCTGCCAACACTGGAGGTTTACTTGTAAGTCCCAGACACACCCTCTGCCAACTTCTCATTGACCTTACTTCTTGGCGTTTGCAGGCTTGATATCGGTGAGAACCTTGGTCACCGACGGCCTCGCGCGCATCCTATCCAACCAGTCCTTCACCGTGGGGTAGTCGTCCAACTTGAACTCCTCGTCATCCAACATCCACTCCATCCAACAATACCACGGAATAAACGCGATATCCGCAAACGTCATCTTGCCTCCCACCAGCCACGGCCCTCCCCCCTCCCCAGCCGCCTCCCTCTGCGACTCAAGATACCCCTCCAACACCCCCGACACGCGGTTGACCTCGGTCCTGAAGCGCTCGAACGCGCTGGGCACCTTCTCGTGGTGGTACATCTTGAACCACGTCGCCTGGCCAAAGTAGGGGCCCTGGCCCGACGCCTGGAAGTAGAGCCACTGCCTGGTGTGGTAGGCGTCGTTGGTGCCGGGCGCGAAGCTCAGCTTGCGGTCCGTGTCGTACCGCTCGACTAGGTACTCGATGATGGTGCCCGATTCCCACAGGGTGAGTCCTGAGTTGGGGTCTCGGATGGCGGGTAGTCGGCCGTTGGGGTTGATGGCCAGGTACTCGGGCTGCTTGACGTCTTTGAACTCGATGGGGATGTGTTCGTAGGGTAGACCGAGTTCTTCGAGGATCATGGTGACTTTGGGGGGGTTGGGACCCCTTCGGCCCCACAGCTGGATGGGTTGTAGGTTCGGTTGAGACCCCATGGTTGGCTTTGTTAGGGATGCTGTTGAGGTGATGGTAGCTGGGTTCGGTAGAAAATAGTTGAGAAACAGTTAGGGAAGGATATCGTGGGAATCATCCGCTGGCCCTCTATTTGAGACGGTTGACGGAGACCGCCAACATGAAGATCAGAGGCCAGCTGGGATATTTTTTTACTACTGCAGATCGCTGCACCGCATCACACCCAGTGCCTGAAGCGGTACCTGATGTATCCGGCTCGGGATTTGCACACCATGGAGATAGACATGCACTGTTGGCGGCATCCCGTTGGTGGGACAGGGGGGGATCAGCTGAAAGCTAGTCGCCAGCCATGAACGCACAAAACCAGAGTAGGCCGAGTCAAACACTTTTTGATCGGCATGGTGCAGATAACAATAAAACTCCTCTTCAAGTCTCTCCTCACGTTGAGGGTTAGCAGACCGGCCTCTGATGGTAGGATCTCTGACAGCATCATGTCACACTGCACTGAAGGCTTTAGTGAAAAACCTAGAGAAGACCAAAGGCGTTCGGTATCATGAAGAGTATATTAGTTAAGGAATAGGGGGAGTTTAAGAGCATAGTATATTAAATGCGAATGAGGCCCCTTGTTCCCCACGAGCACCACTATCAAGGAATGCTTCAAGTTGTCACCCGTAAACATACCTATCTAACAAGCCGCCTACCTTACCACAGGCTCTCCACTTCGAAAGCTATAACGCCTTCTTGCCACGCGATTCTGCCACGGTTCCTGCCTACTTGCCTACTTTATTTAGCACCATATTACCCGATGCCATCAAGACCGGGAACGGCTGCTGAACCTTGACGGTTTTCAGGTTGGTGGTTGTGCCCCGGAGAGACCCGGGCACCCCTCGGCAGCTGCCGACACCCGGCCCCCGATACCCGGCCTCCGGGGACCCGCATGAAATCCCGCCATGCGATCCACAAACAAAACGGAGACACCGTCTCCGAATCTCAACTCTTCACGAGTCATTTCACCCGCGTCAGTGGTTTAGTGGTAAAATCCATCGTTGCCATCGATGGGCCCCGCGTTCGATTCGCGGCTGACGCATTTTTGGACGTGTGTTGGATTTTTGGTGTTGTGATTTTGGGGAGGAAGACAATCACACCGCATTAAGGGTGTGAGGGGGCGAGGGTGTGTTTGCTGGTGTGCGGTGGCGTAAGCTCAGTGATTGGGGTGCGAAGTTGGGATGATGGAAAGTTGGGGAAGAAACGGCGCAAGGGGAGCATCAGTCCATGCAGGCGGGCCTTATCGACTATCAACCGGGATGCCACTGGCGGCATTCAGTGGGGGATAGTTAACGGCGCATTGTTCCAGATTCCATTCTCAACCAGGGGCAGGCGAATTTCATCAAGCCCGAATCAAGGTTGGGCATGTGTTGCCACGATTGAATTGGCGAGATGCCATGCTCGAGCCATGTTTTGGTTCGTGGGCGAAATGCGCTGGGGCATGCGGAAACACGGTCATCTGCGCCCCTACCCAGAAATGTAGAACAATGGCCATGCTGTATTCGTTGAATAGACGCGGTGCAAACGTGGCAACTCAGTTGAGGCAACAGCTCTCCATGCCAAGAATGAGAGAATCGAGCTGAAAGGAGAGAGAAGCGCAGGGGTTCTGCGGCTCTGCAGATTTCCCCAGGATTGGGCAGCCTGTCACACCGAAAGGCCCCACTTTGGCCAAGTCATCAACCTCCTGGCGTTCCCGCCGCTTGGCTTCTTGAACCCCAAAACGACCATTCGGGTTCTTGCCCACCACGCAGGGCATAGCTGTCAGATCGCGCGCCCTTGATCTTTTAGGATCTTTTAGGCATAATAAACTCACACCCAAAAACCGAACATGCTTTTGCGCGAGTTAAACCCCCAAAACCCCGCCGCGCGAACCTGAGCACCTTCCCGCTCCCCTCTCCCCGCCTAATCGCCCAACCATAATAAACCACAAACCGACCGACTGGCGATAACCAGGGCAAATCGATTTCCCTCTTCCCGACTTTCCCGGCGCAATTACACACTCTTCGCACGACACAAACTTCCAGGCTCCAGTTTCCACCAAATTCACTGCCCTCGCGGTTTTCGCGTGCCGAGTCGCAGTTCTGTGGCCTTCAGCAACCGATTTTTCGACTCTCGCAATCCTTCGATCATTTTCGCGATCTGATGCTGCATTTTGGTGACCCAAGTCGCCTGTTCCACGACCCGAATCGAAACTCGACAATTCTCAATAGTACAGTTTCCGCTTCTTCAATTGATGACAAAAACAACATGGCTTCAAAGACCTACTTCGGCCGTGCCGAGCACCAAGGCCGCCGTCTCGGTGCGGATTTCGACCTCCTTGCCAAGTGGTCTCGTGCCTGTTCCCTTGACCACCCGATTCACACGTACTACCTAACACAGCTCTCTTACGAGGATCGATCGCAACTATTCGCCGGCCCCGTCCAAGAGTTTCGCCTCGAGAAGGGCCCGAATGACACGGTTAAGCTCGAAACTATTCAAGACGAAGTCGACCGCCTCGACCCCGATGTGATTGAGATGATGCGGTCGCCCAACTACCAGCGATCCGAGGCGCGACGTTTCGAGATGTTGAACGAAATTGAGGACATACATGACAAGGCAGACGGCGCGGCCGCTTTGGCCCTATCTAGTGCGCTTCTTCGGGGCATGGACGGCCCGCCTGCCGAGAAGCTTGCGAAGCGGGTATCTGACAGGATTCTCGACTCTGCGGGCGCCAAAGTCATGGCGCGTTGGAAAGCTGTCAGGGACGGACGTCTGATGGGTATCAACAACCGAATCCCGAGCTCGCCGGAACAGACCAGTGGTGCCGACGACGACGTTCCCGCCTACAACTCAATGGATGAGACAGCAACCAGTGACACGGGTTATTCCACCACCACTAGCCGGACCATCGGTAGAAGAAAGCGAGTGCAAGGCGTAGCCCTCGACATTTCGTTCTCGCGCCGGTTTGTCGAGACCGCGCCGGCAAACGATCCGTTCGTCAAGGCAGATTCCCAGGATGATGATTCCCACTCTAGCGAGTCTGAAGACAATAACGCAACTCCGCAGCAAAAGCTTGCTACCAAGTTCATGTCTCCAAGCAGCTCCGTCCCGGACTACGGCAGCGAAACCTCGTCTGAATCCACGAATTGGAATAGCCCTGGTTGCTCGACTGGCGAAAGCCCGTCATCCCCGGACCTTGATTCCGCGATGGGCTTTTTGGATGATGCAGATGGCGGCGTCGCGCTGCTCCCCACTTGCCTCGCCGAAGAGCTGGGACTCAAGGACGAATCTCATATCGCGACCCCGACCCCTGCCTCCTATTTGAGCCATCCCCAGACTTTTGCAGGCCACCTTGGCGCTGGCTTGAGCCGAGCCTTCTTCACTGTCCCTACTGGTTTGAACGGCATGTTGGCTAATCACGCTTATGTTACTACATTCAACCCATCTCCTGCTGTGGGCCCGTCTGATACACAGGTTGCCGACAACGCCGTCGGTCGGGGGGCCGAGGCAGAAACCTCATCGAGTCCGTTCTCACCGCAGTCCAAGGTTGACAGCAACTACCCGCTGGCCGAAGAGCAGCCATGGAAGGGATTCACCTGTTACGAAGTTGCTGCTAAGTTCAGCAATGACCAGCTGCTTCCCAAGTACTGGACCACCAAGCGCGCAAAGGAGCGTTATGTTCGTCATAAGATTGGTGACTTGAAGCTGGACGATGCCAAGCTGCGCTCTGATCGCTTTTCGGGTTCTGTCGCTCGCAACCCCGTTCATATTTTCGTTGACCTCTCCAACATCATCATCGGTTTCTATGACAGCATGAAAGAGAGCCGGGGCATCCCGGTCAACAAACGTGTCATGGCCCCGGCCTTCTCGTTCAAAAACTTCGACACCATCCTCACCCGCGACCGAAATGTCGCCAAGAGGGTCGTCGCAGGTTCCTTGGCCAACTCGTACAGCAAGCGCCGGCCTGAATATATGATGCAGGCCCAAGACCTCAAGTACGAAATGAACATCCTGGAACGCGTTCCCAAGCCCGCGTCGCCTGTGCGCAAGCGCAAGCCGAAGGCCGGAGCCCGCGACTTGGACGCACCCACGTCTGGAGCTGACACTTCAGGCGAGGACTGCTTTGTGGGACCGATGAAGCACGGAGAGCAGGGCGTGGACGAGTTGCTCCACCTCAAGATTCTTCAGAGTGTTATCGACAACAAGCCTGCCACCATGGTGCTCGCCACGGGCGATGCTGCGACAGCGCAGTACTCGGATGGCTTCAAGAAGAACATCGAGCGAGTACTTGCCTACGGCTGGAACATTGAACTGTACGGCTGGAGCCGCAACATCTCATCCGCCTGGCGCGAGCCTGAGTTTGCCGAACAGTGGGGCCACCAATTCAAGATCATTGAGCTTGACGGATTCTGCGAGGAGCTTTTTGACATGGCCATCGAGTCATTGGAGCAGTAAACTCCCTCCTCAGCGACATCGCAGCACATGTTCTGGATTGCCACCTCAGCTTTCGGTACCTGTCATAATGTGATGGCGGCGATGATACGACGCACATTCCGACACATTTATTTCTACTTTTCGGGGTCCTCAATCTTGGGGGTCTGATGCAGCTGTCTGGACGAGCATTGTTGGCTCGTTCCACCATTGGCATGCAATCTCGACCAACAAACCGACTCATTTTGATTTGACTTTTCGACACTTTTTCGAGTTCATGCACTTTTTTTTCTTATCCATCTTAACGTATGCAGCGCCAACACATTGGCACATTTTGGTTCACCGCCACCAGACTCGCTTGCTACGAGAGTTTCGATCAATATGGCCCCTCGACGGTTCCTTCGCCGGCACCTTTTGATCTACTCTCGACCCTCGCTCTCAGCAACAATATCGGACCGTTTTAAAAATTAAGCAATGAGCCACCCGGCACTTTGGCTGCTCTTGCTCCCCGATCACACTCGTCCTACCGCTCTGCGGACGACGCCAGATGAGACGTCAACTCAGCAAATTTACAACACCGAGTCGTCCGCTTTCTCGCGACAAAACCGAAACACGGCTCGCAATACACAAAGAAAATCACAAAAAAACGAAACAAAAAAAAACAAAAACATTACGACTGATGATTGATGATGACCACAGCATTCAATAGCCGACAGGTGCAACTGGGAAGAAATCCCGAAGTGGCGCATGCAATGCCCACAGCAGGCCTAGTCGGAGCACGATCCAAGCGCGGGACGACGTTGATGACCATACTTACTTTCCTGTTCCTCACCGATCCATTGGGTTCTTGGTTTTCCTCGCTCTGTGTTTCTTACACACGGTCGGAATACACGACGGGAGAAGGGAACGCAACATTGGCCATGCGGAGAGCGGCCTGCGCCGAGGGGGAGGAAGCATACAGTGGGGTAATGGCATCCAGTGGGAGGGCGCGGCATTTGGCGTCACTCGGTTGGGAGATACCCCTGCATATCTAGGTTTTTGTTCTTCTCTTTTCCCTTTCTTTTTTTCTTTTACGCATCTGATTGGGATGGGATGCCTCGTCAGGAGGGGGGTGTGGTTGGGCTGGAGAGAATCTTTGTTTTTCTTGTTGCGGACTGGGTTGGACCTCCCTCCCCGTTTGGAGCGGCGGAGGGACCACACTGGGCACTTAGGCAAGTCACTCGGGATGGATACAGCGGCATACTTCTTTTGCGCGTGGTAGAACAGGAAAGGATAGGCGTTCTGGGTTCTTCGTAATCGGGCGGTTTCTCAAGTTTTTTCTTCTTTTTCATTTCTGCACTTCTCGGCGGGAATGGATCTTCTCATGGGCATCGCATCATTGCGTGGGTATGATACCAGGGGGGAAGCAAATTTGTCGATACCTTGGGTCCCGGTCTTGGGAGCCGACGTTGGTGCGTGTTTGTCTCGACGACACGGCGGACAGTGGATGGCCCTGCTTGTGGATAGAGACGCCCCCCCTTTTATTACCTTGGTTGGGGTATGATCCTGGTTGGACGTGGTCGGCTCGGGTGGACTTGAGGCACACCTGGGCTTTTGACGAGGCTGCCATTAGTGTGGACCAGTCGTAATCTTGCTAAGGGCATGAGTGATGCATGGCTATCGCTGGCGTCGTGGGCGGGCCGCGTGCATGATGGCATGGCATGGACATAGAGGACATAGCATCCAGAATGGTACACAAAATGGGTCGTCATATTCTTTCCGTGCTGTTGATGGCGAGTTTGTGTTCAACGCAATGTTCCTAATAACCACCCACCCTGAGGTCTTTGTTTATGGAGATGATGGTCCGCATTGTTCTAACCCAACCTGTAAATAATGTAAACGTGGGCATGGGGTGTCCCATATCGGGGAATTGCTCTATGGTACGGTCTATATCCATCCCCTGTTTAACCTCGATTCTCAAAAAGCAGAGTACCTCCCACCCCGGGTATCCAATGCATCCGCCAACACCTCTCTATGCACCCCTAACCATCTACACCGCCATAACCCCCACCTCCTGACTCTCCCGTGCCTCCCTCCTCCCCTTCCCCAACTCAATCATCACCCACTCATACACCGCCCACTGCACCGCATTCACAATAAACGCCCTTACGCTGCACACTCCCAGCCCCCTAAAAAACGGCCGCACCCCACCCTCCCGGTACGTCTGGCGCGCCACCTCCCACGCGCCGAGCGGCCTTCCCCGGCCCTCGCCACCACCACCACCACCCCCAAGTAGCGGCGCCCTCTCCCCACCCCCCAAAAACTGCGTCTGCACCCTCGTCTTGACCACATCCAACGGGAAGATACTCGCCCACGTAATAATCCCCGCCAGCCCCCCGCACAGCAACACCCGCGCCGCCTCCATACCACCACCACCACCACCATCCCCCATCCCAGAAACAGTAGAGGCCGGCGGCATGAAGCCGCGCATAGCGCGCGAGCAGAGCTCGTAGCCCCAGAAGTAGAAGCCGTAGCCGATGGTGTCGCGCAGGGCGGTGACGGTGCCGCCAGCGTAGAGGGCGCGGGGGCCGTGTTGCTGGAGGAGGTGTTTGGTGATGTGCCAAGAGGAGGAGGAGGTCGACGTGGATGTGGTGGGTGGGGGGCGGTGGTTAGGGGTTGGGCGGGTGTGTGTTGGGATTTGCAGCTGGGCGCGGCATTTGACGAGCTCGGTGGGGGTGGAGACGGCCCAGGTGGCGAGGCCGCCGACGGCGCCGGCGAGCCAGGTCGTGAGGAGGTTGGTGCCGCGGGCTTGGGTGTCTTGCGGTGTGCTGCCTCCTCCCGTGTCGCATCCGGAGAGCTGGTTGAGGAAGGCCTCGGTGCGGTTGTAGGACACGAAGAGCAGCGCGTTGAGGGCGCCGTAGCCTAGGACGGGGGCGGCTGTGCCTAGGAGGAAGGGGCGGGCATAGCTGTGGGTGAGGGATGTTGATGGCGCGGCGGAGGGAGGGGTGAGTGGAGAGGACGGGGACGGGGACGGGGTGGTGATGCCGGCTTGGAGGCGGACCTTGAGCACGTCGAGCGGGTTGCCGAGGATGATGCCCGCCGCGCCGGAGATGTACCCGGCCCAGAAGTCGGCGGACATTTACTCTTATACTATATTAGGTTGGGAAGTGAAGTAGGCGGAAGATGGGTTTGGGGGAAGTAATATGAAGCAGATGGTGGGGTTGGGAAGACGGCGGCGGGCTGTGGGGGGCTCGATCGACACAATGCCGAGGTTCCCCGGGCTGTCTGTTTCCGGAGGTTTATTGTTGATGTTGTGGACAGAGGCTTGCCGAGGTTAATTCATTCCTTAATAAAGGGCTAAAAGAGACCCACGCCCAAGCACAAATCAAGAGAGACGGCCGAGATGTTCAAGAGGACACCCATTTTTGATATTTTGTAAGGTTGGCCTGCCCACTACTCCGTATGAACTACCTACGCTTGGCATGGTGGGCTGGATGGAGCCACCTTCCCGTCGGTGGAGTGAGATTGACGAGAGCGTTGAGAGAATTATTACTGTGTAATACTTTGGAGTGGTGGGGTTGGTGGGGTTGCTCGGCTGAGTGGAGGTCAGTCGGTTCATGTGGGAGAGTCCCTGCCAAGACCCGACCGCAGGAAACCAGAGACACGTGAACCATGCAAGGATCCGCAGCCACGAGGCCCACGAACGTCAGCCTCGAGTATCTCAACACGCTGTGATCCCCAATAATGTACCACTAACACTAGAAGACCTGTTTAACGTAGTTCTCCCCTTCGGGATGTGTCGACAACCCACTCGTGAGGATGGTGTTACGGCTGCGAAGTCACCGATTACCAGCGCCTGAGCATACATTAAATGTAAGTCAGAACGGGCACCGAGCGTAACGAGTGCACTTTTTTTTAAGAAAATAAAAAAAATAGGGTTGCTTCTCTGAATAAACTATTTAAAATAAAGTAAAGAATACCTACCTATAGCAATGAGATCTTCTGGATGAATGCTGTGGTGTGCAAGGGATGCTTGGTCACTTTGGTGAGCTGGCTGTCTTACTCGCAAAGTACTAATTCAGATGGCAGTCAAGCGGGTTGCTGGACTCTCACCCATTGAATTTTGGTTGTTGTGCATCCAAATCGGGCAATGGGGTTGGCACTTACAAGTAAAGTGGGCTTTAAATGGTGGCCTTGGCGCAGTGCCGCGGTCATCTGACACCGTGGGGAAGGCGCGCGTTGCTGCCTGAGCTGAACGCGTCCCTCATCAACACAACCGAGCCCGCCCTTTCCAGCTGCCGCGATTGAGCTCTGTGTTAATTTATTGGGTTCGACATCTCATCAAACCTCTCCAGATTTCTTATAACACTTGCCGAGAATTTAGAGGGAGCTTGATACCCGTGCCAACATGTAAACTCATTCACCCCACCGCGCTTGTGTATCGCCTGTGACTGACTGACTGTCCCCGACAGGACGGCTTCAACGTCAACCACGCCAGCCACGCCAGCCACCCCCGCCGCGAACAAGGAGAACCTCGTCTTTCGTAGCCGCTTCCCAACACCCCAATCTCTCGACCGCCTACATCGACCATTCAAATGTCCCGGTTCCGCAACGCGCACCGTCGCAACGGACCGCCCTACTCGGAAGCGGAGGAGGGTTGATTATGGGGGTGCCGACGGGGAGGCAGACGCCGACAAGCCCTACACCAATGCGGATCGTCTTGCTCTAGCAAACCGAGACGCCAACCGATTTCCTGTGTTTAAAGCCAGGGACAAGGACAAGATCTTTCGCAAGGCCTTCTCCGTCCCCTTCGCCAACAAGGACAACGCTGCATACAATCCGAATCGCCCCCCTCCAACTTTAGGACTGAGACAGGGGGCAGTGTTTATCGCGAAGCCCCTGCACGACCCATGCGGCGAGTTTGCTATTGTGCTCCATGACCCGACAGTCGACGACAAGCCCAAAGAGACGTCCACACCCGAAGAGAAACAAAAGGAAGCCGAGGCTCCATCGAAGATTGATGCGCCATTGATGCACAAGAGCCTCGCCGAGATTCTCGGCATCAAGAAGAAGGTCGAGGGCGAGCATCCCCGGGTCCCGGTTGTCATTGATCCAAGGCTTGCCAAGGTACTCCGACCCCATCAAATTGAAGGCGTCAAGTTCATGTACAGGTGTGTTACGGGCATGATCGATGAAAAGGCAAACGGTTGCATCATGGCAGACGAAATGGGTCTCGGAAAGACCCTGCAATGCATCACGCTTCTCTGGACCCTGCTGAAGCAGTCTCCTGATGCCGGCAAGTCCACCATTCAGAAAGCTATCGTTGCCTGCCCTTCAAGTTTGGTGCGGAACTGGGCGAACGAGCTGGTAAAGTGGCTGGGTGCTGACGCCATCACGCCTTTCGCTATTGACGGCAAGGCGTCGAAGGAGGAACTGACCCGCCAGCTTCGCCAGTGGGCCATTTCTACCGGCCGTGCTGTCACTCGCCCGGTCATAATCGTGTCATACGAAACGCTTCGCCTCAACGTCGAAGAGCTCAAAAATACGCCCATCGGCTTGATGCTTTGTGACGAAGGGCATCGTCTGAAAAATGGAGACAGCCAAACTTTCGGCGCACTAAACAACCTGAATGTCTCACGACGCGTCATTCTGTCTGGTACACCGATCCAGAACGATTTGTCCGAGTACTTCGCCCTCATCAGTTTCGCAAATCCTGATCTGCTTGGAACCCGGCTGGAGTTTCGCAAACGCTTTGAGCTCCCTATTTTGCGTGGACGTGACGCCGATGCCTCTGAAGCTGATCGGAAACGCGGCGACGAGTGCCTTGTCGAGCTGCTTGCGATTGTGAACAAGTTCATCATCCGCCGCACCAACGACATTCTGTCCAAGTACCTTCCCGTCAAGTACGAGCACGTGGTGTTCTGCAATTTGGCACCATTCCAACTGGCGCTCTACAACTATTTCATCACTTCCCCAGACATTCAGGCACTTCTCAGGGGCAAGGGTTCCCAGCCACTCAAAGCTATTGGTATGCTCAAAAAGCTCTGCAACCACCCCGACCTGTTGGACCTTGTGGCCGACCTGCCGGGCTGCGAGAAGTACTGGCCGGCCGACTACGTCCCCAAGGAGGCCCGCGGTCGCGACCGCGACATCAAACCGTGGTACTCGGGCAAAATGCAAGTCCTCGCCCGCATGCTCGCTCGCATCCGCGCCGACACCAACGACAAGATCGTGCTCATCAGCAATTACACTTCCACTCTTGACCTATTCGAGCGCCTCTGCCGATCTAACAACTACGGCTGTCTGCGCCTCGACGGCACCATGAACGTCAACAAGCGCCAGAAGCTTGTGGACAAGTTCAACGACCCGGACGGTCCCGAGTTTGTGTTCCTGCTGTCCTCCAAGGCGGGTGGTTGCGGCCTCAACCTGATCGGCGCCAACCGCCTTGTCCTCTTCGACCCCGACTGGAACCCGGCCGCCGACCAGCAGGCGCTCGCCCGTGTGTGGCGTGACGGGCAGAAGAAGGACTGCTTCGTCTACCGCTTCATCGCCACCGGCACCATCGAGGAGAAGATCTTCCAGCGGCAGAGCCACAAGCAGAGCCTGAGCTCGTGCGTCGTGGACTCGGCCGAGGACGTGGAGCGCCACTTCAGCCTCGACAGCCTGCGCGAGCTGTTCCAGTACCGCGCCGACACCCGGAGCGACACCCACGACACCTTCAAGTGCAAGCGCTGCCGCCCGGATGGCAAGCAGTACATCAAGGCCCAGGCCATGCTGTATGGCGATACCAGCACGTGGAATCATTTTATTAATGAAGGGCTCGAGGTGATCCAGGATCATTTGCTCAAGCAGGAGTGTGGGGCGGAGGAAGTCAGTGCTGTGTTCCAGTACATTTCTCATTGAGCACTTGGTTTGGTGTTATTGATGCGAGTTGGTGTTTGGTGGAGCTGGGTGTGTTGCTGTTCTGGGATTTGCTTTGTTTGGGAGTTGAGCGCTGTTGTTGCTGTGCTGCTGCGGAACGCCGCATTCGTTTTTTTTTTTTTTTTTTTTTTTTTTTGCCAAAATGATAAATGACGAGATGTTCACGAGACATAGATAGCGAATGAATGGGGGTTTTGCGAAATGAGACTTGCACATTGTTTACTCAACTCTCTCTCCAGCGCGTCATTGATAGGTACCCAATGATTATCCTGCTACGATTACAACTCATCCTTCACACTTGCCGTCTCGGTCACAGCCTCCTCTTCGAACCGCCTACTCTTGGGGTTCTTCTCCACCTTTGCCTTTGCCTCCTGCTCCTCCCTTCTCCGCCTCGCCAGCGCGGCGATCTCCTCGTCGTACTCGGTCCACTCGGGCACCTGCCGGCGCGCCCGGTCCAGCTTGGGCTCCTTGGTCTGCGGGTTGTTGCACAGGTCGATGGTGCGGGCCTCCTGGAGGGTGTCGTCGCTGCACCACGTCTCGCACCACAGCCACTCCTGCGGCAGGCTATGGATGGGGATCTGGAACTGCATGTGGTTGGGCAGGTCCTGGTCCAGGTTGGCGAGCGAGTTGGGGTCGGCCGAGAGGGCGTGGTACTGCTGGCGCAGGCGGTCGCCGGCGGCCAGCTCGCGGAAGCGCCGCAGGTCGACGGCGTAGAGCGCGCTGATGTGGTAGGGGTGGCCCTTGAGGTAGTTGGCCCAGTAGCCCGTCTTCCAGAACCGGAACCCCTCCATCTCGGTGCGCGAGTCGCACATGGGCGTGAACCCGTACGGCGCCCCCTCGAGGTCCAGCGTCGCCAGCTCGTGCATGTCGGTCCGCACGATCTGGTCGGCGTCCACGAAGATGACCTTGTCGAGCGAGAGCGGGAACAGCACGTCGAGGAAGAGGATCTTGTACCCCCAGATCTCGCGCTGCTTTTCTTTTTGCTGCCGCAGCCAGTGCGGCCATTTGTACGTCACCATCTCGTACGAGAAGTTGTATTCGGCCGCGAGGTGCGGGATGAAGTCCTTGAAGGAGGGGGATAGGAACTGCTCGATGAACCAGAACTTGACTGTGTGGTTGGTGTGCCGCATGACCGAAACCATCATGATGTTGAGCATGCGCTCGTAGAGGTGGCCGCTGGCGACCGAGAAGATGTTGATCTCGGCGTGCTGCGTGGTGGCGAGCGAATTGGTGGTTTCGGCGGCGGGCTTGCCGCGGCCCAGGAGACCTTCAGCAAACTTGAGGCCTTTGGAAACAAAGTCCATGGCGGCGCCGGCGGCGCCGGTGGCGGTGTCGGTGTTGGCTTTTTCGAGGACGTCTTCCTCTTCCATGCCGGGCCTGCGTCTCAGGCGAGGGTAGAGCGTCGTGCCCTGGAAGTCCATGAGTGCAATTTCGTCCGAGTCGTCGCCGGGAACAGGCGTCCAGCCCTCGGCGCCGAGGCTTTCCATGGTGAAGATGTCGGAGCTCCGGCCTTCCTCTAGCCGGAGATTGTAGACACCTGGGTTGGCCTTGAACTGGAAGAAACCGAGATTGGCCATGATGATGGTATCGGCAAACTGAGAGTCTTGCTCGGTACCTAGGACAAGCTGCACACCCCGAGGCGGCTGACCTGCCGGCAGCTCACGGGAGTGGCCTTCGATCAGGATGTTCTCCAGCTGGTAGACAGCCTCGATGTGATCAGTACCCCTCTTGGCCTTGATGTCCTTGATGCGGAGATTGTCCAAGTCATCGACCGACACCTTGGATGTAACGAGCCATGCGGGTGGCACGTCCATGCCCGCGACGAGGAGCGTGTCTTGAGGTACGCCCGCAAAGTTGGCCGAAAGCGCCTTAACCTTGCCATGGTCGTCAAAGCTAGGCGACGACTCGAGGACGTAACGGTAAAATCGCTTGATGGGAAGCTCCCCAAGCTCGTCCGCAGGGTTGAGGAAGACTCGGAGATGGACACCCTCAAGCTCTGACAGCACCTTCAGCACGGCAGCCCACTTTTGGCCTACCTCGCTAGCGGGGTTGATGACGGCAACAAAGAAGATGGTTGCCGTGGAGCTATCACCGACCTGGAACGACGTATGCGCCCCCTTCAATTCATTAAAAGCAGCCGTCCTGGCCGAGGATGCCTGGTCAAAGATACCCTGAGGAAGATCCGAGATGCCAGAGAGTGCAGTGACAGAAGTCAGCTTAGCCGCATCCAATGGGCTCAAAATCTTGTCGCCCAGTCCCAGGTCCTCGACGGCCTTATAAACTGGCAGGATCCGGCTTGCGCGCTCAGCTTCGAGGAACTGCACGAAGTCCTCCTTCTTGAACTCTTCAGCCGACACGATGGGGCCAGCCACACGGCCGTTGAGGATCAGTGCATTATCGCCCTCTTTGAGGCTGACATCAGCAATAAAACTAGCCAGAGAAGCATCGTAGGCGGGATCAGCTTCGGCTTTACCACTTTCGAGGATTGTCTCAAGGTCAAGAAGCTGGGTAGCTGCCGCCAGGTCGCCCTCACGGGCCTTGATGCGTTGGGTGAGCTGCGAGGCAGGGCGAGCGACGTCCTTAGGGTTGTGCACAATGTCGACGCGGACGCCCGAGTGTTCACTGCGGAACTGAAGCGCAAACAGGAGCAGCTTCTGGCCCTCAAGGCTATCTAGGTCCGCGATGACCGTCAGGGCGGCCCAATCTTCTTTGGTTGATTGGTCATCAGCCTTGATAACCGGCACCTTATCGAAGACATTGTGATGCTCGGTGTACACCTTGTTCACATTGAGCACCTTGAGGTCTTTGGCGTCCTCGGGGAAGATGAGCGTGTTGCGCCTCGTGATGGCGTTCTCTAGGAAACGGCCGGGGATCCAGGTGTCGTCATTGACCTGTCCGAAGTAGGCTGCCTGTTGAAGAGTCTGCAGATCGCCCATGAGCTTTTGATTCATGGCTCGAAGCCAGTTTTCGTCCCGGGGAATTGCGAAGCCATCCATGAAGACGGAAGGAACATCGCCCCCAGCACGCAGACGCTCCACCCAGTGCTTAGCCAGATGGATTTGCTTTTCGTGGCTCTCGGACGTGAAAATCTCATTGAAAGATAGCACGGTAGACTCTGGTCGTAGTGGGCGGTCTTTGATGGCTTCGTTGAAGATGCTCTCGTCAGGCTTAGTAGTCTTTTGATGTTCGAGCGACTTCTCGAGATAGGAGGCTGCTGTGGAAAGGCCGTGAGTCTCCAAGAGGTAGTAGACGACTTTGGCCTGCTCAATGGCCTCTCCCGTGGGGGTGAGCGGAACCAAGCCGAAACGGATTGGGACGAGCCGCTTCATGAAAGACAAGAGCTGTGTCGTGACCATTTTGACATCCTCGGGCTTGGTGAAGTCCACAGGGACAACCAGGTTAAAAATGTCCTTCCGGATTTGGGGCAGGCCTTGGCCAAAGTGCTGCATCAAGGCCCAGATGCTCGGAGCAAAATCCTGGTACCGCTTGTCCTTTTCGATGTTGTTCAGCCAAACAATAACGCGGCCATCTTCAATCTCGTCGCGCCAGTCGAAACGTCGCGGCTCTTCGTCCCCCGACTTTGCCAGGGCAACATCTGTGTGTCCCAGCAAGGATATGGCTTGTTGACCGGTAAGGCCAAGGTCAAGAACACCGTTGATCAGCCTGCGCTCTCGTGTGAGCAAGTCGACGAGCCCGAATGGTTGAATTTGGCGCTCGATCAGCTGAACGCCGTTCATCCACAGCACATTCATGCCTTCGGGGACTAGGACCTTCCGGTTATCCTCGTGCTCGGCTCTAAACTCAGCAGAAACGTTGTGGGCCCCGAGGGAGGTCGAGTACTTGGGGAAGTCCTGGGTGAGCTTGAGCAGGGTCTCAAATGGTGACTCGCTTTGCATAATAAAAGACGCGGCCTTCATGCCTAAGGATGCAAGCTCAGACTTCTCCAGCGGCTTGATATCGGTGACCTCCTCGTCGTCAAGCACGACTTCGGAGGACCCGATGGGCTTCTGGGCCTCGTCTCCGGACGCTTTGGCGGCGCCAGTGTCTCGGTCGTCAATGACAATGTAGTCTGTCCGTTTGAGAGTGAGTTCTACTCCGTAGCCATTGACAGAGAGCGCTTCGCTCGGATGAGCTGGGCTTCTCCTGTATCTGACTCGGTACACGCCCTCCCCACTTTGAGCTATCTTCATGGCGGTTTCATGGTACGTGCCAAAGTCCGACGCCGTGATATCGGCGTAAAGGATGACATCACGGGCGCCAGTCCCAAACTTGCGATCAAACGGCAAAGGCCGTCCCTGGTTGTTCTCTTTTACTGCCCTGTGTACGTCGCCAAGCGCAGGTGTGCAGTACTGTTTACCGTCCACAAAAAACCATTGCCCACATCCGTCCTGGTCTTCGGAGAGAGACGGTTCGACCGCAGTTGCGTAGTATTGATAGTGCGCCTCCACCCGAGGCGCTGCCGTTCGCATCGAGAGGGCCAGCTTGAATGTCGACAGTGCCTCCCCGTCCATATGCCCATCGTCACGCAGAACTTGGATAAACTTTTCATATAGCGCCTTGTCCGTCTTGGCTTCGACGAAATGCCCTTTCGCAATTCGGTCGAGGAGGGAGAAGTAGACTGTCGCATTCTCGGAAGCTGCCGTTTCTCTGGGAGCATGTGAGCTGTGGTTTCAATAGCAACCGGGAGCAAGAAACCTACAGCAACTCAACAAGGTAAGGAGGCGAGGGAAATGCTGCTTTCAGCGCAACATTGACCGAGGGCGAGGCAGTGACGTGTGTCGAGGGAAACCAGGATGCGGTGAGGAGGACCGCAATGCCCCATGGGAGCTGCGAGAGTCGGAGCATGGCGCTTGCAGCTGCCCACGGGCAGTATCACCAAAAGTACGAGTGTTGCTCGTTGTACTCTGCAATAGAGTAGAGGAATTCGTCAAGATCAAGCAGTTTCGTCCCTAGGTTTCCTCCAATAGAGAGATCCCCCGGGGTTTGTTGCCACGGTGGTAGTTGCCGGAAATGTGCTGTGATCAAGATGCTTTACACCATCGAAACCTGAGACTTGAAAGTGTAAATGCCGGAAAATAGTAGATTTGGTGGGCACAAAGCGCCTATGAAGGCTCCTGTTCTTCTCGCCCGCTCTTTGTGTCTGTACATATACATCTGCTCTGCATCTAGCAGGTTGGTGGGGCGTGGTGGAAGCTGCGTCTCATGTGCTGTTTAAGCTTCTGGACACATTGAACAAGAGCCCAGCCAATTACCAGCCAATAATCTCGGAGCTTCGAGTCCCCCTTCGTCAGAGGCCCGTGCTGATCCCTGAAGTCTCAACTCGCCAGGCCAGGCCTTGGACGGGATTCAGGTCCCCTCAGGAGCTCAAGTGGGCCCGGAAAATTAAATGTGCGTTTGGGCGCCTGAGGTTCGCCCGCCATTGAACCCACATCTCGCAGTGAGATGCCACGGTTCCCAATGATTTGATTGACGGCGGATAGGACTACCAGCAGCCGGCCCCGACTCCTTGAACTACCACCCACCCCGCTACCCATAACTACCCGGCTGCTGCTCGACGTCCGAGCATATTTCGCGAATCGAGCCACGGCATCTACCCTCGCCGACAATCTTGCACACGCCCTACTTCGATCCCCAGTTGATGTCGGGAGCCTACCAGGCCTCGGGTCCCTTGAGCCAAGATGCAGGCCTCCTCGGGAATGCTCACAAAGGTATGTCTCCTTGCGATAGTTTCGTTTCTGCCTTGTTACGCAATGCGCTTCTGCTGCGCGCTGCCACAAAACTGCTGCTGACCTATGTTATAGTTTGAGTCCAAGTCGTCGCGCGCAAAGGGCATCGCATTCCACCCTAAACGGTCCGCACCTCCCCCACCTCCACGCCTTCACGAGTTCCCCCCCGCCAGTTGCACCGCCAAACTAATACTCATATTCCAGACCATGGATCCTCGTCTCCCTCCATTCGTCTACCATCCAACTGTGGGATTACCGCATGGGCACCCTGATTGACCGATTCGAAGAACACGATGGCCCGGTCCGCGGTGTTGATTTCCACAAGACACAGGTGAGGGCGCACGGGCAGGACAGATACGAGGGCGGCAGTTTGACTGACACCGTGGTAGCCCCTCTTCGTCTCGGGTGGTGATGACTACAAGATCAAGGTCTGGTCGTACCAGACCCGCAGGTGTCTGTTCACGCTGAATGGGCATCTGGATTATGTCCGCACCGTCTTTTTCCACCACGAGCTTCCCTGGATTGTCAGCGCTAGTGACGACCAGACTATTCGGATATGGAACTGGCAAAACCGCTCTCTGCTATGCACAATGACAGGCCACAACCACTACGCCATGTGCGCCCAGTTTCACCCCAAGGATGATCTCGTCGTCTCGGCCTCGCTCGATCAGTCAGTCCGAGTTTGGGATAGTATGTGGCTGCCTCCCGCCCCTAGCCTACCTAGCACCACACTAACAGAACCACACAGTTTCCGGTCTCCGCAAGAAGCATTCCGCCCCCACATCCATGTCCTTCGAGGACCAAGTGTCCCGCGCCAATGCGAATCAGACCGACATGTTCGGCAACACCGATGCCGTTGTCAAGTTCGTGCTTGAGGGTCACGACAGGGGCGTGAATTGGGTGGCTTTCCATCCTACTATGCCATTGATTGTCTCGGCGGGAGACGATCGCCTGATCAAGCTGTGGCGTATGAGCGAGACCAAGGCGGTACGTAGCCCTGACGTTGCTTTGTTCTGAGATTCGCCGTCCTATACTAATATTCAACAGTGGGAAGTCGATACCTGCAGAGGCCACTTTCAGAATGCCAGTGGCTGCCTGTTCCATCCCCACCAGGACCTCATACTGTCCGCGGGTGAGGACAAAACAATTCGTGTTTGGGACTTGAACAAGCGGACTGCTGTCCACACCTTTAAGCGTGAGAACGACCGATTCTGGGTCATTGCAGCCCATCCAGAAATCAACCTTTTCGCTGCTGGTCACGACAAGTATGGGAGCCCCATCTGCTGGTCAAGTGGCACAATTTGCTAATTCGAGATAGTGGTGTGATGGTATTTAAACTTGAGCGCGAAAGGCCAGCATCCGCCGTCTACCAGAACTCGCTGTTCTACATCACAAAGGACAAGTGTGTCAAGTCCTACGACTTCCAGAAGAACGTGGAGTCGCCCACACTCCTCTCGCTTAAGAAGCTCGGCAGCCCCTGGGTACCACCCCGCACCGTGTCGTACAACCCGGCCGAGCGCTCAGTTTTGGTCACATCCCCGGCTGACGGCGGCACCTACGAGCTCGTCAACCTCCCTCGCGACGGTTCTGGCGCTATCGAGCCGGCAGAATCAAAGCGTGGCCAGGGCAACTCGGCCATTTTTGTTGCCCGCAACCGATTTGCCGTTCTGAACACATCCACACAGACGGTGGACATCAAGGATCTGACCAATAATACGACGAGGTCTTTCAAGCCGCCTGTTGGAACAAGCGACATCTACTTTGGCGGTACTGGAAACCTCCTCATCATCACCCCGACCGCGGTCCACCTTTACGATATCCAGCAGAAGAAGACGACAGCGGAGCTCGCCGTCAACGGCGTCAAGTACGTGGTCTGGTCTAACGATGGCCTGTATGCTGCTTTGCTCAGCAAACACAACGTAACCATCGTGACCAAGACGCTAGAGCAGGTCAGCACCCTCCATGAGACGATTCGGATCAAGAGTGCCACCTGGGACGATGCTGGTGTGCTCTTGTACTCGACCCTGAACCACGTCAAGTATACTTTGCTCAACGGCGACAATGGTATCGTCCGGACCCTCGACCAGACCGTGTACCTGGTCCGTGTCAAGGGCCGCAACGTGTACTGCCTTGACCGTGCGGCGAAACCGAGGATTCTCCAGATCGATCCCACCGAGTACCGCTTCAAGCTTGCGCTCGTCAAGAGGAACTACGAGGAAATGCTCAACATCATCCAGAACTCGAGCTTGGTTGGCCAGTCGATCATCTCATATCTGCAGAAGAAGGGCTACCCCGAAATTGCGCTGCAGTTCGTGCAGGATCCCGCCACCCGGTTCGAGCTTGCAATTGAGTGCGGGAATCTCGAGGTTGCAGTCGAGGTGGCTAAGCAACTGGATCGCCCCAAACTGTGGACGAGGTTGAGCGCAGAGGCCCTTGCACATGGCAACCATTCCATTATCGAGATGTGCTACCAGAAACTCAAGCATTTCGACAAGCTTTCGTTCCTGTACCTCACGACTGGCGACAATGCCAAGCTCTCCAGGATGGCGAAGATCGCTGAGCACCGTGGTGACTTCACCTCCAGGTTCCAGAACGCTTTGTACTTGGGCGAGGTTGAAGACCGCATTCAGATGTTCAAAGAGATTGATTTGTGTATGTATTACCGCTTTTGCATGGTGAGACCTGGCTAACATCCTTTAGATCCCCTGGCGTACATGACTGCTAAAGCCCACGGTCTGGACGAGGAGTGCCAATCCATCCTCGAGGCGACTGGTCTCACAGAGGATCAGCTCAATCTCCCCACCTTCGGCGAACCGCTCAGCCCGCCGAAGCCCGTGGTACCTACGCACCAGGCCAACTGGCCTACCAAGGCAACTTCCCAGTCTTTCTTCGAGAAGGCTCTACTTGGCCAGTTCGAGGGCTTGTCATTAGAGAACGAGCCGACGGCGGCAAACGGGCTGGGTGAGGCGGAAGATGATGCTGCTGGCACGCGAGACACCCTCGCCGAGGCCGAGGAGGACGAGGATGCCGCTGGCTGGGACATGGGCGAAGACATCGTCGCCGAGGTGGAGGAAGGTTTCGTCAACGTGGAGAGTGCCGATGCCGGTGGTGCAGGCAGCAGTGAAGCGGACTTGTGGGCACGCAACTCTCCATTAGCTGTGGACCACGTCGCCGGCGGCTCATTTGAGACGGCTATGCAGCTGCTCAACCGCCAGGTTGGTGCTGTCAACTTTGCGCCTCTCAAGCCCCGGTTCTTGGAGGTCTACCAAGCGTCGAAAACCTACCTCCCAGCGTCGGCTGGCCTGCCGCCGCTGGTTAACTACGTTCGCCGGACAGTCGAGGAGTCGGACCCCAGGAAGGTTCTTCCCATCGTTCCCCGAGATTTGGAATACCTGGCCTCCAACGACCTGCAGCGTGGCTATGACGCTATGAAGGCAAACAGACTGGACGAAGGCCTCCGGATTTTCAAGGGCATTCTGCATTCGGTACTCATCAACGCGGTGGGCAGTGACGGCGAGGTGGCCGAGGCCAAGAAGTTGGTTTTGTCGGCCGGCGAGTACGCCGTCGCCATGTCTATCGAGCTCGCGCGGAGAGCGCTCGGCGCGCCCGACGCGGTTAACCAGAACCCTCAGTTACTGAAGCGGAGCCTGGAGTTGTCGAGTTATTTTACTATCCCCAAGATCGAGGTCCCTCACCGCCAGCTTGCGCTGCTCAGCGCCATGAACCTAGCAATGCGCGGCAAGAATTACAATACGGCACTGAGCTTTGCCAACAGGATACTGGCGAACGGGGGCGCGAGCAAGATCCTGGAGAGTGTAGGTTCACCCGGACATTTTGCAATCCCCTGCGCAGAGCTAACAAGATCACAGGCTCGCAAGTTCAAGGTTCAGTGTGAGCAAAACCCGAATGACGCCGTCGAGATCGAGTTCGACCAGTTCGCCGAATTCGAAATCTGCGCGGCTAGCCACACACCCATCTACAGCGGCACCGCGCACGAGGTGTGCGCATTTGATGGATCCAAGTACCACACCAAGTACAAGGGTACCGTCTGCGCCGTGTGCGAGGTTTGCGAAGTGGGCAAGAACGGGAGCGGCCTTAAGTTGTTCGCTTGAGAATCTGGAGTGGAAGGGGGGTCTAATGGATTTAACGAGCGGCTCTTGATGAAATTAGCCAACAAACTCCTCGGCGGGGCTTTACGGGGCGGAAAAGTCTGGCGGCTAGAATAGCTGATTATGGCGAGGCGGGCAAATGTCTGGTATGTGGAGTATGGGCCTAGTCGTTGTAGCAAAGCAGAAGAAGCGTGTGATCAAGATCCTGTTGCCTTTGAGTCCGCAACGCCGTTATTATTATCAAATGCATGGACTCCTTATCTCGTTACGAGATCTATGACCGATGATATGCATATCAATACATAATAGAACCCACTAGACGATCGTCTCTAGCTGGCGGGCATAACCCAAGGTATTCTCGATCACCATTTGGCTCATCTCCTTCTCCTGCTCCTCCTCACCCGTCTCTTGGGCCGAGGGGAAGAAAATCTGGCCGTCCTTGACGATCCAGCCACGGCTGCGCGCAAACTCGACGACGGCGCCCTCCGACTCGAGGAACAGAAGCGACTTGGTCGAGGACAGAGGGAGCGAGGGATAGGCGCGCTCGCTGGACGAAGCGATCTCGGAGCGAATCTGGGAGGTGAGGATCTGCAGCAACACCATCATCGTCAGCATCATCCCCCGGGAGAACATAATCGTAAGTTAGGGGACACAGGAAATGCTGCGGAGAGACGAACCTCGGAGAACACGCCGAACTCCTCGCACGGCACCTCGCCCTTCTTCATAGCCTTCCACACCCGGTCATAGCTCCCCTCCATCAGCCACCGCTCCAACCGCACCGGATACCCCAGGTAGCGATCCCCCTCCACATCCACCCCACCACCACCCGCCGACAGCGCCTCCAACTCGCTATGAAACTCCCCATACAAGCCCTGCGTCAACAACAACAACAAATACAGCCCCGTCACCTTATTACGCTCCCCCTCCTCACCACCCACCGGAAGGAGTTCGTAGAAGGGCCGCAGCTGGGCGACGTAGCGGGTGAAGGCGTCCGGGTCCTTGGCGCGGATGGACGCGAGCGCGCCCTGCTCGTACGTGTCGCGGGCGAGGGCCAGCAGCGCGGGCGAGGACGTCGCCGTCGGCGTCAGCGCCCCCAGCTGCAGCAGCAGCAGCTTGGCCCGCGAGAGCAGCGCTGCGGTCTCGGCGTACGGCGCTGAGGGCGGCGCCGCCTTGAGCCGGGCGAGGAGCTGGGTTAGCTCGCGGTCGGCCATTGTTGTGGTAATTTTGTTTGGTTTTTTGCTGAGTTGTTGGGTGGTGTTGTGTGGTGTGATGTGGTGTGGTGTGGTGTTTTGGGGGTTGGATCGGGAGAGCTCCGTGTTCCGAGGTGGCGAAGTGCGGGGCGGCAGCTGCGGTTGTTGGGCGTCGCGTGTATGGGTTTTCTTAAGCACTCCTGTTGATGTTGGAATATTAGTTTCGGTGGGCGGGTTGGCTAATCGAGGGTTTGTCGTGGTCGGTATCCGATGGATCGGGTGGGAAGCGATGTTGGAAGGGCGGGTGAGGCTGTCGGGCCTGGAGCTGGCGGCAGGCTGAAAGGCTGACGTGCGGTTGGGCTTGGCAGGTGTCAATGGTCTTCGCAACCTTGTCGGCTGGCGGCCACCTGACAACTCAGCTCTTTGGCTCTTTATGAACATTTATACAACACAGGAAATCACAGCAACTCGACCCGCACAGATGTCATCTTGTGGGCAGAGTACCTTAGTTTGTACACAAATTCGGTGGCTACCTATTCGCAGAGTTGTTTTTTCTTTCTTTTTTTTTCTTTAGATTTGGTACAGACGTTGTTTACCAACCTCGATCAGCGATGCCGCAATATGGAATTGTTGTGACAGCTTGGCTTGCAACCAGTAATGACCTAGCCAGCCGCCATTTATTCTGTCAGACCTCGCCGCCCTCCGGCCTTTGGTGAAGAACGAAAACAAAAAAAGAAAACGAGGGACAAAACTTCCATGTCACTGGGCCCGAAGTGTGGGATACGATAATGTGGAGCAATTTTGTTCAGGTGGCGGGCTGCGCCCGCTGTTGATAAGGTGACGAAGTGGGAGCCCCTGCGGCTGGTGCGCGTAATGGTGACGGGTTGTTCTCCCGAGTATGGACGGTCTTTCCGCGATGGAGCCGAGAAAGGCGTTCTCTGCGACTTGGTTCGATCAACCACCACAGAAGAAACCGTGTTGTTGACATGGTCCCGCGGAACTTCTGCGACACGCGAGGGCGTAAAGTTTGCAGCACGATGTCGTCTCTTTAGCAGGTAACTAGTTGCTTAGATACCTTAGGTAGGTAGGTAGGTAGTTTGGTGTATGTGATGGCTGAAGCGCAGTTCCTTGGGCCCTCAAATTTATTCTCGCATTTATTTTCCCCTGCTATCAACCACAAGCCGGGCTTTTATTCCCAGATGCTGATCGGATATATCATCATGTGTCGGCTGCAGCTGGACCCAACGGCACCGGAACGACCTGGGGAGCGATTCGTCCCCCGCGACCTTCCATGCCCGCAAGCCGCTCGTTTCCCCACTCGCGCTGCGTGTCAACTTGACCCCACCAAGACCGTTGCGAATCACGGCGTCCTGCAACACCTAACTAACTCTGCATATCGGGATTGGCACCTGTTGTTGAGTCGGAGATACAGCCACAAACTCATCCCAGCCTTCCCGTCGTATGTAATTACCGGCCTGGCCGGCGGGATCATTAGATAACCAGATCCGTGTGAATGAAACGAAATGTGCATCCAACTCGGCACTCGATCGGTGTTCTTTCTGGTGGGGGCTGATCTATTTCTGGAATCCACCTCCACAGAAGCCATGAGGAACAGCAGGGTACGCTGGGCAACAGGGGGGAACAGGGTGCATCAGGGGAGCCTTGAGGGGATAGGCGCCAAGGGGCAAGGGGTAAGGAGGGCCGGGCAGTGCATGTCCCATCGAAATCAACCGGGGCCAGTGCAGATCACAAATTCCTCAGCGAGCTCATATCCGCGACATAAAAAACCAAGAGATCTCTCGGGAAGGAGCCAAGCTCCTCTCTACCGACGTATGTAGAGAATATGACAAGCCATCGATACGCGTACCTCCGGGCGTTAAAAAACAGCAAACGGGAGAACGAGTGACAGGCGGCAACACGCCATCTCTGCTCAGCACAACCTGCAGCTGATTTTGACACACCTAAGAGGTAAGGCGGCTTGGGCGCTGCGGTCTGCTTGCACATCTCCAAATATTGTTGGCCCTTGCCTCTACCCACCCCGGCGACAGCCACAAGAAACAGCCCACTCTTCAAAAGGAAGGAAAGCGTCTCGCATTTATCTCGCTGCTCTCAACCTGTCTGATGAACTCGCCCCCCTTCCGATTTCGATCGACAACTGGTGAAAGCACCTCAGCGACCCGACGGCTAGTTTTAGTCACTGCAGAAGCGGACCGCCGGATGACACAGCGGACACCTAAGCTTGGCGCCCCTGCCCCTCTCCCGTCTGCATCCTTCTCTGCCCGCTGCTCCTGGCTAGCAGCTGTAACTGGTTGAAGCCGGGGGACTGAAAGAGGGCCGACTTGTTCTTTTTTTTTTTTTTTTTTCGCGGGGTTTGGCCGTATCGGGGCATTCACCTTCGCTAACTCCTCTGTTCATTACTTTTTAATGCAGGCCTGGGTCCGCCGCCCACCGACGATTCTTTCGCCATGTCGCAGTTTGGCGCAACCTTCGTCCCAGGGGGTTACGATGACTATTCCATGCCAGAGGTCTTCGCCCCCGCCCCTCAGAGGTGAGTCTACATAACTGCAGATTACATTTCACTAGTTAAACAAGACACCCCTCCCCCCCACAACCCAACGCCCCCCGCCCCCCCTGGTATGGAATAACTCTGGCTGCTGCCCGCGCCTTGTCGGGATCGGAAGCCGCTGCCGATCCATCTGCGCGGCAGCGCTACCGAAGCGGAGCTATTGGATGAGATTCGGTCTAGACGCACGAGGCGAGGCTGCACGGAGCGCTGGAGGCTGACACCGGTCGGGTTCGCTTCAGGGTAATGCCCGAGGTGCCCCAGAACATGCAGGAAGATATCCAGCGCATGGAACTCGAAGCCCGCGATACTGAACCGAACCGAGACGGCAAGCCGACCACCCAAACCGAGGAGGCCAAGTCGTAAGTGCTCCTCCCCCCCTTCCCGCTGCGAGAGGACAACGCCCTCTCCAACAACGTGATTGGACACCGTTTTTGGGGTGGATCAGGCTGGCTGACTGCGGCATCCGTTGGACAGCTTCAAACCCTTCCAGACCAGCGCCGCCGACTCCGCAGCCATGGACGCCCCCTCGTTTTCCCCGTTCCCTAAGGTGAAGGGCGAAAACATTCCTCCCAGCGACGAGGAGAAGGAACAGATCCTATGGCAGGCGCGCAACCTAGTGCTCCACTCCAACAATGTTTCGATGCAGGTGACCTGGGCGCGCGACACCCTCATCTGGGTCGAGATCTGCCAGGACGCGCTGGCCAGGGACTGGAAGCGGGACGGCAAGGGCAAGGAGCGACCGGCGACCCCCAAGGCCGAACACGAACTGCGCGTAGATGCTGTGAACATCCTCGACTACCTGTCCCAACAGGACCATCCCGAGGCGACCTTTATGAAAGGGAAATGGCTCGAATTTGGCAAGTTCGGGTTCCGCGAGAACAAGCGGGAGGCATACGCCTTTTACAAGAAGGCCGCCGACATGGGATACGGGCGGGCTGAATACCGGATGGGCATGCTGTACGAGAACTCCAACGACATCCCAAACGCCCTCAAGCACTACTCGCTCGGCGTCCAGCTGGGCGATTCCGCGTCCAACTACCGCCTCGGCATGATGCACCTCATGGGCCAGCACGGGTACCAGAAAGACTTCCTTCAGGGGCTCGAAATGATTCAGCACGCCGCCGACACAGCTGATGAGGATGCACCCCAAGGAGCTTACGTTTACGGCATGCTCATCGCCCGGGAGCTGCCCGACATCACCATGCCCGAGCACGTCCTCCCTTGTGATTTTGCGGTGGCCCGGCAGTACATCGAGAAAGCCGCCTATCTTAGCTTCGCCAAGGCGCAACTGAAGATGGGCCAGGCATATGAGTTGAGCCAGCTCGGCTGCGACTTCAACCCAGCATACTCCCTCCACTACTACGGCCTCGCTGCCCGCCAAGGCCAGCCGGAGGCATCGCTCGGTGTTAGCCGGTGGTTCCTGTTTGGCTACGAGGACCTGTTTCCCAAAAACGAGCAGCTGGCTTTCAAGTACGCCACGGAAGCGGCCCAGTCAGGGTTGGCAACCGGCGAGTTCGCGATGGGGTACTACCACGAGATCGGCATCCACGTCCCTAAAGACGTACGAGAAGCGCGGAAATGGTACGAGATGGCAGCCGACCACGGGAACAAAGACGCGAAAGACCGGTTGGAGTCTCTGAGCCAGTCCAGAACGCTGACGAAGGCGGACCACGAGACGACGACCCTCACGCGTATCAAGTCGCAGCACGGTTCGCAACGCGGGAAGCGGCCCGACCGGTTTGCCAAGCAGAACAGCGTACTGCCAACACTGAGCGAGGGCGATCAGAATGCCGCCACCCGTATGCCTCCCACCCACTCTAACAGGGCAACAGTAACTAACGGAATTGCAGCCGGGATCCAGTTTCCTGACCCGTCACCGAGGCCGCCGGCTTTTACCGTGAACCTTGACAACAACAACAACAACAACAACAACCTCGCGATGCGGCCCAAGTCGGCAGCTCCTTATCCTCACGAAGACCAACCGATGCCGCTCAACGGCAGGCCGAAATCAACCGCGCCGTACCCCGAGGGCGATATGCGGGGCCCGCACCTCAACCCAGCGACTCGTCAGCCTGCCGGCGCTGGTCCGCATGCCGACCGCCCGGGGAGCGCATTTGGCATTCGCCCGCTATCGCCCGGTAGCGGGCTACCTCCCGGTCCTGGCCGTGGCCGTCCTGTGTCAAGTCAATCTTCGATGGGAAACTGGGACTCTCAGGCGCCCGCTGGCTACAGGAAACCAAGCCCTGGCCCCGGAGGCCAATGGCAGCAGCCGCCCCCGCCGCAACACGATCCGCGGTATGGAGCCGGTGGGCCCGGAATCGTTCCCGCCGGTATGCCCGTCGGCGACCCCACCCGCACGCGACTCCAAAAGCCCAACCCCAACCTCCAACCAACATCCCAAGCACCCCCCTCAGGCCAGCACCGGATGGGCGGAGGTTATCCCGGCGGCCCGGGTGGCCCCGGTGGTCAACCAGGACGAGACTACGGGCGACCTGGCGCCAACAACCGCCCAGTCAGCGACAGCTACGGGCCAGCAGGCGGCGGCGGCGGTGCGCACCCGCCGGCCGCAGCCGGCCGCGTGCCCGTCCCCGCAGGCAGCAACCCCAACCTCCGTCCTCAACACGGTATGGCCGCGGGTCCGGGCGGCAGGCCGGTGTCGCACGTGGATGCCGGCCTCGCCGGGCGTGCTAGCGCCCCGCAAACCGGACAGAACGTCAGACCGGGTCCGAGCCCGGCCGGTGCGACATCGAGCCCCGGTCCAGCTGCGGCAGGGCAACGGCCCCCGCCTGCCGGCGGCGCGGGTGGAAAACCGGCCGCGGGGAATATGAGCCATCCCGACGGGAAGACCATGGGTCAGGGACCTGCTACCTTTGAGGAAATGGGTATCCCGCAGGGAAAGACGGAGGGCGATTGCGTAAGTTTTATATTTCCTCTTTGACTTTGTGAATGCTTGATTGTTCTGGTGCTAATAAGATGATAGGTGGTGATGTAACCAGCCAGCCGAAGATCGGATCTCAACCAAAACATACCGGGTCTTTGGGTTTAGTCTAGCTCAGGATGGAAGCGAAGGTCGGGGCTGGTGGGAAATGTTAGTTTTGCATTGCCCGAAATAGAAACCCGAATATAGATGTCACATTACCTGTAATCTTTTTTTCCTTTATTTTCTTCTACTTTAGTTGTTGACCATTTTTAAGTTCTGTTTTAGCTACTCTCAACCCCCCCCCCGCCCCCCTCCCCTCCCCTCCCCTTTTTGGTTTCCAATATTGGCGCTTCCATCTTACTTTACTTATTTTAATACTTTTTCTCCTTCATTCATTTCCCTCGATCTTGTATTTGTTCCAACACATACCTGCATACCTGCCTAGGACGAGGTGTAACAATGAGGCAAAACTTAAACAGAAGGAGAAACATTCTAGTATATAATAGGAATACCAACCTCCCCACTATACCTCGTTTTTTCCGCGCTTGGACTGCATCATTCATTGAACTTTCATGACATCAATACGGTAAATACCTAGTCAAATCTCTCAAAGAAAGGGGGAAACGCGCGTAGTTGAGCCAGGGGTTACATGCAAATGACGTCTCACAAAATGGTAAGCTAAACAGTCCAGGGCATGAGGGCTAGGTTTTGGCATGGGCCCAAGACCTCTCCAAACTGATGGAGCTTGAGGAACCAACCCGATTGTTAAGATACATTCACGTTTTCGACTTCACGGCCAAGCTTACAGTTTTGTTTCACGATGCAAGGCTCACTCCTCGCTCTCCTCTGCGCTGCTCTCCTCTGCGCTGCTCTCCTCTGCGCTGCTCTCCTCTGCGCTGCTCTCCTCTGCGCTGCTCTTCTTTTTTGCAGCGGGCGGCCAGTTCTTTTTATCACTTATGTTCCGCACAATCCGACCGTCTTCTGAACGCTTCCCCCGGACCAGCTCGACTGGGTGCTCGGTTTTCTCTGTCAAGACTATCTGGTAGTCTTTTCCACAGCTCGAGAGGTTCGGCGCAAACTTTGCAAACCAGAACCGCCCTTCCCCTCCGTGATCGTAGCTTGAGGTGAGTGGGAGACACCGGGAGCTGTGCGTAATGATCCTCGGCTCCTTGTCGGCGTCTTCGGTGTAGTACCCTTCGGAGTCGCTAGGGTACATCAAGGGGATCTCCCCATCTATGTTATGCATCATGATGTAGATGCCATCGGCATACCCAGACGGGTTCAGCCTCGCCACTAGCCCGTAACCGGTCTCACGCCAACCGCCCGAACGTTTTGCCCCTTTCTTCGATAATTTTTCCTCGTGGCCGTCCCCCCAGGGACCCTGCCGGCCATTTCGGCGCTCGCCGTATTCGAGCTCCCCGAGGTGGAAGAACGGGAAGCCAGGCGCATCAGCGTCGGCACTCTCGACCGATCGTCTCGATGTCTCGGACAGATTGCCAGGTTCACTATATGAAGGTTCGCGTGGGTTAACGGTTAAGTACACTCCGAGAAAACATGGCCCCATCAGTGATTCTGAAAGACGAGCCCGCTCGGCCTCAACATCTCCCCATATATGGGTTTGCTCATCCGCAAGAGATATGAGAAGACGGTAAATAAAGGGACCGTCGAATCCGATCGGGACGATAAGGTGTGATGCACTTTTCAGCTTGTCGCGAGCTTTCATGCTGTGAAAGCTCATCGAATCGACGTGTCGGACGTACTCCTCAGGTGTCAATGCTTCCAGATGGTATGTCAAACCGCTGCCCACCCCCACCCAGTCGTAAAACTCTTGGAGGTCTTGGGGATCCCTCACCTCACGGCTGAGGGTGACACTTGCTGTATTGTAATCCTGACTCATCATCTCCTTGGTGATGCTTCCGTACCTTTCCGACTTCTGCATCCACCCCTCCATGTCAAAAGACTTGAAAATGGGTAGGTCAGCGGCCGATGCTGTGTGCCAGATCTCACGGATCAAAGATTTCAAGGCTCAGCGACTCGGCACGCCATTGTATTTAATTCAGATAGAAAAATTGCCTGGCAAATGGTATTGGTTGATAGAAAAAAACACATTCGTTCCGTTACCCGTCCTTCGCAATGTGCAGTGAGATCGCAACTTCGCCCTGTGCTGTCACGCTCTAACATTGGGTGTATGATTCGGCCACCCGGCAGGGGTGGCCCACCCAAGCTTTGGCGTGCCGAGCCGAGTCAGTGAACCAAGTCTTTGACCTGTGAGACCTGGCACACGGCATCGGCCGCTGACCTGCCCAATCCGGAATTCCCAGAGTGCTCCCTCGCACCCCTGAGACCTGGCCAGGGCACTTATAGAGACCCCCTAGCGTGTTGGACCTAGAAAGACTGAACTTATAGGTTGACTGCATGTGGGTAATCTAAAGAGTTAACCTCAATGGATCTGGTAATAGCTTTTTAGGTTCAGGTAGGTAAATATTAAAGGTGTTTAGATAGCATAAACAGGTTATACTGTGGTTTTCTTAGATTACCACTTAATTAACAAGAAAGTAGACACTGGAGCTTACGTTACTGTATGAAGTTAGATAGAGTAAGTATATAATATTACCATCATTGTAATAACCTTTTTTCTAGGCTTCATATTAAACAAGGGCGACTGCCTTGCTGGAACTAAGCCTGGCCAAGCCTGTTTACAGAGAGGATTTCCTTAGGTTATTACATGATTACATCCAATGACCACTGTAGCGTTTTAATAGTTGGTTTAACAGTTTGCAGAGAAGTTATCGAAACTTCTATGTAGTAGGTCTCTACTAGTGACGAGAGAGTTAGAACGTGTTATTTTCGGTTCTCCTTGCATATATTTAGGTAAGAGAGGGTCGTTTGGGCCGGTGTATTTTTAACGTACGGGACTGACACGTGATTTTTCTCATACACAACTACAACATTGTTGAATCTATCGACCTGGGAGGTACTATAGCGCTCGAAATTATCATCTGTGACGAACCTTGTGACGAACCTGCCTAGGATCCTATCCTGTTAGGGTTCAGTGAAGGTAATCTTGCAAAGGATGCTTAGGTTCGGTGCAGCCAAAAGGTGCACAACAATAGACTTGTCTCAACAGTAGGCTTGCGAGCTTGTAGCGAACTGTAGTTGTGATTGCTAACTGGAGAACTCCCAGAGCTCTCCAGAACGAGTGACTATATACTGCTATCTGAGCTGTTGATCCCAGTGCTCCCTATGCTCCCGGGGAGCATTGGGAGCGTTGGGAGTGTAGATGCTCCCCGTGCTCCCGGGCCCTGAAGGGAGCGCCGGGAGCACTCCCTTCTGGTGCTATGATTGGTCCTATGTTTCCGTGAATGATTGGACGGGACGTCCCGCGTCCTGCAAGCCAAGACCGTACGGGTCCTAATCCGTGACAACATCAAACTGATATCTATCAAATACTGTTTCTTTTTAAGATATAGAATTCCATTCAACCCTTCCCAGGTCCCGTACCCGAACGAGCTGGCCCCGGTTCTGAACCCCAACCCTAGTAAAAGTAATACAACTTACAACGTACCATACGCGCCCGTATTTAACAGCGTTTTCGAAGGAGTTGAGCATAGCCGTACTGACTATGAGTTTCAAGGGAACTGAGCAATGCAAATGCGATATATTCAACAACATTTGATTCAAGTAATGGATCTACTTGAGGGGAAAAGAAACAGATGTGAGTTGGTAGGGTTGGGGTCATATATGGGGAAAATCACGTGTCATGGTCCCGTACGTCAAAAATACACTGTCCCAAACGCCCCTCTCATATTTAAACAAAACCCTAGGGTCTTTCCAAAAGGCTTAGGAGCATGCAATGCAATCCAGGGCCTTTCTTTCGCACTGGTCGAAGATGCTTTAATTGACGTAAACTGTATGTTGCGGACCCTTATGACTAGAGGGCTGCGCGTGTTGATGTGTGGATGTTGTATGGTAGGACTCATGTAATTGTAGTTACAACGGTTTCCTTAAACTGCTTGGTGGAATAATCGCGATACAGCTAGCCAAGGTAAAGATTGACACGAACCAATCCTAAGGAATGCAAGATCTAAGGAATGCAAGATGGCGGGACCGAGTGGCCCGATCTGGCCTTAGACAATTCTCATTGGGGGCCACGCCACGCAAATTTCACAGGATGATCAGCGCGTTGAGCAAAGTTCTCATTATGCCCAAGGAAGAGGACGGGGCGTCCTGACCACCACAGGTGAAATAGGTAGTCACTCTTTCTGAGAAGATCTGGGAGTTGTCCAATTAGCAGCAATTATAACCACAATTCGCTACAGGCTCAGGTCTATTGTCGAGACGTCTTTGTTGGGCTCACCCCTCGTGAATCTGAGGAGACTCCATGTCCATAAGAACCAGCTTTTCTTCTTGGTGCACCACAAGCTCAGTATATGTATACAAAGAGATTACTATTATTGGCAGTGATCCAAGACTGCTTTACCTCTCTTTTGGCTACCTTCACATCTCTCATCAAAGACTTTCCTAGAGTTCATTAAGTTTCCAGTTAAGTCTCCTAATAAGATAAGTGGGTAATATGTTGCTTTGGGTCTTGACAAAACAAATGATAATCCAGGTAAAGGTTTTCTTTTCATCTTTGCCCCTTAGGTACATGTACGTATCGGGACTTGAGCTCGGTCTCCAATACTAAATAATTTAAGCTTTATTTGTTACGGCGGGCACAAACAGCAAAGGTCGACCGACAAATGATACCACAATAACAAGAATACCATTAAAAGCGAGGACATCGCTAGGTTAAAGAGGTAGACCTGGCTACATCTTTATTGCAGATACTTGCACCTATCCGGGTGCAGAGTGCCTGGCAGAGACCACCTATACAGGTGGCAATTTTCCTGGATGTGAATCCGCGTTGGGGCATGTGATGGTGGTCCCTGTGGCCGTAAAGTCTATCTTGACTGCTCCGGCCATGCACATTTACATAAAATTATTATTTTCTATTTATTATACATAATAAGCCCTTTTAGGTTTAGCTTTAACCTTTTGGGAGTTGGTAGGAAATTGAAGCTTAGCAACATATCCATGGTACATGCACCTGTGGGCGACTCGGTCCATGTATTGGCATGTTTGGATTCTTGCAAACATCTGGCAAGCTCCCTCTTTTGGACTAGTCCAGTGCCATAGCTCCCATGGTGAAAGGGACAATGCGGTTAAGGGAGAATTACGGGCTAATCTTCTCCAAGGTACTCCTTTGATACCCTCTTGTCCAATTGGCATTGTTGGATCAGCCTTATGTTCTGGAATAGCATCTATGCTTGGAAAAGCACCCGTGTTTTTGGAACAGCTTCTAATGCATGATCAGACAGGCCTTGGACAAGCTTTGTTTGCATTTCAGTATATAGATACTCAATGAGTCACTTTGTATTCACTTGCTTGCTTGTTGTGAATGATTGCTGGATTCACACTTCTTTGCAGAGCCATCCAGTTCCTCCCCTCCCCGTAGAATACTTGCCTGCTTCAACAGACCTTTCCCCGATCCCAAGCCCCAACAGAGCTTCTTCTCTTCTCCCTGCCCTGGCACCCAAGCCTCGTATCGACTTCCGGTGTTGTGTCTTCTTCTCGACTCTTCCGGGTTTGTGTCTTCTTCTCAACGCTTTTGCCGAAGTGGCAACCATCATCATGGACCCCAAGTCTGCCCTCTCGCTCGGTCGAATCGAGCACACAGATTGTCCCGAGTTTTCATTGGGTAAAGATCTTGAGTCCATGAGAAAGCTAGGAAAAATACCGTTAAAGGTGGCCCTGGCGACTGGCTACAGATTGACGGACCTCGTACGCGTCTTTACCGACGCCGAGAACAAGCTTGTAAAGGGTGAACGAGAGACAGCAGTTGATTTTGTCCGCGCTGTCTACTTTTGGAGGCATACCCTGATCCAGGACACCCTCGAATTCTACAGGAAACTTTCAGTTTATCAGGGCCTGCTTCGCGAGACGGAAGCGGCCATTGCCGATTTGGATACCTGCCTCGAAGCGCTGGAAAAGGCAATCAAGGAGAATGGATGGAGCGCCGACCTAGCATCCTTCGTCTCCCCCACCTCGGTCCCAACAGCCTGCCCTTACCAGCTGTTCGTGGAGACTTATATCACGAGGGAGGACATTGTGGCAGAGCTCCGCGAGTGGGATGACAACAAGGATGCCGAGATCATTGCGGAGATGGCAGATCGCCTCAAGAGAATACTCTTGAAGCCCAATTCCCCCAACTTCAAGGTCGGAGATGGACAGCCCAAGACGGTAGCCATGAAGGTGTACCGTGACGGCAACGGCAACAAAAGCTTCGTTGTCGGTTGCAGCGGGCCGGAGTGGAGGCCCTTTAGCCCTGCCGTTGGGATAGTTAAGCTCCTGCGGAAGCGTCGATTGGAGAACTACCACACTTGCGGCACAGAAGCCTTCAACGCGCTGGGGAAGCTGGTGAAAGACAAAGGCGGCGCCAAACCATACGATCCCAACAAGCCGATGAGGGAGCAGTCGGAGGAGTCGGAGGAGGCGAGGAACAAGCGGCGGGAGCCGATACGCCAAGCCCTGAAGGAGATGGAAGAACACGAGTCGTTCCTCGGCAAGAGGGATGAGGTGTGCATAGCATTCGACACGGCGACGTGGGAACGCAAGCCGGCTTGCTTGGTCTGCTATGGCACTCTGGGGGACCAGGACCCGCTGAGTAGGACCGAAGCCGGGAAACGCGAGAGCATGGATTACTTCCTCGGCCACGTCTAGGAGCTACGCCAGGATAATCCATACTCTTGTGCTGAGGCAGAGGTACACCTGCAGTGTGTCTATTTCGACGCTCAAACCAGATCAAAAGGACCACTATCACCATTGCTGGAACTTTGATCGCCGGCCTTGCCGCCTTCTTTCTCTGGCGATTCAATTCGCCGGGCTCATGCTCTTTTTGGGGCTTTGGGCTGCGGGCTACGGGGCGAGCCGGGGGGCGGGGAGGGGGCAAGAACGCTGGGACTCAGGGAGGCGCTGGGATTGTGGGCGCTGGGACTCTGGGAGGGCTGGAGCGCTGGGGGTTCGCTGGGGCGCCGGGGGTAGGGCGTGGAGGCGGAGAGATTGAGATAATGGGAGTGATACAAGGGGCGAGGTGATCCCGCTGCCCAACATTGGGGAGGAGGGAAGACTGGAAGAAGCATGAAGGAAGCATGTATTTACACCTTATCATCCTGTCTTTGCACTTTACACTTCATCATCTCAACAACTTTTCTCACCATCATCATCGCAGACTTTAAAACACTATTCGTTTATTGCTAGTTAATGGTAGTTGATAATGTCTAATGAGAGGAGATTACAGGAAAGAGAAGAGGTACCTAACATAACATACAGGTATAGTCAAAAGCTGAAGACAGGCTGTTAAGGGACGTTACGCAGAAGCCTGCCTAAGATCAGGCTCGCCAGGCCTTATATGTAATTAATTTCCTATAATACAAGAAGCCCGAAAGGAAATGTAATCACACTGTGATCACGATGTGTACTTTATATATTCTGTTTTGTATAACGTCAAGAATTAGTTGACATATGATCACCTACCGACCTAATTACTGTTGGAGTCTAGCTTCCTCTAACATACGTAGGTAGATAGATGATTGCCAGTAATCTACTCCAATAAACCCTCCTTCTCGCGTCTGGTCGTTTTCCTCACCTGCAGTTCTTAGATCTAACACCTAAACCAAATGGCGGAATTTAATGCGATGAATCGTGCCTCCGGTGATGTTTTTCCTCCCCGGAATCCGGTGATCGCTAAATCGTGAATGGCAGATGTTCAAAGCCGAAGAAGTTGGGGTTTCGGGTTACCCCTATTGGGTACGCCGGCAACGGCGACCCCAACTGCCGACACGAATGCGGCATGCGGGGGCGGGCCCGGAGGAGCATTACCGGCACGGCCCGCACAGCGATTGCCCTACTTTACATCTACAGAGCACGGCGTTCTTACCTAGAGGTACTCGGACAATGATGTCCGTTCCACCACCACGTGCAGACCACATTCCTCGCCCACCCTCCCCTGCAGTAACACACACACACCCACATCACGATTCACCACATACATAGGTACATAGATCCTAGTTCCCTACAGTCCCCTAGACCCGGACCCCAACCCGATGGCCAGCAAATCCGTCATCGTCACCGGCGGCGCCAGCGGCATCGGCCTCGCCGTGACGCGGCACCTGGCCGCGCAGGGCCACCGCGTCGCCATCCTCGACCGCAACGCCGCCGCCGGGCCCGCCGTGGCCGCCCAGGTGGCCGCCGAGTTCCCGCCCGCCGCCGTGTCGTTCCACCCGTGCGACGTCGCCGACTGGGACGAGCAGGCCGCCGCCTTCCGCCAGGCTTTCGCCGAGCTCGGTCATCGCCTTGACGTCGTCGTGGCTAATGCGGGTGTGTCGGAGCAGGGGGCTACCTCGCTGGTGAGGCTCCCGCTGGGTGGGGGCGTGGTGGGGGAGGGGGCGGGAGAGGGGGAGGATGAGGGCCCGACGAGGCCTAGTGTGGCGACGCTGCAGGTGAATCTGCTGGGGACGGTTTACTGTGAGTGTGGACGTGTTTTCTTTATTTTTTTTTATTTTTGCGTTGGTTGTGGGTTGGTTTCTCTCCAGTCAGTTTTGCAATTCTGAGTGACACACGACTGTGGCTGACCTGTGGGCTTCAAACTTGCGTTCTTGGGGCGGACAGCGGTGAATTTGGCAGTGCATTACATGAATAAGAAGCCCAAGTTGGGACCGGGAGGAGCATCTAGGGGGTCCATCATCTGCACTGCATCCAACGCGGGCCTGTATCCGCTTCCGGTTGCGCCTTTGTATGCGGCATCCAAGTTTGGCGTGGTGGGGCTGGTGCGGTCGACGGCGAGGATTATCGAACAGGCAAACATGCAAATCAACGCGCTGGCACCTGCCGTGCTGGGTATGTGCCCCTTTTTTTTTCCCAGTCACGGTTGTGGCGGTACTGGACTTGCTTCAGGGGTCGAATCCACGGAAGAGGAGACTGACACCCGCTGCTTTGCCTCCCAGATACCAACATCGCCCCTGATAAAGCCCTCTTCAAGCACATGACCATCACTCCCATGGAAACCCTGATCCGGGGCGTGGAGCAGTTCCTTACAGACCCGACGGTCTCGGGGGCCGTGGCTGAGATACACGGGGATAGGGTGACCATCAGACCACCACACGAGTACGTGGACGAGGACAGCAAAAAGAACATCGATACGTTCTGGGATTTGGGGTACGCATGACGGTGGCGGCTTTTCCTTCTCCGGCGATCACTAGGACAAAGAAGCCGGGTCTGATATCTTGACGGTAATAGCTGCGTTCCGAGTCGGGCTTTCATGGATCCTGTGTCCTAACAAAACCCACCCAAAACAATGCTATTGCGTCCTGCCCTCTTTGTCTCAGACCACCGGAGCCTGACAATCCGATTGTTGTTCAGCTGAGGATTCCCATTATCTTTGCTGCCCTCATTGAGCAGCCGACACCGGCGGCGAGAACGGGACGAGCCTCTTAAGCCCAACAACCTGCCACCTGCCTCGCTCTCTTCTCGGGGTTGCAAAACTCTAGAAATACGACATAATATTAAAAGAAGAAAAGAAAACGGTAAGAAAGCCCTTTCAAATCTCCTGAGAACGGTAGCTACCAATATCACAGGCGAGACTACAAAACACTGAAAGAAGAATTGATAGGATGGACATTCGAACCGAGCCATTTCGAAGGCCAGGGAAAGCACCGCTCCTCTGGAACCGTACCGTGTGCGACTGCCACTGGTACTACCAATTCTACCTCTGCGGATGCCCCGACCGCGCTACTCCCATAGGGAATGGCCGCACCAGGCACGAACCTTGCTACCAAGGGTGCGAGGTCTGGTACAAGCCCAAGTGGGAGCAGGTGATCAAACTGTCGAGCGGGTTTCGACACAACCCCAACCCGCCCTTGCGCCCGGAACCCAGCGTGCTGCCGTTCCCCTGCCACCGCCACCTGATGGAGTCGCGCGTCTTCCTCTCCGCGGAGGAGCTCCATACCATGAGGAACCGGCTGATGGACCCCATGTGGAATCCCGTCAGGGCCGCACGCCTGAACAAGAACCAGAAGAGGCTGCGGAGATTCCAGGAGCAGAGCAGCACCTGGGAGGACAAGAAGCGCGTGCGAGAGGAAGAAGACGACGGACTGCCGCCGCCGCCGCCTCTTCGGCGGAGGATCCTGCAACCCGAGGCGGAGGAGATCATCCAGCTCCAGCCGATGATAGGCGGTCTCATGCTGGCGTTGCGCCAAACCCCGAATGACCACCACTACATCGACGCTCCAGCTCCAAGCACGGCGTTCACATCTCCCCTATCATACCCCTGGCATTTCCCAAGTGGCTTCCCCGACCCGGACGGGCCCCGTACCTTCGCCGTGCCGGACGAGTCCGACGAGGAGAGCACCCAGAGCCGACGCAGTCTCGCAAGGAGCCCGCCACCACCCTACGTGGGCCCGCCAGCCTACACCCGCAGCCCTCCGCGCCCAGCGCCACCAGCCACACCACCGCGGGAGTCGCCCCCGCCGTACATGGAAGCGGCATCATCCTCATCCGCATCCACATCACCCCAACGGAGCACGCAGGACCCAAGCGAGGCAAGCCCAAACCACCCCCCGCGCCGCCCCCAAAACCACTTCTCCTCCCTGACCTGGCTCCTCCAAGAGCAAGCCATCGACCTCTGGCGACAAGACGGCTACCACTGGCACACCGCGCCAGTCAAGCGCGAACGAGCAACACCAACCACCACCACAACCACCACCACCACCAAACCCTCCCAACCCCACAAACCAAACCCAAACCCAAACCCCAACCTTACCCCCCCCGCCCCCCTAAACCGCGACGCAACCTACGACGGGCCAACACACACGGGCTACTTCAACGGCGCCTACCGCACCGACCCGGCGGTGCTGCACCAGGCGCGGGCGGTCAGCTGGCAGCGGGCGGCGGGGGAGGAGGGGCTGGCGTGGGCGCGGCGGGTGGGGGAGGCGTGCGCGGAGGGGGTTTTTTTGCCGGGAGGGGGGGGAGGGGGGAGTGGGGGTGGGGGTGGTGGGAATGGGAATGGGGGGTGGTGGTTGTTGGGGGGGAGGTTTCATATGTGAATGGGTGTAGGTGGTGGATGTGGGTTGGGTTGGGCTGGGACTGGATGGATGTACATAAAGATGGAGGATAGGGGAGGGTGGTGGGGTGGGAGTGAGGAGGAGGGAGGAGACTGTAGAATGACTCGTATTTGAGCATGGAGACGGGAGGTTAATCACTAATTAGGGCAATAGGGTAAAAGGAGTTCGGCGTTGTCGACGGGCGGGTAACCCACAAGTTTGAAAGGTAGGATAACGTCAGGGAAGTGTTGACGGATTATAGATTCGGGTTGTTTATTCTTCAAGCGAACAGCAGGTTTGTTCCCCTTTCTGGCCGGGCAACGGGCAATACGCGTAATGAGACGGAACGTATGCCAACGTAACCCCGGCCATGGCCCCAACCATAATAGCATGAATATGTGACACTACCCTCTACATTAGAAGTACACGTATATATATTATATCAGTAAAGCCCACGAGGGTCCCCAACGAAAAGAAACGCTATGCTGCAACAATGAGACGCACGCTGTGCTGTGTTCTGCCGTCCGACAACCCGCCCGCTCCGGGATGGAAACAACAGTGAGAATCAACAAAAGAAACGTGAGACAGTGCCGTCTTCAACCCTAGAGGCCGCGCCCCCAACCGAGACCAAGTCTATCGATCATTGCGTCATGCACGGCCCACCCTCCAACCCCTTCCCACCCTTCCTCCATCATGTCAATATATGTTCCTTCACCGCCGCCATCTTCTTCCACACACCTCAAACCCGACACATGATCTCTTCTTCCCAACCACACCATCATGACCTACCCAACTCCTCATCAACCCCCCGTGACAACCCCCCAACATGACCTCTCCAACGCCAACAGCCCCATCAACCCCCCCCAACCAAGGCTCACATCACAGTACACAACGGTACAACCCCACAACCCAGCCCAGCTCACCTCCCCCTCCCACCAACAGGAGGCGGCACCCCCAACCCGCCAACCACAACCTCCTCATCCACATCCACCCCCCCAGCATCCCCCCCCTCCCCTCCCCCCTCCCCATCCCTCCCCACCCCCCTCTCCCGATAAATCTCCCCCTTCCTCACCCCCGCCCCCCTCAAACACTCCACATACGTCCTAAACTTCACAATCTCCCTCAGCAAATACTCACTCTTGCGCTCCCAGTTCGCCATGGCCTTCGCCGCGTTCGCCGAGCGCGGCGAGAAGGCGCCGAGCATGGGCGAGCGCAGCGCGTTGTGGGCCTGCAGGTCGGCCTCGATGGAGCGCACGTAGCTGAGCAGGGAGTCGAGCTGTTCGGGCTCGGCGAGCGGGGAGGGCCGCATGGATTGTGGGGGTGGGGACCAGTCGGTGATGTGGATGCGGTCGCCGGGGAGTTTGTGGTGGGAGGAGGTGGTGGTGGTGGGGGGGTTGGTGGTGTTGGTGGTGGTGTTGCTGAGGTGGCGCGGGAGGGTGGCGCCGAGGACGCCTGAGGAGCCGGAGCCCGGGCGGACGGCGAAGTCGAAGGAGGCGGAGCGGATGGAGCGGCCGGATTGCATGGACGAGCGGCCGATGCCGGCCATGGTGGCGGCTGCGACGGCGGCGGCGTTGACGGCGCTGCCGGGGCGGGAGTGGCCCTTGGCGCTGCTGGGCGGGCGGCCGTTGACGCTGGTGGTGCTGTCGTTAGCGGCCGCGGTGGTGGCGGCGGTGGAGCCGCTCTTGATGATGGCGTCGCTCCAGCCGTATTCGATGTTGGAGATCCCACCGACGAGCGGGTGCGTGCTGAGGCGGGCGCTCCAGTAGTTGGCGGTGCTGACGAACTCTTTGCAGATCTCGGGCGTCCCGACCTGGAAGAGGTGCACGGCGCCGGTGGGCAGGGACAGGGCCCAGACGTGCGGGCGAGCGCGGGAGTAGCCCGGTGGGGGGAGCGCCGAGGCGAGGGTCTGGCGCAGCGAGAAGGTGCCCAGGTTGGTGGCATTGTCTTGCCAATTGCCGCCGCCGACCACGGCACCCTTGGGTGGATTCCCGCCCAGGCCCCGGCGGTTCTTGTTGCGGAGGGACTTGTTTGGCGAAAAAGAAAAAAGGCTGAGCTGGCCCTTCTGGATGACGGCGAACACCTCTTGCCAGTTGCGGTCCCGAGCCCGCTTGTCGATGCCGTCGAGGTGGTGTTTGTGAGTAACAATACCCTCCTTGACCCACGGCGGGCCGGCAAGCTCCAAGGACTCGTCCTCGAGCAGCTGCTCGCTCTTGATCTCCATAGACTCGAGCGCGCTGTCCTCGCGGATGATGGCCTGGCTCAGCGCGTTGGCAAAGCCGATGGACTGATGGAAATCGCCGCGGGGGTACGACGAGCCAAAGGAATCCATCGACATGGACGTGTGGGTTCTACCCAATGAGAGCTTGCTCCAGGTCGCGGACGAATCGGTCGGTGTCCAGACCGAGTTGCCATCCTCAAAACTAGTCCTACTCGATGAGAAGCCCGTGTTAAAGCCCCTCGGACGCGAGCGGCTCTTAGAGTTCCACCTCGACGAGTTCGCCTTGGCCACTTCGGAAACTCTGCCGCGACTGGACGCGACGCTCTCTGATGGCGCCTTGCTCAGCACACTGGGCGTCCGCTTGAGCATGCCCATAACCGAGAGGCCGCTGGGGGTTTGCGGAGTAGAGTCGGCGCCAAACAGCGGCAGGCGATCGTCGCGAATCGAGGCGTAGATATCCTTGAGCACGATCTCGACTTGGTTCTCCCAAGCGCGGAGCGGCCCGTCAAACGGTGCTTTCACAAGCGGACCACAGCTCTCCCCCGGCGTTTGGTCGGAGAAGACGCCCAGAGCCGAGTTAGGCCGCGCCGGCGGCTTGAAAGATGCCCGGAAGCTGTTGTGCTTGAATTCGTCAGATGTGCGGCCATCGCCATCCAGATTCCCCTTGCCCGGCAGGATGCTGGGTCGATCAAACGCATCAGGGACCGATTCCTGGACGGCCTGTCTGATGGTGGTCATGGTGTTCTTGATGAACTGGCTCCGCGTCATCTTGTGGTCGATGTCGGCCATGTGGAGATCGGTGTTGAGCAGGATAATCGAATAGCAAATGGTGTGAATGACGTCTGGAGAATAGTTAGCGGCTGCCAAATACAAACATGTTCAAGAGTACTTACCCATGGATTTAAAGCCGTGATTAGAATTGCAGTCACACCACCGCTTCGAGAAGGCCACCAAGATGCGGTCGACCTGCTGCGTTTCGGCTCGGAGGAGCAGCCGCTGGCACACCTGCCGCAAGCTGGCCACGGCGCTCTGGCCCTCAAAGTCGTAAAGCTCCATGTAAGCCCGCAGGGTCCGCTGGCGCACGATGCCCTCCTCGCCCATCCAGGCCGCCGCCCTGTCCTTCTGGATGAACTCCTCGTTCCCGTCGTATATCCTCTGTGCCTTTTGGCGGTCGTCCTCGGTGGGGTCACCAACCACCACTTCGGGCTCGTCGATCGACTTGGCGGAATGACTGACGGACTCTCCGGTCCCCATGCCCCTCGGGCTGGGCTCCGCGCTGTCGATGCGCAAGCTCGGCACGCTGTGCTTGTACGCAACTCCGCCGCCCGCCTCGGGCGTCAGACCGAGTGTGTGGGAATCCCGGCGGTCGGTCAGGAGAGTCAGCTTGGGCCCCTCCCGGGCCGACAAACGAGCTTCTCTATTTAGGTTGGGCACGCTTTTGGATTTTGACACGGCGGGCGAGGGCGATCTCGAGCGCCCATCTGGTCGCGGCTCCGGCTTGAGGCCCTTCTCGCGGGTTTCGGAACGCGGGGTTTTCCGCTGCCGCACGGGGCTGTCCTCGCTGTCGCTGTTGTCCTTCAGGAATGACTTGGGTGGTGAATCCACGGGTGTCCCTGCGGGCTGACGGGTTGGAGTGGCGACGGGACGGGGCCCTGTAGGCTCGGGGTCAACCTTGCGGATGACGGCCTTCGGACTCGGCTCATAATCGGGCGAGAAGCCTCTCGGTATGCGGCCCTCATCCTCTTCGACCGCGCCCCTCCCAGAGTTGTCCTGGCCCTCGTGGGGCTCGACGGAAGGTAATGGGATGTCGGCGGACGTTTGTACAGAGGAGGAGAGTGGGCTTTCCTGCAAGAATGGGTCCATGGCCCGTCGTAGACTGGTGATGGGGCTCGGCTCCGGTTTCGCGGAGAGTGCCTCGACCCTGTCAGGAGGTAGTTTGACCAAGGGCACGACCGGGATTGGTGGTGGCTCCGTATCTGTAACCGAGTGCTTCCGCCTCCGGAAGAAGGACGATGTCTTTTTCTGCAGCGTGTGGGCGGTTGGCTGCTGTGACTCGCGAGGTGGCGGGGTGGAGGATTTGGGTTGGGAGAAGGTTGAGACCTGGGGTGACGAGGCCGCACTCGATACGGCCGTTTTGGACGATCCGAACATCCTCCTGAAAAAGCCCTGCTTCTCTTTCGGCTGCGGGGTCACGCTCATGGATGACGGCGGGAGCAGCTCCTTTGCCTTTTCATATCCAACGTGTGGGGCGGGTGCCGATTCGAGGTCGAGGACGGGGAGCGGCGGTGCGTCGCGCAACGGGTTGAACTTGGGTTCGGGCTTGCGACCGACGGTGGCGCTTCTCGAGGATCGGGTACTCCGGCGTCGTTCGGGGCCGGGGACTCTTGCAGGCGAGTTCGACACCGTCCTGGGCTCGGGCGGCGGCATTACGGGCATCGACGGTGCTGTCGTGAGCTTGCGTGGTCCGCCTGGCACGGTCGGGGTCGGGGCGGCATCGTATCCGTCGTTGAAAAAGGAACTGGGGAATTCGACCTGCCACGGCGCGGGCGAGGGCCGCTGCTCCCCATCAAAACTAGACGACCTCCCCCCGAAACCGCGGGCCCAGCGTTGGCTTCCCAAGACTTGGGCGTATCCTGCATCGACGCTCGTCGTGCTGCTGCTTTTGCTCCCCTTGCCGCCCCTCGAGTGGAGGGCGCGCCCCGGGCTGCGCTGCGAAAGTTCACGCATGCTATTGATGCGACCCAATCCCGGCTGGTAACCGGAGCTGCTGTTGCTGCGGCGTCCCCTCGAGGATATCCTGCTCGCGTCGTCGGCGCCCTCAAAATCGGAGCTGTACGAGTATCCGTGTCCGTTAGCGCGGCCCGATCTCGAATTGAAGGTCGAATTGAAGGTCATAGCACGGGCGTCGTCGTTGTAGGAAGGGTAGATGGCGGGCTCGTCAAAGGTGGATCTCGAGGGGCCGAAAGACGTGCCGACCTGGCCCATTGACAGCTGGTCGAGCGAGAGCAGCATGTTGGTGACGAGCGAGTCGCGTGTAACCTGGCGCGGCGACAGCGAGAGGTCGTGCGAGTCGCGGGCGGTGGGGCGGTGTGGTTCGGGGCGGTCGTTTTCTTTGTTGGACATGCCGATCGGGATGTCGACGGGGGTGAGGCCCTCGAGGAATGTCTCAATGTCGGCTGTGTCTCGTCCCTGGGCCTCGGGCTGCAGGTGCAACGCCGCTCGGCCACCTGTGGGAGAATCGCCGGTGGGCGTATGCGGGAGGGAGTTTCTATCTCTGTCTCTGTTTCTGTGTCTGTCCCCCTCTCTGTCCCTATCTCCGTCTCTGTCTCGGTCTCGGTCCCTATCCCTCTCTCTATCCCTGTCCCCGTTCCGGTCCCAGTCTCTGTCTCTGTCTCTGTCTCGGTTACGGTCCCGGTCTCTAGCGCGCGGCGGCGGGGGAGGCGGCGGCGGCGACGATGAAGTGTCGATATTCAGGTCGGGTTTGCGCCTACCGCTGCGGCGGGCAGCATTGGTGGTGTCTGGGGCGGGCATGATCGGCTCTTGGGGCACAGCAGCGCAGCGATCCGGGGCTGGGAAAAGCAACAAGCGGGTGGTGGCACACGCAGGCCGCTCGACGCCATCCATCCACAGGCGCTGGTTGGGAACCAATTTCGGGGACACAGCCGGCAAGCCAATGCTGCACTGTCGGGATGCACTGGCTTCGCAGCGCGTAGCGACGTGTAAAGAGTGTGCGTCTGTGTCCCGTTTCGTTTGGACAATGCCGTGCCACTGCCCCTGGGATTCTGCGATTGGATGCAAGGGGGGTGCCGCAATTTAGCGAGATCTTCCCACCCGGGCGAGAGGCCCCACTGATGTTCAGTGGAGAAAGCCAACTGTCGGATCTGAGAACTATCGCGTGTGGTTGGGAGGTGGAAATTTGGGAAACCAAACCATCGACGAAGGGAGTGCAATCTTGATGTTTTTATCAATTTTGATTACTCTGTATATGAACCGGCCTACCTCCTGTGCTATGGTTACATCGCCTTTTTTGGCGACTGCCGGCGAAGTTGTTGAAGCAGCCGAGCTGCGTTAGCTCATGGTCCGTTCCTGCAGCACAAAAGCAACCTGCCCCTATTCCCCTGCAGCCCAAAGAAAAAAGCAACCCTCGAGCCCCCCTTCTGGCTCGAGCCCGACAGCAGAGCCAATTCGAGGCCGCGAGCGTTTGGCAAGATTTTCCTCGAGCAGGGGTGGCACCATGCTCCCTGCATCAACAACATCAACAACAAAAAGTACGGAGGAATAACCCTAGATGTAATTTGTTTCTGCAAACTGTTTCTGCGCGTTGTGATACCGAACCAAAGAAGGCAATAAGGGGATTTGCCTCATTCTATTTTATATTGCTTCAACCCGTTTACGTGTGTGCCTTGGACGATCTCGGTGCTTTTGCCCTCCAACTGCATGAAACTGGTCTGCGTGCTCGCGCACTGGCTGCCAAGCGTCCCCGACGTGCAATATCGACCGAGTTTGGGAAACACTGAACTTGCGGTATTGGCATGTTTCCAGTCACTGTCATTTATGTTGGTCATTTCTCTTTCTCGGAAGCCGAACAGTAAGGAGACAGAGAGAGAGAGTTAACTAGCTGGAAGCTGTGTCTGTCAGAACCCGGAAATAACGTTCCTACTAAGATACGTACTTACATAGGCACATACTAGCAATACGCAACATGACCCCATCTCATCCATCAGTGACCACATCTGTTATTCGTATCCCACCGGCCCAATCCTAACGCCGTCCCCGACCAATTCTTGACTACCACTTCGTGGATGTGTGTAAGACAATCCATGCTTGGCGGGATGACAGCTGCGGGCTGCATGCCCGATACAAGCCGTCTTGTTTCATCGTTTGCCACGTGTACGCCGTTACAACCAAAACATGCGGGGTTCCAGTGCTGTGGTGGGGACGGGAACTGGTCCACTCCTCGGCCTTCATTGTATCGTCTCAAAGCGGCATCTGCCCCACATCCTCATTCCAGTCCTGAACTGGGGACGACAAGGCCTGAAGGGAAGGTCCTTGTTTACAGCAGGGTCCTGAGAACTGCCACCTGATAACTAGGTACCTACATCTCAGTTGCGGGTCCATTGTTTACAGGTATCTCCCCTAGAGGCTCTCAAGGTCGAGTGTAAGTGCAACTAAACCGGGCATCCAACATTTGTGTTTGCTGCTCCTCTGCCTATATACCTACCTACCCTTGTCAAGTAGCAGGGGATTTGAGACTGGAGTTGATGTTGAATACAAGATAGCCTAACAACTCACGGGCAAGGAGATAAAGCCTTGATCTTTGCGATATACGGTGGCTTGAGTCTGACATTTGACTTGGAAATACCTAGGTACGTTAGTTTCACCCGGTGACAGCGGACTCTGTCCGGGCTGTGCATGACATTACACATCTGACAATAGTAGTGATAATGGATCAAAGAGTTATGGTAATGGCGCAATCGACAATCATCTGATACATGTACATACCTACATGTGATTACCTATTTTAACCACACAAAGCGTCCGGACCCCAGCGCCGCGCGCAGCCGCCCCCATACCACCCTAAAAGAAAAGCCACGAAGCGCGCTTTGCCATCCTCCGCCGCCAGGCTCCGCGGGATTTACGAAGATGGCGGCAGAGGATAACGAGGACGAGGACGAAGGCGAGGGCAAGGACGCCACAGACGGCGCGAACCGCTCGGCCAGCGCGATCGTACGCACGCAGCGCTGGAATAGCCTGTAATTAGTGCACCTGCAGGGGGGTCGTCGATGATGACCGCGTCGCTGGCGCCGGGTGTGGTCGTGGTGGTCGTGGTGGTCGTGGTGGTCGTGTCCAGGGCCGCTGTTCGTGCCTGCCTTGAGGCTGTCCCGCCAGCTCCAGGAAGCCAGGGAGGAATCTGCATATTGTGGTCGTGGTGGTCGTGGTACATGTAGCTGTTCAGAGCTCATGCTCCTCCGGGCGGGAAGCCTTGGCTGCATGCCATCTTTAAAGCCTCTGCACCTCCCGTTCTCCAGGCGGCGAGTCCGGTGACAATGCCGGCGTCGGCCAGAGGTAATTCCACATGATTTCCGCGGGAAATGGTGGTGGTTGGGAGTTCGGCTCTGGGACTCGGCTATTTCCATCTCAGTTACAGTTTAAACATGCGACGGACATGCCATTCCATCTCAGTCACAATTTGACATATGACGGACATTTCTCTGATATCCGACGGACCTGCCATCTGAACATACACTGCCGTCCGAAAGACGTTGCTGCTCACAGCCTTTGATCGCAAGTCTTTGCTAGTTTTGTCCTCACTTTGGTAAAGCATGCTGGTTTCGTCGGGATTGTTTGTGACTGTGAATGTTAGGGAGGCGGTCGGCCAATCGAAGTGAAGAAGTGAAGAAAGAGGATCGAGTGGGAGGAGGAAGCAATGGGTGACCAGGAAAGGAGACTCCTTTGCTGGAAGATCCGGGCCAGCGGCGAGGCCGTCTAAGCCCGTAGCCAACGGCCTCATGCTCCCGACCACGGGCCCAAGATGGCAACCGCTGCCATCCCAGCCAAAGCATGACCTCGAAATTCAGCGGTAGCGCCGAGAAGCCGAAGATCGTATTGCCCAGGCGCTACTCTGCGCTGCCTTTTCGGCAACCTGGACGTGTTGCGGTAATACGTATTTCTTGAGAGGAAATTGGTCGATGCTGGGAGTTGAAGATCGTATTGCCCAGGCGCTGCTGGAAGCCGAAGAGCGCGTTGCCCAGGAGCGTCATCGGCGCCAGGAAGCCGAAGCGCGAATTGCCCAGCAATGCTCCATCCGTCATGGGCCTTGGGCTCCATGGGTACTTGGAGAAATATCCGAGTCCCTGCTTCGTTCACGCAGCCCAGTGAAGCCGGCCGTCTTGGCCAACAAACGTCCTGCGTGGCAACGACCAGCGGTCATGATTACAGAGTACGCAGAGAAAGTATCGAAGGCTGATGCCGGTGGAACGGCGGACGGATGCACTGCCGTGGCTGGTCCAGGAGCGGCGACGGTAGCGGGAGCCGAAGGCGGGATCACAGGTGCTTGGCTCCTTTCCCTTGGTTACTGAGGCTAAGTTCATGCGTTGACTGCACTGTGTATTAAAATAACATATTCCACTTCTAAAAGCTAAGGGCGACACGAAAGCTGCAACCAAGTGTCACTTTTGAAGTGAGTCAAGCCAGTTACCCCGGAGACAAATCCTGTCACCTAGGAAGGGCTCAAAGCCTGAAAGTCAGACTCGACGTCAAGACTCTTTTTAGGTACCTAGGTAGTTGTTATTAAAGCCAGGTGGATTTACTAAACAAGAGTCGGATCACTCCCAACAAGGGTTTGCAACGACTCAAGGACAAAAGTCTAATGAGTGCCCAGCATAGGCTGAACCAGCCCCTTTCCGACAACATCAACACACACTCGACTGTCAATACTTTGCTGGGAATAACTGGATTGTGCATACACGTAGAATGACTGACTTCCTTTGCTTCCCTCAACCACGACATATCTGTGAGATACGTTTTTGTCAAGAGCTGGTTCCAGCGGTCCCATACTCGCAAGCACCGATGGACGACCAACAACCCGAAACAAGAGGGAGTTGATATGGTCAAGTCCACAACTCGAAGGATCGAGACGGCAAGCTGCATCCTGGACTTGGTGCACCGACACCTTTATTTCAACGACCACTGATAGTCTCACAGACACTCCAAACACAGCAAGCATGGCGAGTACAAGCCATAACACAGGCGGGGGGGGATAACCACCCCAGAGGCAGCATCACGGAAAGCACCCAAGAGCAGCACATCCATGGCACATAAATAAAAAGCATACTCCATCTCTCATACCTCGCGAGTCAAGTCCTAATGGTATAATAATCGCATAGCCCAAAAAACTCCCTTCCTCCATCCAACCCGCCACCCACCATTGGAAAGCAGCGGCGCCATAACCTATGAACAAGCCCAAGTCCTCGACGCCCGCCCTGCACCAACCAGTCCCTCCAGATGCTCCCCATCCCAGCAGGGAATGTTTTCTTGCACTCAGCTCAATAGCCCCCCGTTCAAGACGACTCTACGACTCTACTATAAGCGGACCAACCTGTCCCCACTCCACCACGACACCCCCTGAACCCCCCCCCCCCAAACCCAACACCCCCACACCACCACCAACCCGCACCATCAAAGACGGCGACCAACAACACCAAAGAAAGCAGACTACCTCCCCGCCCGCCTCCGCTCCCTCTCCTTCTCCAAATCCCCCCTCAACGCCGCATTCTCATTCTCACTCGCATTAATCAGCTTCATCGCCTCACCCCTATCCATGATCCGGCCCTCCCGCTCCGCCTTCAGCTTATACTCCAGATCCCTCAGCCGCAGCATCCACTTGGTGTCCACCACCGCGCCGCCCGAACCAGCACCGCCGCCGCCGCCGCTGGTGTTAACGGCGGTGTTGGAGGTGGTGTTGCTATTGCTATTAGCATTGGCGAGGGTGTTGGTGGAGGAGGAGGTTGTGGCGAGCGCGGTGGAGGAGGGGGGGTGGGCGGTGTTAGAGCTGCGGCCTCTGCTCCGGTCGCGGCCGCGTTCTTGGTGGGAATGGGATGCTTGGGTCGGGGTGGGCAGGGTGAGGGTGTCGTCGTCGTCGCCTCCGCCGCCGCCGCCACTTGTCCTAATGGGCGTGACGGGACTGGCGCCGCGCGACCGGGCGACCCCGATCTCGTCGGCTCCGGGGGCGGCGAGGCTCTGTCTCGAGTGGTGCTGGCTGAAGTAGTGCTGGCTTGTGCTGCGGGATGGCGTCGTGACGGAGTTGGTTGATGCGACTGGTCGGGATAGTGTGGACCTGCTGCCTGATTTTGGGATTTTGCTCGCGCTGGCCTTCGCTTTGGGGCCCGTGGGTACCGAGGGGGACGGGCTGCCACCGCCCGGGGAGTCGAGGCCGCCGTTGTGGTCCGCGGCCGCGTACGCCGCGCGACGGGCGTCTGCTGCGGCGCGGAGCGTGTGGTTTTCTACCTTGAGCTGGCGGTAGGCGTCTTCTAGCCGGACGAGCCGGGCTTGGGTTTCGGTGAGGCTGTGGGAATGCGGGGTGATCTGGCCCGTGACAATGCTGTTGCGGACAATGGCCTCGAGGCGGTCGAGTTTCTTGGTGCGCTGTTCGAGATGACTCTCGAGTGTCTGATACTCCCGCCAGAGGTCCTTTTCGACGACCTTGATCTTGCTTTGGGAGCTGCCCATCATAGTCTCTATCATCTTGACGGCGGCGAGGAGGTTCTTGCTAAAGCCCGGGAGCATGGTGGCCACAGCCTCCAGGCTTGGCAGAGCGCGCCCATTAATAAGGCTATTGTCATGGGCCCAGTCAGTGCCGCAAAGGGCGGAGAGACGAGTCCAGAGAATGAGGAGCAGATTATTGCGCTCGGTGAGCTGGTCCTTGAAGGTATTTTCGAGCTGCGACAGGCGCTTTTTGTCCTGCGACTTGGCCTGCTCCAGCTCCATGATGCGCTGGTCCTGGGAGCTGACGGTGCGGGTAACGTGGTGATGCGTCTTTTGGAAAGTCTCGAACTGGTGCTTGACGTTGCGGTGGCCTTGCCGTTCCTTATCCAGCATCTCACTCAGCTTACGCAACTCAAGCGCGTGCGACTCGAGCAGGGCATCGCGCTGCTTAATGACGCGGTCCTTGTCGGCGAGCGATGACTTGGTCGTATCGAGGTCGCGGACCGTGTTCTCCAGGTCGCGTTGAAGTTTCGCGATGGACTGAGAAGTTAGCTTCAGAACAGTTTGGTGGCTATCACGAAAACTCACCTTGAGCAGACTCGACCTGGTCCCGCTCAAGTCACCAAGCGCCTCACGCAGGTTATTCTCGAGCTCGATAAGTCTCTCCTTCCATTCGGTCGCCTCCACCTCCCTGCTGGACAGACTCTTCCGGAGCCGCCTCACCTCGTCCTTGGCCGTGGACGTCTCCTTGTTCAGTTCGTTCACAAACTGCTGCACCTCCTCCTTCTCGCGGTTGGCCACGATCTCGCGCTGCCGCCGTTCCGCCGCGAGCCTCTGCTCGAGTTCCCTCGCGCGCTCCTTCTCCTCCCGCAGAGACTGCTCGGCATTAGCGAATGCAGCCTCCAGGTCGCCGATACGGATCTTGTCGGTTTCTTGTTCTTCGCGCAGGAACGCGATCTCGCCCTGGCTGGACTCCTGCTGGACCGAGAGGCGGTTGGCTTTGTCGTTGGCCTCGATAAGTTTCGCCTCCAGATCTTCGAGGTCCTTGTTGGCGTCGCCGAGCTCCTGTTCGAGTTGCTGCACCCTGCGCAGCTTGGCCTCCTGTTCGTCCTCGAGCCTGACCAGCCCCTCGCTCATCTTGCGCATTTCGGCTTGCAGGGAGTCGAAGCTTTCGGTGCGGTCGTTGAGGTCGAGTTGCAGCCGCTCAATCTCGGCAGTGCGTTGGTCTGCTTCGCCCTCGAGCGCGTCAATTTCCTCCTGCGCTTCTTTCCTTAAGGCCTCGAACTCGTTCTCGAGGTTAGAGTGTTCCTGTAGGGCCTCGTCCCGCTCGGCTTGCAGCGCCATCAAGTCGTTCATGGCCGTCTCTAGATCTTCTTGCAGTGCTGCCACTAGCTCCTCGGCCTGTTTTTTCGCCTCGACGGCCGCCTCGAAGTCCTCCATGCAGCCATCGAGCTCTCGTTGCAGGTCCTGGTTCTGCAGCTTGAGGTCGTTGTTTTTATCCCGCAAATCCGCCATCCTGTTCTCGAGCTCCTCCACGTCTGCGTCATCGACAGCCGTGTTGGTGGCTCGCGTGCCGCCACTTGCCCGAGAGTGCGACCGCTCGTGGACTCCCGCGCGCGAGGCCGACCGCTCTAGTAGACTGTCGATTGTAGACGGGGCGGGCCCGCCACGTCGCTGGGCCATCTTGAGATCCTCGATCTCCTGGTACAGCCGGTCCTTCTCCCGGTTTCTCGAGGTAAGCATCGAGGTCTGAGCACCGACTTCACGACGGAGCTCGGCATTTTCGTGGCGGAGTTGTTCGCTCTCCCGCCGGATTTCGTCAACCAATGTGCTGCCGACACTCATGGGCCCGTTGGCGTCCATAATCCCTGATACTGATGCGCCCGACCGAGCGGCCGACAGGGCCCGCTCGCGAGACTTCTTCGTAATATTGTAAATATTTGTGGTGTGATGCATCGGATGCATCGATCCGGAACCCGACTGGGCCGCGAGCTCCTGCTTCATCTGGAAGATCTCGTCACGCAGGCGGCGGTTGTCTTCGTCGCTTTGCTCTCTCCGAGCGGTCTCTTGCTCGAGCAAGTCCTTCCAGACGTCGGCTTCCTCCTGGCGCTCGAAATCTTCGCCGAGCCGCTCTCCCGTCCTTTCACCCAGCGTCCGCACCACGTCGGCCATGCGGCGTTTTTCAGCCTCCTTGTTCAAGTTCTCGTTTTGAAGCCGCTCGATCTCGGTGATATGCTCTTCTAGCTGCTCTCTGAGATAAATGAGCTCCTCTTCGCGTTCTTGAGCCTCCTGGTCGTACGCAGCGCTTTGCTCGTCGTCGGACTGGGTGCTCTTAGCTGTCCCTGGGCGGTGCTCCTCGTCCTTGGCTTGTTTTTCGAGCTCCTTGACGCGGCGGCGCAGGACCTTGTTGTCGCGTTGTAGCACGGCTAGGCCGGTCTTAAGCTCCACGTTCTCCGAGATCATCTCCTTAATACCTTCCTCGGAGAGCTTGTCGAGGCGATCGCTCAAGAACATGACCTTGAGCTTGAGGTCAAAGTTCTCCTTGCTCAGGCGCTCAATGGTACTGCTCTGCTCTTTGAGGGTCAGACTCCTGCCATGGCGGCTCGCCGTGGAGGTTCCGAACGCGGCCGTTTCGGTCGTTCCCGGGCGCGCTGGGGTCAGCAACCCTCCCCGGTTCTTATACTCCTTGGCCAATGATTCTGGGACTTGAACATCGCGGACGTGACGGGCAATAACCGTGTCTGTCGGCGCGGCAAGGGCTGCAGTCTTGGTTGGTTTCGGAGTTTGGAGCAGGCCTCGGCTCTGATCGCGCCGTGGCTCTGGCTGGGGCGACATGCTCACGTCGACCTCGTCTAAAGTCTCGAGGTGCCCAAAAGCGGGGCCGGATGACTCGTGGAGGTTCTCGATACCACTGGCCATGCTTCCCATACTGATGGACCTGGACAAGGCATTGCTAAAGCTCCGCGGCATTCCCACGCTAGGCACAGCGCCGCCCGACTGGAGGGCATAGTCGGCGCCCATTCCTACGGTCGTGTCACTATCCGGATCCGTGTGGAGGGACGAGACGGAGGAGCGCTGGCTCCCAATTCGGCTCCGCAGGTATTTGGGGCGTTGGGAGGTTTTCAGGGCCTGCCCTGGCGTCTGCCCTGCGTCGGCCGAAGCGCGCTCCTGACTGTGTTCTCGGCTGTATTCCTGGCTAGCTTGCGACATTGAAGCATCAGACCCGGGCTGCAGTAGAGAGTCGTCAAACGACCGGTCCTGTTCCTGCTGCCGTGCGGCAGACTCGTTGTGTTCGTGATGAATTACGCTCCGGACTGATGCCGCCTGTGAGACGGCCCGCGAGACGGACCTTGCTGCAGCTGCAGCTGTCGGTGAAGATGAGAATGCCTCCAGGGACGCCGTGCCGTTCCCGGCATTTCCTACGGATCGGTCCGCCACGGACGACTGTAGGCTGGACTCATCGGGGGCATATAACGTGCGGGATACGGTGCGGCTTCGTGTGGGCAGCACCTGCGACTGGTCGGCTGACTCGTCGGCGTTCGGAGCGGGACGTTCAGAGACGGGCTTCTTGGAAGGCGAATCGAAAGCGAAGGTGTCGTCGAGGCCGTCCTTGGTGGCCGGGAGGGGTGAGAGTGGGGCGGTGAAGCTCGACTCGAAATCCTGCAGGTGCTGGCGGACGATAATCTCGGCTTGGGAGTCGGAGTGTCTGAGGTTCATACTGGGGCTCTCGAAGTAGCTGCTTTCGGGGACGGCGAGGGAGGGCGGGTGGAGCGGGGGGATGTTCTCGGGCCTGAGGGAGGAGGCGTCTGGGGTAGGGCGGTGTTGCTCGACGTTTTGTTTCGAGGGGGATATAAGGTCGTCATCAGAATCGAGTTTTCGGGCGGTGGATGGTCGGGAGACGGGCTGACGGCCCTCATCGTGGTCGTCCATGTCGGCGTGTTGGGGCAGCCGTCAGGGATTCGGGGTGTGGAAATCGCAGCAGCAACAGGGTTGGGCGGATGCGCAAGTACATAGGCCAATTGTTTGGGGCTTGTTGTCGTCAGGGCTTCATGGTTAATTGGATCGAGTATGTAGAGGCCTCTGTCTAAAAGGCATAGTATCCCGGCCCAGGGTTGAACATCAATAATGCGCGGTTCGGGTCTTGGGGTCTGGCGGGTCGTTGTTGAGCTTGGGTCGCAGTCGCACCTTGGCTTAAATCCTGGAGTTGTCGCGCGCTTTCGATGCTCGGTTGGCTTCGTCTGGTCCAGGGTGGTCGAGACGCCCAAAAAGCTCCGGTGCATGGTCCCTTTTGGGCCCGTGCGCAACCCCACCATCACCCTGGTCCATACCTAAGGTACTGTACATACCATACCGTACCCAGAACAAAACATCGATTGTGAAGTTGTGAAGTGAACATAAGCTGTCTGCGAATACTTGTACACGACCAGACACCAACACAGCTCTAGATACCAGCTGTCTGCGGCAAACGCCAGGGCCGTCTTGGCGCATTTTTGGGCGTGCCACACCACTTTGTTTTGGTTTTGGTCGAGTTGGAAAGGAGAAAACGAACAGGAAAATAGAAACGGTTATATCAACCACCGTACCACATACGCGAGGTTACTGTTTATATATTCCAATAGATCTAACTCTCTAGTATCTAATTCTACTATACGATTGGTGATGCGGATAATACGAGTAGAGATATTGATAGATGAGTTTTGGAACTGATGTTGATCAATGTTTTTTGCCAAGAAATTTTGGAAATTTTAGAAAAGTTCGAAAAAGTTCAGAAAAGGAGATAAATCTATCGATATCTCAACGCGTATTATCCGCATTACCAATCGCGAGGTAGAATTGAATATTAGATACTTAGATCTATTAGAATATATATGTAGGAAGCCCGCGTATGTGGTGGGATAGTTAATATAGTCGTTTCTATTTTCCTGTTCGTTTTCCCCTTTCCAACTCGACCAAAACCAAAACAAAGTGGTGTGGCACGCCCAAAAATGCGCCAAGACGGCCCTGGCGTTTGCCGCACACAGAGGTTGAAGACGTTCACAAAAAACTAAACTTGGCAAACTACCTTGAAAACGACTCGAAAACGACCTTGAAAACCACCCTGAATCTTTCACTTTTCACAAGAGTGAGACTGCAAGAGTTTTTGTGATTAAGACTGCCTGAGTCTCTGAGTGCCTGTCTAAGATCCCGAGGGTGTTAAGTACCTAACTTTGGCTTGCCCTCGAAATGCGGATCATTTTGCCCATTACTACCCAACCTCCTATCCCTTTTTAAGAAGAGTCAAGAGGCGAAGCGCAGTGGCCCTATTAACATTGTCAATGGCCGTTACCTTTGTACTCGGCAACAGCCATGGTCCCAAATAAAGCAGGAAAACTCACCTGGCAGTTGGTGCAGTAGAGCTCAGTTTGGCGGCCGTCCTAAGGCACCTTGAACTGACTTTGCACGTAAGATGGTATATAACACGGAGACATGACCCCTCTGGCGCAGCGCCCGTAGCGGACCCAAGTGATGCCACAGAGCTCTGGGTAGTCTGGCGCGGGCAATCCGCAACCTAGAAAATTAAGGACGTATCAGCCTCATCATCCTTCATCATGCCCCCTTCGGGAGGCGGAGGCCGGGTGCATACTAGTGCACTTGCAAATGGGGGCTAAGTTAGTTGGAAAAGCACTTAGAGGGGCATGGGTGGGGGTGGCGCTGCTGCTGCTGTCGCCGCCGGAAACACTTCTCGGTCTAGATTGGGTCGGGAAACGGAATTAGCTTCATTGAACGTGAAGAACCTACGCATCCTGTACAGTGAAAGGTACCGCTGAAACCTGCTGTTCGTTCGCAATACAATTTGTTTTGGCAGTAGTATGCTAATCCGGGTAGTACCTAGGCAGAAACACTCCTGGCTCGACATCGTTCCTTAGCCGGTAGTGTGTAATGTTACCCTCAAGAAAGGCCGAGTTGGTGGTCGATTGTGTACTAATGGTTGCCACGTAAAGAAGCAAGGATGAGGGTGAGGTTATCGCAGTCCTCGTGGTAGATGTGTCTGTGGCTGGCGCTGGGTGTAGAAGCAATGATACTTAGCGGTGTGAAGCGGACATCCACGAGCCGGAAGATATTAGCTTACGCCTCTCTATTTAGTTTAAAACCCTGAATGGGGTATTTGGTTAAAGCCGTTCCTTCCTCCGAGCCGTAGAGTAACCGCTTTCGAAGGTAGGAGTGGTTGACTTTCAACTCAAGGGAAGGCTCCAAGCCAGCAACGGACCGTTAACCTCTCGCTCACTGGCCCAGATCTAGCTACTCTTTTTCTTTAATTGGGATGATATTTATTAGCTTAAAGGGTGAGCCGTCAAGAGTTTTCCAGACTCGGCATCGAGTGGTAAAGTGACCCCCATGGTATTGACAACAATATAGTCACGCTGACTTGAGCTTACAATGAACTTGCCACATCCACGACTTCACAAATAAAGAAATGGAGAAAGTCCCGATTCCAAAAGTCGCTTGATTTAGAAATCTATCCCAAAATCAGTGCCTACGAGAGCAGGCTCCGGCCTTCCCGGCCCTAACGCCTCAACCTAGGCCATACCAGGTCGGCTCCTCACCAAAACCAGTATTGTCCAACTCCGAGGTACCCGACCTCTCATCGGCCCCTAAAATCGACATCGCTTACAGTCAAGTATGTACAAAGTAAATATACCACGACCGTCAACAAAACGACATCTCCCCACCCCCTGACACCCCACTCTCCCCAATCAAAACTATGATCCCAACCCCTTTCACGCCCCCGGCTCCTCCCACCGCCCACACTCAAAGATCTACAACCCCCCACCGTCAGCAAACAACCAACCAACCTCAACACCAAAAAGGCCAGCCCCCAAATCAGGTAGAACCGCAAAGACTCACCTCACAAATCCCACACAAATCCCCCTCCACAAACATAATCGTCTCCTCGCACAGCCCCCCGGCCCGGCACGTCCATGTCCCCTGGCAGACACACGGCCGGCGGTCACCAAATCCCACACCCTCGCTGGGAGCCGGGAATGAGCTGGCGGGGCTGTTGTTGTTGCCGTCGTTTTTGTTGTTGTCGTATGTCGCCTGGGGTGGTCCTTCCGCTGGAGGTGGGGGGAGGGTGGCCGGTTGCTGTTCTTGTTGGAGTGGGACAAAGGGCGGTTGATGTTGGTGGGGGGCGGCTTGGCCGGTGGTTGGGGGTTGCTGGCAGGCGGTGGTGGGCGCGCCGGAGAGCTGAGTCGCCGGCGAGGTGTGGTTGGTGGTTGGGGGGTGCGCAGGTTGGTGGTGGGAGGTGCTGGGGCCACCGGGTGGTTCGCCTGCTTGTCCGGCATGGTCGCTGGAAGAGGGCGGGGGGTGCCGGTAGGGAGCGATGGGATCGCTCTGGGGTTGGCTCGGCTGTTCGCGGGGGGCGAGGGCGCGTTGCCGGTGGGAAGCGACGGGGTGGTTGTGCAGTTGATCCCCCCGCTCGGTGTGCCTGGAGGTTGATGCCGACGCGGGGTTTGAACTGGTACTGGCCACTAGAGACCTGTCCGTTGCCCTTTCGGTGATGATAAAGAGCCCAGTCACCTTGGAGATCTGTTTGAAGTACCTGCAAGTGTTGATATATTGGGCTGTGCAGGAGCGGATCTGTAAAAAAACGGGAAACCGTTAGCATACGGCCATATATACTGCAAATAGAAGAGGTGTCTAAACACCGGAAAACTTACCTCGCATTCGTGGCAGAACCCTCCTTCTCCACAGCCAAATCCCCCACAGTTTGCTGGAGACAAGCAGCCGATAATATTGTCATGGGCGCATTTACATTTGCGCCGGGACGTTTTCTGTCTCCAGTTTACGTCCTTTGCCTTTTGGAAAGCCTCCATTGCTTGACGTCGGCATTTGTTATCCTGAGTAATCTGCATGTTAGAACCGTAACTAGGTGAAGCTTGAGTTTCGCGAGGAGGTAAAACTTACAAAACAACCTTCACAGTAGTCGCCGATACCAGCGCCCCCTGGGCCTAGGCATTCGCCGGGTTGTTTGCAGCCTTTCCCGGGTGGCGTAAAGTCCGGGGGGAGGCACTGGCATTTTGTCGAGGACGTGGAGGGGGATTCCATGTCTGCGGCGTGTCGAATAAAATGGAACAAGTATTGCGATGAGCAAGCTAAACGCAGATACCTGGGTGGGTGAAGTTAGTGAAACTGAAGCAAGAAGCGGGTTGTTGGCATTATGGCGTGACTTTTTTGTGGGCAAGCAGAGCGATGGATAACGAACGAACTAAGGCGATGGAATATAGGTACTTTATATATGCGTTAACGTCGCACCTGGAAGACCATGTACTAGGTTTTAGGGCTCAATGGTCGGGCACAGTTGTCATGTGGGAAGCCTTGGAAATACTTGTTGGCATGATGTTTGGTTTTGAGCAAGATCAGGCCACAGGTACCTGGAAAACACATCACTATAAAAACGTCATGGGGTTCCGCACGCTTTCGAACTGAGATCGGATGAATGTTGAGGAAGGAGAGGCGTGATGTTTTTGGACATAGAAACAATAACCACATAGACATCAATGATGACCACAAGACGTAGTTTACCTGGATAGAGGCAAGGTACATGTAGCCATTGTTACTACCCGCCTGTTGTCTTTTTAGGCGGCCTCACACGAGATCCGGGAACTCAATCAATGCACGGCTGGGAAAAAAGGCTTCGCCGAAGGAACAATGTTTATGTACTCCGTGACCTATCCCCCTTTATCACCACTCACATTTTGATTTTACAAAGCCAGGTTGGCCGGGGCAACGGGGTATCTGAATATCAACTGACGTAACCCTCGTCCTCCAGTCGGTACCTGTGATTCTTTGACACGCTCAATTTCAGAAGCAGTGATGACAAACTTCAAATTTGATAGTAGCATCTAATTGCAAGTAGAGAGAACTACCCTTCAAAACCAAAGCTAAACATTAACGTCTTACAATGATGACATCCTCTGTTGAAAAGATGACAACCCATGGCGGGTGTCGGAACTGAGAACGCGCGGCGGGATCCGGTGCATCGGTCCGCCCATCTGTAATACGGTCGCACGTGCAGGCGGACAGTTTGTATTTTACCGCGTGTGTAAGTTCATTCTCCACACGTGTTAACCCCCGAGTTAACTCGGCTCGACATGGGGCTGGTGATAGGAAGGCTGGCTTGTACGGTCTAGACCTTCAGGCAGAACTTACCTGTGGAGAGTATAATGCGCTTACATGGGGCCTTCTTGACCATGAGAAGGAACTTGGGAATCAAGACGGATCTGGTGAGGCTTTAAGCTGGGGAGGGAATGTTTACAGCCTCGAGCAGGATCGCCAGTCGTGGTGTTTACCTCAGCCAACCCCTGTCAGCTCCGTCGATCGCCGCTTTCAGATTCCCATAAATAGAACGCCAAGGCCCGGCCCGATCCCGGGTACTGAGCCCGGCTACATTACCGGCCCATACCGGCCGCAATACCGGCCGCATTCGGGTCTCAAACACGGCTCTGACCAACCCGAGTAACTGTATCATGTGGCTCGCATTCGTGAAACTCGAGCAAAAAAGAACGGACATATGCCCAGAGGATTGAATCTGTGGCTGGAATAGAAAGCTTGTTTTTGCACGTCAACGGGCCTCCACAGAGGCTGCGTATCCAGACTCGCGGCGGGCTGCAGGTCGTGGACCTGTCTCACGCCCGCAGCGGCCTCACCCTCGGAGCACAGGCGGAGAGAGAGAGCCAGGCACCCGTATGAGCAGATCCGAACCTCGATGCTTCAGCTCAGCTCACACGGCCAAGAAATCGTATAACAACCTGGGAACCCTACCACCTTCTCCAGAGTGGAGTCTCCCTCTCCAGTCCTCATCTCGACAACCAAACCCTCTCCTTTCCTATTAAGAGCCAGCCAGCCAGCCAACCCCCTCACACCAAACCACACCCACCCACCAACCAACCAACCCCCAAACCCCAAAACCACCACCAAAATGGGTTGCGGCCTCTTCGGAAAAAAGAAGTCCAAGAAGACCGGCGCCGGCGCCGGCGGTGCCGGGTTCGCCCCCCGCCCCGTGAAGCAAGTGATGCAGGGCGGCCAGGTCGGGTACCAGCCGACGGAGGCGGCGCTGGCGAACCAGAAGAAGTACCAGGAGGACTTCCGCAAGCAGTACGGCGGCGACCCCAACGACCCCAAGTTCGTGCGCAGCCTGGCGGCGAACCAGGCGCTGGCGGGGTCCGCGGCGGATTGTGAGTGCTTTTCTTCTCTCTCTCTTTGTGTTGTGGTGGTGGTTGTTTCGGTTGCTAACGTGGTTGTGTGTAGTCGCCGTCCGCAAGATGGGCCCCCAGGGGCAAAGGCTTGAGCCCTATGCGCAGAGGGGAGCCAACATGGCCGCCACCCAGTTCACCAAGCAGCAGTTCAAGGACCGCCAGCAGCAAGGTATGTCGCTCTCGATCTCCGGGGAGGGTGGTGCTCGGGTATCGGTGTCCGGGACATGACTGACGAGATGTTGCAGAGGCCACTGGCTACTAAGGACGGCTTGCTAGAAGACTAAGGGTTCGCCCCAAGTCCGTGTCTTTTTCGCAGATCTTGCTCGTTGGGGATCTGTTGTTTGGCTTAGTTTTGTTCTGTTTCGAGCTCAGGTGTTGAATAGATTCCAGTTGCGTTAAAGCCCCTTTTATACCCCTGCCGCTAGAAACAATTGCTGGATATTTCGATTCCCATTAAACATCAGTGCCTACCCATCCTACCCATCTGTCGTTGCTTCAGCGCTCGAACTCATTCCACAATATGTACACATGTCACTCATAAACTCCCGACACCAGCTGACGCTTAGATCAGCCAACACAAATGCCCCCCGTAATCCCAACTCCGTCTATCCATGCATGGGGAAAGATCCAAAATAAGCACAGGAATACCCAAAAACGGTAAATAGCCCCCCCAAAATCTCAAAGCACAGGCTTTGGCATTCCAAAAAGATCACATCCTCACCACCCCACCCCACATCAATCACATCACGAATCATCCGCAAACACCTGATACGCCATCACCATAATCCACAGCAAAAAGATCGCACCCACCAACCCAAACGCAAACACCGCCTGCCAGCTCTGGCAAATACCGCGCTGCTGCAGCCAGGCCAGCGTCTCCAGCATCTGGCCGGTAGGCTGGGGGTCGGCGCCAAACACAAACAGGTTGCAGGTGGAGCTGACGGAGCCGTCGGGCCCCCACAGCTGGATGGACACGACGACCAGCCCGACCAGCCACAGCACAAACAGGATGAAGCCGCCGATCATGACGATGGATGGGAGTAACCGTCGCTGGAAGATGAGCCACAGCAGGACGAGGATGAAGGCGACGTTGAGGGAGGCGACCGTTATGTAGTAGGGGAAGTACCTGGATGGGAGGGGAGTGGTGTTAGCTGACTATTTGTTGTGTACCTAGGTGGGGTGAGTTGGGAGGGGGGTACAACAGGGTGGACGCACCATGGTATTGGCAGCAAGAGGACCTGCTGGATCTGGATAAAGGTCGCAAACACGCCAATGATGAGGCAGGAAGCGACCAGCATGATCAGCATCCAGAGGTTGAGCTGGACGGCCGGCCAGTGGTATTTGTGGACGCGCTCGATGACGCGGCGCTCGTAGACGAGCGAGCCGCTCGTTACTGTGGACGCCATGGCGATGGTCTATCGGGGCGACGGGTCGTGATCGCGGGGTCTGTGCTCGGAGCGGACCTTGGCGGGTCGGTGTTCGAGGTTCGGAATGCGGCTTCGGCTTCGGCTCCGGCGCCGAGTCGTGCTCCGGGATCCGGTTCGTGCGGTGGTGGATCGCCGGTAAGGCGGGGCCGTTTGAAGGGTTGACCGGATGCGAACGTGTGCTTGAAAGCGGTGACGATAGAGGAGAGGTGTCGCGGTGTTGCGCAGTCCCTTCTCGGGCTGGATTGCGTGGCCGTTCGATGCGTTGTCGATCTGCACTGTCGCACAATGGCTTGTCTCGTCGTACGAGTCGCAGAAACCCTCGAGCGCAAACGATGCCCAAGACCAGCCCGCAGAAAAATAATTCCGAATCGCCTGAGGCCACTGGCCTCTGCTAAACTCTTGCGGTGAGGCAAATGCCTCGCCTGGTTGCACAAGGAGCAGGCGCCACGTCGTCGGGAGGATGTGGGGAGGTACGGATATCGAGAGGTTGGCGACAAGTTCAGAGCAGCAATCGGTTCCGTTTGGTTTGGTGTTGACGCGTTCCCCACAATTCAGTGGAGCAAAGCTTGGTGCGGTGGCTGGGAAAAGAGGCCGGGTCTGGAAAACAGGTCGGCTGGGGAAGAGGACGATGAGATAAAGGAATGCAAAGCGGCAATGAGGAAAGACGAGTTGCCTCTGAGAGGGAATGCGACCTGATGCGACGGATGCGACAGGAGAAGTGTTGGTTCCTCGAGGATTTCCGCGCCGCGCCCGCCGACGCCAGACTCGTTGATTCGAAGTGCGGGAGCTAGAAGAGCTTGGCTTGGCAGACCCGTTTATCCCTATCGGTGCCTGACTCGGATCACACCGTGGGGGGCAGGGATGTGATTGAATTGGAGTTGCGGGACAAGGCGCAAGACGAAGACAATGGAGAAGGCGAAAGTGCAGGAAAAGTGAAGAGGGGTTTTCGATTTCAATTCTATCGGCCGATTGGGCAGAAATAGGCCCAATATGACAGGTCATCCAAGTCAAAAAGCTCACAGCTCACCCGGACCATCATCGACAACTCATCAAGGCTGATGAGGCTTGCGAGATCGGGCTGGTTCGTGGTTCATGCGTGCATTTGGTGGGCGCGGGGTGGTGGGGCTGCAGGGTGTTGGTTGGTGGTTGGCGCTGGCCGGGCTCCCTAAAAATGCCGTGGCGGGGGCACCCACATGAAACCATCGAAACCATCGAGGAACTGCCCGAGAGATCCTCCTGCGGCGATGAATAACGCGGGACGGCGTACAGGCTGCGAATTATCGTACCGGTCGGTTGTCTATGCGGTGGAAGTCGTTATTGTTCTTCTCATCGTCCTTCTATAGGAACCTCCTCGTGTAGAATCCTGCAACCACCGAGCACTCTATGGACATGGACATGCATGATGTAGATACAGACATCGACGACAAGTCGTGGAGCACGCTGAAAAGATCATCCAGAAATATTCTTTCGTCCCACGATAACCCAAATCCCAGTCCAACCCGCCGTGTGAACCGCCGCTGTGCGCCGTGACATCCATAAGTCTGTATGTGACGGTAAAATCTAACTTAAGCCCACCAAACCCGTGCCGCAATCCGCTCACGTTTACCCATCATCTCCCCCCAACCACCACCCCGCCTCACAGCAGGCTCTCACCAAGCGCGCAGCGGACGATGGAGCAGCCCGCGCGGACGGTCTCGTGGGCGCCCACGTCGACATCCGACGCCAGGCGCGGGTTGACCTCGACGAGGTCGACGGCCACCAGGCTGCCGGTCTGGTGCACCGACTCGCAGATGTAGTCGCCCTCGCGCAGGGTCAGGCCGCCGCGCACCGGGGTGCCCGTCGAGGGCGCCCACATGGGGTCGAGCGCGTCGACGTCGAAGGACAGGTGGATCGGGGTGTCGTTGCCGATGTGCGCGAGCGCCATCTCCACGACGCGGCCGATGCCGTGCCTGAGCGGGAAACAAATGAGGTTAGCTGGGTCTTCGCATTGGGAGTTTGTTTATCCGGGGTCGCTTACCTGTCAATATCGAACATGCTGAAGGCCTTGATCCCATTCTCCCGCAGGATCTTCTTCTCTCCGGCATCGACATCGCGCAGCCCGATGTACACCAGCTTTTTCACACTAATCCGGTGCTCATCCTTCAGCCACCCGAAGAACTCCTCCTTCTCCTCCCGCGCGAGCCCCGTCAGGAAGCTCACCGGCATACCGTGGACATTCCCGCTGTCGCTGGTCTCGGGGGTGTTGATATCGGCGTGGGCATCGACCCAGATGACGGCAATGTCCCTCCCGAGGCGTTCACGCACGGCCTTTGCGCTGCCGGCGATGGTGCCGATGGCGATGCTGTGGTCGCCGCCGAGGGTGAGGACAAGGCGGCCCTCGCGGGCGTGCGAGTAGACCTGGTCGGCGATGCGGCGGGTGACGGCGGAGACGGAGCGCGGGTTCTTCATGCCGCGGTGGGGCGGGTCCTGGTCGGCCGAGGTGGCCACCAGGTCCGGGTACGAGTGCACGGCGTCGTGCCCGTGCAGGTTGTAGCCCAGCTCGTCGCGCAGCTGCGTCAGCAGGCCCGACTCGATCAGCGCCGTGGGCGCCGCGTCCACCCCCGGCTTGCCCTGCCCGCCCGAGAAGCCGACGGCGACGATGCCGAGGTCTTCCGGGTGGCTGAGGAACTTGGACTCGATCATGGAGGTGTTCATCTTGCCGAAGCAGCGCGGGGAGGATTTGGTGGAGGCCTGGGTTGCGAGCGGGTCCTCGCTGTGGTCGGTGACGCGGGAGGGAGACATGAAATGCGCAAGTGCGTAGGGTACGGTACGGTAGTGATGTCAGGGAAGGGTTCTTGGGAAATCGACAGATGCTGTTTGCTGCTTGCTGAAGAGATCTGGGAACTGTCAGAACCGAACCCTCCCATTAAAAGCAAAAACCCCTCCACTCCAAAAAAAAGCCATCAACAAAGATACCAGCTTATCGCTGCCCTTGGCTGCCCTTGGCTGGCTGAGCCTGGCTCCCTGGATTTACCAAACCCTCACCACCATGTCACATGGCACATGTCAAACAGGGAAACCTGGGCTTCGGGACGGTAGTGCAGATCTGCGTGACTTCATGCCCAGGGTTCCCGCCCCGGAAGGCTAAGCGCCTTGGCGGCCGGCTGAGCCGGTGGGGCCGAGTTTGTGCGGGCTGCAATCGATTGCGCGAGGGGTGAAACGGGAGCCAACAATAGAACCTCGAAACACACCCACCTGAGTGTTGGATTGGGCCGGCTGATTCTGGCACAGCAAGAAAAGAGGTCGACGAAGCGTAAGATGAAACGGGTTCGGTGTTGTTAATGTCAATGTTTGCTAGAAAGCACAAAAGCGAAACAAGAAGAATAAACCACTAAAAGGAAGTCTACACAGCAAACGTTGGTGAGATGGTTGTCTACAGAAGAGAAACAAGAAACAACCCCCATCAGGGTGCAAAGAAAGAAAGATAACGGCTAGATCTTATACCTCCCCAACGAACCCGGCTAGGGATCCACTCCCAACACCACGAACACGCCAGCAGCCAGTCGCTCGGTCCTTTTCCATCGCTCGCATCCCTGATTTTTTTCCCTCTCCCCTTGTCGGACGCCTGTGCCGTCAAAATCACTCACGTGGAGAGGGTTCGGTGGCCGCAGAGCGTCTAGTACGACATCATCTCGGAGGCGACTGCCGTTAAGTTATAAGTGCGATTGCAGTTAACGGCAGGCGTTAAGCTTTTGGGCGGATACCGCCGGCAATCGCCGGCCCACCCGCAGGCCGCAACCACCACTCACGGCCGCTGATTCCTTTCACCGTTTTCTGCTCGCTTCGCAACGCCCGCTGCGGCCGTCAGTCTTACCGCTGAGTGACGACCACGGGGCTCGTTTCTTAGGTAAGAGAATGCGCTCAATCCGGCTGGGATCTGGAATGTGGGTTTTTGAGGTGACTTGTGTCACCGGGCTGCGTTGATAGCGGGATGACCCGGAGATGTAAGGAATGGGGGTACGAAGTATTCGCCGCCATTCTCGGGAAGGAGAAAAACCGAAGGAGATAAGCTTAGGGCAGCCCTAACCCGCGGCAATATTGCTCAACTCGTAACTGCACTCAGCCTGGCCGTCATACTCTACGATAACATTGCAACGCCAGATCTGGTACGCCCATGATCAGCGGTTGACAGCCCTCAACGCAGGAAGCTGGATCGACGCCCCTGATGTGAGGCCCGGTGATTTGTGTCTCGCCGCCCAATCACACCGGGGGGAGGCGCAACCACCAGACCACCAGTCAACCATATCTCGATCAACTCTGCTTCTCTAGTGCAGCCACCGCATTCACTGCAAATCCCCAACCCACCCCATCACCTCCCTCCTATCATCCACCACCCGCGCATACTCCAGCAACAACCTCAGCACATACACCTGCATATCCTCGCGACGGAGCACCTTGCCCGCCCACTCCCTCCCCGCCATCGCAATCCTCTCCGCAACATCATCCCTGCCCCCCTTCCCACCCACCCCCACAAAATACTCCAGCACGCCATACCAGTCCCCAAACCGACTATCCATCGGCACAAAGTGCTTCCACGCGACCAGCCGCGCATCGTGCCACTCGCGCCACAGCGTGGCCTTGATGGGCAGCGACGTGGAGCGCAGGAAGCCTAGGTAGCGGCCGCTGAAGGAGTTGCCGTCGATGTCGGGGAGGTATTTGTGGCGGAACTGTTCGGCCATGGGTACCGCCGGGACCAGGGTGAAGTAGGGCGCGGTGTAGTTGCAGCTGGGCCGGGCGTCGGGGTACAGGCACATCAGGTCTGTGAGGGCAATCGAGGTGGTTGAGGAGATCCAGTCGGTGAAGGCGGGTGAGGAGGGGGAGGGAATGTGTCGGTAGCGCTTGTCGGAGAGGGCGAAGTTGGGTGGGGGTTGGGGTGTCTGCGACGATGATGACGATCTGGCAAGGCTTAACTGGGTCGCGTTGTTCATGCCGACGAAGCGGTGGCGCTGGAAGGAGCGCCAGTTGTTGGGTCGGTTGGTACCGCCCGTCGCGACACCGCGCCAGATGGCTGTCGATTGTTTGGCCGACCAGGGGATGGAGGCTCCCTCGGCGCCCATAAAGCGTTCCTCTTCATTCCAGTACATGGGTGCTGGGAGGAGGATATCGTTGTTGACGGCCAGTTTCGACCCACCAAAAATGGGTAGCAGGGACTTGGTCGCCGAAACGCTGAGGGGCTCGACGAAAATGCCTTCGAGGGCTTGCAGGTCCGGCTGATGGCACACGGTAGTGCTTAGTGTATAGTTCGCGACGTAGCCGTCCTGCATGTGTGCCAGGCTGAAGGGACTGGCGATGGCGGGGGTCTGATTGAAGTCAATTACGATCGCGGCCTTTCGGGCTGGGCTGGTGGGAGGACAGCCGCGGCGGGCGATGAGCCAGTAGTGCTCTGTGACCAAGGTTAGCGTATCGCATCGCGCATGGAGGCGCAAGAAATAAGGTGAGCCTACTGTCATGCTCCCAGGTTATTTTCTGAGCCTCTCCTTTCTCCGGCGGCGCCTGTCCAAGCGGCGGCAGCTTCCCGAACTCCGACACCACCTTCTTCACATCTACCATCTTCCTGGTCCTGGCAGCCTTGTGCATATGCCGGTCAATCTCCTCCCACGGCACCACCATCCTCGGCTCATCCATCGCATTGAGGGCCAGATCCATGTCTGGGAGTAAGTGCTCGATCGTTTTGATCATATCCAGCCAGATCTGCGTCCAGAACCAGCCGCTCCCCGTAGAGGCCTTGTGGTCGCGAACTTCGATGCGCATTTCGAACTCGCGGGCGTTCCGGCGTATCTGTGCTGGTTTGAGTGCCCAAAACGGTTCGAGATCGTGGTATATTTGGTCCCAGAAGTCTTCGACGATGATTGCGTTCTTATTATCCTTTGCGAACTTGTGCCATTCGTCGAACCCCGGCGGCGGGTGTCGACCCCGCCGTTTGCGGTAGGCGGCCGCCGCATCTGCAAGGTTCTGGGTTTCTTTGGAAATTGTGGTTGCGAACTCTTCTTCGGCTGCCTTGATCAGCTTGTCAATGGGGTGTTCACTCGGGAAGCACCAGCGACCCAGTGGCGTCGAAAGCAGAAGGGGGCCGACCAATGAGAAGTCGATGGGCTCGGCGAGGATATAGAGGGTGAGGGTGAGCAGGAGTGCCGGTATGACGTAGCGGAGGACTGTTGATGGCCGACGAGGGAAAGCCATTTTGCTAGATGGTCATTGCGCGGGGCGGACGACGGGAGGTCGGTTTGTCGGGGTCCCACGTCGAGTGGGAAGGTTGCGAAGGTTCGGCTTGGCGGTCGTCTGTCGTTAGTGGGTGCGCATCAGAAGGGAACGAGGTCGATCGGTCTTGTTGACTGTAGATTGGAATACGGACGAATTTAGGTAGGACCCGTGGAGGTTCCCGAGGATTCGGAAGGGAAAGAAAGGAGTGGGGGGTCGAAGAGGCTGGATGGAACGGAGAGAAACGAATGTGTAGCGGTGCGACGAGCAAACAGACTGGAGGGGGGCGTTATAAATGCGTGTCGTACAAGCACATATCACCGTGTATCACAGGCAAGTACGAAGGGTGTACCTGCCGGCAGTTGACGACTTACACACCAGAACCCCTGCATTCGCCAATCTGAATTCGGGTCCCACAGATCGATCTGCCAGGAACAGCATCTCCAACACAGTGCCATAAACACGGTTAGTAACAACGAGAGCAGTTGAACCCAGAGCCAAGTTTCCGAAGCAGACAGTTGAAATCCGCCGAGTATGAAATATAGTATAGAGAGACCTGGAATTTCTGGATTACACGAGATGACCAGTGGTTTGGAACATGGGGTTGCGGGACGTTGCTTCGAGTACACAGTGTTATTCAACCCCGCCCCTTGTCACAATTGGGCCTGTCAAGAACCAACTTACCTTAATTGATCCTGCTAACCAGCTGGTGCCATCTTCGCAGCGCAAAGGCAATGGATATTGGCAAAAAAAAGTAATCTAAAGTTTTTGACAACAATAATGTAGAGAAAATAAAACCTACGGCAGGGTCGATATGGTCGTTGTACGAAGATAATGTCAGGAGTTGGCGGATTTGATCCCCACTTCGCCTTGAGCTTGAGGGCATCAACTTGGAGGGGTGATGTTCGTCGTTGGTATCTAAGCTGTACATCGTATATACTACCATCTAAATCTCCCACGGTACCTACAGACCAACCTCTACCCGCGTCACAAATGCACCGTCAAATAACGCCCGCAAACACGCCCCCGCATTGCCCTGTTTACCTTTTAGTACACACATACACATATCATGTCACTCGTTCCCGGCGATCATCTCACTCGAGATGAGCGAACTGCCTCTCCTCTTCCACATCGATATCGACATCCTCCAGGGTGCGTGACACCAGTTCCGAATAGCCCGGCCGGAACGGCCACTTCATCCACTCCTTGGTGACCTCGACGAGCTGTTCCTGGGTCATAATCCGGGGCGACAGCTCGACGAGGCCCGGGGGGACGCCGCCGCGGCGCGGGTCAAATAGGATGGGGCAGCGAGGCACGAGGTCGTCGCCGGCGCCGGGCGAGATGTTGTTGAGCGACTTTGTGATGGAGTCGATGGGCCGCTGCACCAGGCCGCGTAGGATCAGGTCGAACGTGTCGCCGCCGCGGGTCGATTTCTGGCCCATGTCGCGCAGAATGGATGGTGCCGCCTTGGGCTGGATGTCTAGTAGCCCGCAGGGGATCTGGGGGAAGAAGTCGCTCGGGGCCGCGCGCAGGGGCTCGACGTAGCGGCGGTCCCAGTTCAAGATGGGGGGATCCTGTCGGAGGATGTGTATGTTGTCGCGCTGGAGGATGAGGTCGCTGTGGAAAGCTTTCTCGAGCCCGTAGACCTTCTGCGACCACTGTGAGCCGAGTGCGGCGGCCTGCGCTAGTAGCTGCTCGTCCGAGCCGGCATCGATATAAGCCTGGACGGCCGCATCGTACTCTTTCATCATGTCGACGACGGTGCCGGAGCGCCTGGTGGTATGGGTCAGCAAATACTGAAGCGTTTTGTAACGCTTGTATTCCGCCGACTTCTTCTCGAACTCCCCGGCCTGGAAGGCCTCATCTAACGCTTTCAGCTCGGCTACGAATGGCCGCCCCATATTGCGCTTGGGGTCGAGCGGGTCCGTCTCATTCAGTTCCGTGGCCGCTAGATAATCTAGCACATGCTGCGGCTCCCGCCCCGGCGGGATCACAAATCCATTTTGGCGCATCCGCTCGAGTGTTCGCCTCGTGCTCTCGTGGTTAAGGGCTTCGTCGCGGCGGAACCAGGCGGCGGATCGGACCTCGGCGGCGTCCTCAGCCTCAGCGCCAACGATCTCGCACACCCAGTCGGTCGATATCTCAGACTCGATGGCCATCTTCTTCCGCCGCTGCACCGTGCGCGGCAGCACCGACCCCTTTTCCGAATCTTCGGTCCATATGAGCATGCGCACGAGGCCGTACTTCTGGAAGACTGACCCCTGGCGGATGGCGGCGAGCAGCTGGTAGAGCACGAGCTGGGCGAGGCTCTCGAAGGACCGAAACTTGCGCTTCGGGTACATGCACAGATTTACGGTGACGAGGAGGGTGTCGTTGCGCTCTGGTGTCTCGCCGGAAGTGTGCTTGCGTTCGACCTGGTGCGGCAGCACCGCCGGGCTCAGGATCCTGTTTAGCTGCTCCCACACGATGCCGGACTCGGGGAGAAGTTTGGTGCCGGGCCGCTCGAGCAGCGGGGCAAGGAACGGCTTGTAAAACTCTTCGTCTGGCTCCATCAGGAGGTGCGAGCGTGGCTGGAGCTCGTCGTGCAGCTTTTGGCTCCAAATGCCGACGCCCGGGAAGATGTCGACGAGATCGCAGCCCTTGTGGCGGGCCAGGGTCGGTTTGAGGTAGTTGATAACATCGTCGCATAATTCCTCGTTGACGACGTTGACGCGGTGTTTATCCTTGTTTATCCCCTTGCGTTTCCCCCCGCGCATGGCGGACCAGGAGCCCTCTGTGGAAAGTTTCGCGGCGACCTCGTTTTGTCCCTTGAGAATCACACTCCACTTGGGCTTGGTAGCTGTGGCCAAGTTGGCCCGTTGTGCGGCGACGCAGCGCGTTGCGCGTGGGAGGAGTATTCTGCCCACATGGCCGCGGAGTGCGTACATGGGGACGAGATGCGTGTAAAGGATTGGCGGGACACGGCAGCGAGGAGCGCGACGGGTTGGAGCAGCAGCACATGTCGAGTCCAAAAAGTTGTCACATCAGCCAATTCTGCCGACAGAGACCGCTTGGCCGACAGCGCGGTGGGGTCGATTGCGACCGCGATAAGGGTTAGGGTGACTCAATACAACAACCCCCCCCCCCCCTCAGCAAGTATTAGCATCGAGAGAAAGTCAAGCAGTCGAATATCAGTAGCAGGCTAACAGGTGATCGTATTCCAGCAAGAAGCAAGTAAAATGACCAAAACCAAATATGGAATCTCCCCGTTCAAAAAACGCCTAAACCAACAAATGAAACCCAACCATAACCAACTTACATGTCACATCTTCTTACACAGCCAACCCACCCCCACCCCTCGTCCTCCCATCCATATCCATACCCACATCCATATCCATCACCCTCATCCCCGCCCTCCTCACAGGACTCAACAACCCGCCACCCACACTAGGCAACGGCAAGGTCAACTCCTCAGGCAACCGAAACCGCGGCGTCCCCGGTACCCATTCCCTTTCCTTCTCCCTCTCCCTCCCCTTCCTCACACCCCTCCCCTCCCCTCCCTCCCCCACAGCCACCACAACCCCAACCGGCGTCACCGGCTCCCCGGCCCCCCTCCTCCTCGCCACATACGACTCACTCGCCGCCAACCTCGCCAACTTCCTCAACACCCTCTCCAACCGAAACCTCGCCCCATACACCGGACTCAACAACGCCCCCACCCCCACCCCACCCACAGACGACCCCCCCGCAGCAGCAGCATGCTTCGCCACAATCACATCCGGGTCATACGTGCCCAGCAACGACGTCCACCTCTTCCACAGACGGAAGCGGTTCGCGGCGAGGGTGGCGAGCAGCGGGTGCTGCGGGAGGAAGTAGCGGAAGGGGAGGGGCGAGAGGAGGTGGTGCAGCAGGTGGGTGACGGCGTAGTGCAGGAAGGGGTGGGCGGACATGATGAGGTGGCGTTGGGAGGCGACGGTGGGTGGGGGGTGGTAGTGGAGGAGGGTGGTGGTTTCGAGGGTGAGGAGGGTGGTTGTTGGGGAGGGGGTTGTGGTGGTGGTGGTTGGGGAGGTGAGGGTGGTGAGGGAGGTGGTGAGGGGGGGTTTGCGGCGGCGGCGGGCGCCGTGGCCGAGGGATTCGAAATCTCGCATGTTGAGGTAGGTGAGGCAGGCGCGGAGGAGGGTGTAGTGGTTGATGTCGAGGAAGTCGGCGATGGGGAGGGTGGCGGGGATGGAGGGGTTGTTGGCGGCGAGGCAGGTGAAGCCCCGGCCGGAGAGGAAGAAGCTTCGGACGGAGGCGTGTATGGTGTGCACGCGCTGCAGGCCGAGGGTTTCTTTGGCGGTAGATTGGCGATTGTTGCGGGTGTCAGATTTGAGCTCGAGGAGGCCGATGGACCGGGCTCGCAGCCAGCGGTGGAATTGGTAGGGTGTGTCGGAGGAGATCTCGGAGTTGCGCAGTTGGCGGAGCTCGCGCATCGAGAAGGGCATCCCGATATCGAACGCCATGAGCGGGCCTAATCGCTCAAAAAGGGCGAAGGGGTTGGGTTCGGTGAGTTTAATGGCGAGGAACAGGTCGTTCAGGCGCATCGGCTCGGCAGCGCAAATCACCCATTGGAAGAGAAGCAGCGACTCGGCCCGCTCTCTATCGTTCAAGGTCGAGAGCATCCACTCGTACAGACCGTGGAGGTCGCCGGGTACTTCCTCCAGAGTATACTCGATCATCTCCTGCGTAGCGCCCTCCATGATGGCTGCGTTCAAGATATTCACCACAATCTCCGCCCACAGGAACACGCCCGCCGCCTTCTGTCCGATCCGGATGACGGTCCGGTTCCGCTCTTCCCACTCGGCAACCAAGTTCAAGTTGACATACCGCAGGACATCGTCGGTGTTGCGCAGGTGCATGGGGATGCTGATCACGTTCTCCTCCTCGATGATCTCCGGATGGTAGCCGCTCGCAACGCAGATGCTGAAGTCCGAGTTGTGCGCGAGATGCGACAAGCGGCCGATCAACTCGTGGACGTAGCTGGGACATGCATCATCCGCAATTTCGACGAAAATGAAGCCTCTCCTGGTGGCCGTCTCAATCTTTTGGTTGACGTAATAGTCAGCAAAGAAAGACACAATTTGTGCGTCGTCAAGCCTGCGCGGGTCGCTTCGGGGTTGGTTGTACAGCGCCAAGAGAGCCCTTCGGAGACGCGGATCGTGGAGGAAGAGTTGAGAGAGGATGCTACGGTAGATGCCGGCGAGGCTTGTGCTCTGACGGCCGGAGGAGTCTTTTGTTTCCTTGTCAGCCTCGGCCGTGGCCCATATGAACGAGGCGCCGGCTGGCCCCCACTGCCGTTCTAGTCTTCTCCGCAGAGACCTAAGGAGGACGGTTTTGCCACATCCGGCCTCTCCCCTAATCCAGAGGATTTTGTGCTTGTTTGGCCCATTACGGTGGTGCCAGGTCTGGAAGTCGTGCAGGTCATCCAGCCAAAGGCAGCTGCCCGGGTAGGCTGATGGTGGAAGGGTTTCAGGGGGTGGCAGTTGCGCCAGAGCCGAAAGACATTCTGTGCGTGTCAGCTTGGTGTTTCTGGGTGTGCTACATGCATCTGGGACTCACCTGTTTCCTTGACATTCAGCACATGACGCTAGACACCGTTAGCTTTCAACTCAACATCACCCGGAACGAACTTACGCCATCCTCCTCCGCCGTGATGAACGCAGCCAGGGTTTTGGCCAAAGCACGGTATCCCCTGTCGTCTGCGGACCCGAACCTGCAGATGTTGTCATGCAAGGCGTAGATTGTCTCTGCATGTTCCCTGGGGTCGCCAATGAAGCTCGCAAGACGCCGGATTGTCTGTTGTCATTCAGCGAGAGTTTCCCAATGTGTCTGAGCAGCTCTACTCACCGTTTCCGCCCTGAGCTCTGGGTGCTGGTAGCTCGGAATGATGGACTCCTGAAAGGTTTTCACCTTGAAGTTGTAGTCATTCCACAACCGTATAAACGTTTGGCGGCTAAGCTCCACCTGAGCGCTGTTGGTTCCGCACAGCTCATGGAGCACAGGGTCACTGGGGTCGATGGGGAGGGTGACGCTGGCCATGCTGAGGATAGCATCTCCGAGATTGCAATGTTCGGTGCCGCGATGTGGACCGCCGAGGAAGATGACGGCCGACGTCGATAGTAGGATCCCTTTGAGGGGCCCATCGCGCTCGGCTTCGGACAATCGGAGGAGCTACAGACGTCAGACGTCAGACGAGCAGAGCAAGTAGATGGGTTTTGGGGCCCCTTACCTCCTTGACCAGAAGTCCTCCAGTGGAATGGGCGATAAAGACTATTGGTCGAGCTCCTGCGCCCATCTCGGCGCGGGTACTCGCGAGCTCAACTAGCAGCTCCTCTGCATGAGCGAAGATGTCGCCCTCGTCACGAAGTGGCTTCTTGTCAGTGGTAAGCGTATAATAGCCCCAGGTGAATACCCGCGCATTGGGACATGACGCAGGCAAAAAGCTAAGCGGCCAGTAGGACTCGACATTGGGTTCGGCATACAGGTCGACGGGGTCAGCTAAACCAGCAATCGCTAGTTTCGACGGCGACATTGTTGCCGCTTTGCGCACAAGACCTTTTGGGCCCCCGCCAAAAATCGGCTTGATAGGCTCAGCAAAGCCATTGAGGTTGAGCCTGGATGACGACTTAGTCGAGTTCTTCCAGAGTAGTGTCCTGGATTTGCTCGGAGGCCGCCCTGATTTGGAGAGTAGGGGTTCTGAGTTTGAGCGGAGCAACGGTGATGATTGCGGTAGTTTTGTTAGTCTTCTCTTGATGCCTGGGTAAGGCGCTGTCGCCTTTCGAGCAGCGGATGGTGTCTGCTGCTGCTGAGGCTCGAGCTTCCATGATCGGACAGGATGCCCCCCGACACCATGAACAAGAACAATGCTGTGCCCACCGCGGTCAGTGACGCCCTCGGGAATTGCAAGACGCCGTCACGTACTCAACTGCTGGGTCGATGGGCCAGTCCGGCTCATACAAGAGCGTAAGGCCGACGGGCTTGATGGCGTCCTCGCTCACCTTCATTTTTGTTGTCGTCTAACAAACATCACACTCCACATGGACTAGGTGATATTGCAGGGTTGTGTTGCAGGTCAGGGACATGGCAGGAGCACCAATTTAGAGAGACGGCCGCACCCATGGTGGCAGGTATGACATCAAGAACTCTTGACCGGGGCGCAGCCGTAAAAGTGTCAACTTGAACACTCCATGAGCCTTTGGCCGGGCCGGCCTGTTCGTGGTCACATATCACGGTTATTATTATTAGGTTTCCCGTCCCGCGAATCACGAGAGAGAGAAAGCGCGGTAAGATCTGGTGAAACACCGTTGGCCTTGCCAGTGTTTGCTCCACAGTGTTTTGCCTGTTGTTGAAGGGTGGCCAGAGACGGGCCGGCATGGCCAACTCGTCAACTGTGCCGCCCCTTGCCTCTTTCAGGCCAGGAAGACCCGGCCGCTATAACCGAGTCGGCTGTTTCGCCGAGTTGAGAGAAAATGTTTGAGATGGGCTCTCAAATAAAAGCAGGAAAGGAAAGGAAAGCATTGTTGTGACGTATCGAGACAATGCATTGGGGATGATCTCGAAACATTGAGGCTCTGACCGTGGTTGTATTCGACAGGGGGGAACTGCAGGAACCGAGTTGCAGTTTTAGTACTTCGTACAAACAGATGTCAAGATAACGGCTGGCGTCGGTGGTAAAAATTAGGCCATAAGAAACAGACGAGAAAACGAATAATAGAAATGAGAGAAGCCCAATGCAGTCGGCTTGCGGGCCGTTACGCCTGTTATGCCCGCCCGCACCCTTCATGGCCAACTGGAATGCCCGACGCGCACAGACTGGCCAAAGCAGTGCCAGGATCGGTAGATAAAGTGCCTCGATAGTACTGTGGATTGGAGGGCTGGCGGCCAATGGATATTCTTGTTGCTTGCGGTACGAGTGTGCGAGTATGACTTGCTCGTTTTGAGTGGGAGTTGGTGAGATTCCCTCTCTTTTACATGCCTTTTTCCTTGTCGGGGTGTTGGAGTTGGTGGCGGTTGGAGATGACTGCAGGGGAGCTTCCCCTCAGGTTCCTTGCCCCGCTTTCACGTAGGGCGGCAATCCCAGTCACTTTGTGGCGGGCAGCAGCGATGGAGAGCCGCGCCGAACTTCTTGCGCCAAGCATCGACAAATAGTGGATGCAATGCATCCAGCGTACACCCAAGTCAAGTAGCCCATGATGGCGCCGTGGGGCCGTTTGTTGTGGGAAGTGTTCCTGCGATTCGAGGTATGTTAGATAACTGATGAGTCCATCCTTCCGGCGTCCGTCACTAACCTATTCCAGAATGTTCTCGTCAGCCAAGTACGCCCATCGCCATGACCGCCATGACAGCCGCCATACCCGCCGTGTCTTCCGTCGCTGACTTCTCGCACTCGACAGATCCTCCGAAGCCCGGGTTTCCATCGAGGTGTCCGCCGAGTACATCGTACCGTTGAAGATATTCGGTACGGCCGTGATCCGACCGATCCGCTACGGCAGGGTGAAGCTACAGGTAGGGGAACTTGTGTGGAAACCAGCGACCAGGAGTTGACATGCACGCAGCTGAGCCCAACCGATCTAGCAACTTCATAAAGTACTTCATCGAGGAACTGCGGAACCAAGCACGCGGGAAGCCGACCAACCCTCCTCCGACACCTCCGACACCTCCGAAGAAGTGAATATGACCTGGCGTAATGATTGGAATTCGGTAGCAACCATAGCGAGCAAGATATCCGATGTTTATATCCCAATAACAAGTGCCTCTTTCCAACCCGCGCCGGCGCCTCCATGTCTTCGGTCCAGCCCTTGCTCCCAATCACCGTCGACTCCGACTGTTCCGCGCCGCTCACAGACCCGCGGTGGACTTGGATTGAAGTTGACGGACCGCCCCCGTCGTTCAACCAGCCCAGCTGAATGCGACGATATAAACATAACGCAGCTACGATAGACAACTCAACCAGCCAATTGCCTTATTCAGGTTGCACCTGAGTGCGGCTCAGGAGCCTAGTAGCTGGCAGCAGAGAAGAGTAGAGTGATCGCGGGCTAGGTGTTGTTGCTCGGCCGTTGCTTACGCTGGCCGTTTTATCGGTGGTGCGACCGTAAAGCCCGGATTCGGTCCATATTCGTGAGGCTGACCTGATGACGGATGGCGCATTTTCACTGCTGGCGCGGGCGATGTAAGACCGAGCTGCCTTTGGAGTTCCCATTAAGATGAGAAACGGTGTTGATTCGGAAACGAAAGCGGAGACGGTTGCATAACGAATTCGGCAAGGGCGGGATGGCTTGGGTGACATGTCGAACCCCATGTTTAGGCCTACAGATCCGGCAAGTTTGATAGCATCATGATAGCCAGCCAAGGCAAAGCCATCAGCACCTATCCAGATACTCGCACCCTGGCCATGTCGGACCGTGGCATTAACCAGCCACCATCCACAAAACATCACCACTCCCACGCGAGACTGTATATACGTATGTAATACATTGTATGTACCGCTGCCTAGCATAACTCATAACCAGCGTAACCCACCCAACCACAATCCCTATATACAAGAATCCCCCAACCCTCACCCCTACCCTCCTTATCCAACCACCCTAAACCTATCCTACCCCCCTTATCCACCTACCACAACCACAACCCTCTAGCACGAAACGACCGGCGGGCCGGGGTTGATGTAGCTGGTGGGCGTGGGCCAGTACAGCTGGAAGAGAATGCCGGGGTCGGTCGCCTTGTAGGCGCCGGGGAACGACACCAGCGAGCCGGTGTTGAGGGTGCCGGAGCCGCCGGTGACGGAGAGCTGCGCGCAGGAGATGTAGAGCTCTGTGGACATGTTAGTGGGTGTTTTGGGATTGGGGTTTGGGGGGGGGGCGGAGGGGTAAAGGGGGGCTTACGGGCACCGCCGACGTTGCCGGCGCTGTGCAGCGCGATGTGCTCGACGCGGAGCAGGTACTCGCCGTTCTGGACGCAGCTGGGGACCTTGACGGACACCTGGGTTTTGCCTGGGGACGGGGACTGTTAGTGAACCTCTAGAGACATTGACGCAGTGGGAGGAGGGGGATAGAACAAACCATCGCTGGGCCACTTGAGGGTGCCGGTGCCGAGGCCGGACGGGCCGTCCTCGTAGATCTTGAACCAGACGGCGCCCTTGCCGTCGAAGGTGGCGGCGGTCTTGCCTGAGGGCACCTTGGCCATGTAGAAGTGGAGGGGGCCCGGGTGGCCGATGGAGGTGTCGACGGTGAAGCCGACGGTGCCGCCGGCCTTGACCGAGACGGTCTTGGCCGCGCCGGTGCCGACGTCGCGCTGGTAGCAGGTCATCTTGGAGCTGGTGACATCCTCGACGGGGCCGTGCGAGTAGTGGTTCTCGGTGATGCGGATGGTCTCCCACTCGGCCGAGGTCACGCCGTCGACGACGGTCTTGGGGAAGGTGTCTTGTGGCTGTTAGTGGATGGATGGCACGTGGAGTAGAGGCAGGGCCGAGAACTTACAGTGGGCCTGGGCGCCGGCAGCAGCCAACAGGGCAACGGAAGAGGAGAACTTCATCTTGGAGGCTTGAATACTTCGACGACGGTTTGTTCGATGCGGCGATGATCAACAGCAAGCACGCATGGGATCTACATGACGCTTAGACGAGACTTTATACCTGTTAATCTCCCGCTGGGCAGCCCAGGGATTGCACCACTCCCCCCCCTTCCATCTGCGGTACCCCTGAATGCTCCAGCAGAGAATGTGACTGTAGGTTGGGCACCCCTAACACGTCATGTCTTGGAAACGGCTTGAGTGGAAGGAATTTCTCGATCCCAAGCCTGCTACCGAGATGGAGGGCTTCTCGGCGGCCGGAAATAGGTGACGGCCAATGGGCCAGACATGTCCGACCTGGTTTCGTGATCCCGGTGCGGCGGTGGATGCGAATGTCCCCAGACCGGCGGCTGTTGATGGTGTGGATTCTCCACAATCGATGCCAAACCCGGGGCAGCCAGCGTTACATGCGGCTTTTGGCCCCGAACTCTTGCCTCTTTTGGCGAAACTGGACACTAGGGGACACGCACAGAAAGCCGAAACACTTGGCATCCCCCCGTTCTGGCGGCGAATGAAAAGGGTTGATCGGGAAGCCTGCGTCGCAACCCGGACACTGGGTCGCTGGGCTCGGCGCGAGGCCTTCCATGGTTCCCATTCCGGGCAATACCCCGTTGTTGATCACCACCCACTGGTCAAGACGTGGGATGGTCCCGGATGGCGATGGCCTCGATGGGGCTCGAACAGTAGGGGGCGAAGAAACCGGAGACTGAGGCTTCGCGCTTGGCGAGCATCTGGCGGCAACGAAAGCGCTTGTCCGCCATGGCACACATGGATTGAGCTCTGGGCATGTTTCTGTGGGGAAGATACCGGAGATCGAGGCACGTCTCACCGTGTCTGCTTACTCTAGCGCAAAATAACCTAATGTTACCTGGAAGTTTCCTGTGAGCGATTGCCGGTCAGCGAACACCTACCTTCGGTAAGAAAAAGTGGCGGATGGTCTAGTCGAGCTGAGGGGATGACCAAGTGCAGGTTGTAGTCGCAACGTAGAGAGAGTCAAGGATGGGGTACATTAATATGTGATTACACTGATGGGAAATGGGAGAAAGGCTAGCCAGTAGCCGGCCTAATCACGTTGGAGACGGTCAAGAGGATGGAAAGTCTTCAAAAGTGCCGGAGGTGCATGTGCGGCTGCATAGCTGCACCTGATACTGGTAGTGCTACCTTTACTACTACCGCTTGCTGCTAGTCATGGTTCCATTGATGGGACATGGTGTTTCCACCACTGCCAGTTCTTGAATCTATTGGCTAAATTGGGATCCTAGGTCAGATATCAGGTGCCTAATATGCCGATAAATGTGCAGTTTTCCCATACTTCAAGTTTGGTAGCAAGCAGGGGTAGCTAACCTTCCATCTACCCTGGCTGCGGTGCCTATGAATTCACTCTTCCAGGATGGCATCGCGAAATCATGTCTTCGATCCGATAACAACTCAAGGCTTTCACTCCGTGAACGGGTTCATGCAAATATTGACATTTTAGAACTATTTACGAGACCACCCACCCATCCCACACTCAGGGGTTCCCCGGTGACCCAACGTCCTGGTTCACGTCAAACGAAACCGCACCCGGCTTCGCCTTGCTAATGTGGCTCGCAAAGGTCGAATCCTTGAAACCGATCGTCGCCGAGCCAAAGTCGTGCACAAACAGCTTATCCCTAACCTCGACCGACGGAAACCCATTGTACGAGACCAGCGCGCCGCGGAACCACACACCCTTGTGGTTCTCAATCCTATCATCATCCGAGTTGCCAAACCGGAAGGCGTGCGTGCTGCCGCCGTCCTTGTGGTAGACCATCTTGGGGTGCTCGCCATCCCAGCGCACATCGGCGGCGGCCTTGATCTCAAAGCCGCCGTGCTGCGACGCACCCACATACTCGGCGCGGCCGGTGGCGTCGCTGACCCACACGGCGACGTGCTCCCAGTCGTGGGTGTGGCCGGTGCTGATGAAGTTGGGCACGGCGACGTCCTTCTCGAAGTAGTAGCCGTACAGGTAGACGCACCAGCCGTTGTTGCAGCGCTGCCGGGCGTACACGTTGTTGTTGTCCAGGTCCGACGCGTCGCGGCAGTCGCTCGACAGGCCCGTGAACTGGTACGGCAGCCCCTGCGCGATGGTGCCCTGCGCGTCGATGGCGGGAACGTTGTAGCACCCGTCCGTGTCGAAGTCGAGCGAGGGCTGCCAGCGCAGGTCGTTGGCCGTGGCCCGCTGGGGGAGGGCGGTGGGCGGTGAGGGCGCGCGGGCGAGGATGGGGAAGGAGGGCGCGGCGAGTGTGGAAGGGGCCGCTGCTGCGAGCAGCATGAGGGCGGGGGAGAGCCTCGTCATGGTGGTGGTGGTGGTGGTGATGGTGGGGTTTCGTGGGGTGGTGTAGGAGGTGAGTGAGTGTCGCGATGGGGATGGAGTCCAGGCCAGGGAATCCTATCTCCGGAGACAGGCGTGTCTTATACCATCTCGAGATCTGCGGTCCAGCACAACGCCGTTACGCTTTGCATTCGGGCAAAGTTCCTTTTTTTCTCTTCCTCCTCCTTCCTCCCCAACCCCTCAGCCGATCATTCGGTGAATTTTCACATGGTCACCTTGAGCTATCCCGAAATGCCATCGGTATGCTATGGGCCTATGGCAACATTCGGCCACCTCGAGAAACGCCGCCGGCATGTTACAAACAACGAACCCCATTCGCCATATGGAGAGGAGCTTTGGAGGAAATGGGAAGGTGGTTGTGGTTCATGGGTAGTGGTTCATGCACAATCTCCGCAAACGGCCCGTGGGGCTGTTGCCTGTGCCGATCAGAAGACCAGTAAGCTTCGAGGTTGACCTTCGAGGGTTGCATTTGTCTTTCCCCCTTGGACCAATGGTGAGGGGGACATCGTGGGGGTGGCCTGCCAAGCCCACTCTTCAACCCCTTTTTTCTATCAAGTGCCGGCCACGATTTGGGTCTGTGGGACGCCATTGGGCCGCCACCTGCCAGTCCGGGCGAGGCTACAGCCACAAGGCGAGACAGCATCTCTTGGTTGGCATTGAGCGTTGACTTGGGAGTCCGACGTAGGACTCAGGAGTAGTATCGCTCGGTTCGCCTGTGCCCCTAGAGCGGGCCTAAAAGCCTGAGACCATTCCACAAACATCTTAGAAGAAACGAGGAGTCCATTGGATTGTAATTGCCGAATTCTGTAGGTAGAGTACCTAGGTAGGTAAGGTAGGTAGCTTAGCAAAGTAAAAGTGTTGTGTTCGTCGCGGCAAGTGTCTATAGGTACCTAGACATGCACGCGTATATTGGAGATCATAATTGACAACAGTGAGGATTTTCTGGCGTATATACTGGCCTAACACGAAATCACGCTGCATTATTAGTCACTGGTACACTTCCGTGGAGGCGGCTTATCACAGAGGCAATCCCGAAGACGGCGTTATGGAGCTACATGTAGGTAGGTAGGTTGTGAAGGAAAAGCAGAGATGGAAGCGCAGTAAGTCGTAGCCGGCAACGATAACAACAACAACAACCGCTCCACTATCCGGCATTGGTGCCTCCCATTCACGATTGACGTTCGTCTATGCAGCCTGGCTCCAGCATTAAAATACGTTACTTCCATTGTCTGGTAGCAAGCATCGTCCTCATCCTTGACTCCAGCCCTTCGCCATCACCAAATTACGCGCCTTGTCGAGGAGCCAATTTAGGACGCTTTCAATTAATTACCTCAGACAAGATGCTTACCTAGGCAACAAAGATCTCGCGTTTCTTGGGGTGAAAATCATCGCGGTCAGAGATGATATCGTCCAGGATGTCGGTCACAGAATTGGCGAGATGCACGAATCCCTCGACCTTCGTTCCGACGGTGTTGATAAGATGGAACATAAGTTTCTGGATATTTCAACAGGAGCCGCGTTAGTGCGTTGCGCAAATCTTTTAGCGAGGAATCGGAGGAGCCGGCAATGAAAAGGTTAGGTACATGTACTTACAGCAAGAACTTTTTTTTCGCTGCTAAGAAGGCGACATAAGCTCGAGTCAAAATATTTAGAATCGACGAAAAAGATGGCTGTGGGGGCCAGAATGTTGAGCAAGTTCTTGAAGGCTTTGGAGAACTGTGAGCGGTTAGTTTAGAACCACGGAAATTTGGGGGCAGGGAGAACATACTACGTCGAGATTACCAGAGATCAAAAAAGACTCCTGGTATTCGAGGTCGTCTGGGGAAAGTTGTAAGGTATGTTCGAGGATCGTCTCGGTGCTTTCGAAAATATCGACCAAGCCGTTTACCGTGTGCGAGAAGGCTACGAAGAGCAACTTCATATTCTCGAGGCTGGCTTCGGAAGTAACCTCGGGGCTAATTTGAAGCCGCCGACATAACGTGGGGCCATGTCCGCTGACAACCGGGGGAAGTTCGAAGTTGGCAATGTTACTGACAGCCTTCTGGAGCTGTTGCGATTTCTCTGCCATACTTATGAGGTCGCGGTTAATTCGGGCAGGAACTGAAATTGTGAGGGCGGCCATGGCAGGCGCTGCAATTAGTGCAGCACTGGTGATGAGGGAGCGGAGGGAGACCATTTTCGCGGCTTGAACTTGGTGGCGATGGTGATGTGGTGGCGGTGAGCAGAGTACCTAGCATGTACATGTGCATGTAGTTGAGTGATAATAACCGAGGAGGGCAGTGAGCTGTCAATGAGGATGATGAACAAAGATTGTTGGACTATCTGTTGCTGTACCCGACGGAGGAGAGGCTGCCTTTTGTAGACGAAGGACGCGGCTCATCTGGGCCTCCGGAGGAGTCCATCAAGGAGGTACCTCAGGTACCTACCTAGTCAAAATAGGTACCTACCTACCAACTTAGCATCTCTGCGGCAAGCGCTCGAGAATCAAACTGATCCGTCCAATCGGTTGCACGTGTTGACCGTCGAGGACTCTACAATGCTATTGGCTCTGGATCACCGCCATTCTCGCAGACGCCAGGAAATGGGACGAGAATTTGTCAATCGCTACTGCAATGGAGAGCGTCCTCTGCCACGGCTTCAATGGCGATGTGGTCGGGCATTCGCTGGCTTACACAGTACGTATTAGTGTTACTAGTGTCGGTCCGGCGACATCGCGGCCATCGCTTCGCCCGGGGTTTCCTTGATGACATCCCATATTTGGCCTGGGATTGAACCTTTGGCTAGACTCAAACGCGACTTCAGCTCCTCATAGCCAAGTCGATCCGTGATAGCGGCCAGATCGGCGGCCGGGATTGAGAGATCCCCTCCATGTCCCCGCCAGGGACACAGCTCGTGACCCGCCAAAGGTCCAGGGTCTCGCCAAACCTTTGACATCTCATGATCTCCCAATCACACCAGTTTACGAATAGTATTCTTTCGGCCGCCTTTTGCCTGTCACCCTTTTCGGTGTCGTTGCTCCACGCAGGATCGGGCCGATCGGCTCGTCTGCGTGAGAGAGCATGGGGGCTGGGGGTACTTCAATCTCGGACATGATGCTGACTGGAGTGGGCGGTTACCGACGCGATCCGCGCGGCCGCGAGCGTGCGGCCATTTTGGCCAAGCAAACCGAATTGGCATCTTTAGTACCGTAGTGCGTAGGTACTCGATGGTGAAAGTTTGCAGCTCAACCCGAGTAGAAAAGAGGGGCTGGAATGGGGACGCACAGGAGATCGTCAGGGCCAGCCTAGTCGGGTCTTAGGGTGGGCACTCATCGAGAGGTTGGAACTTGGAATTGTGCTTGGCCCACTGGGCCACCTCACACTCTGGAAGAGGCGCGGCGTCGTCGATCCCGAGCTGAGACGATTCAAATTTGTCTCGGCACATCCCCAGGAACAGGGCCACAGCGTCCTAGCAACTCCAGGCATACATATCAGTGATATCACCAACGAGAGAATATCACCTCTATGCCCGAGCTCCTGTGAGGATGAATTCCTCCGCTCATCGCCAGTGTGCTGCTTGCCGGCCAGCACGCGACGTGGACATACGGGCAACATTGAGCAGGTGATGGTGAACCCCGGCAGCAGCCCGTGTATCCGTTGCCAGGTTTGCTTCTGTGGCTCGCATGTGCCGGTGCGATCGGGTAAGGTACCTAGAGACAACTTGGGATTCTGGAAAGCGATTTCGGCATCCGTTCTCGGTTTGACGAAAACGCTGGGCACGACGGATGTTGTCCGCACGTGAGGCCGAAATTCGCGTTTTCGGCCTCTTTACAATAGCGATAGTTTCTTGTCTTCGTTTTTACTCAAAAAAGGCGGTTTGTTACCCCCACCAGCTCTGGACTGGACCCTTCTGAACACGCACAGAACTTCAACAAGCAAACCGAGCTCATGGACAACCAACTACCAAAAGTTAAAACACTAAATTCACTCGATCTCGCCCACTGATGGTGATGCTGTTCTTCACTTTTATATATATTATTCATACTCCGCTATGCCCTAGGGCGTGCCGGACCCTCTGCTATTTAGTGTACAGGAAAACCGTGCCCTCCCGGGCCGGGTGAAAAACCCCTACCATCAATCAAGGAACGATGCGTTCTGGTGAGTCTACGTATACAAAGAGAGGAGGCCTCCTGGCCTCCGAACGGGGGCGCTTCAGGCCGCCGTTTCCAGCTCGAGCCTCCTGGCCAAGCTGTACATCGGCAGCCTCCCCGAGTCCATCAGCCAGTCGAGGATCCTCCTCGCAAGCCGTGCAGTCGTGGGATTGATACCGTGTAGAACTGAGTAAAAGTCCCGTCGTGTCCGAATTCCAGTTCTCTCCCATCTTCGAGTCAACGGTGGGGCCAAACACCACACTACCAGGTGTTCGGCAGTCTCTCGTCCCTCGCCACACTCGCAGACAGGCGTCAGAACCTCCGGGACTTCCCGTGTAAACAAGTAGTCCCGTAAGCCTATTGCTCCCGTCCGGATTTGAATGAGCAGTGAGCTTTTCGCCTTGCTGAGACCGTCATGCCTCCTTAGGGTTTCGTTCCGGAATAGCGTCTCCCGCTGATGGTCAAAGTCGTCCGCCGGCCTGGTGATTGCTCTGCCGTCCCGTTCCTTTAACCACCTCGCTCTCCAGGCCTCTTCTACTGCCTTGTCCGTGTCTATGGTTCCCCCCGTCCAGCGCATGATCGTGCCCGCGGCTCTCTCTACCGCCGTGGGCCCTTGAGGTCTCAAGGTTCGCGGTCGGCCCCTGTTGCCCCTCCTCGAGTTGAGTCTCTGCTGTATCTTGCGGCAGGCGGTAAGGATAACGCTCCCCGCCGTCTTTTTGCCGCCTTGGCCGTCGTCCAGATCGGGTTGTTGGAGTCGGTTTTCGAAATCTGCAAGCCGTTTGTTTAGGTATAAGTCCAACGGTGGTACCCACGTCTCTGTCTCGAGGTTACGGATGGGGGTAGACTTAAAGGCTCCCGCCACAATCCTCAGGCTCTTGTTCTGGGCCTTCCCGAGGGCCTTGGTGATGCCTTTCTTCACCGGTTCGCCTCCCACATCCGTGGGAATGTGGAACGACGATGCGCCATAGGCCAGCGCTGACCGGATGCACTTTGTGTACACTTCTCGCGCTTTGGCTAGACCCAGTCCCCACGTCGATGCCGCTAGCCTCGACAGGGCATAGCTCTGGGTCCTCAGCTTCTTCTCCACCGCCGCAAGGTGGGCTTTCCAGTTGAGCTTCCGGTCCAGCCAGACTCCCAGGAACCTGGCAGACTCCTTCGGTCTGACGGGGCTGGTGCCTCCCCCTGGGTTAGTGAGTTCCAGCTGGTTTGTCCACTGCCGTCGTCCCTTGTTGAAATGGATCAGTTCGCTCTTTTCCGGGGCAAACTTCATCCCCCGACTGTCCGCCCATCGCATGCATGTTTCCCACGCCGCCTCCAGTTGCCGGACGTTGGCCTCGGGGTTTCGACCAAACACCAGGAGGTTGGTGTCATCCGCAAACCCCGTTATAGCCAAGTGAGGGTGCTCGTCTTTTAGCTGCTTGTATAATGAGGAAATATAGAGGATGAAGAGAACAGGGGAAAGGGGTGAGCCTTGGGGGACCCCTGCCCGAATTGCCGTCGGTGCCGCCGTCTTGCCGTCGAAAAGAAGGGTGGCCTCTCGACCAGTCAACCAGTCTCTCGTCCAGAGGACCAGCCACCTCGGGTAGCCCATTTCTCGCAAAGTTGCTAGCAGTCGGGTGTGGTTGACCGTGTCAAAGGCTCCTGAAATGTCCAGTTGCAATAGGGACGCCGCACCCTTCTGTCTCCACGCCTCCTGGACCTGGGCTACTACTAGCCGGACAGCCAGCTCTGTGGAGCGGTGTGCTCTGTTCCCCATTTGTTCATCTGGTAAGAGGCCGTTGACTTCTGCAGTTTGAGTGACCTTCCTGGCGACCACTGACTCTATTACCTTCCCTAGGGTTGGCAGCAGAGCAATGGGCCTGTATCCCCCCGGGGTCTGATACACCGGCGGAGCCTTTCCTGGTTTCGGTAGTACTACAGTCTTCGCCCTCTTGAAACGGTTCGGGAACCATCCTAGCTCCAGACACCTTGTCGCCAGAAGGGCCAGCACTTCAGCTAACGGTGCTCCGCACGCCTTCAGAAGGCCCATCGGGAGCAAATCCTCGCCTGGCGCCTTCCAGGGGCTTGCTCTTCCTATCGCTTCCGTGATCTCGGTCGGCGTCACTGCTTGTACAACGTCGAAGCCCGGGTTCCAGCTGCCCAAAAAGGCTTGGTCTTCCACGTCCGTCAGGTTGGCCGGTGGGTCCGGGAAGAACCTCTCGGCCAGCGCGCTGGCCTTCTGGTCGTGCGTTTTGGCCGTTACCTGTCCGGAAGAGTCCTTAAATTCCGGCAGCCTCGGTGGTTCTGGCGGCAAAAAGCTCCGCAGCCTAGCCCATCTTTCCAAGCTCCACATCTGATCGGGCTTCTTTGCCTCGCTTGCTTCCTGTAGGCTGTTTCTCCAAGCCCTCGTCCGTGCTTCGCGCGTTGTTCTGGCGAGGTCCTTGAGCCTTTCGCTGAGCTCCTCCCAACAGTACTCTGCCCTAGTCTCCTTCGCCAACCTCTCGGCTCTCCTGGCCTCCCGGGCGGCCTGCTGCACCTCCACAGTCCACCAGGGAGAGCTGTAGCCGCAGCTCGCCTTCTTCCGTGGAGTGCTTTCCCCCGCGACCCAGGTGAGCCACTCAACCAGGCTATCGAAAGCTTTGTCAAGACCCTCGACTGTCCGGGTTCTGGCCGGTAGTCCGTCCGGTCCCGGGTCCGTGAGCCCCATGGCCTTGCATAGCAACGCTGATTCAGCCTTCACCCTCTCTCTATCCATCTTGTTCCAGGCCCAGCCGTCCGGCTGGGTTGGCTTCGGCCCCAGCCTCCCCTCGATCTCGAGCACCTGTGGGTAGTGGTCTGACTTTCCGCGACACTCCTCCCCGTAGTATGTTGTCTGGAGGTTTCCCGAGGTCCAGAAGTGGTCTATAGTTGACGGACGGCCCCGCTGTCGCCCCTGAGGGGCTCGTGTTGTTGCTCCCCTTGGGGTCCTGATGGTGAGGTCCCACAGGAGACCCAGCTGCAGTAGGTCTTCAGACTCCCTGTCGTAGCGCCCGAAATCGTCCCACAGTGGGTGCTTCAAGTTGAAGTCACCTGCCAGAACTACTGGGTGGCTTGGCCTCGGTCGTCCCTGAAAGGCTCTTGGTACGTTCTCGCCGCCGGGGGGGTTGTATATGGACCAAAGCTCGAATCCGGGGCCCTCCCTTCCAAGGTCTGCCTCTGAAAACCACACACGGCACCAGTTCTCGGTGGCTTCGGAGTCCCACTGCTTGATCCCAAACCTCTTGCTCACGTATATCGCTGCCCGCCCCTCGAGCTTGTGTACCAGGTGGTATCTGCTGCTCCGGCTGGGTGTTACTTGACAGTTGGGTTGGCCGTCATCTCACTGGTGTTTGCTGGGTATTCGCGTCTGCGTCGGTTCGTCGGCTTGGAGTTGGTGCGGACGTATCATTCACGTGGGCGAGGTGCAACGCGTGCTAGATCCAGTGGACTATGTGCAGCGTGATGCCAGCATCTCCCAGTCGGGACACGCGCCCGGTTGCTGAGCAAGCCTAGGGGCAGGCATATCGGGCTTGTCCTTCTCCTCTGCGCGGGCGTTGCTGTCTGCGCCATTGTGTGGTCGTGCTTAATCAAGAACAAGGGGCTGAGTCGTGGCGGTGTGGTGTTGACCATCTCAACGGTTGAGTAGGCAGGCAACGAAAACGGACGAAAAGATCCGATAATGCGGCTCGAGTATGTGATCCCCACAAGCATACTGATCCTTCCATGATCCCTCCGGCGGTCAAGAAGCAATATTAAGCAGAGAAGCAAGGCGGTGGATATTCCCGTTCTAGGCTGCCTGGTAGGAAGATCGGTTTTGGGAAATAGCAGTGGAAAGTTAAGTCCGAGCCTTGTGGAGCTATACTTAGTCTTGTCTTATATGCTTGGACTAACAATCTTAATCGAGCCGTTTGTTCCGAGCCTAGACCCGCCCAAACCTGACAACACCAGATATCCAATCGCTTGGCCCGAAGGATGCTGCCTAAGCTTCACAGCGCAGCATCACAAGATCTTGGCCCCCATACTGGGTAATTTCCCAAGCCCCTTTCGAGGTGGATAAAACAGTCGGCGCACCCCGAGTCAGTTCATGCGTCGACCACTTCACACACATATTCAACTCTTCCCTGTCGACGACTTGGTGTATTCACCCATTCACAATACCACATACAAATCTCCAACCAAACCACCAAAATAATCATCATGCACTCCCTCACTGTCCTCTCCGCCCTCGCCGGCGCGTCTCTCGCTCTCGCTCAGCCCCTCGAGGCTCCCGCAGCCCAGATCACCGCCGCCCCCGACGCGAGATTGGTCAAGCCCGCCCTGGCGCTGGCGCGCCGTCAGGCAGGGAGCAAGGAGTGCTCATCCAAGGCCGATGAAATCTGGTCGGACCAGCCCGAACTCGCCATCAGCGACAGCTTGGCGCTGTGGATGATGAGCCAGGCCGAACAATTCCAGACCCTCGAGATCGACGACCCGAAATACATCAGCGGAGTCTGTTCCGCCGCCTTCCAAACCTCGATCGATGCCCCCGCCCCCATCGCGTCAGCCTACTCGTCCTTCGTGAGCGAGTCCATCTCTTGGGCGAGCAAGGTGAAGCCCACCGTCACGAGCCTGGCCCAGAGCTGCGGCAGCGAGTTGAGCGCTGGCCTCGAGCTCGTGCTCGCCACCGACTTCGACACCTGCACGTCGCTCTATGACGCGTACATCGATGCCGCCATGGCCTTCGCCAGCACCGTCGGCAACACTAGCGTCTCGCCGACCGAGAGCAGGACTTCCGGTTCCGGGCCTACCGAGACCGGCGCGCCCAACAACGACAGCGATGACGCTGACAACTCTGGCAACTCTGACGACTCGACCGACGGAGAGACGACCAGCAGCTCGACCGGTGCTGCCCCGCGGGAGACTGGGTTCGCTGTCGCGGCTGCGGCCGTGGTGGCTGTTGCTGGTGCCATGGTGGCGCTTTAAGGGAAGGGCAGAGGGGTGTTAATAAAGGGGGATAGAGAAGGATAAAGCGAGATGTGTATATGTATCTATGTAATTTGTACATGATTATTGTCTCATTTGAGCCACTGGCTTCTAGACCTAGACTCATCGGTGGAAATTAAGAGAGCGTTGGCTTTTCATATGCCTGCCGTCTGAACCCCGGGGCTCTCTTGCAGCTCATGTTGAAGACTTGGAACCTCATGTCTCAGTTTCCTCAATTAAACCTCCCCTATCTCACACCCAAGCGAGCTCCCCGGTTGGGCGGGAAACAGAGAGGAACCCAACCACCACTTAACCCACCTCTTTTCTGGCATCACGATCTGCTTTAGTTGGCCCTGCTCCCCTCAACCCGATACTCATGAGGCCGAACCAGCCAAATAAAAACCTGCTCGCTCGTGACGTAGGCTCCGTTTCGGTCACTCGCTGCATTGGGATACATGATGACACACAGCCGAGGACCAAAATCACACGGCGAACTTGCGTAGGTATGGCGGTATGCCGATGAATGATACCTAACCCCAGTATCTGTAACGTCTAATAAATATTCGGCCTATTAATCCCTCTACCCTGATTTAGCTGAGAGGGATATTATTATAACCTAATTAAATAGATACTACTAAAAAATTTTAACATAGATACCTAGCTAGAAATCTGTATCAGGGATGAAGACGTAGCCAAGTTCGTAGAGGCCCAAGTCTTGCAAGGGGCCTCCGACTTGTTGAGGGGTATGGGAGAAGAGGTGAGGGATGGGGCCATCAAAACCGCCGGCGGAATGTGAGTACTTGAATACATCATGTGCTCCATCCTACATTTTGGCTGACCGGTTCTCTTGCGATATGTTCCTTTTGGCAAAGCTAGGAGTGGATTTTCTCATAGATGACAGGTTGCCCAAAGACATCAAAGCCGCGCTGAAAGCCCTCCCCAGCGGTTCGAGCGCATATCAAGTGGCGCACGAAGACGCCATGAAGAGGGTAGAGCACCAGGGCCCGAAATCCACCAAATTCGCCAAAACCATCATTTCGTGGATGGTATGCGCGAAGCGGCAGTTGACCCTCCCGGAGCTTCGCCATGCGCTTGCTTTTGAGGTGGGCGACCTCCGGCTGGGCCTAGAGAACCTTCCCCTACTTCAGGATATCGTGTTGGTGTGCGCTGGTTTAGTTACCATTGATCCGGGGAGTGGTATCATCTCGCTGGTCCATTATACCACCCAGGAGTATTTTGAGCGGACAGTGGTTTCCCACGGCCGATGAAGATATGGCAAAGGCTTGCACCACATACCTCTCTTTCGAGGTGTTCCAGACCGGGCCCTACTTAACAGAAACCGAATTTGAAGAACGGTTGCAGACATATCAACCATACGACTACGCTGCCCGCTTTTGGGGCCATCATGCCCGGGAGGCAGAGAGCCAAGACCGTTCGGTTTTGGAATTTCTGCAATCCCAAGTCAAGACTAAAGCGTCCTGCCAAGCGCTCCTGACCACTAGGGGGTCAGGGGGTGTTCCGGCTCGTATAACGGGGCTCCACTTGGCGGCATACTTCGGCCTCAAGAAGATCGTGTCCACTCTGGTTAACAAGTATGGCCGGGACCCGGAAGATGGCCGTAAATGGACGCCGTTGTCGTGGGCCGCGCAGAACGGGCGTGAAGCTGTTGTGAAGCTGTTGCTCGGTGCCGGTGCAAACAGAACATCGTCAGACAAGTCAGGCCTAACTCCGCTGTCATGGGCTACCCGAGGCAACCACGAGGCCGTCGTGCAGTTACTACTCGGCAACGACGACATCGACCCCGGACCAGCAAATAACTCGGATGCGCCGCAGCCATCGGCTGGCAAGGTGGAAAGAGCACTCGTGCTGCCTCCAGTCGACGAGGGTGTTTGCCTCGAGCCAGTGGATAGCCAGGACCAGACTAGTCTGGTCGTTCCGTACCCTAGAACATATTGCGTTCGAGACAGCCTCGACAGCAACGGGCAAATTGCTCTATATCGAGCTGTGGCAGAAGGTGATGAAGCCATGATCAAGGTCCTATTGCACCCGCTTGCCGATCAGATGGTTGACAACGCAGGGCAAACCCCGCTAGCCGTTGCCCTGCAGAATAGCCACAAAGGAGCAGCTAGGTTGTTGTTAGGGCGGTCCTGGGAAGCCGCCGATAAACTTCTTTCTGAACTGGCGGCGTCAAAGTTGTCAGACATGGAGCGCCGCCTCTTCAAAGCCATCCATCCATCTGTAGCCGGGATGTAAACACGGCGCGAGTCTTGATCCAGCTCGGCGTAGACCTTGAAGCGAAAGGTCACGGTGCCTATCCCGAATGGGGTGGTACTGCTCTTCTCGAGACCATCGCGCACGGCCAGGCGCAAGTGGCGAAGCTGTTGATAGAGTCGGGAGCGAGCAAAACGGCCCGTGACAACTTGGGGCAATGGACGCCTCTCGAGTGGCCCGAGTTCTACGACATGGAAGACATCATCCCGGATCTTTCCTCGAGATTCAATGACTTTTCTCTTTTTCTTTCCTTTTTCTTTTTTTCTTCGCGGAATATCACCAGTAACAAAGGACTCTGAAGATGCCCAAGGTTTCATCGAGTCCGGCCGGGCTGCATACACAGGAACTGCATGAACTCGAGGCCCGTGCCACTGCAGCCGTCCCGTCCAGTCGGAAGTGATTGCGAATTTCGAGACCAATGCCGACGCACATCATCGCATCGTGGCGCATGGAGTTGATTTTTCTTTCCTGGCTGCAAGTGTGCTGCATATGCGGGCAGCAAGATGATGGCGGCGGGAGGTGGGGCGATGGCCCGACAAGTAACAAGAGTTTGTTGTGATGATGGTTCGAATTCTGCCTGTGATTTGAAGTTCCATTGTCATTTGTCAGGTTGGCCAAGCCGGCCCGAACAATGGGAAAAATCAAAGCCTGGGTCGAACTGGGGGGCACATGCCGGCCCTCGTGGGACCCATGCAACGCTATGCCCGACTTGGCCATCATGGGGCTCTTCCCCCCAAAGGACCAATCTGCGGGAGTCCCGGAAGCCTGTCTTTGGGCACTTCTTTGGCCTTGAGTGGGGGAGCTCAGTGGGCGAAGACACCACCAGGGGGTCATGGCGCCATCGCCTGGCACCTGCCGTTACATGGCGGGAATCCGGTCATCAATCTGGGCATACCCGAGAGACCGAGGAACCCCTGGACTTTCTGTCGATTGGCGTCAATTGGCTGACCCGGCTCCCTGGCTGCATGCACACTTGCCTGCACTTGCCTGCACTTGCCTGCACTTGAACCACTTTCCCCCTCGGTGCCGGACCTGGTGCCGGACCTGGTGCCGTCGCCCTGTTCGCTATAAATCTTGAAAATCCACTCTGCGCAGAATTCCCAACGACTGCTTTTCGCTAACCTTCATTGCGCTCTTTGCCCGGACCAACGAAACGAAACGAACACGTCAGCCAACCCAGCAGCAGGGACAGAATACGTAATACGAATACTTGCACAGTACACAATACTTTGCACAAAACCGACGAATCTCAGCCACGCCACCGACTCGATTCGTTCCAACAATTAGGAAGCAACAAACCAACAAACCAACAACTCAAGCCAACGCCAATTAAGTGCGCCCAAATGTCGTCACCCGCGCACCCCACATCTCCGCCGCCCGTCCCCACGGACCCGGGTCCCGACAACGATGAGCCCCTGGTTGCCGACGACGTGGGTTTTGTCCGAGCCGTGGCTTGCGCAACCCCACCTTGCTAACATATGCCCATCAATGTCTCAGAATCCGGATGCGCAGGATGACGATTCTACCTATGGGGTCAGTTTGGTTGTGGCTTGCGGTTTGGGCCAGCGTATCGTAGCTGACCTCTGTCCAGTCCCTGGCAAGCTCCTCCACCTCGCTCGCATCGAGCGTCATGAGATTCAGGCATGAGAATGGACGCTCGTACCATGGCTGGAAACCAGAAAGGGGTGCGTGGACTTGCTGCGAGAAAATGACCGCACTTGACTGATCATTACCAGGGTACATCTTGCCTAGTGATGAAGTAAGGACGACATGAACGCATCCAAGCTGGCATCCGTGACACTGATCATGTTTCCTCTGATAGCAAGAAAGCGACCGGTTAGGTGAGATGAATGCTTGCCATCCCTTATCTCCCGACTTTTCAGTGCTGACATTCCCTAGACATGCAACATCACATCTTCTACTTGACCCTCGACGGCGCGCTGCATATCTGCCCTGCCGGGAAGGACGGCGCACCGTTAAAACGAGTACTGGATGCCGGGACAGGCACCGGAATTTGGGCCATGGACTTTGGTACGGCACCCTCGGAGACCCGATGCCCTTGGTGATTTTCCCCGCCTCGCTAACCAACCCCTCTTCCAGCCGACACGCACCCCGGCACCCATGTAAGCTTTTCTGTGGTGCAATTCCGGCGAGACGACGAACAGCCAACAGTAACAACCAACTGCAGGTCATCGGTCTTGATTTGAGCCCAATCCAACCAGGCTTGTATGCCATCCCGTCCCGCCCGGGCCGCCCCTCCCTTTTGCCGACTCAGATCCCCCGGCTAACTCAACACCCCCTGCAGCGTCCCCCCAAACCTAGCCTTCTACGTCGACGACCTCGAAGAGGACTGGGAGTTCAGCGAGCCCTTCGATTTCATCTACGGCCGCATGCTCGCAGGCGCCTTTACCGACTGGCCGCGATTCATGCAGCGCTCATTTGAGTATGTCCTTCCTCCCCCTTTTTACCCATCCCCGACCCAACCCCTTTCTTTACCCACCCACCCCCACCCCCCCAAAACAAACCACCCACAAAGACAACCCAACCCCCCATTAACCCCCCACCCCCCTCTCTTCCAGCAACCTCTCCCCCGGCGGCTGGCTCGAGCTGTGCGACATCACCTTCCCCACCCTCTGCGACGACGGCACCCTGTCCCCCGACGCCCCGCTCTCCCAGTGGAACGACCACGTCATCCGCGCCGGCCACATGCTCGGCCACTCCATCGAGTCGGCCAAGCACTACCGCCAGCAGATGCTCGATGCGGGGTTTGTCAATGTCCAGGCGAAGCTGTATAAGTGGCCGATCAATGCGTGGCCGAAGGATGTGAGGTATAAGGAGATTGGTATGTTTTTTTCCTTTTTTTCCTTCCTTTTTCTCCCTGGGTTGGTTTGGTGGTGGGTGTTTTGGGGGTGGGGAGGGGGTAGTTTGGTTGGGGGTGATACGGATGCTGACTGCAGGCGGTGGCGTTGTAGGCATGTGGTCGGAGCACAACTTCTGCGGTGGCATGTACGGGCTCAGCGTGGCGCTGTTCACGCGCGCCCTGGGCTGGTCGGCCGAGGAGTTGGAAGTATTTTTGGTGGGCGTGAGGAAGGACTTGAGGAATAGGCAGATCCATGCCTATTGGCCCATGTGAGTTCCGCCGGCAAGGGTGTGGGTTGTGGTATGCTGAGGTGGGAGTGCTGACCGAGTTGCTGCAGACATGTCGTGTATGGGCAGAAGCCCCAATGATTTTGGGTGAGCGCCTGTGATCTGGGTTGGGAGGCATAGAGTGTTTTGGGCTCTCCTGCCTGATAGGAAAGTCTTTTTTTGAATGTAGGGGGAAGGAAGCGTTTGGTTATATCTGCGAGATGTTGAAGCCATAATTCGAAGAGCTTTTTCAAATTTACCAGTTGATATCGGCACCTCATCTCGGTGCCCGCATCTAGCTAAACAACTTGAGTGCCGGGCAGTAAGGCAAGCTACCTACCTAGGTAAGGTGAAATACTTTGCGGCAAGGCTCACGCCCGGTATCTTGGTCAAGACATACGGCTATCTCAGGTACTGACTTGCGAATGGGAACCTCTGGAAAAGCAGCAAACAAGGCTGCATAATGTGGGTGGCCTACTTGCATATGGCACACGGGTGCGTTTATTACACCCCCCCGAGTTAGGTCCCAGACATTCCGCTCTCATACCTAACCCCGATCTTGCCCTCATCTGTCTCTTTCAGTCTCAGCTTCCTCTTCGATAGCCCAGACTCTGAGCTGGGCTCTGGTGACATAAGTTCCCAAACTCAACCCTGCTCGTGTCTTAGGTACCTACTCCCTCCGGCCTCAGTTCCGGTCCTTTGTTCAGTCACTCGGGCTGCGAACTGGGCCCCAGTGATATTCGGCTCTTACGCCCGCTGTCGACCGATGGTCAGCTCGACTTCGAAGTCCTTGTTGTGGCCCGCTCCCAGGGAGGCGAACTCGCGACGGAAAGCCTACTCTTAAACGGTGCTCACTTCCCCGTCCGTTGGGGTCTCTGGTCGCGTCCACACAGCTTGCCCGTTCAAGCGGTTGAGCCCAACGTGCGGTGGGACTACACATAGGTGGGCGCCATTTGCATCAACCAAGCTGACAGGTTTGAAACGGCGCTTCCATGTGCTTGCTATGGATCAGATATATAGAGGCGCCAGCTGGGTCCTATAAAGTCCCAAACGACATATTCGACTGTTCAAAGTTTGTCTTGGATGACAAAGTTGAGCGCTCGGATGTCCCATCACACCTTGAGGGCACCATAGTCAAAAAGAGCCCTGCTCCATGGGCCTCCAACAAAGATCTGGATCCTACGGCCGATGGCGGGGACGAGGAAGACCACCACTTAGTTCCCCAGATGCGGGAATACCCTACTACGTCAGTTCACAACCATGCTGGCGAGAACACATCTTATTCTCATCTGCGTTCAAGACGATCTTCCAGTCCCCCAAGCCAATAATCCCACGTTTCCGCGTTGTCCCAGGCGGAGGAAGAAGGGAATAACCGCTGTAACGTCATCTCAAAACAACAACTGGATTCCGTTACCAAAGCCCACAGGATAATTGCGTCCCGGTGTCGAAAGATCTCGAGGACAGGCGGTTGCTCAACAAGACTAAAAGACTGCAAAAATGTGAAGAAAGCATCCTTTACGTTCATCCGTTTCTGCAAATCCGAAGAAAGGTAGTAGACGAAGATGATTGGCGCGAGTCTATCTAAAATATTTTATCTAGATAGACTGTTTTCTTGGACCCAGCCGAGCTTTTAAAGCCCGCTGGGGTAGTAGCCTACCCGCGGGGGGCTTAATCTCACTGCGGCGATAGGAAACAATATACCCAGGTGCTCCCAGATAGTCGCCCTTGAGCTTCCTAACTCCCACGCCTTGACCGAAGTTCCAGAAACCGTCAGGCTTCAAGCGGCAAGAATGCCATCGCCAGAAGTCGAAACAAACGGCGACGGCGACTTTGTCGCCCGCATTACACTTGGCTTGGGGACTGCATGTCTTCGAGGCTAAGTCAAAAGCCATCCGAAACACTGTGCTTCCGGTTATGGCCATAGCTGCCTTTACCTTGGTAGCGCTCCGGTCCCGTCCATAACTTTGCAACACTCACGTACGAGCCGCATCAATCTCTTTTACGCCGCGTTTTATGGCACGGAGGCTAGCCTTGATTCCTGAGCTTCGTGCAGATTGCACTATCCGTCCTAACCGGCTATAGTGTCTATCCTAAGTTGTCGTGTCCATCCTAAGTTGTCGTGTCCATCCTAAGTTGTCGTGTCCATCCTAAGTTGTCGTGTCCGCCCTATAGCATAGTGTCCATCCTAAGTTGTCGTGTCCGTCCTATAGCATAGTGTCCATCCTACATTATAGTGTCCGCCTCAAGTTAAGACGTCTGGGCTGAGGATTGTTCGAACGCTTGCGAGACGCTGGTGGCAGATGTCAATGCCGCTTGGAAGCCCAGAAGGAACCAGGACTTTGGAGCTACGGCGGAAGTCTGGAAACAATGCATGTCCAGCAGAAACAAAGTTTGAGGTTCAGCTTGAGCATTGGCCGTCGTACCGGTTCAGTCTTTTGCCGAAGTACCAACCATCATCATGGACCCCGACTCTACCCTCTCGCGAGGTCGGGTCGTGGGGGCAGATTTTCCCGGATTTCCAAATTCGAAAAAAGGTCTTAAATCCATGAAAGAGAAAGGAGAAATACTGTTAAATGTAACCTGGTGGCTGGCTATAGGTTGGCGCACGTTGTACGCCTCTTTACCAACACCAAGTATAAGCTTCTGAAGGGTGAACGACAGATAGCAGTTGATTTTGTCCGTGCTGTCTACTTTTGGAGGTATACCCTCATCCAGGAGTCACTGCCGTAGGCGCTTCTGTAGTCGCTGCGGTGGTTGACTGGATTTACCCATAGCCAACCTTCACACCCACAATTCCACAGGCCATCAATTCCATCACCGCAAACTTTCCACAGATGCTCTCAGCCACCATCCACACAACCCATCATCGTCAACCTCGCCTGCGATATTTTTCTGCATTGAGGATATTGGCGGTCTCCCACCGCCACCCTATCACGATCTGGAACGTGGCGACCGCCACGAGGGCGTCGATGCAACATTCGAACCCACCACATCGGCAGATTGCGCCCGGCATCTGCTAAATATTGTCACCGCCATTGAGCGCATCATTAAGATGCTTCTTTGTGCCGTTATCGACTTTCTGTGAAGTATTGCGAGCAACCTAGAGCGGTTGCTCAAGGAATTCCTCAATGACTGGTATGTCGCAAGTCCCCCTCGCCTTGATTTCGCTCTGTGTCGGTATTGTGAGGAATCATTTATTAGGAGAATAAAATAGACAGGGAGAATCAGATGGACGGCGAGGGTGGGATGGGTGGGGGCAATCAGAGAGATAGGGAGATTGTCTCCCATACGTTCACGGTCCGCTCCATCACTGTGCGCTCCGCCGCTCTTCGCCCCACGTCGGTCCAACTCTTCAGCTATACGACGCGATCAAGCTATTCTGCCGGACCGAACCGTCACGGGTATAAATGTCACGATGGAGGATGAAATCAAGAAATTCCTGAAGGTTTGAGCGTTGCAGGCTGCACACCAAGCCCCGCCGCTCAGCCTGCAACGTTCAAACCTTCAGGAGATACTGAACAGGGAACCTTGTTTCCTCGAATATGAAGAACGGGGTGATCGCTAGACATCCGACGTATATTCCGCTACACCTCCAACCCACGAAAATGACACACAGAGAGGAGAGCCACCGTGCTGTCCTCCATCCATATATCCCAACCCCAAACTCCTCGCCCGAGCATAGACGTCTATTTAATGCAACAAAATATCATATCCATCACGGTTAATCCGCACCTGGTCTCCCCCGAACCCATACTTCCGCCTCACCAGCTCGAAAATGATCAAACCCGCGCTCGTGCTGGGCACCTGCCGGAGCGTGTTCCACCAGAAACCCCGATATAGCCACTGACGCATCCCAAGGCCGGCCGCCTCCGCCTCAGCCATGCACTCTGCCCATGTCTTCCGATAAGCGGCACGGTACGCCCGGAGCATCCGCCACCGAGAGGCCGCGTTGGGCGGCGCCCCCGGGAGGCCCGCCTCGCGCCGCAGCTTGGCGGCCTTCGCATCCAGCGCCTCCAGCCGCTCCCAGTGCTCGGCCTGGACATGCGACAGCGGGTGCAGAATCGCTTGCTGGGTGACGGACGCGCTCATACCCGCCAACAGCAAAAACGCCGGCTCGATCGCGTAGTGCGGGCGGATGATAGTCGGCATGCTCGGCTCCTCCACCGACCTGTTGTTGTTGTTGGGATGCAGCTGCGGGCCGTCCTCCGGCGCGGGCCGCTTCCGCGACAGCAGCACGATGGTGTCCTCGTTGAGCGAGCCGTAGAACCACCGCACAAAGTTGTAGTACCCCTGCGCCTTGACATACTCAAACACGCTAAAGAACACCGCACTGCCCATGCTATCCTTCAAAAACGACAACCCCCACCCCGAAAACACCCCCCTCACCCCAATCTCCCTCAACTTTTCCGCACTAAACACCCACATACTCCTCGGCCTCTGCACCGCACCCCCACCCCCACCCCCCGCAACAGCCACCACCCTCCCACTCGTAACCCCATCCCACCTAGCCTGCACCGCATCCAACGGCGCCGCCACCACACTCTGCACGCCGCCCGCCAAGAACCCCGCCGCGAACGCATCCCCGGGCCCGGGTGGCGGATAAACGCGCTTGCTGGCGCGGGCGCTCTCGGGGTGCAGGCGGCCCAGGATCTGCAGGTAGCTGGTGTAGAGCACGGCGCCGACGCCGACGTTGGCGACAAGCGGGGGCAGGATCTGGTCCGGCACGACGCGCCAGCCGTAGTGCCGCACGGCGGAGGCGAGCACGGCGGGGGTGGTGGAGCGGAGGCGCGTGCGCAGCCAGTGCGTGGTGGTGGTGGTCCAGCGGGGGGTGGTGGGGGGTTTGGAGGGGGTTGAGGTTGAGGTTGTTGTTGTTGATGGGGGTGAGGATGAAGATGAAGTGGCGGCTTGCCCTCCGTGCTCTTGCTCCTGCAGGGCGCGGGCGTAGGCTAGGTAGTCGACGCGGGTGCGGAAAAAGGCCTTAACGGGGGCGCGGAAGTAAAAGGCCACGGCCTGGGATGTGAGGGCGCGTACGCCGGCGGCAGAGGCGCCCGTTGCGGCATTGCTGGTGGGGGGTTTGTCTGGTGGTGGGGTGCCGTCGGGGATGACGGGAAGGATGCCAGCGTCAAATCCAGGGTGGAATTGTGTTGTTGAAGAAGTGGGCGAGTCGTCACCTCGGCTGCGGTTGCTGGGGGAGGGCATGGTAACATGTCATTTTTCGTCTGTCGTTCGCGTTGACTGTAATACCGTACTTCGTATGTGGGGTACCTATCGTCAATCTTAGGCTGGTTTTCGGTGGTGAGCAAGACGAGTTTAGTATCTTGGCAGTTGGTTGTCCATGAGCCCTATTTTGCTCATAAAAGTTCTGTGTCTGCTCAGAAGGGCTTAGAACTGGTGGGCACCTATGAGAACAACAAACCGCTCCCTTTGAACAACAACGAAGACAAGAAGAAGAAGCTATCGCTAACTGTTGTAGGAAAGCTGGAAACGCGAATTTAGACCTTGGTAATTCACCCTTTTTTAGGTCGAAATGCTGACTCAGCAGAGCTTGGCCACGCGGGTTTCAAAGGTGGGGAACGGGGACATGCTCAGTTTTCATTGCTCCGTTTCCTTCTCCAAAACTCAAAACCTTAAACGGATGGATGCCGAGCTGACCAACACCAAGCTTCACCAGAACAAGATCATCATCAAATCCTAGCATACCCTGGTGTTCGTCGTGCATAATGGCCCATGGGAAAAAGTCATGCGACCCACGGGTCCCAGCTGAGTCGGCACTTCACTGCGGGAATAACGAAAGGCAGTCCGATTCAGGTTCCCGTAGGATAACCACACAACTAACGCTCTTGCACTACAACGGCGTTGGTGTGTTGCAAAGTTTCTACTTGCGCTCTTAACTATCTACCTACATGTACATAGTAGTGCCTCGCTGTGTACGTTCGGTTAGATCCGGCTGGGCCTGGCGATCTCCTGCGTCTTTCCATTTCAGCTCCTGCTTTCTGGCCACATCGCATTTGTTCAGCCGCAAAACTCACACGGTTCCAGGAAGAGATCGGCCGGTGAGGGGCACGCTAGGTACACGACATGTACTTAGCGGCCGCAGATCCCGATCGCGTCACGGGTTGGCATCAATCTGACCTGAATGGGATTGGAATCACCCTGCCTGCAGCTCGGCCAGGCGAGTCCAAGCCCAAGCGCACCGCAGCCAGCGAATACCCGCCGGCATCGCTAGACCATGGCTTAGCAAGCCCTCCATTCCAGTAGCGATTGGCAATCCCTAGTCCCCTTCTTCGCTAGCTCCCATTGCCCAGCATTCGATAGTTTGCAAGAATGGCGGTGATGCATCGATTCCATCCAGAGCAAACAACAGCATTGCAGATGAGCTGCGTCCTTCGTCGACAAAAGGCAAAACGCAGCCTCATCCTCCGTCCAGTCTAGCATTTTTTGTTCATCATTCTCACAGCTTACTTCGGTCTTCTGTCTTGACTAGGTACCGAGGTATTTGCTCAACCACCACCGTTTCCAACTTCAGACCGCGAAAATGGTTTCCTTCCGCTCCCTCATCGCCAGTGCTACGCTTATTGCAACGCCTCTCATGGCCGCCCTCACACCCACCCAGCTCTACGACGCCATCGACAAGATGGCCCAGGACTCGCATGACCTCCAGGCGGTTGCCGAGAGCGTTACCGTTGTTAATGCTCAGTTGGTTTACGTCGAGCAGGGCCCCATCATCGTACGTGTTGGGCCGCTTGGCTCTGAGCCTTCCCCAGCTAACCTCGCGTAGCCACTCGTCGAAGGCCTAGAACGGATTGCTAGGACCGCCGGCGACGCCGTCGAGCAGTGCGCAGGGACGTCCCCGATCACCAACAACTCTGAGGCCAGTCTGGTCACGGACAGTTTCGAAACAGCGCGTACTCCCCACGCCCGGACCGCTGTAGTTCTAGACTAACTGTTCACAGTACTACTACAACGACATGAAACTGCTCCGCATCCTGAACGACAAGGCCAGGCTTCCCATACTTGACAAAAAAGTCAGAAATTACATCAGTGTCCATCTTTCATCTCAAAAGATCTACGTTAACGTAAGCGCTCAGGTTTCATAAGTTGCCCCCCCCCCCCCCCCCCCCCCCCGGCCCCCTTCCGCGCCGGGTTTGCGCAACGTGTGAACGCGGCTCCTGAAACTAAACAAAAAAACAGAACCTTGTTACCTTGATTACCGCCGCCAAGTTTCCCCCCTTTGGAATCGATCATTGGGCCATGGTAAACAATTATGCCGGGGAGCTGTTAAATGAGCTCGAGTATTGCCAGAAGCAATGGGGCGACCCCGCGTCGGTCGATATTGAGATTCCCGACATTGATGAGCTTCCCGAGGACTTAGAGGAGGCTGCCGAGGACTTGATTGCCTAAATATCTTGCCCAACTAAATTCATAGTGTCCTAAATCGACTACTTATTCCAGGGCGGAGATGGTGATGACGAAGGAGATAGCGTGATGATGACGAAGCCCCTGAGGGAAATTAGCGTCATGCTTTCCAAAGCAGTGACGGAACGGACGAGACCAAATATGAACGGGTGCGTGTGAAACCGCGTACAAGGCTGATTGCACCAACAAATATGACACAGGGAACTTAGCAACTGGGGGTCGACAGCTTTGATATATCAAAGTGGGACAACGTCTTGCCTGGTTAAGGGTGCCAGGGGGGGATAGAGAGGCACAGCTACACATGAGGGAATAAGACATAGTACCCGTTGTATAAAACGCTACATGTATATAAAAGTGAAGAGCATAAGGTACATTAGTATATGGGAGGAAGGCTAGGAACGTCCTTGAATTTCGGCCCCAAAAGTCCCAAAGCTTGCGTTGATCGAAAGCTCTCGCAAAGCCCTATCTAGCCACACCACGTGCACCGACGCGCAATCCGCAGCGCGGCCGCAGTGGGCGTGGAAAGAAGGGCGATCCGGGACACGCAGTCGCCCTGGAAATCTCTATCGCCCACGCACGGACCCACGAGCTACCCGACCCACCCACAGTTACCCAGACGATCACGCCCCCCTGAACCCCTGAGTGGAGGCGGGATGGCCGGCCCTACTGCCCCAGTCCAAAGGGGAAGAAGTGGGCTAGAGCAGTCCCGACACTTGCCCCCCACCCCGCCCCTCTCACCCCCACCCTCCGACATAGAGGTTATCAAGAAGATGGTTGACGAGCTGGTGGGACTAGCAGACCCCGAGAAGAAAGGGACAGCCAGAGGCATGGGACAGGACCTGCTAGCAGCCGTCCGGAAGGTGCACAACGCGTCTCAGTCACAGACTGGAAACATCTCGCTTGCCAACCTCCGCAAGGTGGTGGCCGAGGAAATGAAGGCAGCCGTCAACGGAACCGGAGCCCAGGACAGAGGATCCTGGGCCGCAGTGGCCGCTCATGGAGCTGTCCCCTCTCAGCCGCAGCCTAACACGCCGACAAAGATAGTGCCGACCCGCATAAACAAGGAGATTCTAGTCAGAGGCAGAGGAGTGCCAGCCGATCTCGCCAAACGCACCCCGCAAGAAACCATCCAGGCCATCAACCGGGTGTCTATCAAGAAGGGAGCAGTCGCGGCCCGAAGGCTCCCCAGCGGCGATACAATTGTCACATTCCAGAACGCAGGCGCGAGAGATTGGCACTCGATGAACACCAACTGGATCAAGGAGGCTTTCGGAGAGCAGGCCGAGGAGAGCAAGAGAACCTTTGCAGTCCTGCTAAAGGGCGTGTGGAAGAAGGACCTCCAGGGGGTCACCGAGGAGGAATTCGGGAAATAAACAGGCCTCCACACAGTCGACAAAGTGAAGTTCAGAGTGCCGAGACACAGGGAGGCGACCCGGGCAACAGTGCTGGTTGCTTTAACCTCCCAGGAGGAAGCACGCAAGGCGTGCGACGAGAGAGTGATCTGGAGGGCTCAACTACTGGACTGCGAGCCTTACTGGGCTGCCCTCAGCCCAACACAGTGCTACAAGTGCTGGAAGTGGGGACACACACAACATCATTGCAAGGCTACCCCATTGTGCCCGCGCTGCGGGACGAAAGCCCATGGAGAGGGCGGCAGGGACGGCGAGAACCAGTGCCCTACTCACAAAAACGAAATTCCGCTCCGATGCCCGGCCTGCGGAGGAAGGCATCCGGCGTGGTCAGGAGAGTGCCCGGAGAAGTCGAGGACCCTCGCCAAGGCCAAGGAGGCCTACCAGTACCGGCCACGGACTTATGAGACCGCAGCGGCGAACTCTGCCAGCACGGCCCCTACGAGCGCTCCCGCGTTTAACTTCGAGGGCGAGGAGAGGGACGACGACAGCTATCAGGTGGTAGGCAGGAAGAGGTTGAGAGGAAGACCGACGAATGCGGCTGCGGCCCAACGTCAGGCTCTCTTAGACCCCCAGCAGACCAGGATCAACTTCGAGGCTCCGAGGGTGCAGTTCGCAAACCCGGTAGTCAACGGTGTCTACACCGCCGCTCCGCCGCCCCGGGCGCCCGAACCGGCTACCGGACCAACGCCTGCCGTCGCCGCCAACCCTGCGGTCACTGCTACTCCGAACCAACGCGACCCCGAGGGGGACACCACGATGGACTCGATCACCGTCGCAGGCAATGAAAATTAAAATACTACTCTGGAACACCGAAGGAAACAAGTAAACACTGGAAGTCTTGCTGGAGGAGGCCAAATACGACCTCTTGGCGGTGCAGGAACCGTGGATTAACAAGGAGACGAAGTCTACATACTGCCCCCGGCGATGGAGGTACACACACGCCGTGACCACCACTTGGTCCTCCGGGCTTGCTACCGCCACAACCGCGACCGGTGTGGCCGCCATGCCTTCGCCATTCCTCAACCTAACCCGCAGACATACTCGCCATATCCCCAAGATGTGGTGGGTCTTTTACGCGGAGTTGATTCTGGTGAGTTTCGCGCCGTCGTTTGGTATCGGCAAGAAGGAGTCGATGCTATTGCTGCTGTTGCCGCGAGGGCGACGAGATTACGTAGGCGATGGTGGAGTGCTATGTCTCGGTTGCGGACATCTGATGTACGACAGATGAAGGACGAGGACCACATCTATCATAGATCCATTCGGTTTAAACTGGGCAAAGGCGTTATCGTAGGAGATGGTCATGTCAGCTGGCGGTGGACTGACAGCTAGATCACCTGGACTTTCCTTGGTAGGCCAATTAGTGCCGCCAGTTGGCCCTGTTTGGCGCGTCCATCATGGTCATGAATGGTTGAGACTGAGGTTGGTCACGGTGAATCGGCGGTTCCGTGCACTTCTGTTCAATCTTGTTCAATCTTGTGGATTGCAGGCAGCTCGGTGGGTGGGGCTCTTGGCACCGCGGTGTGGCAGGTCAAGTCGCCTGTATGGATGGATCACGTGAGCTCGCGTTGAGCGAAACCTGTCTTACCAAGCTTGGCTCATCTTCACGGTTCATCCTCTCCACTCGGTTCCCGACACGCGCCTACAGAGCAACCCTCAGTGCACCACTCACCATGCCTGTTTCCGATGAGCACCACACCGACTACTGGCCCATCCCTCCAAGAAAACTACCACTCCCACCACCAGGATTGTCAATCAATAAACTCGCTGCTCTCTATCCTCGAGAACGACTGCTGGTGCATCCGCTGCAGTGGAGCGACCGACAAATCGCCCTGCTTAATTGTCGTATTCATTATTCGGGCGACCAAAGTGCAGCTAGCCATGGGGATGCCAATATGAATACCGACCCACCGCCTCCAAAATCCCAGCTCGAGCTTTTTCTCGCCGATCGTCTCAAGTTCAGACTCACACATGAGGAGTTCATTGAGACCACCCGAAGGCTCCTCCGGCCGCTTGGCGGTCGAATCTCGATTGACAACCGGTACGTTCGTGCTACCATCAGTACCGACTTATGCTGACGCTGCTTGAAATCCCCAGGTACATTGCTAGACTCTACTTCAACCAACGCCCTGGCGCCGGTATCGTGTGCTCTCGCTTTTCGGTTTCGTTCAAGAGCCCCACTCGCAAAACTATCACGTTCACATGCTTCAACCACGACCAGACTGGTGTGGAAAGAACCATATTCTTCTCTCCTCCGAGAAATCTGCGTTACGGAATGAATCTTCCCGGAATGTACCGTTCAAATGCTCTCTCCAACCTCCATTACCAAGAGGACCCTTTAAAAGACCCATTCTTGGTTGCTGTCCTCATTGCTTTGGCACAAGAAAAGCGGCGTCGTGCACCCAAACCAGAGCCTCGCTCTTCTAGCTTCCGGGTGGGTCATACATACCTCTCTCTTACTTTTGTGCCCCGCTCGTGATTTCCTAGTCCACAGCGGGGATGCCAGGGATTACAACTGACCATGCTGTGATTTCTCAGGTTCGCTTTCTTTTCTCAGGAGGGGACCGGCCAAAGTCATTGAACATTTATTTTGCCAATGTCCAAGCTGCGTTTCTTGATAAGTTGGATTTTCCAGACAAGGAACCCGCCGCCAATTCGGGTCTCGATATCTATCATCGGCAAATTCCAACTTTGCCTTTACAGACCTTGCCACGGCGACTGTATCGGGAGTTGGATCCTAGTTTCCGTGGGGGAACGTGTCGAAAATCCGACGCTTTTCGAAGAAAGGAGAAAAAGAACCACAACGTGGCCGAATTGAGTGATATCGCCGAGTGCGATAAACGGAAGGACCTAACAACATAACATAACAACCGCCTCAGCGTCCCCCCTCAGCACATGGGCGGAAAAGCCGTGCCCCGAAGAAAAACAACAAATCAAATAAAACTATATCAAGTAAGAGAAATTGAGTAAACTAAATATGAAGTAAGCGGAATCAGTTTGTGCGGTTCCGTGTGGCGTTGGTTTCTTTTCTGTGCTCGAGGCTGGGTCTGGTTGATATCCATCTCCATCTCAGTCAGACCCGTCACATTTTTACCCTCAGCGCGGCATCCCGGGGATAGACCTATAAGGTGAACTCTAAATACCTATACTAGGATGACGAGAAACCTTTGACTAGAGGAGCAAAAGAAAGCGACTCGAAAGCCTAAACTCTATTTTTTCTATTTCATTTCTTTTGCTCGGTTTCCTTTGCCTCTTTTTTGTTTCTTAGTTTCCTTAACTTCCTTCTCTTTTCCCGATTTCTTACTTCCCTCCGGGTGCGCCTTCTTTGGCCAGTGGGTGAGTGGGCGAGTGGGTGAGTGGGTGAGTATGTGAGTATGTGAGTATGTGCCCTCCCTCAAGTCTCATTCTCCACGTCGGATCGCACATCAGATTGTCGACTGACCAATGCGACAATGTTATCGACGACACCATAGCGCCCACCGGGACTTTCCAGATCGAACCATTGAGTCGCCCAGAGGCTCACAAAGTCGGTCAACATTCCGGGTCCTGTTTCGGTACATGTAGTTAGGGCGGCGATATAAGACTTCGGGATGTCAAACTGCAGGAAACGTATATATCGCCGCACCGCTGCAATGACGAAGATGCTAGTGGCAGTAATAATTAGCCTGTTGATACATAATGCAATGGCTTGTAAGTAGTAAGGACTGAAAAGGGGGTTGCTCTCACTGTTCTTCTGGTCGGTCGTTGGTGTTCTCGGCCCCTGCTTGTGCTTGTTCGAGACATAGCGCAAGGGCCTCGCACGTCATTTGGCCAAGGAGTTCGTCCGTCAAACACGGCTGTCCGTCTCTGACCACGGCGAACCGCCTCTTGGCTTCTAGAAGCGCGGGGCGTTGTCCGGTAAGACGATAACGTTTGTTGTTATCAAGCCGATATAGTACCAGCTCTCCATCCGCTGTAGCGTTGACCCATTCTCCCACAGCCGTCTTGCCAGAGAACTCGCGAGATACTCCTGAGAACTCTACCAAGTACGGGGGCTTGTGGTTGAGTGTATCGTCCTGGGGCGGGGAGGCCCTAAGTATATGACGAATGAAGGTCGAGGCGATCTGGAGTGTTGCTTGTTCCGGAACGTCGGCCCATACGTGGGATTTACTAACAAACCCAGGATCAGAACCCTGAGACGCTGTCTGCTGCGAGGAGCGTTGTGGCGAGCTCGACTCGATTTGAACTTTCGTAACGTCCACGAAATCCTGTCGATTGGGCGCCGTTCGAATTCGCTTGCTTCGAACGGGCAATGCGCTTGCGGATTGATCGGAACTCGAGCTATACGGGCGTTTATCCCTTTCGCTAAGCCCCGTACCCATGGCTTTGCCTTCGCTGCTGTCCTCCCACCTGGCAATGCCCTCGCCCTCGCTGCTGTCGTCCCTGGCTATATTCTCGCCCTCGCCGCTGTCATTCCCGTCTTCTCCATAATCCGCGTCAATGTCGAGCTCTTCAACATCGCCAAATTGAGCGAGGGCCGCCCAAAATGACCCCAGACTCGTGCCATACAAATGAACAAGTTCAGTCTCGGTCATTGTCCGATGTTCGTCCAGCCGGCTAGGCACCTCTAAAAGCGCCTGTATCCGAGGTTGTGCCCGCGCGGCCAGCACCAGGTCAGAATGACGCCGGAGGATGGGCAAGAGGTGGCCGAATTCGCGGTCAGGCCGGGCGGTACGAATTACGACCCGGGCGCTGAACAGCTCATTAGCTGCCCACTTGCTTCCAGGTTTTATATTCTTCAACACGTTTAGGTTCTTTATATTTAGCGGCCGCCTCGCTGAATATGCTCCAGCGTTGGTAACCGTTTCAAAGTAAGTTGAACCCATGTTGCTTTTTCGTGCGGGATTGGTTGGTAGTTGAAGCAGGTCACCAGGTGTGAACAGATCGGAAGCAAAGGTACCTAAGCGAAGTGAGGTTACAACGGCAAACACACGGAAGGGCGGGTTTTACAAATAGAGGGCTGCCTTTTTGCAAGACAGGGAGTTGTTGGGTTGGGCAACAGAATGGTCCGATGGATGCACGGCCGTCGAATTCGTTGGGCATCAACAAGGCTGAGCATACAGTCCCTATTAGGGCCAACTTGTTCCTAATATTACTCCAACACAGACGCAATCAGGACTGGAGCTTATCTTCTAAGCTCACAATTATCGCCTAAGGTGATCATAAACTGAGAGATGGTTAGATCCTTTTCATATTCAGGGCGTTGATTATTGAGTGAGACAACCGTGGTACCTCAATTTACCCGCAAGTATACATCTGTCCGCAAATCCGGAACATATCCGTTGACGTTGACGGTGCCAAGATCACCCGTAAAGCAGTAGGCGCACTGCAACGGACCTAGCCGATATCAGGCGTTGGGAGACCACCTATCTGTGACATCAGGATCGTCACCGTCGCTGGAAAGATGGTCGAATTGCGAATCATGTCCGGCAGCATTCTGACAAAACATGGGAAACTCAAAAAACAAGAACTGTTCATTGGAATACGTCTCGTCCCATCTTGCCAGCCATCTTGGCGGACTCTTGACTTCCCGTCCGAGCTGGCGCCCTTGGGCTTTGATCATGGATGTTTGTCACATCCCCATTAGGTACATGTACCTCCTCTCTGCATTCCCGGATGAGTGACAACTTGAACCAAATCCACCCGTCCAATTAGATCTACAGAAAACCTACATAAAGATTATAGCAGTGGCTGCCAGAGCCAGATCACACCCAGTGACCCAAACGCCAAGTGGGATAAGGGCGTTCCCAAAGTGATCTAGGTTATTACCTTTTGGGGGAGAGGATGATAACGAATCATATAGCTCTGGAGAACGCCCACCACGTTGCATCCAACATATGCCCGCCCAGTCTTACCCAGCGTGAGCAACCAAACTTCAATCTGCTACCCCTCCCCTCATCTTCAGCTACCGCCACGCAACATCACGACAATGATAGAGGAAATATCCCATCTTCGCGAGCTCTTGGGCTCTCTCCAAGGCATTGTCGCGACACCAGGCAAGGCCGTCCTCGCAGCGACAGCCATATGCTCCCTCATTGCAGCCATACACGTGTTCCGCGCCTGGTGGCGGCTCCGTCATATCCCCGGCCCATTCCTCAATTCAATCACCCCTCTCGCCATGACATACCACTGCTTCACAGAGGACGTCACCACCTACACATACAATCTCACGCGAAAATATGGTCCCCTGGTTCGCGTCCAGCCGAACGTCGTTGTGTATAACGATCCCGAGACGCTTCGTCGCATCTGCTCGGTCAAGGCAGATTACACCAAGGGCCTCTGGTTCGAGTTTTCCCGCTGGAATCTCGAGCGGTATTCTTGCATCGCCATGCGAGATAATGAGAGCCGGAAAGAACGCAAGACGAAACTCTTGCCGGCTGCAAGTAGTCCACCCCCCATCCTGTTGTTCTCTGCTTCTAACAAGGCAATAAAACCAGTGGGCTGGCCAGGGTTTATCCGTTATGGAAGGCCGCGTCGACAACCAGGTCCGATCATTCCTTGACCTGGTGGAGAGGAAGTACGTCTCATCGCCGGGCAACCCCCGACCGATGGAATTCGGCCATCGCGCGCAGTTTTACACGCTGGACGTCGCGACGAGCGCTACCTTTGGTAAGCCATTTGGCTTCCTCAAGAAGGATGGGGATGTAGAAAAGTACCTGGAGACTACCGAGGCCATGACGCCTATGTTTGGTGTCCTCGGCACGCTGCCCTGGTTGGTCTACGTCATGCACGCCTGGCCGCTGAACCGGATGATGCCTGGCGAGGGCGACCAGGTGGGCTTTGGGCGGATGATGAAGTGAGTTGTCCGGCGCCCGTGCATGTGTGGTGTATTGATCCCACTGACTGCGCGCGGCAGATTTGCCAGTGATCAGGTCCAACAACGGCTCGAGCCGGGCGACGCGAATTCAGAGCATGATTTGATCAGAGGATACCTGCGAAACGGAGTGGAACCGGAGGACGTAGTTCAAGAGTGCATCACACTTATGTGGGTTGGGGCCTCATCCGGAGGAGAACATCCATAAGACCGTCTGGTGCTGACAGTCCCGCAGTGTCGCAGGTTCCGAAACCACATCCATCGCCCTCCGCATGGCTCTTCTCTCCATTCTCACCACTCCTTTAACATACCGCAAGCTACAAGCCGAGATTGACAATTTTCATGCCAACAAAGCTGTCGAAGCAGACGACAAGAGCGTCATGACCTATGCCGACGCCAAAACCTTGCCTTACCTTCAGGCCGTCATCCGCGAGGCCCTCCGTCTCTGGCCCCCATCGGCCGGACTCTTCACCAAAGAGGTCCCCAAAGCGGGCGATAGCATCCATGGATACTACCTCCCACCGGGAACCGAAGTCGGCCAGTGTCTCTCCAGCGTTGGTAAGCTGCCGCGCATCTGGGGCGCCGATGCTGACCTCTACTATCCCGAGCGCTGGCTGGAGGCGACACCTGAGAAGTTTGACGAGATGCAGGCCGCCGTGGATCTCGTCTTCAGTTCGGGGAAATATGTTTGTCTTGGAAAGCACATTGCGTGGATGGAATTGCTCAAGTTCTTCGCCGAGGTAACTGCGTTCCCAGATTTAATGAGATACTACACAATGTTGTCCTTGTGATGCTGATCGACATGGAATCTGACATAGGTGTTTCGGCGATACGATGTTGCTATTGTCAACAATGCTCAACCCCTGAAGCTTAGGGACCCCATCACCTGGCTCACGACCGACTTTTGGATTCGATTCACGCGGCGCGAATGAAGCATAAGTAAGAACGAACGGACACAGCTGGCAGATTGTTACTCAACTGGGAACTTGTAGGTCGGTTTTTAGAAGTAAATGGTGCACTGTTCCCCCTAAGGATAATAACATGAACTGAACAAGGTTGAATATTAATGAAAGTTTCTGGACTTCCGTGAGAGCTTACCAGACGCCTGCCTCACCGCTCAGAGTGTACCAAGCCTATCTCGGTCCCTACGTACCTAGTTATTTTGGGTTGTGACAGGTTTGGTGTGCCTGGTGTGCGAACCTGCATTTCAATCCTTGTTCTTGGCAGAGGAACTAACCAGCCCCCTCACCCATGGCATGGCGGGTTGGATGATGTATGTGCATACCAGGGCGCCAGGTAGGCAGAAATGTGATCGCGTCAAATGGCTCCGAACTTTCAAGGATTCCCGGGACTGACACGCCACCGGGTCGGTGGATGCTACCTTAGGTGCTCCAAAACCCCGGAAATATAACCCAGCAGCAGTGCGTCTCCTTGCCATTTTGAGCTTTGTACGCGCCGGCTATACTGGTTAGAGTTTATGACAACATAGTTGTTTTGTTGGGTATTATCCGCGCCACTAACAACTGAGCTTGCGCACAGTAAGCCGTCTATCGATGCGGGGGGCGCCACCGAACCCCAGATTGCTGCATCAATGCTGCATTGCAGAACCGGGCGAGCCGGGTCAAATGCCGGATGGCAGATTGGTTGAGATTTGTGTAAGGGTACCTGACCTGGGGTACCACCCACTGGCAAGGAGCATCAACAAAACCCCACTGTCGAGGAGCATAAAGACACGAAGCTGGTCTCCATCACGGATATTAGCCAACTTGGAGGTTCCCCCCATTCCTCGAGACAGACGCTTTGAACATCACCGTGATGCGGTTTTCCATTCTTGCTTGTTCTGCCCTGCTTGCCCCCCTGACAGGGGCCCGAGATCCGGGCAAACCTGAGCCACCCGACCATGGTCTCACCGTCAAAACCACAAGCGGCACTTACACCGGTTTCGTCGACTCCACGGGCCCCGATGTGAACCAATGGCTTGGCATCCCGTACGGCCGCCCCCCCGTCGGGGATCTGCGCTTCATGCCTCCCAAGAGGGCGCCCGACTACGGCCGTGCTGACGCAAAAGACTACAAGCCCATCTGTTTCCAGACCGGCAACAGAACGGGCGCGTTCTGGGAGCTGATGCCCGAGTTCCAAAACACGGACCCCCAGAGCGAGGATTGCTTGTATCTCAACATCTGGGGTCCGCGGAAGCCCGTTGAGAAGAAGGTGCCCGTCATCATCTGGGTGTGCGGGGGCGGGTTTAGGGAGGGCGGCGGCCATGCGCCGTACCAGGTCCCAGACCAGTGGATTCAGAGGACGCAGACGCATATTGTTGTCACCTTCAAGTACGGGGTTCTAAATTGTGGGCTGTGTGAGATGCATGTGCTAATATCTGTTGTCAGTTATCGTCTCGGCATCTTCGGGTTCCCCAACTCGCCGATCGCCAATAAAAACGCCGGGCTGCTGGATATCAGGCTCGTGTAAGTGTTGACTTCTTAGCATGGGACATACCCGTGACTAATCTCTAACTGACGCTTTGAATAGTGTGGAATGGCTCAAGGATAACGTTGCAGGATTTGGGTGAGTCAACTCAGGGGCTCCAGCCCTGTCCCCTAACATGTCAATCCCCTCCATTTTTACTGATACACCTTTCCCTGCACCAGCGGTGACCCCAACCGCATGGTCCTCTACGGCCAGTCTGCTGGTTCCACGGCCGTCCTATCCCAGGCATACGCGTACCCCGAGAAGCCCATCGTCCGCGGTTTCATCGCCTCGTCGGCCGGTATCGGGGCCACCAACCCCACAAACACCACGCTATTCCACGACCTGGCGCAGACGGCTGGATGTGCCAACCTCACGGAGGCGGCCGAACTCAAGTGCATGCAAAAGGTTGATGCGCCAGCGCTGCAGAAGAAGGTTAACCAAGCCAACACCGATCCCAACCGTGGGGTTTTCCGCCCCATCGCTGATGGCGTTAGTCTCTTTGCAAACCTGACGGAGAGGCTCGAAAAGGGGTTGGTTGCGAAGGAGGTACGTTCTCAGACTCTTGTACTACGTCAGCGATGTCTGCAGGTAGCGGTTGCAAAAGGTAAGGTACCTATTGCAAGGCTAACTCGGAGTCGCGGCTGCAGCCACTAATCACCGGGTTCACGTACAACGAGGCGGCGGCGTTCTTGCCATTCAACATAAACGCCACAACACCGCCAGACGGAGCTGGTGCGCCGGGAGCCGGCGGACTGGCATGCGGCTCCAGGCGCGAGATGGAGTGAGTGCGTCCCTACTTCAAGCATAGGAGTACGTCACTGATGTGTTACGTGCAGTGCCCGCGCCGCGTATGGGTTGCCGACCTACGTTTACCTCTCCTCAGGCAACTTCAGCAATATTACGCCCCGGTACTGGCTCGGGGGAATGCATAGCTGTACGTGCCCTTTTATCTTCATTTCGGGGGTTCCGGTCCTTCTCATGGCAAAGACATGGCCAAATGGCGACGGTAGGAAGCCGGGCACTGACCAAAATATGAACACAGCCGACATCCCCCTCGTCTTCGGCACGCACTACCAGTTCCGCGGCAACTCGACCGAGCTAGAATGGCAGACAAGCTTCGCAATGGAAGGTAAGTGCTTGCCCGCACCACTGATTCCCAGCCCGTCCAACCATTGCCCAACATGGACGCTGATTGTTTCCCCAAACAGCCGCTTGGGTCTCCCTCGCCGCCAACCCCTCGGCCGATCCCCAGGACCATCTCGGCCAGAAGTGGCCCAAGTACACGGAAGCCAGCCGCCAAGTGGTCGTGTTTGGCAACGCCACAGGGCCCAGTGCGGCCTATGTGGCGCCTGCCGAGATCTTGGACAACTACAGCGGTCCCTGTTAGCGAGGAGAGACATTTCAGATAACATTGGGTGGCTTCTTGCCAGCTCGAGTGGCTCGCGGGCTTTATTAGGCGATTGGGTCTAGGCCTTTTTGGATGCTGTCCGCAGATGGAAGTTTAGGGACCGGGAGTTCCAACCCAATGTTCATATCTGGTCAAATCTTTCAGACCTCCGCGGCAACATCCGGCGCTGCCGAGTAGTTACTTTAGGGAATTGGCCGGTGGCGTAGGCTTGGTAAAAAGCAAGAGGCCTAAACGGGAGTCACCCGTTTCAATTCGTCCAGAAGTAATCTTAAACCCCAGTCACCGACTCACCGGTGTCTGCGGGGGATCATCCCAGACTTCCCGTGTGGTGCGGCGCCAGGTCTCTTCTGTTGGAACCAATGCGCGGGTTAGTGAATGTTTTGTCATGCCCCATTCATAAAGAGCAGTGATGGCCTTGCTTGTCTTGATTGCGGTTGCTTTTAGTCCCTGGTCTATAATGGGCGTTCCTGGGCGCTATATGGTGGTCAGGGGCTGATTTCCCGACTGGGCGGGTGGCCTGTTTGACCCACACCACAGTTTCTGACATCTTACTTATTATGGTGGCACGGGCCCGGGACGTGTCGATTGGGTTCTCAGTCTTCGATAGCTCCTAGGCAGCGTCTTTACTTCGAAACAAGAGGTGAACATCCGCACGGATGGCCAACGGGCGAGCCTTTTCGTATCGACTTCAACCCCTCAGATCTCCCCTCCCCTTTTATGCAGGCTGAGGTGACTATAGGGGCAAAGAAGTGTACTTCGACTGCCATCCTCGGCCCCTGCTCGCCATGTCAACCTCCCATCCCACCATGACGCCAGACCCAAACCGCCGGAACGAGTCCCGGGGCTACCAGCTCACCACTGTTGCCATCGTCTGCCCCATCCTTCCCGTCATCCTGACAACGCTACGCATTTACACGCGGCTCGTCCTGATCAAGAAACGGTTCTGGGAAGATTTGAGCATTGCCATTGCCTTGGTACGGAAGTCCTTCCCCACGCGATGTTCTTACTTGCACTGTCTGTTACTTCTTTGGTTTTGGAGCGGAGAGTGCCCAACAGAAATTGACAGTCATCGTAGGTGTGCACCGTGCTGCTATCAGTTGCCAACCACATGGGTGCGTCTGGTAAAAGCGGCACAACTTGAAGTTGACCGCATTGCTATTCAAATAATGGAACACAGCTAACTGACTACCAGCTGTTATAAACGGCAGCGGGCAACATATCGAAACCATCCCTCTGGCCAATATGACCGCGTTTGCCAAAGTACAGACCATACCGGCAATCCCCCGTGTCAAAACCGGGCCGTGCTAAAGCAGCGACAGATTGGCATTGCCGTCACCCAACTCTACTCCCTCACCCACTTCTTCCTGAAGTTGTCCGTCCTGCTTCAATACACCCGCGTCAGCGTCCTGCCCTCGGACAAACGACTGTGCCACATCTCGATAGCTGTCCTGTGCACGGGGTACCTAATCTTCATCGTCCTACGCATGTTCCGCTGTACCCCCTTCCATGCCATATGGACACCTGGCGTCCCCGGAGCGCGATGCATCTACAACAACACCTGGTTCATGTTCGCCTCACAAGGGTGGAACATGATCATGGACTTTGTGATTCTCCTCGGCCCACTCTACATCCTCCGACACTCCAACGCGCCGCTGAAACAACGGGTCCTCCTCGGGGTGCTGTTGGCCTTTGGCGGATCGTAAGTTACCCCCAGTCCAGTGCATCCGCCCTAGCACATACCCGTGCCCCAGTGTCCACTCCCCAGTCACTGACGTTTACAATTTGTGTGTTTCCAGAGCCTGCATCATCTCCGCCATACGCCTCCACACGCTCTACCCCTCGGGAACCTCGCTCGATCCGACCTGGGACAAGATCCCCAGCGCCATCTACGGCCTCGTCGAAGTCAACGTTGGCATCAGCTGTGCGTCGGTCGTCACGCTGCGGCCGCTTGTTCACCGTTGGCGGGGAGCTTTGTCGGACGAGGCAGACAACTCTGAGCAGACTATGATCACGAGGCCCCAGACTCTGGTCGGCCGTCGTCAGTTCAGGGACAATCGTCTGTTGGTGGCAGCTGGGAGGAGGACGGCGCAGGCTGGGGGTGGGGGGCAAAGAACTAAGGGGCACATAAGATACTAGACGGGCAGCAATGGCAGTGATTAGCTGTACCAAGGTAGTTACATACACTTTGATGTTACCCAAGGCGCAGTAGGGCAACTGGCCACGCCAAACTGATAACTACCTAGGTACATACCTTACCTACGCATCGTAGGTGAAAACAAACCCCTCCCTAGCCGCCAACACCTCCCCACTCCACCCCTGTGACACGGATGCCGGTCGGTTGCCGGTGCCGTCCCATTTAATCATGGTCGGGGGCTGGGATATGGGGTTCGGTCGGCGAATGCTGGGAACGGGACGTATGGGTTGATGGCGGGTGGTTGGGTTGATGTACGCGCCTGTTCTTGATAGCGGTAGCCCACCACTGCATTTTCATCATTGTGATCGATCACACCACATCAGCTTTTGTGCAAGTCCTGGTAAGCGCCCAATCATACCTGCATTGCCTTGGCCCCAAACCTCATACTCGCGGCTTGGCCGTCTCAAGGTCTTCCAGCACCGCCCCCAATACTACCTACCTACGTACGGTTCGGGCCGCTTCGGCGGGAAGTGCCAACAGCCATCAAATGTGATAACCTGATAGGGCTGGACAGGCGGGTTCTGTCCGGGTGGGTGACGCGGCCCCTGACCGCCGCGACTTTGCTGCCTATGGTAAATCGTATTCTGCCATGGAACGCTAACATTGTATTATCTGCGCCACAACGCCGACGGAACTGGAAAATGGGCATAAAAACCCGGGTCTATGGGGGTTCTCCAACTGATCCGTTCAAGTGGTCAACTGCGTCAGCCGAAATGTCGCTTGGTATTGCTTTCGTACGTCTATCTCAACCAAAAATGCTGCGACACTTCTGCACTCTCTTCGCCTTGACGTTCCTTTTCGGAAACGCCTATGCCCAGGACAACTCAAGCACAACAGCAATCCCCTCCGCCTGCGGGGTTACGGGTTACTTCGCATGCCCCGTGGACTTGGGCCCTGGGTGTTGCCCAATTGGCTTCATCTGCGGCGGAGATCAGGTCTGCTTGACCGCCTCAGCAATCGATTTAACTACAGCTTCTTCCTTAACATGTGTCGGTCGCCACGGATACCATTCATGCCCACAATCAGAAGGAGGTTAGTGTTCACACTTCTACTCAGCGGCACGGGCGAGCACAAGGCGACCTAACAGGCCGTCGATAGGCGATTGTTGCCCGAACGGCTATATGTGCGCAACGGCAACCGACGCACCGTGTCGTCTGACGCTCAGGCTGGACTTCGTCACTGAAACGATAACAAGCACTGTCGGGTCAATGGTGAGCGTATGGACAACGACGAGCGCGATCGACCCCCCTTCAACCGCTGCAGACCGTGTTCCCGAAATCTCCAGTTCTGACAGTAGTTTAACTACGTCACAAATTGGGGGTATCATTGGTGGTGCTCTAGGCGCCGCTCTTGCAATAATAGCCGTGGTCGTGCTCTTGATAAGCCGCCGCCGAAAAGAACTGCTCGCCGCAGGCCGCTCGGAAAACGTGTTCCAGAAAGGGGAGTTGGACGGACAGGGGTGGCAGCGTGCAGAGCTACAGGAGATGACTTCGGGGAATCACATCGTGCCCGCCGAGCTGGCCGGCGGTCACTCGCAGCATGAGCTTGCCGGAAGTTACGAGGCCCATGGAACATCGGAGCTGCATGGCTCGATGCCCTATTATTCGCCATTGGACACAAACACCTAGCTATGCGAAGGCACCTAGTGGCTAGATAGGAAAGGGATCCTACTACCTTAGGTAGTTATTCACTCCTCCGTCAAGGGCCTTAAACTGATTGGGTTTGATTAGAAGTGGTCAATGCCACTTTGACTTAACGTACCTACCTAACTGTGCCCGATGGACTTGGCCCAGAAGAGAAGGTTTAGGCAAAAGGTGTACCAGGGTGAGCTGATTGACGATTCGGTGAAGGCTGGGGGACAAGACGCCACTGTTTCGATGCTACCTTACTCTGGAGTGGACTCGTCAGTAAAAAAGAGGGGAAGTGAGGCTGAACACCCCTGAGACAGCCCCTGCGGGCTGACGGCCCTGACCGGGGCGCATTCCTTTCTCCAAGGGCCAAGGCAGACTTCTTTCTGGACTAAAATCGTTGTCCTCGGACCTGTGAATGCCTGTTACTTCCTTCAGCAAAAGCCAGTAAACAATAAGGGAAACAGGCCTAAGCAGTTAGCAGTCTTTTCCCTGACAGAGCGAGCACCGCGGCTAGTTTTTGGATGGCCGACACACCTGACCCCTGGAACGAGTTAAGACATCGCCCGCGGGCAGCCCCAGACAATGAAATCACCAGCGCCATCCAGGATAACGGGCAACAGTCCGACCATAGCCCTCTATCTGGCTCTCCAACGGCCTATCTAGGAAGCAACATGAATGAAGGCCCGCTCCCCGATTTTAGCTACCTTCACGGTTTGGTACCGCCCCCCTCAAGGCATAGGTTGGAGGTGACTCGCAACTGGGTTCCTTCCATGTCCAATAATCCGCGACCACATTCAGTTGAAGTTCCCGACGTTAGCTATTCCCATAGTTCGTCACGATCCCTCCCAAGTCGCCCACCAGCTATGGCTCGCCGCTCGACTCTCAACCCGCTGCCACATTCCGTTGAGGCTCCGGTTCCCAGCGCAGTCCAAACCGCCGTGGTGACATCTGAGGATTCGTACAACCCTGATTTCGAGTTCCACACCATGAGATGTCAAACCCTCCGTTCCTATGTGTTCTCCCTTGGAAGGGGCAAATACTGACTAGCTCAACCGATATAGATAGCGCAATCGGTAGCAACCCCAATGATTTCACCTTAAAAAACGGTTACAATCTTCGCCCAGGCATGTACAATCGCCATACCGAGCTCCTAATTTGCATTACCTATTACAATGAAGACAGGGTGATGCTGGCACGTACGCTGCACAGTATATTCAACAACGTACGGGAACTGTCTTCGCGTCACAACTTTTGGGGCAAGGGTGGCCCCTCGTGGCAGAAAGTTGTAGTTTGCATTGTCATGGATGGTATAGAGCATTGCGACACACAAGCTCTTGACATGCTGGCCACCATTGGGTTATATCAAGAAGATCTACTTTTGCATATGGATTATGAGGGCAAGCGTGCCACTGCCCACCTGGTAAGTTGTGAGCCAGACCGGCAGACGCACTCACCGCGGTATCTCCTGCTAATTGCCCACGTAGTTCGAGCACACCACTCACCTCTCAGTCACGGCTACGGATGATCGATGCCATAATATGCCACCAGTGCAGGCCATGCTCTGCATCAAGGCCGAGAACCACGGGAAGCTGAATTCCTACCGGTGGGCATACAACGCCTTTGGTCGGATACTCAACCCCGAAATTATCATGCACGTCGATGCGGGCACAGAGGTTGACAGTCAGAGCATCTTCAAGCTCTGGAACTCATTCTACACGGACCAGCATTTGGGCGGCGCGTGCGGTCAGCTCCGTTGCCGCGTTGAAGGCTGGAAGGGCTACCTGAACCCCATTGTGGCGGCACAGTACTTCGAATACAAGGTGTCATTCCAACTCGAAAGAGCGCTCGAGAGTACAACCGGTTATCTCTCTGTTCTTCCAGGAGCTTTCAGCGCGTTCAGGTACGAGGTCCCATTGCGGACGGGCCTGCCATCACTGGCTTCGCCCACGACCGAGCATAAATCATGGGAGTGGACTAACGGGGAACAGATTCCGATCATCCATGGGCAAGCCGCTCGAACTATTCTGGGAGGGCGATCCAACCCATTGGCGCGAAGTCGGCGGGGGAGGCATCCTCAATTCCGTGCTTAAGCTCAACCGATACCTCGCCGATGACAGAGTCGTTTGCTTTGATCTTGTCCTCAAGGCCGGCTCGAAATGGCGTACTTCGTACGTTAATGGCGCAACCGCAACGACAGATATACCTACAAACACGGTCGACTGGATGAACCAGAGAAGAAGATGGTTGAACGGTGCATTCGCTTCGTCACTCTACAGCTTGGAGCTGCTGTTTCGAGTATTTAAGACCGGCCACAACCCAGTCCGGATTCTGCTTTTGATGATTCAGATGGTTCACAACGTCGTCACTTTTATCGTCGCTTGGTTTTCCGTCGCTGGGTATCTCCTTAGTCTCTTCATCGTCAACGACATTACCGGCAACCCCCCAGACAATTCTCTCTCGGAGGGCTTTCCCTTCGGCTCAGCCACTCCCATCATCAACGCAATCCTTCAGATTATCTATCTCTTTGCTCTGGTCTACCAGTTTATCATGGCCCTGGGAAGCCGTCCAAAGACGAGCGTGGTCTCCTACGTCGCCTCATTCGCTTTCTTCGCGTTCATCCAGTGCTACTTTTTCATGAACCTCATCTACCTGACCAAGAGATTGGTGGACTCCAAAATTGACCCCAACGGTGGCGGCCGATACGCCTACATCAACGAGTACTACACCGACGTCGGGTGGCTGACGGTGCTGATCACGGCAGTGGCATATTTCGCCGTCTACATCGGCGCGGCCATCGTCTCACTGGACCCGTGGCACCTGTTTACCTGCTGGGCGCAGTTCATGTTCATCTCTACGTCGTACACCAATATCCTGAGCATTTATGCCTTGTGCAACTTCAACGACACGACCTGGGGCCGCAAGCAAGGCGCAAGAGCTCCCAAAACGGCCAATAAGCCGGGCAATCCACCAAACACGAACAGACCGAGTTCTAGCCAAGAGGACGAGCCCGAGTCAAACGCGACTTCGAGCCCAGAACTCAACCAAAACACAGACTCCGCTCACACTTCGACCCAGCAACCTAACAAACCCCAGGAAGAGCCAACCTCTCACGTCATCGAACCAGACACGGACTCGGAAGACTCGACGTTCCGAGTCCATCTCGTGGCATGCTACATCTTTTCCAACGTGATCGTCTGCATCCTTGTCCTCAACGAGTCCCTGCAATCGTTTACCTTCTTGGGCGACCCGTACTGGCACAAGATTTGGTTCTTCAGGATCTGGATGTGGGCAAACTCGAGCCTGCTCATGCTGCGGTTCGTGGGTTGTGTTGTTTATTATGGAAGGACGTGGGCGTTGTTGGTGTTGGAGGGAGCGAGGACATGGGTCTGGAGGTGTGTGTCGTGGAGGCCGAAGGGAGGAAGTGTTTAGATCTTGGTTCCGGGTGGTACCCCGACAGTTCTGTATCCTTCTACTACGGCTGGGGATCCCCAGCACAACTAAACTCGCCTACGACTTCACATATCGGGATTGTTTGAAGCAGTTCCATCGCCTGCTGGATATTGTGCCGCCCCGCGCTTGAGAATTTGGCAGACACGGATTGGCTCGCCCACCGTTACGTCAACTGAAAGTGGTACCACGCGCGAGGCAAGAAAGGCCTGGATGCAAGAGTCAGGGTGTTTATAAAGAACCTAGCCCACCTAGCCTTGGTCACGATGAAGCTTGACGAGGGCATGACCTACAAGGCCGCGTTAGATAGACTGACGAACGGGGACGAGGGACGACAAAACACCACCTCCTAATTACCCACATAGGGGATCCTGAATCTTTCCTCGTCATCATCCCGCGTTTCGTACCTCCCGCCCTCCGAGGTATCATTTGATCACTTGGGCCAGGTTAACCATCTTGGGGATGGGAACCTCGTACTTTGCTAGGGAATATTCTCTAGTCTAACAATAGGGGTAAGATAAAACAATGAGTAAGGTACTCTAATCACATCAGCTCCATTTCCTCGAACCCTTTCAACTCCTCCTCGACATTCGAGTAATCCTCTTCCAGACGCTCGATTGCCATCCTAAAAACATCGACAGTATCTTGATGACTGAGGGAGCTCGATTCCTTGCCCCGAGCATCCTTTGCAGCTTTTGCTCTAGCCGAAACAAGTGCTTCGTCATCGTCGTCCATCGAATCCAGCATGGCTTGTATAGCGTTCTGGTCCCTGTGGAGCTTCGCTTTTACCCTCTCCTTGATTTGTTTCAACATCTCCAGCCGCTTGATGCGAGCATGGGTTATTTTGGTTGATATCTGCTCCTCGACCGCTTTCAACTCTTCCTCGACTTTCGAGAGCTGCTCTTCCAGGCTTCCAATTGCAATCTTCGGAGGATTGACAGTGCCCCGACTGCTGAGGGAGCCTGATCCCCCGACCCGAGCATCCTTTGCAGCATTTGCTGCAGCCGAAACAAGCGCTTGGTCATTGTCGTTCATCAAATCGAATATGGCTTGTATAGCGTCCTGCTGGTTTCGGATCTCCTCCCTTAGTTCCTCCTTGCGTTGGTTTAAGCTCTCCCGCTCCTTGATGCGAGTATTGGTTGTTTTGTTTGGCATCTTGCGATATTCGTTAGTCCCAAAATCCCTACGGCCGCTCGGTTGGCGATTCCTAGGCCTTACCTTGACGTTGTGCAATAGTTATTCAACTCGAATGTGCAGCTGGCGGTTGGGGATCGCGGGATTGGTCGAACTTTTGTGGTGTTGCTCGAAGTATTGATGTCAGGCGTCAATATAAGTGGGAAGAAAACCCTTCCATGTCTTCGGTTTGGAGGTGTATCCGTGTTGGCGTCTAATGCAGTGTGGAAGCCGCAACCAACCAAGCGTGGCAACCCGGACCGTGACATGTTTGAAGGGCGACTGCCCTGGTTTCGCACCTCATCCGACAATCAGAGAAGGCGTCCCGTCCCCCTGGAAGGATTTATGGCCAAGCTGAGCAACTTGATCAGGCAACCAAGGCCAAAGCCTTCCTACTCCCAGATAAAGAAGGCACCAGGGTTGCGGCCAAAAGCCTTGCTTCCCTTCCCCGTTTTCTGTCTCTGGGATGATCAGGATTATAATTCGCAAGTGCACCTCCAGTGAGGGCGACCCAAACAGTGGGCCAGGATGGGCAAGAACAGAGAATGTGGACAAGGTCATGAATACGCAGCTGGCGAATGTTGGCAGCGTTGGCAGAGGAGGGTTTGCGGCTGAGGTTAAGGCGTAAGGAGCTAGCCAACTCAACTGAGCTGTATCAAGCAGCAGGTTGTGTACTTCTACAGTACCGAAATATTCGCCGCTGACCTCCCTACCCACATGTTCCCTCAGTTGTCCGGCCCAGGGCCTTACACAAAGCAAATACCCTACCAGTCCAAGAAGTAAGCAATGCCATCCATCAACGCACTCCCGCCAGCATTCGCATGCTCCTGCCCCGCGTACTCCTTCAACACCACATCCCTCAAACTCCCGCTTCCCACCAACCGATCATACAACTCATGACTCCACTTCCCCGGCGAAAAGCTCTGCAGTAACTTCCTCCTCGTCTGAAACTCCCCCTCCGTCTGCGTCCTCCTCCTCACCGGATAATCCTCCCCCTCCCCATACCCCACAAACACCGCCGGCCTCGTCCCATTCCCACTCCAGACCACCTCCCCCTCCCCCCCCATCCCATCCCCCAACCGCCGCGCAACCTCCCCAATCACCTCCCCACCCCCCAACGTCAACGACGGGCTCGCCGCAATCCACGTATCAAACACCTCCGGCCTCGTCACCAACCCCCATACCACAAACAACCCCCCACTCGAATGCCCAAACAGCGCGTCCCTCCCAAACTCCACCCCGGGAAACACCTCCCCACGCACCCACGGCCGCAGGTGCGCATCCACAAACTCCAACAACGCCTCCCTCCCATTGGGGACGACCGGCTCGCCGGGGATGGGCGCGTCGAAATCGATGGCGCGCTGCGTCATGGCGTACACGCTGTCGGTGAGCGGGTAGCCGATGCCGACGACGAGGGCGTCGGGCTGGGAGGCGTCGACGGGCTTGCGGCGTTTGAGGAAGTCGGAGGCGGTGGAGGCGAAGGCGTTGCCGTCGAGGATGTAGATGGTGTGCGCGGTGCGGTTGGGCGGGGTGGTGGTGGTGGTGGTGGTGGGGAGGGTGGGGGTGCCCCATTCGAAGGGGTAGGAGAGGGAGATTTGGTAGGTTAGGTTGGTGGAGGAGGTGGCGTTGTAGAAGGCGGTGTTGGGGAGGAGGGTCGGTGGGAGGGGTGGGAGGGGGGTGAATGTCCAGGTGGTTGAGGCCATGGTGATGGATTTATTAGAAGGTTTTTGGTGTAAAAGTGGGGATGCTGTTTTTTTGATTTAAAGACAATTTTGCAGTCTATTAATGATACAAGAATCGTGGTGAAGAGGCTAGTGATATCGTTACGTCTCCTCTGTTTAGCTAACAAGAGGTGAGCAAGGTATTTGCTCCTTGAGCAGTACTCCTCCGCCACCTCTTATGTTTCCTGGTTCCGATGCGGGGTATTTCCCGCCCTGCAGCAGTGTCAATATGTCGGCAAGTGTTAAACCGAGGGGTTGCTTATGGTCTACGGATGATCGTGACTTTGACCCCTTATACCGGAGTAAAAGCTCCCAATCGGAGACCCCTCTGGTGACATTTCATTGTGTTGCATCTAGCGGTCAACGGCCGTCAATCGAGAAAATACTACAGGACATGTATCGTTCAGTAATTGTACGGTATCTACCTAGGTAGGTACTACGGTCCGCCGGGGTACGTTTTACATACAAGCGCCAACCGGGAAGCGAGATAGGCATGCATGTACGATACGAGACTATGCCGTCCCCGGTTTACCTGCGAGGAAGATACACAGGTACTGCGCGGCGTAAAAGGATTCAGCGTTCCATGGATAAAAAGTCGGCACTATTCTCTCGGCGTTAGACCGTCAAATTGTAACTGATGTGAATGGGACTAACAATCGCAAATAACAGTCTTTTTTAGAAAAATTAGTAGGTTCAAAGCAGTAGGCGGTGATGATTTACTAACTAACAGATCAAACAACAAGCACACTGTCGTCCTCACCCTCTTCGGGCTCCTTACCTCCCTCCCTATCCCCATCCTCAACCTCACCCCCATCATCGTCCGTCTCACCCCCATCCTCCTCCTCACCCCCCTCCTCATCCTCATCCTCCTCATCATTCTCCTCCTCTCCCTCTTCCTCCTCCCCCTCCTTCTTCTCCTCCACCAACCTCACCACCGTCACCCCACCTCGCAACTCCTCCCGCTCCCCCACCACCTCCGGCGGGCCCTTCGCCGGCCTCGTCATCAGCAGCTCGACGCCCGCCGCAAACAGCTTGTCGCATACCCGCTCCTTCTTCCACCCGTGCAGGTTGTCGCGCGGCCCCGCCAGCCCCAGCTCCGCCACCCAGCGCTTGAGCCGCCGGATGAGGACCTTGCGGAGCAGGGACTTGGTGGCCGGCTTTCGGAAGTACCGGTCGGGTTGGGCTTGCTGCGGTTGCCGGGGGTGTGATGCCGGTGCGAGGGGGCGTTGCGGGCGTTGTTTGGCTGGGGATGTGGCTGCTGCGGATGGGGGTTTGGCGGGGGGGCTGGGGGTGGGTTGGGTTGGGGGTTCTGGTTTGGGTTGGGTGGCGCTGGCGGCCTGGAGGCGGGAGAGGGTGTCTCGGCTGCTTTCTGCCAGGGCATAGTAATGTGAGGTAGGGCTTGCCGGGGGTTGGTTGCGGTTGTTGATAGGGGTGAAGGAGACCTTGGGTGATCGTGATGGCTGGGTTTGGATCAGTCTGTCCGGTGATGGCGGCGGTGCGGGTCCTAGCATTCTTCGGAGTCTCTTAGCCGGTGTTAAGAGTTCTTCTAGGATCTCCGTGGCTGGCCGTTTGCCTTTGGCGTCGCTTGGAGGAGACGCGCTTGGAGGAGACAAGCTTGAAGTAGGCATGCTTGGAGTAGGCATGCTTGGACCAGGAATGCTTGGACCAGGCACGCTTGGAGCCGGCACAGTAGAGGAGGATGACTTGCGAGGGAGTGGGTGGCGGCCGGGTGGGGTCACTTTCGTGCTGCTGGTCGAGTCAATGTACCGCTGTATGACGCGCATAGCTTGCCGGGCGGCCAACGCGTCGGCCCGCGTGGGAAAGTCCCGGGAGAAACCCCCCGATGTCTCGCCGGCAATGAGGGAGGCGACCTCCCGAACAACCTTGGGTGACTTCAACAACTCGGGGTGTGTGATATAGGGACTGCGAAGAAGACTATCCGGCTTTTCCATGCTTTCCGCCAGGGCCGCATTGATACGCAGTTCGGATGGCGGTCGAGACCGCGGCTTAGTTTGGGCTTGTGGTTGCGGCTGAGGCTCATTAACACCAGGCACATATCCTGCTGCCCGAGCCAGATGCTGCGCATCGTATCCCGGTAGTGCCAGCGGCGGCGGTGCGACCTTGGCCTGCCCCCGCCAGTGATGCCTCGGGCCATCTCCGATACGGCGGGTATGGGGGCGAGTCACTAGCCGGTACCGCTTCGTATTCTGTAGCGTCAAACGGGGCAGCTTGAACTCGTGGGCGTAGAAATCGTTAGGGACCATCGGCTGAAAGTGGTTTTCGTGCTGCAAAGAATCCAGGTTAGCATAATGGCCTGTTATGCGGTTGGGGGAGCAACTGACTACGTAACACAAGAAAATGTGCCGGCTGTTGTACGCGCCGTACGTCTTCATGTCGTAGATCATGTTTGCCCACGGGGACTGGGGGTTACGCGCATTGAACTTGTACAGCACCAAGAACACGCCGTAAACATCCGCCGTAAGCTGGCACATATCCTCACTCGTCCAGCATCCCGGTATGTGCAGCCTCTCCCACATATTGGCCTCGCCTCCCCATATGCCTTCCTTTCCAGCTGGCCCTGTTGCATATGTCCTCATGTTATTTTGGGTCTCCCGCAAATAAAACGCGTGTCGAGGGTGCTTGGGGTTCGATAAGACCTTCTCCAGGTAATTGAGGTGCTCCGCCTTCACGCGAAGCCAGGAGCTCGCATTGCCGTAGATCAGAAGGGCGATAGCCAGCCAGTAACATTGCCCGCTCGCCACGACCTTTCCATGGGTTTCGGGTTCATGCCAGTAGTTTGGATGTTTTATGAACACCACGTGTTCGACCATAGGAAAGCCCTTGAAAAGGATTGGCCGCCCCCCGATCTTGTCGTCGCTCAGGTAGTGGCCTAGCCAGTCTCGCCCCTGAAGCATCGTCTCTTGGTCCATGTGCTCGTATCCGGTCGTTAGGAAGTCAATTTTTGCCGCTTCAAGCTCGTTGGGAAACTCTTCCTCCAACGAGCGCTTGTGTCCCACAGTTTCCCTTATCTTAGAAATGTCCAGCCGCATTTTGGAGAGCGGGCCTGGTAACTGCTGTTCCGCGGGTTCACCGGCCTCGTCTGTTCCGAGGAGCTCAACCAAGGCCATCCTTGACAGTACACGCAGGATGTATGGGGAAATCTCATCAAGACTGTCTTCCAAACTGGGGGCGGCGCCACCGCGCATCTTGATACTCCCCGGATCCGTCGTCGGGGTTGGCCTCGGGGGCGGGGCTTCGGGCTGCCTCCTGGGAGGGTTCCCGGGTGGCTCCGCGCTCTTGACATTACGGTCATACAACGGTAGCGGAAGCAAAAGGCATTTTGAAGGGTCGATGAGCGGCTGCTCTCGTCGGATGGTGTCGAGTTCGCGGTAGTAAAGTTCGTTGGCTAGCAGATCTCTCGCTTCTTCGCTGGCTTGGTCAAAGCACGTCTTCGCAACCGCAAGATCCATGTTGACTAAGAGCGTTCCTGATGCCTTGTTGTTGAGGACGTATCAGTCTGTCACTTATGATCTTGTGGTTTTGTCTGTTTTCCACATGAATGCACTGTGGAGTCGACAAAGTCTGGTCCCAGGCCGGGACCTACTTTAGCTTTTACATGGACTCTAAACACAAAGAGTGGCAATCCAAGGCTCAACCGGCATTTGCCTGATTACTTTCTTAATCCGGTCATGTCGAGAACAAGGCGGTCGTACTTCGTGCTTGACTGGAAAGGAGGGAGAATATTTCTTTGTTCAGATCCCGCCCCGATGCAACCAGTAATCAACAGTTACGAAGGAGAATGGGAACAAAGGGCACTCGGCTTCATCTCAACACCACCCATTCGGGAAACGAAAAAAGGATCGCGAGGTGACCAACTCAGGTAGGATTGTCCTGGTTGACTAAAGGCATCCGTAGCAGCAGCCTAGGCCAGTCAAATAACGGTCGACCAATTCCAAAAGCCATCAGGTCCGAACTATAACCCCCAACATGACCTAAACCAACATTGAGCCCCTTGAAGAAGAAGTAGTCCGCCATCCAACAACCCCAACCACCATCCCCCCCCCCAAAAAGTCCCTCCCCGCGCCTCAACCCCCTATTCCCACCCCCTGCCCCATCCTCCCCTTCCATAGGTATTCCACACCCCTCCTCAACTTAAGAGAAGCAGGTGCACTTGCAGGTACTCCAACCAATGAAGCAGTTGGAGCCCGTGATGTTGGAGTCGATGGTCGAGCACTTGTACTTCTTCTGCTTGGCCTCGCCGATGCACTGGGCGTTGCAGCGGCCGGCCCAGTCGTTCTTGCAGCCGCCGCTGGCCTCCCACTTCTTGGTGGCCAGGATGGACACGTCGCCCGCCTCGGCGGCCTCGGCGGCCGGGGCGGGGGCGGGGGCCGCGGCGACGGCGGTGATGAGCGTGGTGAGGAGGAGCGTGAACTTCATGTTGGGTGGTTTGGTGGTGGTGTTTGGTTTGGTTTGGTTTTTGGAGTGTGAGTTGTGTGTGTGAGGTTTGGATGCTTGGAGTGATGGTGGATGGTGAGTATCGATCAGTCAACTCGAGGAAGAGGTGCCTTTTATGCTTTTCTGGTCCTCATCCTTTGCTTTCTCGAGAGGTAAGCTCGTCGTCCTTTTCGTCCGCCAGCCCCTGGCCATCTTCCTTGCCTCTCATCTTGCTCAGTTCTACGTGAGCCAGTCGTTCTCCTTGGAGTTCTGAATTATGACTGCACGTTACAACAACGGTCGAATGCTGACCCGGCGGAGGTTGGAGATGTTGCACGTAGACGGAGTCTGGGTTGACGATGAGTGGGTGATGGTGTTGCCTGAGGGCCAAGCCTCGCCCCGTTGCAAGGGTCAGCAACCGCCGACAACCTATGCAAGATACGGACGAGTGAGGTTGAACAACCAACGGTTGATGGGCCACTTGCTCGGCGTTGGTATGCTACGTCACACTCGATTTGTTGGCGAGTCACAATAGCGGACTGGGCGCTGATCATATCTGGACCGCCTTCTCAAATAGGGAGGCAAGTCCGAGGCCTGTGGGGTTTAGTCTAGACCTTAAATCCTACAAAGGGCTTTTTTGTCTGTAGTCTTACTTTTTTTTCCGTCTTAATGTCATCAAATCCGGGGAACGGAAGGTTATTTCATCTACACAGCAGGAGTGGGAACTGCTGATGCCCGGGGTATAACTCTCCACCACGGGGTCCGCGGACACTCGCTCGCGTGACAAGCTTCCCGAATCGGCGGTATTGCCTGTCACAGGTACCGATTTGCGATGCCGGACTTTCTGTTGATGAAAGCAAGGGCGCCAAATTGTCAAAGAACCTCCCAGTGTCAGCAAGAGGGGAAACCCAGAACCGGCAGGCCTTGGAGCCACTTGCTGGCGGGACAAATCCCACAACAAAGGCCACCCCCGCCGGGGTAGTATTGTGTACAAGAGGCTCAAGTGAGTTAAGGCCGCCCTGGAACTTCCATCTCGGTCGTCCATACTCCTGGATGCATGAAGAAATGCAACGTAGACCGCCCCCTCCCTAGCCCGAAGCCCACGAAGGACCAAGAATACAGCTTTACTCGGTGTCTCGCTTGAGAAACGTGTTGATTCGCCGAGAAGTGTACTTGCTAAGCCATCTCATCCAGTCAGCATAGCCCACGCCAGGAATAGCTGTCAAGAGTGGGCCGTCTGACCAGTGACAACGGCAACTCCGTCAGAAAGATGAAGATCATAAAAGTCCTGACAAAGGGACCTTATGTCGATCACACCGTAATAAATAACCAAACTCGAAGCTCTGAAGGCCGACAAGCGGACGGATGACATTGGGGCGGGAGAAAAGGCTCGAGATGACGCGTGGGAAAAATAGGTATGCAGAGGGAAGAAAACAAGATTGGTATCATTTGCAAACTGCTCATCTATAAAACCAGAGCCCCCTCATAAAGCCCATCATTCCTCCGCATTAGGCATTGCCAAAACAACAGCAGACTCCCTGCCTCGATATCCCAAGAAATTGTCATAAAAAGACACCAGGTAATAAGAAAAAGGGATGCAGAAAAAGCCTCGCCTAAGGATGCGACGGTGGCTGCTGCTGCTGGTTGTATACCGGTGGCTGGGTCTGCGAAGGCCCATGGCCCGGTGGTGGCGTCGGCTGTCCCGAAGGCACTTCCGTGGTGCCCGTCTGGGCCGGCGAGGGTGCAGGGATGTAGGGTTGCTGCATGCCTTGCTGCTGCGGCTGTTGTTGTCCATCACCCATCTGCGGCGCTGGCGCAAACCCTGGCTGCTGCCCCTGCATTGGCGCCTGTCCTTGGGGAAAGGGGAAATTGAAACCCTGTTGCATGGGATACGGCTGCCCGGGGTACGGCTGCATGTATGGTTGCCCGGGGGCAGGTTGCATGTATGGTTGTCCTGGAGCAGGCTGCATGTACTGTTGTTGCGGGTAGGGTTGCTGTCCAGGCTGCAACATGTAAATCGGTTGTTGCTGCGCAGTGGCTTGCGGCTTCTCAGAGCCATCTCCCGGCTGGCCAGGCGGGAACTGACCGGGCGGCGGCGCCGCAACAACGACAGGGTTATTCCCATCCGGGTTCCCGAGCAACTCGACGGGATACCTCCAGCGGAAGCCGTACTTGAACCAGTACTTGATCCTGGTGCCGGCGCTTAGTGTAGCCCAGTACTGCTTCAGAAGGACCTGATCCTCGGGGCTGCGGGCCTTGGACTTGCGCGTGAGGAGGATGAACCACAGCGACATGATACACCAGCAGATGGTGCCCAGGCGCAGAGCGCTGCGGCCCAGCATCATGCGCCGGAACCAGCAGTACGACTCGATGAAGCCGATCAGGAAGATGGTGGGGATGAGCACCGCGATCACGATGACCCATGTTGCCAGCGCCACGCACCCCGTGTACGCCGAGCACACGTTCCAGTCCCAGTCGTCGTCGCCTCCACTCCGAGAGCCCCCGCCGCTGCCGCCGCCCCTCGCGGTGGCGGTCGGCCCGTAGTATGCGGGACCGGTCGCCGTGGGGTTGCGGCAGTTCTCGACGAAGTATGAGTAGTAATAGTTGCTCGTCGGGGTGCCCGTGGGGCGTGAGGTCGGTGGGAGAAGAGTCGGGTCGATGAATTTGGTCACCCAGGTTACCGTTTCCGTTGCCCGGGTGTTTGTCCATACCGAGGTCGCCGTCGAGACAGCCGTCACGTAGGGCCTGATATCATACGGCAGGTAAACGGGGGAATGGGTCGTGACGGTAAAGGGCGTGGGGCAGGACGAGGGAGCCGTCCAAACCACGGTGACCGCGTAGTCGGTGAAGACGTTACTAACGCGAGTGGACGATGTGAAAACGTCCCCAGCGTCGACTGCGTTCGGCCCGACGAAGACGCTGACGATCTCGAGGTCATCGTAGGTGTAAGTTCTGGTGGTTGTGGAGATGGGATCCGCGGTGGGCGTGATCGTCGGGTCAACAGTGAGGGTTTTTGTGGCGGTATAGTACCGGCAGTCTTCGACGCATGTCGAGTACAGCTTCGACGAGGTCTCGGTGAGCACAAAGTACGAAGTGACGGTGTAAAAGGAAGCGAAGGCGGGTTGAAGATGTGAAAGAAACACAGCGAAGAAGGCCAGGCGGGCCATGATCGACGCCGTTACTGTCATGTTTGCGATGCTTCACGACGAGCTTGGTGGTGTTGCGGCGTCGGCCCCAGAACCGTCAGAGGCCGAGAGCGGGTGGGTGGCAACCCCCCCATCTTGTATGTCTTAAATTTCGGATCGCAGCGCGACCGCGTTGAGCAGCATGTTGCTATTCTGAGCTAGCCTCACTCTCAAGGTGTGATCGCGTGCATGGCAGGCTTGGCTCAACCTCGTCTACACTAACAAAGCTGCGTAGCGGCAGACGATAAAACTTGCTAGTGAGGGGCTCTCACCCCCTTGCTCGTCACAATGTGCCCTGTCCCTGTCTAAGGCTGTCTTGGACTGGTGCCAAGTGCTCGGTTCCCAATCAGCAGCCGCACTGCCACAGATTGGAAGAACCGAGACCGTAAGGGCGGCGCAACTCTCCGCCGTGTGACTGGACTTGGACTTTGAAGATAGCGGACAAAGACGAGCTTGGCTTCTGTTTGGCACTTTTGTCGGCGACCCGATCGTCCGTTTGCGTCGCTGCCACCAGTCGGAGGGTTTAAGTTTTCCGAGGCAGCCCGAAAGCCACGGCATGAACTGTTCGTGTTGCGGAGGGCCGAGAAATCTCGCCTCGGGGGGAGGAAGACGGCCGCTGGTTTGACCAGAGCCGCAAACTCCACACCATTCCAACCAAAGTCCAGGTCCCACGTGCTCCAGTGCGAGTGTCAGCACTCTCTTGGAAACTCGCGGGGGATCGTCGCTTTTCTTTCCTTGTTGAGACCTCCTCCCTTTCGGCCACACGCGCGCATTTTTTGCGCCAGGGCCAGGGAGGCTGAGGGTTGCTCCGCCAGCACAAGATGCGGATTTTCGGGTTCGAGTTAAAAATGCGCCTGGGGCACAGAGAATGGCGTGATGTTCGCGTTAACCTTATTTATGTCTGTAGTGGACACCCCTGGCGCCGCCGGGTACTCCCCCCGTGTGGCTTACAGAGGAGTAGAAAAGCAAAAAGGGGCTAACCCTAACCCTTTACGAACAGAACAGCATGGGGACGGATGGCCGCCCACGCTCCCACTCAGGGCATCGTAAGTAGGTGAAAGTAATGGGTAGCTTAGCATAAACGTCTTGTCGACAGGGACGGATACAACCGTGTTCGTTGCTGCCGTCCCCGGTAAACAAGTAGTCTTACAGCACTATATGCTTCAACCCTCGGTTTGCTATCACAGTTGGGAACGACTCGGAAGTTACTAGGCTACCTAGCTACTAATAATTAGCACCAACCAACCTTGGATTGTCCCAGTTTGGTTCCCAAGTTGTTTAAAAGCCAGCTACGCTAGCGTCAGCAAGCCCTTAATACGGTCATTGTTCACGGCCCAGGACAACCAGCGAATGTCACTCCTTGTTAGCATCGTGTTGTTTGATAATAAATATTAGATTATTTCATAACCTGTGTAGCCCGTTAGTCATGATGAAATACCTATCCTTCATGTCAAAAAACATCGCGTAAAAACAATACGCCTGGGCCCGGCCAGCAGTAGAACTGCTTATCCCAGCTCGGGCCCCGTTCCGTCTCTATCAAAGATCCAAAACGTAAATCAGCTCCCCTCGGGGAACCTGCGGGGATGACTAGTATGCATTATACCATCATCCCCCGTGCCGCCCCCTACATGTAGTCATCATCATCATCATCACCAAACTCCACACCCCACCCCGGCTGACGCTCCTCGATTACCGACAGGTACTTGAGCGTGAACACCAGCGGGTAGACCCACAGCCACGGCTGGTGGCCATCGTCTCCCCCCCAGTCTCCCCTCGCCAACGGGCACAAGCTGCCCTCATCCCTCCTCGCGTCCCAGCACTTGGCGTACACCTGGGCGACGAACCAGGCGACATGGCAGTTGAAAGCCCAATTGCGCTTGTCGCCGGTGGCCCGCCGCAGCTTCTTGAACAGGTCGTCGTCCTCCAGCAGCCGCGTCACCGCCGGGATCGACAGGAACGCCCGGCGGCGGTATACGCGCTGCTCGACCCGCCGCGTGACGGGGTTGGGGAACTTGCGTGTGGTGGCAAACAGCGGAAACTGCTGTAAGCAGTCCCGCCGGAATTCTTGCCACCAGGGAAACACCTCGTCAGACTTGAGCCAGTTAGTGACGTCTTCGATAGATTCGAATCCGCACTCATGCCTGATCTTGTTTAAGAAAGGCTTGATGTTGTGGTTGATCGTGAACCGGGATCTATTCGCAGGGTTGCGTATCCTGGAAGTGATGCGGTTGCGATGCCTGGCGACGAGGAGGGGCCCGTTCATGGTAGCTTCCATGTTGGTTGACAGTGTTCGTGGTTGTGCTGGGAGCGTGGGTGGGGTGTGGTTTGGTGAGACTGGTTGGGTACCTAGATTTGTTAGTTAACCACCAATCGTGTCTGAGGAGACATCCTCATCCTGATCGGGATTTTGGAGGTTTTTAAACGGAAGGACATGTGAGTAGCCATTTGGCCATCCTAAGCCGTGGTTTCGTGGACGATGTAGTTGTTTCGAAGCTACCAGTTTTAGTTCCGGAACAATCACGGTATACGTACCTAGGTATATACACCAAGAATAGCTGTAATCGTTCTTTCAGTTCTTATTATCTTAATTATCCTAGAACTTTGTTACCCTGAATGAACAGGTCAAGATTCCAACATACCAGTCACATCACGATGGGGTGAAACGATCTAATCCTGTATGGTAGGGTAATCCCGTTCGAAAAGTCTGTCAGTGGTGACGCTAGAAAATAAGTCTTATGAAGAGTCTTTATTCATCTTAACCTTTGTCCAATACTTATCTATTTTTCGTTGATTTGTCCAGGCTATAGGCACCTGGACAACTTTGAGAGTGAGCATCGAGCGCTACTACTGATCCACAACGTCGAGTAACGCCAACAGTACCTAATAAGCATTACATGAAGCTGAGGGTTGTTGTTGTTAGGTATCAATCCACTAGGGTCATCGTTTTTGGTTAGGAATAATAAGGATTTTGTATGCCATCACTCGGAGTTAAGGCGGCTACGGCGTCTAGCTGAAGCGGTGCATATTATCCCGAATACCCGTTGCTGGTGCCATCTTATCGGCATGTTACTTGACATGAGTCATCTTAACTTGTAAACTAACGACCAACTCTTCTGCTTTCTTGTAAAAGCCCCCCATCTGGTTAAAACAATAAAAATAGTTAAGCCGAAGGCATCTCGTTATCCAATTACCATCACCATGTCCGTCTACGCCCTTGCGCTCTCTGCCTCCCACGAATTCACCAAGACCCCCGTCCCGCAACTCAACCTCCTCACTGGTCTCGGCATTGAAGGCGACTGCCACCTGGGCGCCAGTACGTCTCATCCACGTATCCATTTATATCATACTTTTGTTTTATAAATTACCTACCTCATTAAACAACTACTAAACTTCCCCCGCACCCACCCCCAGCCGTCCAACACCGCAGCCGCCTGCACATAACCCCCCCTCCCGCCAACCTCCGCCAAGTGCACCTCATCCCCAAAGAGATCCTCGACGCCCGCGACCTCGCGCCCGGCCAGATCGGCGAAAACGTCACCACCGTCGGCATCGACCTCCTCGCCCTGGGCAGAGGAACTAAACTACACTTCCTCCCCACTCCCACCACCACCCCCAACAGCGACAACAACGACAACGAGAGCGACAACAACGCGGACCTACAGACGCCACACGCGGTCGTCGTCATACAGGGGTTGCGCAACCCGTGTCCGCAGATTGACCGGTTCCGGCCGGGGCTGAAGGAGACGTTTGTGGTGCGGGATGGAGAGCGGCGGATTGTGGGGCGCACGGCGGGTGTGATGGGGACGGTGGAGGTTGGCGGGGAGGTGAGGGTTGGGATGAGGGTCGTTGTGGAGGAGGCTGAGGGGGGATTCGAGGCTTTGGAGTGCGTGTGAGGGGGGGGTCACGGCTGGGTGTTGGGGTTGGTGTTGAGTCTTTCAGGGCAGATATTGATGTTGTGTGGGACTACTAACTACCATTAAGGGGTATAGGATATCATGAGGTACATCCATGGCTGAAGGGGTCAGACTTAGAGCAAATGACAAATCAGTCTGAATAATACCTACTGATTTATTCCAACCCAAGCATTCCTCACTCAACACGCAAACAAACCAATCAACAACCCCTCGCGGCACCCGCTTCATCTACCTGCACGTCGGTCGAGATTTCTCCAAATCCGAGCCGTCATCGCATTCATCTCCCTGACCCGAGTTTTCACCCGCACCACATAGGCCTGCAGCGGATGAGGAGTTTCCCGCGGCAGACGGCAGTCATCGGCAGCAGCAACCGAGGCGAGATAGGGCAGTGGGCGGCTGGTTGAACTAAATCTGGGATCCCGATCTCAGCGCAGCACGTTGGTTGGCCCGCCTGCCCGAGGGGGGTCGGCAGGAGTTTAGCCAAAAGTTCCGAAAAGCCACCACTTCAGTTAATAACCACTGCCTGTCCCATCTCTGGGTCCCCCGTTCTCATAGGGCAGCTCTGAACTGCCTGCCGATCCTGGAACTGCCGCCAAGTCCAGCAGAATTGCCCGGGTTATTGAACCTGACGTAGCAGTACCGATGTCAGACGAACCAAGGTCCATACCGACGACCCATACCCCCCTTAAGCCCCCTCGAGCTTTTGGCACCGTTCCGGTCATTGCCCTGTCAGTTGCCTGTACCCCAGATTTCAATTTAGAGTTAATTCGGAGCACTGCCGAGAATGGAGCCGGATAGTTGCGTGCTGTTGGCGGGAGGGTGAAATGCACTGCATGAGGAAAAAGTCCCCAGGTTGGTTGGGTGTTTTTGTGCGCTGCAGTGCGCGCGTGAGCCCGTCCAGCACCCGCTTTTTGCCTAGGTGAGGAGGGCCCCCTTACCCTTTCCGCCCCGCTCTCCTCCTGCCATCGTCGTCGTCGCCGAGGGCGGTTGCTGAGCTGCTGTTGCCAGCCGCTGTGACCATGTCTTCAGGAAACTTCACTTTCCACATCGACCCCGTACGGGCTGCCGAAAGCAATGCCACTGTTTTCACCGCCGTTGTTTGCGTCTTTTGGGGTCTGGCGTTTGTTACGGCGGTGGTTCGGTTCTATACCCGCGCCGTCCTGTCGCGTTCCTTCGGCAAGGATGATGTGTTTATGGTCTTGGCTGTGGTGAGCCACCACCTTTCTCGTACGATCGGAGCTGCCAGGACACCGAGCTGATCATTGCAATTGCTGCACAGTTGTGCGGGATAGGGGGACTTGCCTCGTGGATTGTGGCATGCAAAAACGGCTACGGAAGACACATCGACACCATATACCCTAAAGAGTTCCTGACGCTACTCGAGGCCCAGTTCTACCAATCCGTCGTTGAGGCTTCCTTTGCTTTTGGGTTCCTCAAGATATCAATTGCTTTGTCGCTACTTCGCCTAAGCAGAGGAAGCTGGTACAACAGAATCCTATGGATTCTGATCGGTACGAGACTACCCCTGAGTTGCTGAGTCCTCAAGTTGCGAACCGTTGTTATTGACAGAAATTGGTAATAGGTTTCACCTGCTTCTACACTCTCTTCTCCTTTATCACCTTCCTCACATATTGCAATCCTATTGCAGGGCAGTGGAACCCGTCGCTGCGGCCAAAATGTTACAGCAGGGTGATCTACCGTAACTTTGGGTTGTTCAATGCCGGTCAGTTGTTTCCACACTTTACCAAACCACGCAGTATTTTGCTCATGCTCTTGGCCTTTAGCATGCAACATCGTAACCGACATTTCCTTTGCCACGCTGCCGATACCCCTGATATGGAGTTTACAGCTCCAGAGACGGGTCAGAATTTACCTGATCGCTATTCTCAGCGGCGGATATTGGTGAGGAGCCTCCCCCGGCCTGGTGCTTCCATTGTCTCCTGACTGGTGGGCAGCGCAGTAGGGTTGGGAATAGCAAGAGCAATATTCATCATTGCTTACGTCCACGAAAATGATGGGACCTTGTAAGCTCTCAACATAACCCATAGGTATTGGGCTCCAGCTGACCGTTTCATACTACAGCTATCCATGGGCTCCCTTCTTTGCATCGTAGGTTTAATATCCAACTCGCCAACTCGAACAACACTGCGATGCTGACACTGGCCGACCCAGGATCCAACTCGACATCGGCATTATCGCGGCGTGCGCCCCGACTCTCCGCCCTCTTCTCGGCCGCGCCCTCAGGCTCTCCACCACCTTCGACCCCTACCGAGGAGCAAACTACTATCGAGCAGGCAAAGCTCTTGACAGGCTTCCCATTACCGGGAACCCGGCACGGAGATACCTACGGCAGACCACCTTTTCGGGGCAGTTCGAATTGACCAGGGGGCAGAAGCAGTGGGCTGCGGCGACCCATAAAGACTCGGGCTTCTCAACCACCGCCATCCATGCCGAACACGTCGAGGTCAAAGGGGAAGCCAGCGGAGAGAGCATCGAGGACGCCATATTGCCGCTAAACGACCCCGAGTTTGAAGGAATCATCAAAACGACAGAGGTCAAAGTTGAAAAGTGAACGAACAAGTACTGCAGATTGGAACAACTATTTCCATTTCCCTCGCGAGCATTATTGAGCGGCTTTACCGAAAAGATGAAGCAGGCCCGAATGGATGGACTTGGCCAACCCCTTAACGAAGCCACGACGAAACGACGACAAACACGAGGCCAGATCAAAATCACAAAGCCGGGCTAGCAAAACCGGTTTAATCACCTTGTTGAGAATCTCGACTTTCTCGTCTAGAGCTCAGTCTTTGCCGCCCACCCTTGAGCCGGGAACTCAGCCGGGAGCGCACTTGCCAGCAGGGCGCAATCAAAACTCGGCGCCCGGGGGCTGTCACCGATTAGCCGGCGGGACACGATTTACTCGGGCCGAGCGAGAGTGCAGCAAGTATATCCATACTGAGTCGCACCAAGCTTCTGCTATCATCTCAACGTTGGAAACTCGCACCCACTGTTCGCAGATGTAACAAGACGGCCTGAAACACGACACGCTTAAGCACGATTATGTATCTATAGACAACAGTCATTACCTTGTTGGGTACAGGGCTTTCCATTGGAACAAGAAAAGGCAACTACGGGAGTCCGAGAGGACGAGGGGGCAGAAGGTTGTATTTCAACGGCGTGGTTCAACTCTTCGCTCTGTGACAGCTCGCAGGCCCCAAGGATAATATCAAAATCAAAATGGCTTGTAACAATAATAGGGTACGGCTTTCACATGAGCGAAGTTTGTCGAGTACTGGGTACGGGTTTTCACGTCGCATCAAACGGCTGGTTTCAGCGATCTGTAGTCGTTATCAGGGAACAATTTGAACCCACAAGGGTAGGTACCTAGTAATGAAATACAAAAGTTCAAGCTTTTCAATCATTGACTTGAGAAGGTCGCAAGCGAGTTGAGTAAACCCACCAGAGGCCTTCCCGCGGCAGGCACAGCTCTATAAACCGAGTATAACATGATGAAAAAAAAAGCAGATATGGGAAGGTTCAAGTATGAACTCACACCAGCGTCGCACTTTCTAGGCTAGACTTCTAACAAAAGACATATAATGTTACTTCAACCCACAAACAAGGAACTCCCACTTGCTCCTAGAATTTCATTTGTTAGCCCCCTACCCCCTATTATCCGATCCATCAACCCGACAACATCATGTGCAAAGCATACACCGTCCACTTCGTGAAGCCACCCTGCACACCCTACTGCGGCGGCCAGCTAACCACGCGCATCCGCCCCTGCCCCTACCGCGGCACGCCCGTCTGCAAGCCCGAGCCCGACCACCAAATCAAAGTCAGCTACCGCTGCGCCATGCACTTCCAAGCGACCGTCTACCCCAACGTCGACGCCTTCACCCGCGACATCCTCACCCACACCCTCCCCAACACCACCACCGACACCGACAGCAGCAGCAGCAGCCCAACAACCAAACTCGACGCCCTCGACCCTGCCGTAGCCACGCACATCCAACAATTCGGCGGCTGCACCTACATCGCCTACCAGGAAGAGTACTACGAGGCGGCGCGCACGGCGACCTACATGCAGCTGCACGGCGGGGCGCTGCCGCCCGGGGTGGAGCAGCTGCCGCGGCGGCACGGGGCGATCCTGAGGGGCCTGTACGCCAAGCTGCGGGAGGCGTACACCCGGTTCTGTGACGGGGAGCGCTGGGTGGCGGTTGGGGTGCCGATGGAAAGGCAGCCGGAGAGGGGACGGTTCTTTTATAAGTATCCGTTGCTGGGTGGGGGGTGTTGGGAGCAGGTGTTGGCGGATGTGAGGGGGCAGAGGGTGGCGCATTATTCGTTTGCGGATATTTTTGATGGGTTGGGTTGGGATGGGGAGGGGAGGGGTGGATCGTTGTCGCCGGGGGATGGGGGGGTTGGTGGGTATGGAGAGGATGGCAGAGTGGCTTTTGAGGAAAAGAGAGGGCCGTTTTGCGTGGACGGTCTAGAGGGCCTGGAGGGCTCAGACTCGGACTCCTAGTATGGGGACGACGAGGATGGGGATGGTAAGGATGGGGATGAAGTTGACACGGGCACAGATGCTCCCGGAATAAGAGAGCCGCCGGTAGGTGATGATAAGAACGGGTTGGCCAAAGAAGAGTTTACGTGGTAGGAGAAAGAGGGCAGACGCCCCTTTTGCGACAAGGTTTGCATCTTTACTCACGCTGGTCCACGGTAATTGATAAAGCACAAGCGAGGTTATCATAGCGAATAAATGCTTCAACACGATACTGTAACCTGCCCAGGAGCAGTTCAATCCATTGTTATGTCGGAAGATCATATCACGCCTCGAAATGTAACAGGAAAGTTCAATAAATCAACACCATACTCTGCCCAGTAGTGTCATTTTCCAATCCGCGGCCTTGTTGAACAATCTGCCGTCCCCTCCAGTCGCCAGCCTGGCCGTGGGTTTCACCCCTGAATCCAAAATCACAAACTCCATCCCGACCAAACAGACCAAATAAACCAGAGTAGTACAAAATCCTCATACCAAGTCATACATACATAATCCCAGCCCGAACCACAAGATACGGAGTACACCAAACCAAAACCCCGAAAGCCAACCCGATAACTGTGAACTCCCTCCGTATTCCTATCTGCCTGGTATCACAGCCCAACCCAACACACAAGTTGTGTACCCAAACCAACTCCTCTCCCGTATGGTATCAACCCCCCTTTCCATGATCTCAACCCTGCTCCATCCCTATCGGCGGCGACTCCCCCGACTCCTCGCCCTGACTATCCACCATCCCACCCACCCCCAACCCACCACCACCCACACCGGCACCACCACCGCCCCCCCTCTTCCCCTTCCCCCCACCCCCAGCCCCACCACCACCACCACCCTTCCCCTTCAACGCCATCAACGCCATCCGCGCCTCATTCCTCTCCCTGCGCAGCCTCGCCTCGGCCTGCTTCAGCTTGGGCCGCTCGGCGCCGAGGAAGTCGGCCTGGGAGCGGGCCTCGTCGCGCTCGACGCGCAGGCGGCGCTCGACCTGGCGCGCGGCGTACAGCTCGTTGCGCGCGGTGCTGAGGCCCATGCGCGCCTCGTCGCGCTCGCGCGCCGTGCGCTGCAGCTCGGCTTGGACGGTGGTGAGTAAGGTGTGCAGTTGTTGGGCGTCGGCGGGGTTGATGTTGGTGAGGTTGAGGTTGGAGGGGGGTTGGGGTTGGGGTTGGGATTGTGGTTTGTTGGGGTTGGTGTTGGTGTTGTTGTTGGTGTTGCTGGCGGTGTTCCAGGATAGACCCATCGTGTCGAGGGTTAGGCCGCCCCCGCCGGCTGTGCCGTTGCCGCCGGGAGGAATGGGATAGCTGGTGGGTGCAGACCGTGGAAGGTGGGCGGGTGGGAGGCCATGGTCGAGGCTTGGGCCGAGGGGATCTGTTGGGGAGAGGTGATATGGCTGATGGTGTCCCTTGAGGCTGCCGTGGACGGCCGAGGGAAAGTGCGGTTCCGTGGCTGAGTGGACGTGGAAGTCCTCAGGGGACGACCCCGAGGCGAACTGGTCGTGCCCCAGATAGCCTGTGAAGTCGGGGCCGTCATAGGCGAACGGGTCGTCGTAGAGGCCGACCATTGGGTGCGGCAGAGCGCTGGTCGCTCTGCCTCTGACACGGTGGTGGTGGTTGTGGACCGGGTGAATTTAGGCAAATGTGATCGCAAACCCAAACCGAGCAGCTGGGGCGTACTCACTGGGGTTCGATGGACCAAGGAATGCCGTCAGCTCCACTATTTCGATGTCGGTTAATAAATGCCGTGAGTGAGATGTCTAAGTTGACGTTTTGGACGGATGGGAATGTTGCAAAGGGAGGCCAGAATGTGTACGAGCTGTGGTGGACTGATGAGGGTTGGATTCGGCCCCGGCTAAGATGGAAAGGGGCTGCAGCAGTCACACAGCAGCTTGGACCTCTGACGAACTAGACCAAACCAGGTCCAGACAAGCCGTTTCAATGCCGGAACCAGGGCATCCCAGGAAGCCGGTGGTGCTCAGAAGCGGGGGATGGTGACGCTGTGAGAATGGCCCTGGACTGTGGTTCAAGGGGCAAGTTCTGGTCTGGATGGATGGTGGAGGCGAGAGAGAACTGCCCGCTCTCTCGCCTCTCCGGTCAAGAGGGGCTCCTTCATTCTTTCGGTGAGGACTGCAAATTTGCTCATGTGATCTCGGGAGCGTGTCTCCGCAGAGCTAGACTCGTCAGGTTCGGGTTGCCAAGGGGGCTTCCCCAGGATTCCTTCGGTACGACTTCTTGGCGGGTCATGTCCCTGGTCCAACTCGTCATTGCGCTGGCGATGACTGGCTCGACCGATCCACCATCCGCAACAAACCGGGATCGCTTGGCATCGGGGAGGTGGGGAGATTTTGATGGTGTCGGGGATGGCCGGAGGAGGAGAACGGCTTGCAGGAGAATGGGGGAGAGGTTGATTCCAACTGGGCAATGGACGACGACTCTCTTTCAACAACGGCCCTGTATCTCCGATCTTCTCCGGCACCTGAACTTCTAGAAAGCTTCCATGCTGATCCCGACCCGTCCCCAGCCGTCCATCCGTCTTCCGTGTCTCCACTCACCGTAACTGGAAACGAAAAGCCGCACAGACTGGCCGCCTTCCGCGAGCGGCGCTAGAATCATGCAAGCCCAAGGGATAGCAAGGACAGATTGGCCGCAATGGGGAGGTCGATAGGAGCACGATGCAGCACCTCGCAGATCTGCTTGGTTCCTGACACATGCTGTTTCCTCGACCCAGACATGCTCTCACCTAACCGATTCGGGCAATATTCCCGAGTCACACCACGGTGTTGTTGATGATCGATCCCTAGGTACCTAGCTTCCTCCAGCTTCGCAAAAAAATACGACGACCCGACGAGTGATTTGTCTTGCAGACGTCCAACATTTGCATGGTGGAGACTGGGGAGCACACGGCTGGAACCGAGCAGGAAAGGCTGGAAAGCTGTGCCGCCCTTGCATCTCCATGCTAGCATGCTGTTACATAGCATCATGTCCCCGGCCCGATCCATGTTTTTTTCAACGACAGCGGCCGGGGTACCTGGCATGCTGATGCGCTGTTACCACTTGCTGATGCATGTTCATGTGCTGCCATCGTCTCTGGGCACGGCGGGCTGCACATGGGCGGTGATTCGCCTTGGATGTAGGAGGTTGTCTTCGGCCTCATTGTGATAATTCAGACTGCATGCAGCTCGCATCCCTACACCGCAGCTCGGATACGTGTTCGAGATCAGAGCGCCGAAAAACCGAACGAAATCTGGATGGGGTGAGATTCAGGGATGTCGTTGCTGTTTGTCCGGTTCAGTTTCCCACACGCCAGGAAGTAACCATATGTGATAAGACACCGGGAGACGCTACCTGCACCAGTCGTCGCCGTGCTTGGCTAGCTCTGGTTCATGCAAACACCCTGACCAAATATCCCCCGAAGGTGGCGTTTCTCCTGGAAAATATTACTCATCGCTTCACCACTGCGGTCATGGGTGGTAATCAACCCAAGAAAAACAGACCGGTCCAACAGTCAGCCAAAAGTTTGGCCACATGCTCCTGCTCTTGAGTTGGGGCCAATGTTTGCCCTACGTAGAAAATCAGAAAGAAGGATTGAACGAAGAAAAATGGGTCTACTTACAATGACATGCTACTGTTGTTTGTTCCTATATTCTCAGAGGTCATTAACGTTTTCTATTCGTCTGGGTGTACGAAATATCCATTCAAGGTGGTTGCACACAGCAACTAACAAAACAAGGGCTCGAAAAAGCGCGGTCTTGACTTACACACACCTTACCACGTAGGAAGTCTCCCTCGCAGTTGATCCAAGTCAAGTAGACATCCCAACCTGTTGCTTCCCCCTAAAGAACTTACTCAACCCTCCCAACAACCCCTGCAACCCCCCAGCGCCCTCCTCCATCCCCGCCCTAATCCAACCCGGCAGCTTCCCCCTAATCCTCTCCGTCGCAAACCGCCGGTCAACCAGCACCACAGCCGCATAGTCCGCGCGGTGCCGTATCGCCCGCCCAATACTCTGGTTCACCGCCCTCATACACGCGTTCTCGTAGAAGTCCCTAGCAGCCTGCTTCGCGAGAGCCCGGGCCTCTGCTTCCCCACGTGCCGGGGCGCCGCCAACATCACTCTCCCCATTCCCCTTTCCCTCGCCCTCCATCAAACGCTCCATCGTCGTCGCCTCAATGTACTCCAACCGTGCCTTCCAATCAGGTGAGTTGATATTGGGGTACGGCAGGCCCACGACCACCACGCAGCGGCCGAGGCGGTCCGAGAAGTTGATGCCCTCGGATAACTTGCCGCCGACGACGCTGAGGAGCAGCGCGCCGCCCGGGCGCCGTGGTTTGGTCGCAGGCTGCTGGGTTCCCGCAGGTGGTGGTGCTGCTGCTGCTGCGGGGGCTAAGATCGCGTCGCTGTACTGCTGCAGCACGTCCTCGCTGACGCCGCCCTTGGTTTCGCGGAAGACGGCTTTCTTTCCGGCGAGGCGGTCCCAGAGGGTTGGCTGGGTTGGGGTTTCTTGTGTCTGCCACGCGGCGACGACCTCGTCGAGGTATCCGTGGCTGGGGAAGAAGACGACCACGCCGTCGGGGACCACGGAGCAGATGTTGAGGAGCGCGAGGCCGAGTTGGCGGATCATGCCCGGTTCTCGTCGTTTCTGGAAGCTGAATTCAAATAAATCCGCGTTGGTTGTGCCCGGCGTAGTGGGGGTGGTTGAGGCGAGTGTCCAACCGAAGAGGTTGGAAGATGGAATAACGTGCCCACAGCTTAGCGTCGTGATCTTGTCCGCTGGGAAGCTCGGAAAGAGGTGAGCTTTGTAATCCTCAAACGGGGACATCGTCCCGCCTGCTAGGATGACAGCCCTCGCAGACGATGCGATGGATGAGAAGGCGTGGGTGGGCGATAAAAGGAGGTACGAAAGTTTGATGTCTGGCGGTGTGGTGGCAAGCTTTTCAGAAAATATCCGGCCCTCGGAGCTTAGGTTTGTTAGTGCGGTGAGGAAAGAAACAAGAGTATGGAGGACCGGTGTTGATGGCGAAGGTTTTCCGGGGGTTGAGGACGAGGATTCCTCTTGATTTTCCGCATGACTGACATAACTCTCAATTTTGTATGCCAGCTTGGATTCTTGGATGTACTTAATAAGTTGGTACAAGTTTATCTGGTCTGCACCACGGGCCTTCAAAACCGCGTTCGAGTCGACGATACCTTGGTCGCCCTAGGAGCAAGTCAGCGCTGTCTGAAACAATAAAATCAATCTTACCTTGATGCTGAGTTGTTCATTCAAGCACGCACTCAGTGACTCGATGACCTTCCCCACCTGCGCAATCATAACCCGGTTCTCCCCTTTCAGCTTCTTCCCGAACCGCTTGACATAGATACTCAACATCTGCCTCGCCCGCTTAAGCTCGCTCAAGGAGATTTCAGCCGCATAGACGTTTGCAACCGCATCCATGACATTGTGAGCTTCGTCGATGATGACAACATTTCCCTCCAGCTTGATCCCAAGCGCATCTCTTGCGTTCTTTTGAAGAAGGAGCGGGTAGGGTAGTGTGATCACTTCAGCCCCTGGAATAGCAGTCCGCGAGGCATAATAGGGGCAGACCTGCAACTCTTTGCCAATTCTGTGCAAGTCTTCGATATCTGGGACGGTTGCCAAAGCTGCATCCCGGAAGTCATGGGCCTGCTTCAGATTCTCCGTGTTGGGCATGAAGGAGCATTTGTCTTTGGTTTTCGACTGCTGCAGCTCTGTACATCGGTCATTGATGGCGGATAATGACCCGAGCCGCGCGACCGAAGGGTTAATGCAGAGTTTCTGCCTAGAGGACAGCGGAAGTTGTTTGACTGTTTCTGTGGTCGGTTGCTCCTCATCCTTCCCATTCGAGGATAGCATTTCGGTGGGTATTGAGGGAGGAAATGCCGGGCGACGCAATTCCGAAATGAATTGCGTCAGCTGTGAGTGTGTGCGAGAAGTGTAGTAAATCTGGTATGTCAGCTTGATCTATGCATAAACTCTGATGACAACAACAACCAACCTTCACTTCATCTTCAACCTCCCCCTCACCATCCTCATCATCCCTCCTCTTCCCGCCCCCCAAACCAACCCTCTCCATCAACTCCCTCGTCTCCCTACTCAACCCGCCCTCCTCCACCTCACCCCCAGCAGCCTCCGCACCACCAGCACCCTCCCACTCCCCCACCAAAAACTCCTTCTCCTCATCCACCTCCCTCCTCGTCCCATCATCCGCCCTCACCCTCTTCCTCCCCCCACCCGCGCCACCACCACCCCTCCCCTCCCCCACCCTCCTCTCCTCCAACTCCCTCTCCCGCACCCTCACCCTCTCCAGCGCCCTCTCGCGCTCCTCCCACCGCCGCCCCAGCTCCTCGCGCTTGCGGCGCAGCGCGGCCTGCACCATCCACTCGGGCTCGTCGCGCATGCCGGCGGCGGTGGCGTCGAAGGAGGCCTCGTAGCGGGCGCGCTTGTGGGCGCGCAGCCAGGTGAGGGTGGCGCAGATTAGGGAGAGGGATTTCCCCTAGGTTGGAGTTAGGTTTTTTTTTCTTCAAGTGTTTTTGGCTGTTTTGAGTGGGGAGGGGTGGGAAGGGGTGGTGGGTGAGTGAGTCGGTGAGGTTGGCCGTTGACGTACCGTGCCGGTTGGGCTTTCTAGGATGCCGACTTGTCCGTTGCCCTTTTCGAGGACGTCGTAGACTGTGCGCATGAAGTCGAGCTGGACATCGTAGGGTGTGTAGGGGTGGTGAAAGTCAATGGTGGTGTTGGAGGCCATTTTTGGCTCTGTTTCGGATTTTGGTTCAGTCATTATCAATGAACCGATTCATGGGGTTGCGTCAAGAGATATGGTGGGGAGTATGGGACGAAAATGGAGAGTGGTGGGTTTTAGGAGTGGTGTGGTGCAGTTGTAAACAACTTGCAAGTCGGGTGAAGCAACCGCCGCGAAAGTTTGCGAAACGGCGGTCGCTGCTTGGATAACACCAGAAACAGTCACGTGAGCCCCCAATGGGTACGCAGCCAAGCAATTAATGAGGGATATCAAACACTATATACAGCCCAGACGCCGCAGAGCCCAATACATTGACAGGGCCGATGAGAACCAAACTCCAATTAATGTCCCGTTCAAAACTTTAACATGTCCATCTCGTCGGTATCCTCGTCACTGGCTTCCTCGGCGGATTCGTCCAGCCCCATGCGGAGGAAGTCATGCTGTAGCGCGTCCGCGGCACTGATCCGCCTGGTTGGGTCTAATTCCATGCACCGCGAGAGAAATTTAATCGCCAGCTTCTCATCTTCGCTGATCTTGACCTTGTCGCTCCGGCCGGTACTCCAGAGAATGATGCCTTCCAAACTGTACCCAGATCTACCGATCGTGGGGATCGACGTCTCCATCATACACCCGTGTAATAGCGCAGCACCTTGCATGCGCTTGTTCCCAAAAATGGTGGCAATTTCGATCATCGCTTCGACGTCGTCGGCCGAGTTGAAGAAGGGAAAACGCCGAGATAAGATGGTGAGGAGGATCACGCCGGCACTCCATATGTCTATCTTGGTGGTTTGTTCTGTGCATTTGAAGAGAACCTCGGGCGCCCGGAACCCGCGTGTCCCGGCACGGTTCGCCCGCCTTGAAGGGCGTGTGTCCTCCCGGGCGTACCCTTCCTTTGGTTCGGCACTGAATAGCGGCTGCAGCCTCGCCTTTCGAGTAGCCGAGTCGTCGTGGCAGAGGCAGTGTTTACCGCCATCAGCGCCTTCGCGCTCAGCCAGGCCAAAGTCGACAAGGACACCTCGGCGTGAATCAGGGTCGTAGAGGAAGTTTGTGGGCTTGATGTCGCGGTGGAGAATATTGTGCTGGTGCACGCTTGCCAATGCGGTAAAAAGGGATCGCAGGTAGATGGCCATGTCTGGTATTGTCATTTCGCGGAAGTAGTCGCGGAAGTCCGCGTGCCGGAAATAGGGGAGGATGGCCACAACCTGGTCTGTCGAACGGAAGGCCGTGATCAGGGGACACACCGATTGGCAGCCCCGAAGGTCGTGCAGTAACTCAAGCTCGTTGAGGATGCGGTTCGGAGAGGACGTGACATAGATCTTCTTGATAGCAACGTATTTCGGCTTGCGGCGGCGCTGTGATTGCGACGTGTAATCGAGTATTTCGCCGGACTGGCTCGTGTGGTTCCGAAGTGGCGGCGGCGTCCACTTGTCTAATTCCTTGTCCATATCCCACGAGTTGTCGTGTTTATCGTACACTAAATCCTCGGCTTTGTAGACGGTGGAAAAGGTACCTGAAGGTCAAACGTCAACACGGCGAAGGTGTTGATGGGACGGGAGAACGCGAACCTTCACCGATTCGTTTGATCAGACGGTATTTCTGCCGAAAACCAGCGAAGGAATCCTGTAGCCTTGCCATGTCTTGCTGGAAGTGGCCATCGGCTGGGGCCTCGTCTTCTGAGCTCTCCGAGTATTCGGACTCCTGACCATCTTCTTCCAAGGGCTCGGTTTCTTGTTCTACGTCGTCGTTGACCTGCGGCGCGCTCTCATTCATCTCCGTGTCCTCGGTGGAGGGGACATCCTCGTGGATCCGAAAAGATTGTGCCTCTGTTCGGAGCGATTCTGCCCGACGGCGACTTGCAGAAATTGTTGTCGCCATTATGGGGGATTGTCGATTGTCGGGGGGCACAGAGTGAGACCTGCAAGAAAAGAAGGAAGTCGCTCCGCTCGGCCCGATCAGAGGTTATTGCTGGCGCATGAGGCTCGTGTCTATGGGATTGTGCACTTGTCCAAAGTTTCAGGATCGAATCTATTGGTAATGCATACCGATTGGGCGATGTCGGGCTTGATTTGAGGATTTGGAGACCCTTAAAAAGTTCCGAGAGAACTGTCGCTGGAGCGTCAAGCCCCTTGGAGGGGCAGCGCACGGATCATTTGGAGACGCGATCAATTGCGGCGGGACGCGGCTGGCTGGCACCTGCAAAGTCAACAAACAAATTGCAGCGTTGCTAGGGCCCCCCACCGGAAAGAGCCAGAGCACGCCAACAAATCCAAGGAGGGGCCCTGATTTGAAAGTCACCCTCCATTTGCGACAAAACAACACCAACGCCAGCTAACCCCCGACGACCCCCCAGCTTCCACGACAGCCTTTCCGATTGTGGTGTCCGCTTTTCGGAACGACTTCTTTCCCCGCCTGTTCTCCTTGGCTACACCCACTGGCGACCCCCGCGATACCCCTCATCGGCCGTTGTCCGCCATGGACAGCGTCAGCTTCGATATTAACGATGCGCTCAAGCATTACATGAGCGACCCGGCTGGCATTCCGACGCCCGAGGCTGATGGAGCGCTGGTCGACTGCGAGAACGACCCCGAGTCGCTCACCGACAATGCCGTGATCAACGCCGTCCTCAACCCCATCGTCGACGCCGTGGCCGAGAACCCGGATGCCATCACGCGCAGCAGCATTTTTGACTCGTTGCAGTTCCTTTTAAAGTGTGCACCCATCTCCTCTGATCCCCTCATGCCCTGCGAAAGGGACACGTCGCTGCCGGCAGCGGGCACACCCACCCCTTCCCGGCGCGCGCGTCCCTTGGGCTCTGGCGCCACAACCCGTCGTTTAAACGATCCTGATTCTGAGCTGTTCAAACAATCCAGGTACACCTCCTTTCTCTCGGCGCACGCTTTGAGCAAGATATTTGACCTGATCACCTCCGGTCTGGCCACCGAGGCCGACGTCATAAACCATGACCTCGAGTCGGACGAGCAGGAGCTCATCGCCCACCACAAACAGTTGCTTGAGATGTACGGCTTCCTGCTGCAGTGGACCATCGCAGCCGTCGAGATCAAGGCAGCCGAGAAATCGTCGACCACCGTACCCGCGCGGGGCCGCGGTAAGCCCAAGAGCAAGAGGGATGTCGGCAAAGACGGCACCTGGGATTCGTCGACCCAACTCGAGACGGCGCTAAATACAATGTGCAAGGTGCTGCGGTTGAAGCTGGGCAAGATTTTCTTGACGACATCCGAACGCGACACTTTTATGTCGCTGCTGACCCGGCCCGTCTACATGATTCTCGAGAGCGAACAGCGCGTCAAGAGCACGAGCATCCGGATGCATGCCTTCAAGGTGCTCTGCATCGCGGTAAAACACCACGGTCACGGATACGGTAGGTCAGTTGTATGCTACGCAGAGGGAAACGCTGACAACCCGTAGCCGCCCAAATCTCTATCGTTCAGAACCTTACCTACTTTGAGCATCTGTCGGAACCGATGGCCGAGTTCCTCCATATCTTGGCCGAACAATACGATTACCCCCAACTGGCGGACGAGATCCTGCGAGAACTCAGCAACAAGGAGTTCAACACCAACGACACCAAGGGGCCAAAGTCCGTTTCAACGTTCATGATTAGACTGTCTGAACTGGCTCCTAGGTTGGTCATTAAGCAGGTTACTTTGATGGCAAAGCAGCTGGACAGCGAGGTATGCAGGTCAGGCGTGGGACATGGGGCTCAGGAACTGACATGCGCAGTCGTACACCCTCCGTTGCGCCCTTGTCGAGGTCTTCGGCAACATGCTTGCCCACCTCAGCAAGTCCGATGAGCGCGGCGAGAACCACAAAATGCAGATGAACGCCTTCTTCGATGTGCTGGAAGAGCGCTTCCTCGACATCAACCCATATTGTCGGTGCCGGACGATCCAGGTCTACGTGAAGCTTTGCGGACTCGACCAGAAATTTCCGAAGCGGAGGCAAAAGGCAGCCGAATTGGCGTGCCGGAGCCTCGAGGACAAGAGTAGCCATGTGAGGAGGAACGCCATCAAGTTGCTCGGCACCTTGATTCGGACGCATCCCTTCACCGCCCTCCATGGCGCCCAGCTCGCGAGGAAAGACTGGCAAGAGCGCTTAGACAAAGTCGATGCGGAACTCAACGCCCTGAAGCCCCCAGTCGACGCGCCGGGCCTCGAGCAGGGGAACACGACCGTGGACCCAGCCCTGCTTGATGACGCCACTCAAATCGAGTCTCCGAGGAAGCAACTGGCCGAGATGACCGACGAAGAGAAAATTGCAGCGGTCCAGAAGGCGCAGGAGGAGGCAGCCACTTCCGAGGCGATCGAGAAGCTGACCCTCACAAAGCGGTACTACAACGAAGCGCTCAAATTTATCGACGTGTTGCACGATGCGACCGGCACGGTGTGCCAACTCCTTGGATCCCGGAACAAGAGCGAAGTCATTGAGGCGATGGACTACTTCGAGATTGGCGACGCATACAACATTGAGCAGAACAAGGTGGGCATCCGTCGCATGCTCAGGCTCATCTGGACCAAGGGCAACAGCGATGAGGGCAAGGGTGTTCAGGCTCATCTGATCGATTGCTACAAACGGCTTTTCTTTGAGGCCCCCGACAGTTTTAGCGCGAACGACGCTGCCAACTACATTGCGCGGAACATGATTAGTTTAACCTTTGGCGCCACCCCTGCTGAACTCACCTCGCTCGAACAACTTGTGAGCACGATGATGAAGCAAGGCATGATTCCGGACCTTGTCATCGCGAAATTATGGCAGGTTTACGGCGTGCAGAAGCGGGAGATTTCCAGGAAGCAGAGACGGGGTGCCATCATTGTGCTCGGCATGCTCGCCACCGCCAGCCCGGAGATTGTGGTCGGCGAGATGGAGACGATGCTGCGCACCGGTCTCGGACCCCATGGCCGTGATGATCTACAACTCGCCAAGTTTACGTGCGTTGCTCTCCGACGGATCAACCCCACCGGCCGCCAGGCCAAAGAGGCAGCGGCCAAGTTCTCCAGGTTACAAAACGATCATGCTGTGTTGGTTAGGCTGGCGGCCATCACCGAGGTGCCCACGGAGAGCAAGGAATGGTATGGTGTTGCCGAGCAGGCCATCAACGCCATCTACACCCTCTCGAGGCATCCGGATGTTTTGTGTTCCGAGATCATCCGTCGCAAGACGAGGACAGTCTTTGGTCGCCCATATTCGCGTCCAAGCTCACAACCTAACTCTCGTCCCGCATCCCGCGATGAGGCACAGGCGGCACCAAGTCCTGCTTCCTCGGCCGAGAGTGCTGAAAGCGATCCCACTGTCATTGCCTCGCAGCAAGCACCCGTCAGCCCGACCAAGAAGCAGAACAAGGAGAACACCGTTGGCCTATCCCAGCTCCTCTTCATCGTGGGCCATGTCGCCGTCAAGCAGATCGTGCACCTCGAGCTCTGCGAACTCGACTTCAAACGCCGCAAGCAGGAGAAGGAAAAAACGGCTGCCGCCACGAACCGCTCCTCACTCGGTGCCAGTACCTCCAGCCGCCGCTCCGCTTCAGCCAAAGACAAGTCCAAAGTCGAAGACGAGGGAGACGAGCTCGACCTGATCGGCGGCACCACCGAAGACGACTTCACCGAGGCCATGGCACACATCCGCGAGCGCGAGCTCCTGTACGGGCCAACCTCGCTGCTCGCGCACTTCGGCCCCCTGGTCAGCGAGATCTGCGCTAACAACACCACCTACCGCGACCGCAACCTGCAGCAGGCCGCCACGCTGTGCCTCGCCAAGCTGATGTGCGTCTCGTCCGAGTACTGCGAGGTCAACCTCCCGCTGCTCATCACCATCATGGAGCGCTCCACCGACGCCACGGTGCGCAGCAACGCCGTCATCGCCCTGGGCGACATGGCCGTGTGCTTCAACCACCTCATCGACGAGAACACGGATTTCCTCTACCGCCGCCTGGCCGACCCGGAGCCCATGGTCAAGCGCACCTGCCTGATGACGCTGACTTTCCTGATCCTGGCGGGGCAGGTCAAGGTCAAGGGCCAGCTGGGCGAGATGGCCAAGTGCCTTGAGGACGAGGACAAGCGGATTGCGGACCTCGCGCGCATGTTCTTTACTGAGCTCAGCACCAAGGATAATGCCGTGTACAACCACTTTGTGGATATGTTCAGTTTGTTGTCGGCGGATAAGCGGATTGAGGAGGAGAGCTTCAGGCGCATTGTGCGCTTCTTGCTTGGGTTTGTGGAGAAGGTGCGTTTCTTTCTTGCTATTCATCCCCTTTTTCGAGATCATTGATGTGAAGTGCGTGTATGCTAACGGTATGTGTCAACAGGACAAGCATGCCAAGCAGCTGGCGGATAAGCTTGCCGCGAGGCTGCCGCGGTGCGACAACGAGCGGCAGTGGAACGATGTTGCGTTTGCGCTGGGGTTGTTGCAGCACAAGAACGAGGATATCACCAAGCTGGTGTCGGAGGGGTTCAAGATTGTCCAGGCGGCCGCGTAGAATTGTCCTTGGATGCTAGCAGGCGGTGGGTTGTGTTGTGGGATGCATTATGGGGTGTCTGGCGTGGCTGGCTGGGCTGTCTTGGGTTGTTGGGATATCCAAGGTTGGGGGGGTTGTGTTGTTTCCTAAAAATTTAGATTGTCGGCGGTAGCGGTGTCGCTGCATGTCAACGATTGTATACGTCTTCATCTGTGAGCAAGTTTCGTGAATGAGCATTCTAGGAATGGAAATGCATGAAGTCGGATCCATGTCCACTGAGAGTGCTAGTGCTCCATATCGTTGCAGATGTTTCGCATTCGCATAGAGTTGCCATTCGGACGTCCTTCTATTTCGCGTCGCCCTGAAATGATCGCACCAAGAGAAACAGAGACAAGAAGTCTTCTCTTCCATCTACAACACTGTATATACAGCGCCACCGCTGCCGCCGAAGACGACGCAGCTCACAATGCCCTTTTTAATGGCAACCCTGACCCCCCCATCAACCTCCTCCCAATCCAACTTACTCCTTCGAAACATTCGCGGGCGTCACGCCAAACGTGGGCCGCACGTACCTGCCACCAGTATCAGCATCAGCAACCGTCCCCGATACACCAGGTAAACAAAAAAGCTGAAACTCACCGGTCGGAGTGGTAGACCTTGACGTTCTCCCCCAACAGCTCCTTCTCCCGTGCCTGGTCGGCCAAGTGTCTCCGCACTTGGTCGCGGTCCTCTTCCGCTTGGAGGAGCGGGATCAGGTGGATGCGGGACCACATCTTCTCGCGGGCGAGTTCGCTGCGGGTTGTTAGCTTGTGGTTACGCGTGCGGGGTGGAGAAATATGAGGGGTGGGATATGGTGGGTAGGCTGGATGGGAGTGGTCGCATGGACATACTTTTGCTCGCGCATGCCGACGACAAGCTTGTACCAGCCGAAGAGCATCAGCGCGGTGGTGCCGGCAATGAGAGGGCCGGGGCGGAAGAGGCCTCGCGAAGGGAGGTTGCGCTGTGAGGGGGGGTTGGTTAGCTCTTGTCGTCTTCGATAGTGGGCGAGAGAAGGGGGGGTTGAGCTGCAGTAAAGCTGGGAAGATTTTGGGCTGGCTCGTGTTGCTTTCAGTGTTTGTGCCCTCCTTCAGGACCTGTTTCCATCCCCCCAGCGGAGTCTCTGGAGGGCATCGTCCTGGTCATCAGACGGGAGCCGCCTGTACCGCCAACAGCACGCCATCCATCCGCCCTCCACGTCCTCAGCTTGCCCGCAGCAGAAGCAACTACAAGTCAATCCGCCTCTTGCGCAGCACAACGCAGTCCCTCAATTCCGTGTCCCCCGAGCCACACAATTCATCCACGCAACCCAGCCAGAACTCATCCACCAACCCGACCCGACCCTCCCCAACCTCCCACCAAAACCGCTCCCCAAAAGGAAACCGGAACAAAAAACACCCACCTTATACTGGACGGCCTCATAGCCGCCAACGGGCGGCATATCTTGTGGCATGGTGGGCAACTGTGAACTTTTTCCCTCTCTCGTGCGGTGCTCAATCGAATGGTATGCCCCTTCCGGGTGGCGGAAGTCGGGTCTTTCGCTCGCTCGAGGGTAGGCTTTTCGAATTGCTCGGGCTCCCTGCCGTGGATCGGGAGCTGTGTTGTGGCGTGGGCCGTCGAATTGGCGCGATTGTCGTCGTCGGGGTTTGGTTGCCGGAGCTTCGAAGCTTGAATTGATTGATGGGTGCAATTGCGAGGCCTGGGATTGGCGGCGGGTGGTGGATTACGTAAGTGGGGGGAAGTGGGGATGCAGCATGGAAGCCAAGCAAGCTACCAAGGCATCGGATGACAGGGGCGGCTCAGGCAAGGTACACAGGGACAAAAACAGAGAGAGGCGAGGCAAGGTAAGAATGCAAGATGCAATATGCCAGCGCGCATGATACACTACAAATAAGATACACAGAAAGCCTCCAAGAACTCCAATCCTCCCACCGGCCCCCCAGCCAAAACCCGAGTAGCCCACGCTGATCCATAGTTATGTACACAAACTCCTAAAAACTACACGGTGGTCAACTGTCTCTTTGCGCCGCCAGAAAGGGGGGAAGCGGTCGCCTAGCCCTTCGTCGCGTCCTTCTCGCCGGCCACCTCGGCCCCATACGCCTGTTCCGCCGCCATCTGGGCTTCCAGTTCAGCCTTGTCAAACTCGGCCTCGAACTCAGCCTCCAGCTCGGCGACGTCGAACTCCATCTCCTCCTCCTCCTCACCGCCCTCGGCACCGGCATCAGCATTGCGTGCCCCCTCCATGTCCACATCCTGACCATCCGATCGCCCGGGGGTAGGCAGCCCACTGCCCGGGCTATCATCAGCGCCCTCGCCGGTGGCAACATACAGATTCCGCAGGGACGATCCACGTTGGCTCTCCGTCCTGCGCAGCCGCTTCGCCGGGGCGCCATTCTCCCCCTTCTCCCCAGCCTCAGCATCATCGCCATCGCCACCAACATTCTGATTCTCTCCATCCTCCTCATCCTCCTCCTCATCCCTCCCCTTCCGCTTCCTCACCACCGCCACCGACGCCGACGCCGTCGACGCAGGCACAGGCACGGGCGGCGGTGCATCCCGCACCTCCACATCCATATCCCCATCCCCACCATCCCCACTCTCCTCCTCATCATCTCCATCATCATCCTCCTCATCCTCATCATCATCCGACCCGCTAGCCAAAAACTCAGCCAGTTCCGCGTCGGTCGTCGTCCAATCAACATCCTTGAACGCGTCGATAGGCGACGTGGCACCGTCGGGGAGGTCCGAGGGCAAGAGGCCTGCCTCGTCGTCATCGTCGTCTTCGTCATCATTGTTTCCATCGACGTTGCCGCCCTCCACGTTGTCCATCCGGAGCGGGACGGTGCGCGTCGCGCCCGCGGGGGCGACCAGCCGGAGTTTGGTGGGTGTGAAAGGTGTGGGCGTGGTCCCGTTGGGGGTTTTTGTGGTGGTGGTGGAGGTGGTGTTGGGGGGGTTGTTCTCGTCGTTCTCGTCCCCGTCCTCGTTTTCTTCACCGCTGCTGAGGGGTTTGTGTTCTGGGTTGTCCTCGTCCATCAGGCGCGTGGTGAAGAGGTAGGGGGCCTCGTCGACAGCGGCCCACTGGGTGAAGCAGGCGGCCAGCCATTCTTGGCTGACGATCTTGATGTGCGGTCGTCGTCGTGCCTCGAGTAGCTTCTCCCTGCCGGGTTGGGCCGTGTTCACGACGAGGTGAGTGATGTCCCTGCTCACCCGGGGGCGCAGGTCGGCGCCGAAGGACATGATTTGTAGGCCGATCTCGGACGTGTAGATGTCAATCCCCCGTGGCAGAACACCGGACAGCACGATCTTTTTGCCTTGTAACACCTTTGCCTTGAACTCATCGAGAATGTGCCCGGCGTCGGGTACCGTATTCCGGTCAGTGTCGTACTCGGCATAGAAGGTGCGGTGGAGGACCGTGAGGTGCTTCTGGAGATGCTCAAGTTCGTCGTCGTCGTCCTGCAGAATGTGGTGGCGTTGCGAGGGAGGGGATGATGAACGTGACTCGAAGCCGTCGTCAGACTGTACGGTTGCCTTCTCAGCAGCCTCTTCGTCCTCTCTATCAAGCTTTTCCTGGAGCGCTTGGAGGGGGCGATCCTTGATCTGCTTCTCGAGCTCGCGCTTTTGCTCCTCGATCTGCCATTCCGTGAGCGTGGCATCGCCGACCGCTGCGGTCTTATTCCCGGCTTCGGCAGCGGTGTCGTTCCTTTTTCTCTTTTTGGTCCCGTTAGCTGTCGGGCCCTTCGAGAGCAGGTCCTGTCGTTTCGGTAAGAGGCTCGAGTTAATATCACCGATGCCCTTGAAGAACTCGTACGGCGACACCTTGATCAGGTTGGCTCGGTTGTTCGGCCACACATCGGAGCGATCATCGATGATGGCCACCATGTGGGTGCTGACGGGGAAGAGTCGCTGCAAGTCCTTGGCATAGATGCTGCCGTTTTCGTCGCGGCTGATGACGCGGTTCCCGAATAGCTTCTTGTCTGGGTCAACAACGCGTGCCACGTTTTGTGCATATGCGCGCGTACCCATGGTGTAGACATGCAACTCGTACATTTGGGCGATGCGCTTGAGGAAGGACTCCAGTCCTGGGCGCATCTTGATGTAGTACGAGCATTGGTTGGCTGCCTGCGTAGGTCCATCGTCCAGCTGGAAACTCTTCACACCCTTGACGGATTCGTAATTGGGGTTCGTCGGATCTTTCTGCCAGTCGCCCACGGTTGGGTCGATGCACGCTTGGATGATGGTTTGGTCGAGATCTACCACCAAGCTGAGCTTCCGGCTCGTGAGTAGGCGCCGCTGCAACTCCTGTTCTGTGCGCTGCGCATGATTCGCGCTGACGGTGAGGTTAGTTTGGTCGTGTACCATGTTGATGGGAGCACGCGCTGTGTCTCGGGTCTCGGTGGCCCAGTTGACCTCGGTCATATCCTTCCCGCACATGCCGCAGAGGCCTTGGAACTGGATCTCGTGCGAGCATTCCTCTTTGACCTCTATGGCAACCCTATCAGACACGATATGTTGGCCCTCCCGGATGAACCAGCGCGTCAGCTCGCCGTCGCTCGGCGAGTCCCATGTCACGATGGTCGTCTGTTCCTGCTGCCAAGTCTCGCCTCGGATAGTATCGCCGACCTCTTTCATCCACTTGAAAGAGTATTCCATGAGGGTTTCTTGCTTCTTGATCTTGTCACCCGGCCGCTTGTGAAGCTTGACGACGGTGATGGGGTACCGTAACCGGCTGCCCAACCCGACGGTTTTCGTCATTGTGACGGCGTGCACAAAGTCCAGTCGCGCTGTTGTGACGGTATGATGCGATGGATTAAGCCTCGGGTCGTGGGCTCAGCCTGGATAGAATGCCGAGTCTGGTTAGCCGCGTCTTGGACAAAGACCAAGCAGGACTAAGAAAGAAAATCGTAGATAGATTCTGCGCAGGAAATTCTTACGCAAGAGCCACCCAAGACGTTGATAAACTGCTTTGAGGGTTGATTGATACACCCATCGCGCAGTGGCGCGTACCCAAGTTTGAAAGGCGGGAAACGCGGTCTAGCGACGGCTGGTCCCGTTTGTGCGTGTGATTCGAAGTATCGCGATTCGAGGTTCCAGGCTCCCAAGCGAGTCAACTCAATGGCGGCAGAGAGCTGCAGAAACGTGGGGCGTGCGACCAGAAATAGCTAGTGGCTGTGGGGCACAGTGGTCCGAGGGTCCAAGCTCCCAAAAGCTGTGGATCCTGGAAGTCTTGAAGGTCGAGCCACCGTTCGGATTAATAAAAGGGCGAGAGGAAAAAGTACCAAGTACGAATAAAAGGCAAGCAATTCAGTGGCATGGGAATCCCAAACAATTGCTATCGTAAGGTGCCGAGCTTGGAAGAGACGGTGTGGGATCAATGAGTAGGAATCGTGGGGTGATGTAATGCCGAGATGGTGTAATTATTGCCGGGTTGTATTGGCGCACTGACGAAGGAATCCGGTCGCAGAGCAATGAGCCGAACTCTGGGTGGGTTGGGCAGGTCCTTTTGTACCTTGGGCGGCTGATCCGGGCTGCTCATCAACTGTCCAACCAACCCCTGTTCTTGTAGAGAACGCAGGGTACCCACATGGTTCCCGGTTGCGGGGTCATGTGTGGCTCGAACGTGGCGCCGAACTGCCCCTCAATGACCCTGTTACTCGACACAATACACATTAAAGGCGTCGAGTCGCGACAGCAGCCTGAGCCAATGCATTTGGTCATTGGTGTGCATCACAATCCAGGCATCAATGTCCTCAGTGTGAATGAAGTATGACTAACAACGAACACTGAGTCATTGAAATCACATGGGGCTCAGTTTTGCTTCCGCTACAATTTCCATCACAGGAACTCACGAATTCACGCCCTTGCATCAACAAAATCAGTCCAACGGCAGGCAGCAAGTGGGAAGGCCGAACAACGTCTACAGCTACCATAACTGCCATAACCTTATGTGTCGGTATACCTAACGCCACATTCTCGAATCTCTTGTCTTTGAACGTTACCAACTCGGGGAAAACGGAATGGGTTGCATAAAGGATTTGTCAAAGAACTGTCTTACACATTAGAAGAGAGATGGGGTGGCAATATTGGTGTAATTACCTCTAGACCGTTGATACCCAGGAACAGTTTAAGGGAGAACAGAAGAGCTGATATAGTAAATATATCTTTTCAGGCTATTCCGGAACGAAACCCTAAGGAGGCATGACGGTCTCAGCAAGGCGAAAAGCTCACTGCTCATTCAAATCCGGACGGGAGCAATAGGCTTACGGGACTACTTGTTTACACGGGAAGTCCCGGAGGTTCTGACGCCTGCCTGCGAGTGTGGCGAGGGACGAGAGACTGCCGAACACCTGGTAGTGTGGTGTTTGGCCCCACCGTTGACTCGAAGATGGGAGAGAACTGGAATTCGGACACGACGGGACTTTTACTCAGTTCTACACGGTATCAATCCCACGACTGCACGGCTTGCGAGGAGGATCCTCGACTGGCTGATGGACTCGGGGAGGCTGCCGATGTACAGCTTGGCCAGGAGGCTCGAGCTGGAAACGGCGGCCTGAAGCGCCCCCGTTCGGAGGCCAGGAGGCCTCCTCTCTTTGTATACGTAGACTCACCAGAACGCATCGTTCCTTGATTGTTGGTAGGGGTTTTTCACCCGGCCCGGGAGGGCACGGTTTTCCTGTACACTAAATAGCAGAGGGTCCGGCACGCCCTAGGGCATAGCGGAGTATGAATAATATATATATATATAAATAGCAGAGGGTCCGGCACGCCCTAGGGCATAGCGGAGTATGAATAATATATATCTTTTCAGGACTTAATCTCATCCCAGCTTGTGAGGCCCATTTACAATTTGATTTGTTTCCATGAGATGGAGTATAACTAATTCAATATACGTGTGAAAACTATAGCGTGTACGGTATTGACAAAGAAACTCGTTGCTCACACTTGTTGTTGGTTATAATTACGAAACCCATGGAACGTTTTCGAAAATGGAATCCGAGTCAGGTACACAGTAATATTACTATTCTATGACGGTGGTGTCTCCAGGTTGTAAACCTCCCAGCGAGTAAGAGAAGGAAGAAAGGTGCGGAGATGTACATAGGTATGTCAGGCCTCGGTGCGTCACCCGACCCATGAACTCCCGAATTAGAAGGTAAAAGTGGTTAGGGAGAGACTCTAAAAGTAGCCCAATAAAGAAAACCTGACGCAACCCGACGAGGCCAATCTGTCGTCTTTAGTGTATCCGAAACCCATGGCAACCGCGTAACATATGCCACATTCTCTTGTCATGATCATCATAACCGGCTCCGAAACTCCAAACCCAGCGTCCATGGCGGACGGGCGGGACAGGTGCATGTATCGTCCCAGCCCGCCCAGAAACAAAAACAATGTGCAAACAAACGCAGGAAGGGAGGAGACAAGCCCTGACCCCAAAGTCCCCCGGGCTGTCCAAACCCCCCATCATGAAATCATCGTCCAAAGCCTCAACTCAACCCCGACCATCCACCACTCACTCCAACGCCACCCCCTTACCCCCCTTCACCCCCGGCGCTCCACCCACAACCGGCACCTCCCCCCCCAGCACAGCCCTCAAATCCGGCACCGTCCGCTTCATGGCCGCCTCCACCGAGAGATCGTCAATAGTATCCGCATCACCACCAACAAAAGTCCAGCTCTCCTCCTCGTCGTCGTCGAGCATGTCGGCGTCCGGGCTGGACCCGCCCGAGCCGCCGGGGCCGTCGGTGGCGGTGCCCGCAGACGCGGTGGCCGCCTTGCGCCGCGTCTGGTTCTTGCCCGTCTTGGTGCGGATGAGTTGCGTGGCGTACTCGAGGTCGCGGTAGATGCATTTGATGGCGGTGTCGACGCCGTTTTCCTGTTGGTTGGGGATGGGGGTTAGCAGGTGTGTTGTGTTTGGGAGGGGGAAAGGGGGGGTGACGGATACGAACCTTGCGGATCTGCTCTCCCAAAGCCTTCGCCTTGGTAATCATGCGCTCGCTGTGCGTCGCCTCCCAGAGGGCGCGCGCAAAGGATGCTGCGCCCCACTTCTTGAGACAGATGCCCACGCCTAGGTCCTCCACGCGGGCACCGAAAAAGTACTGGTCGCCAAAGAAGGGCCGGATGACCGTCGGGATACCCGCGCGCAGGCTGGCGCCCGTGGTACCGCTTCCGCCGTGGTGCGCCGCCGCGTCGATTTGCTTGAACAGCCAGTCATGAGGCGCGGACTGGATCTGGAAGATCTCCGGCGGTAGCTCCGGCTCGGGTGTCTTGTTCTCGTCCAGCTGGTCCTTCTCCTGGCCCTTCTCCTTATCCTTGTCCTTGGTCAGGATCCGGTCGCTCCAGCCCTTGCTGAGAATACAGCGCACACCCGCCTTCAGCACGCCGTCGATGACGTCTTGGGTCAATTTACCAGGGTCAGGCACGAGGATGGACCCAAATCCGACGTAAACGAGCTTCTTCCCGTCGCGACGCGCGGTGGCGATGAACTCGGCCAGCTCCTTGGAAGGTTGGTAGTTATCGTTACCCTCATCTAGGAACCAGTACCCCGTGACGCGGATCCAGTCGCTGTAGTCCAGCGGCGGGGGCACGACATACGGGGAGAAGTTGTACAGGAACGGGACCTTGTTGATCTGCAGCTTTTCAAGGCCGGTCGTCGGCAGGCCCAAGTACCGTCTCCGCCAGCGGTTGATCTGGTGCGCAGTCGCCTTCCAAAACACTGTCTCGAACATGACGTACGTGACGTAGTTGTACGCGCCGCCCATCTTCTGGCCGGGCATGATAAAGGCGTGTGGGTAAGCACGGGTGCGGGTCCATGGCATGGTGAAAGCGCGGAAGTAGGGGACGCCAAGGGCCTCGGCAATGTGGATGCCCGCCATGGCCGACGGCGACTCGATGATCAGGTCGCTCCCCTGGCAGGCTTCCCAGGCGGTCCGTAGCAGTTCATCGAGCCAGTCGCGCATCTTGGCGTTGGCCTCGAGGAAGAACGCGAGCGAGAAAGTGCCGTTCTGGATGCAGAGCTGCATCAACTCACCCGGATCGCCCCCAACGAATGCAAACTCGATCCCGTGTGACTCAATCCAGCCCTTGAACTCCCCGTGCGTGGCAATGCGTGGCCGGTGGCCTTCTTGGATTAGTTTCTTGCAGAGTGCGATGTACGGCTGCACGTCACCCCGCGAGCCGATGGTCAGGCAGGTGATTCGCATCGAGTGGGCGGGCTTAAAATTGAGGAAGGATGCCTTAGGATCGTCGAAAAGAATAGTAGGGGCTTCCGACGCTGACGATGTCTCGCGGGGGAGTTGAACTTCGTGGTCGGCAAACTCGTCACCACCACGTGCTTTTTGAAGAGCGTCGTGCTCCGCTACGGCGGCTTGGGCATCTTTGGCGTCGGCGCCACCGTCCATGAGGGTAGAGTCGTGTAAGTAGCGCGTCGCTTCTAGGCTCTGGAGGATGGTAATAGTGCAGTCGTCACGGACTTCGGCTCTGTGAAACTCGAAAAAGAGCTCTTCGTGGCCGCGGATGACAACAACAAGGCCCGCATAGCCAAACCGAAAACCCTTCTCCTTGTCGACGTTCTCAATGTCTCGCAGCGGAAGGATGAGCTTGGTGCGGGTGCCGGGTAGGAGGCTGCGGAAGCAAAAGTGGCGGTCGCTGATATAAATCTTACCGTAGAGCGGGAGAACGCGCATCAGGTGTCCAAAGTAGGCAGCGTGGAGTTTCTCGGTTTCTGGCAGAGCAAAGTGCGCCTGGAACCGGGCTTCCGAGTTAGCCCGGTCCTCAGGGTCGTCGCCAACATCTTCCTCATCGGTCCGGAGGCCGTGGGGCTCGTCATAATGTTTCCCGCCGCCCTTCCACATGCCAGAAACCTTCTCGACGTAGCCCATAGATTCTGTAGCCAAAAGTGTGCTCATGCGCCTAGAATGCCGGTCAAGATATCCGATGAGCGCATTCGTCTTGCGAAATGGATAGCCCGCCATTGTGGCAATGCTCTGGAGGGTCGGGGTCGTCGCCGGATCCTCGCCCTGCCCGGTTGTGGTTGTGCGGGCCCTGGAGGGGGCGTGGTGAATATGTTTTGGAGTGAATACTGGCCGCGGCGGTCCAGTAGGGGATGCGACTTGCTTGCCATCTTGGGCCCTCTGTGTCCGCTGGAGAGTTGGGCCGTGGAATAGGTCACTGCCTCTCAAGATCTGGCTCGCCGAAGGGTCCTCGCTGCTCGCCGAAGCCATCATCGCTGACAGGCTCGCTTGGCTGGGATCGCCCATACTCTGAACATACGAGTCGCTACTCTCCTGTCGCTCGTGGCCACTGGGTCGTTTCCTACTCAGAGACCGCCGGCTGTCACTAAAACTACGGCGCGGCGGTGATTCGGCATGCAAGCTTGGGTTGACATCCGTGCTACGTCTGGTAAACGCATGCAAGGCATCGAAGCTTGTGCGCGGTCGGTCTATGCTCGGACGGGGACTCGGCGAGGATCCCCCCAGAGGAGACAGCGGGGAGAGAGTCGCCTTGACGCCTTCGTTGATTTTGCTTGAACGAAGAGCGAGATTGGATGGCGGTTCTCTAGCCCCGCTACCGCTCGCCCTCTTCGATGATTCAGTGCCAGAACTCGGATCCGCCCGGTCACTGGGCCCTTGCGCCTGCGACGAAGCATCCTCAATTAAGATCTTTAGGACGTTGATGGGCTCTTTACCGAAGCTAAAGAAGGAGAAGAAGTACTGCGACATGTCAGCACGTGCGGCATCCAAGAGAGGGCAGGGCCACACACCTCGTCAATCGCGTACGTCTCATCGTTGTCGATGACCCGGATCTTGCATGTGTCGGCAAAATCCAGCATTTGTGCCTCCTCAATATCGATAACATTCTCGATAGGCAACGAAATCTTAACGCTATCACCGTCGTTGTGTGACCTGAAAATAACCCTCCGTAAGCCCTTCACCCACTCCTCGGCGCTTTGGGGGCTATCGGCCCTGAAGTAGTAGGTCCGGTTATCCGTGGAGACAGCGAAGTTAACGCCTTCCTTGTCTTTGTCGGTGATGGTGGCGGATATACCGTATCTCAGGTCGATTTGGCCCTGGGGAAAGTAGAGATCCTGGGAATCGCGGTAGTACGACAAGACGTCACCCTTGAGACGGAACCAGTAGCGGTTGTATTTAGGATTCCGCTTTCCGCACTTGGATAAGTAACCTGACTTGGCGACCTCGTGCTGCGGCAGGTCAGTACTACGAAGCACCGGAACACTGGAGGTGGAGCCACTTACTGCTTTCCTGGGGAGGTACGCGTAGAACGCGATGTGCTGTGCGGTGATATACATGTACCCCGTGAGGAGGACGTGCTGCAGGAGCCAACAAGGATACTCCTGTATGACCTCTTCGGGCCTGTCAAACTGGAATATCTCGGCAAGCTTCTTCGCCAGCTCTGTGGGCCCGGATTCGCCAGTGTCATCAGCGGCGATCCTAGAGCGATCACCCGGCAGGCCCTCAAGATCAAAACTTGGTCGCGCCGCCATCTCAGCACGGGCTTCTAGCATTCTGGTCATCACAGGAGCCGTCCTGCTCTCGGTTCTCGTGATTTCGATGCTGGGGGCAAGGTCAGAGGAGGGCGTGGAATCGGCCTCTGTTGCGTCGTCCTGCACATGCACGGACTCTTGCGCCTGCGTTTTCGGCTTTGGGGACTTTGAGGATTTGATCTTATCAGTGAACCGCCCGAGCCCCGGTACCGACTTGAGAAGACGACTCTCCGAGATTTTCCTTCGGTGGCGGTGATCGGAGGTATGATGGGTTCGCCCATGGCGAGGGAGAACGGTGGTCTGCGCGAGAGAAGACAATGTGACGGGGGCAAGCTGTAGTCCCTTCGGACCGGCGATAGTTTTAGCCATGGGATTTTCCGTATCGTCTTCGTCATCGTCCGAACTATGACCTTCGAAACGGTCTGTAAAGTCGGCTTGGCTTCCTGCAGCCGCAATCAAGCCGAATATACTCTGGTTCATGTTCATGAACATGCCACCGCCGTATCCTTGGGGGCGTAACTCCTCCTCTTCCCCTTCAGCCGGATCACCGTGATCCTTTAAGCGTTCGGGAAGCTCCATGGTGGGGGTATGCTCGCCGCCGGGGCGCTTCTTCTGTAGTTTCCGCGAGACACGACGTACGGCGCGCTCATCCTGGCTTGCAGGGCCGGCGCGGGTTGGTGGGGAGGATGGAGGTATTGAGTGTTGCGGTTTACTCGTATCGCTCGGTCTTGGGCTCGTGAGAGGAGAACGCGCGGCGGCGGGGGGCGTTGCAGGAGGTTCGGGATTCATGGCTATAATCTCTCACAGGGAGGCTGTGACGAGGACTGCCTGTGCGTAAATCCCAGGGTGTAAGTACGAGAGAAACGAGGCGGCTTGTCCAGGGCAGCGGGGATGGAGCATACATACCAACTGTGTTGTTGAAAAGGTCCCAAGTTCCGTGTGGATGCCTGGGCCGCGCACCCAGAGGAAAGGGCCGGGAAGGAAACTAGATAGACTGCGACAATGATGATTGGACCAAGTGGGTGTTAACTAGGTAAGTAGGTACGAACACCTTAGGTAGGTATCTAGGCGGCAGGCAACGACGGCACCTGGGCGGAGGAGGTACGGTGCAGGTTACGGGGTGCTGGAGTGCAGGGTGTCGGTGACAGGGCACCTGGTTGTAATCATTATTATTGTTCACGGCGTGGAAATGCACAGAGACAGTGTCAACATCCGTGACCGTCTCTTGCCATCGGGAGGTCGGGGTGCTGCGCAGCGTTGGTCCGAGCCGCAGCAGTGCGACGCAGGTGGCAGGGCTGGACTGGTTGCCAAGTGTTGCCTTTACAGGGATTCCATGACCGGGTGAGCCAGCAGGGTTCCGTGTGACGCCCCAGATCCGCGGTCGGGACCCTGTTCGAGTCTGTCAAGTGCCGCTGTTCAATTACCAGCCGGTTGGATTGTGGCGGAAAGTGCGGTGTCGCTGAACTTTAGTTTCTGTGGATGCGACTTTTTGTGCGCGACATGGTGGAAGCTCGTTTCCTCTAATTCGACAATGCTTTGAATTCCATCTGAAATGGATGACGCTGGGTGGTTCGCAGCTGCAACCAGAGATATCTGCGTTATCGATAAGGCTGGGGTCCCATGACGCAGGCACGGCAGTCGCCCGCTGACAGAAAAGGCCGCTCCACCATTAATCCATCACATGCGTGCGCGCCTTACGGGGAATTCCGGGATCGATAATCAGACGCGAGCCGCCTTCAGCGGGTTGAGAATCGATTCGCGGCATTTCTATAGCAATTACCACCGCGCTAATTTATCACAACATATTCCGCCACATCTATCCTGTAAAACTTGGGCGTCGAAGGGTGGCACTAACGCGGCCAACAAAATGCGGCATAAAACACAAACCACCCGCTGTTGTGAATCTTAGCACTTGAAGTCCCCGAGCCGTTGCGATATGACCAAAGTGAGTCTAGAGTCGCCTGGGTGTATCTGATACCCATATCCAAGATAAGACCATACCACCCACCCATCCCACTTCACATCCACAAACATAACTTCCCGCTCCCGTTCCCCCCAGCGACCCAATCCATGGTCGGATGAAAGTGCGCCACCGCCGGCACCGCCGTGATGCCGTCCCCACCCAGCTGCGCGAGCTGCTCGCCATCCGCCGCAAACACATCCACGAACCGGTTCATGTTGCCAATCACAAACTTCTGCAGCCCGTCCCGCGGGCTCCGTTGCCACTGCGGTTTGAGGATGGTCACCCACCGGCCGGTCTGGTTGTTGTGCGGGATCTGCCGCGCGGGCTCCATCTGCGCCTCGGTCAGCGCCGCGCCGGCCGTCCACTTATCCGCGTCTAAGAAGTTGTAGATCTTGATGCGGTCGTCGTAGCTCGACGTCGCGACGTGGCCCGCGCTGCTCCAGCTCGCGTGGGACACGGACAGTCGCGAGTCGTGCGTGCCGAGGAGCGCCGGCGCGCGCGCGTCGCCTTTGCCTTGGAGCTTGCGCAGGTCCCAGATCTTGAGCGTGCGGTCGAGGGAGGCCGTCGCTACGAGGTGCGGTTGTGCCGGGTGGAGGGAGAAGCCACCGATCTTTTGATCTGTGAGGCCCCAGATCTCGGCGGTCGAGGACTTTGTGCGGAGATCGTGCCGGCCGAGGGTGCCTTGCAGTGTGGAGAAGATGATCATGTTGGGATCAGAGGTGGGCATGTCGATTGCGCTAATGGGGAGGTCTTCGTCTGCATCTGCCGGGGCGAAGACCTCGGTTGAGACGCCCTTGTCCAGGTCCAGCTTACGAATGGACGAGTCGTAGGAGGCAGAGTAGACGGCGTTGGCATCGACCGGGGAGAAGTGAAATGAGGTGATAGTGCGTGAGTGTGTCTTGAAAGCAGATATTATGGGGTCGGGGATTTCGGCTTCCTCATCGTCATCGTCGTCTTCGGCTTTCACGGGTTCCTGTGACGCGTCAAACACGCCCATGGCACCCTCCTTGTCGCCGGCAAATATTATCGGCTTGGATTCCGTTGGATGGAAACCCAAGGAGTAGACTCGTTGTGGTACTATTTTGATGTCTGTTCAAGTCAGCGACTGGGCACACACCCGGCCTGGGATACGCACCTTGGACAGGCCACTTCTCGTAAAGTTTCAACCCGCTCATGCGCAGCCTCAGGTCCTTCAGCCCCTTGTCCGTCGTTCCTTTTACATCCTCGTCTGTAAATGTCCTTATGCCGGGTTGCGCGCCCCTGGCCGAAAGGCCTTTGAGCCCAGCCAGTCCGTCGAGGCCATTCTCCCATTTGCGCCCCTCTACTTGGATATCCCCAAGGCTAAGGTCCCCACTAACACGCATCTTTTTTGCTTTGGCTTTCTCGGCCTCCACCTCAGCCTCCACCTCGGCCTTGCGCTTGAGCGTGCCCGCGTCCGCATCGAGCCCAGCGAGCCTGCTGCTCTGCCGCGTTGGGCGAACGGTCTCGCGTTTGACGGGCTCTCGTTTGGGACGCGGTGCGCTCACGCGCTTCGGCTTCGGCGGGGCAGGTTTTGGAATGATTTTCTCGGCGGTGGTGCTGATCCCGCTCAAAATCGCGTTATTGTTCGCGATGTTCTCGAGGCGCTTGCGCTCGAACGCGCTAATGACCGGCTCTTTCTTCGGAGGCATGGTGACAAGAGAAGGAATGGGGGCAAAATTCTACCAGCGAGAGAAAAATAAGGCTCGAATCCCCAAAATTATCAATTTGAGACTTTCGCGCAACACTGTAAAAGATTGAACATTGAACCGTGTTGCGACGGGAGACGCGAAGTCGCGAAATGCCAAAATCAATTAAAACCCAGCGTTATCCAGATCGCGAAATCACGGGGCAAATGGGGCGGCTGGCGAACTTTTATTGGGTAATTCCAAGCATTAAGGTGGGGGCGCTAATCGAACCCAGAAGCAGCCTGGAACCCTTGGAGAAATTTTTAAGAAGTGTGTTGCAGGCCGTAAAAAAGTGCAGTACCAAAACCACCATAAACCGGAATCGTCGTCCGAGCGGGTAATCAAGACAGCCGGAGCCTGGCCCAACATGTCGACTACCCTTTTACCCTTCCTCTACCAAACACGGACACTCCAACGAATGTCGAGAGCTGGTCTTTCGACTCCTGGATTCCGAGCTCTCCTTCATTCGACAGCTCGAACCAACAGCCCCAGGGAACGGCCCAGGCCGACCAAGCCTACGAACGCAGGACCGGATGATATTCCCTTTCAGTTGCCGGAGGGCTATGAGCGCCCCGATATGAGGACGGACGCCGAACGCGACGCCGCGTCTGGCGTAGAATCGACTATCACGCCGTCGGAGCGGGAAACCTTCACCCGCATCTTCGAAGAGATCGCGGCGCGCCCAAAGGCCGGGACTCCTGCGGAATCGGCCACTCCCCCACCCGAGGTTAGCGGTAGCGATATAGCCTCGAAAACAAAAGAGTCGGAGAATGCGCCTTTTTTGCCCGGCCTCCGCGGCTTCAAAATGCCTGTGGATACTTTCCCAGTCAGGACCGAAGAGCCTAACCCCGAGTTGATCCGCAACACCATCAACATCATCGTGCAGGATGCGGCCGAAATACAGACCAGTTCGAGGCGGCAGACAAAAAAGCCCTTCGACCCGCTCCACCCCCTCGAGCAAATATCATCAGCGACAGAGTGGGAAAAGGCGTTCCTCCGTTTCCCTCCGAGCCTGCGCCAGGCGGCCCGCCTGGCACTAGGCACCGTCGAGGAAGGGAAGGCCGCCGAGAGGCTCGGCAACGCCAATGCCGCCCCGGAAGACGACATTGGCGGAGAGAAGCGCACGGATTCGCAGATCGACCTAGCACTCGACCCGCTCTCCAAAGACGTCCAGAACGAAGCCCTGCGCCGCGAGGAGCGCACCCGCGTCGACGCCAAGATGCGCGCCGCCAAGAACGACTTTGAACTTTGGGACGTGCTCGAAGACGAGGTGTTCCCGCTAGTGCGCAAGTTCGGCCTCGACGAAATCGCATCCAAAGCGAGTTCGTCTTCCAAACGCGGCGGCAAGCGCAAGAAGAGCGAGCTGCCCCTCCACATCTACGGCCCGCTGTACCCCGCCTACCTGCTCAACGCGCTCGCCCTCTTCGACACGCACTTTGCCCGCTCTTCCCCGCTGGCGCTGCACATCCTGCCGCGGGTCAAGGAGCTCGGCCCGGCCAGCTACGTGCTCGGGGTGAGCACGCCCTTCTACAACGAGCTGGCGCGCGTGCTGTGGAACCGGTACGGCGACCCCACCGCCGTGTTCAACCTGTTCGAGGAGATGCGCGTGGTGGGGCTGTACTGCGACGAGGGCACGCGCCAGGTCGTGCTGCAGATCGAGCAGTTCCTCGCCTCGGTCGGCCAGGGCCACTGGGGCCCCTTCCTCCGCGAGCTCGCCAGCCTGCCCGAGTACGAGTTCGCCGTGCTGCCGCGCATTCGGCACTGGATGACGACGATCAATCATCATATTGTGGAGAGGAGAAATTCACTGCAGGAGTAGGGATGGATGTACTATAATGTATCATTTGTATGTATATACATGGTGGTGAATAGTGTGATGCCCTGGTTGTGGGCGACAAGCGATGTGTAGTCATATCTGGTGTAAAACAGTGTCACGATATCTCAGCTTTTGGATATGGGGTAACAGAAGATGGACCGCGCGTGTGATGACGCTCAGTTGGTTTCTCTGATTGGTTGTGTTTGTTGATGATGGGGAGGTCTCCCGGCAGGTCGCAACACGGGAGTACGGCACCAAGCGAACGCTCGTTTGCGTGGGGGCTCACCCCACGCTGAACATGATGAAAAGGCGATCTGGGGTTGCTCTTGCTGACTGCAAAGCAGATCAAGGGTTTCTTGTCGAGGAGGATCCCGGGGTCTGACCCCCCGGCCCGCCATGTGGCCTGGATGGGTGGCTTTGAAGGCCTTCATTATCGGCCTGAACTGTGATTTACCAGAGTACCTTGCGGGCGAGCATGAGCTGGGGAACTTGGATCTCCATCGTTCTAACCAGGGCAACCGTGGACATTTGGTGTCCATCCCGCTCATCCCGCCCATTCCGCTCATCCGGTCAGGAGCTCCCGTCTGTATTGGTCACCGCTTGGATGGCGGCGTCGATGCGAGGAAACTCTTCAGCCTTTGGTTTTTGGATGTACGAGTGTACCTGCAATCTTATCATCCGCTTCATATTTTCCTTGGCTGTCGATGTAGTGTTTCGAAGTAGGGCCGATGGTGCGGCCGTGGTCATCCAAGGTGGCCCCGCAACACAACCACCACACGTCAATATGGAGTACAACCCAGCAATCACTCTCTTTGTTAACCCTCAGATAATAAGTAACGACATCAAATAGGCGTGAAATATTTTAGTAACCATCGTTAGCCCAAACACTAGCAGAAGGCACACGCATGTCATCCCCGTAACCTCGCCGTCCGGTACAATTGCCGGCCCCTGACTCGGGACCGTCTGACATCGGGCCGGTCCCACCACCACGGCCGGGCCACCCATGGAAGCACAGCGAAATGGGAGCGGCGGCACAGCCTTCTGCAATGGCTGGCTGGCACAGGCATTGTGCCCCCGCTCACCCGGATTTGTCAAACCGAGGCAAAACGGCCAGGCAAAGGCCATTCAGGAGATCAAACCGCTTTGTCCAGCGGGCAATCTAACCCCGAGGCCAGCAACCCCGGCCATCGAAGAACAAAAATCCGGGGAATGCCACCTCAGGAAGCGATCGTCAAGTTCCGGCCAGTACTTCAATCTCACGCGGCGCAGCATTCGATGTCTGCCAACTTTCCAAACAGCCACGCTCCTTTGTCCGCCGCCAGCCCACAGGGGCAAACACTCATTATATCACACAGCTCCGTCCACTCATTACGCAGCTTCGGCACTCAATAACGGAACTGGCTTCCTCAAACCCATCACCGCTCACTGCTACTAGCTTCGAGTCACTGCTAAGAATAACAAAAAGCAAATACCAATAACAAAACAAAAACACAAAGAAAACCCAACCGAAAGTCCCACCTCCAAAAATGGTCCGCCGCGCCCTAAGCCACCGCAGAGGCAGCAATCTCAAGCTCGAGGTCGACACCGCCAGCACGGCCGCCTCGACACCAACCTACGTCAGCATCCCCGTCATCGTGCGCACCGGCACCGCCCGCCGCGAGTCGCTACCCCTTTCGCGCCACCACCTGATGCGTCGGTCGAGCAGCGTCAGCAGCCGGAGTACAGCGTCGTCGTCCAGCTTTGCGGGGAGTAGTGGCAGTAGTAGTAATAGGGGGGCAGATTTGTATGATGGGGGGTCGGTGATTGTGGATGATATTGATGAGGAGTTGGAGGGGGAGGTGAAGGAAGGGGGGAATTGAAGGAATGGGGTGGTTATGTTGTGATGAGGGTGCCCGGGTCGATGTGAGCTGTGTCAGGGTCTTATGATGTACATATACAGCCGCCATAATTCACTTGACTTGGATCCCACAGTCGGTCGACTCCCTTTCGTAAGTTGACTATGTGCTTCAACCACACCGTCTACGGCTTCGAGTCCAACATTTGCTTTAGCCACAGCTGAAGGAACATTGCAATATCTCAGAACTTCGTGCAGAATGCAAACCTGGCCGCGTAGAAGAAGGCATCACACAAGGTCAATACTCCAGACAAACCCGCATCGGCCAACGGATGGTGCATTATTATTAAGACCAGGAGTGTTTAGTCGAAGGCGATAAGCTTCGTGTTTTTCTCGTATGAAAAGTCCCAAACCGAGGAATCCGAGAGACTGTCGTCATTCGCAAGGCCAGGAGGGAGCAGCGGCCTGTTTCGGCATCCCAACCTCACCCAACTTTACGCCGTCTTACGAAGGTCACATAATCACACGCGGGGATGGTCACAACAGCCTGCCTGTATCACAGTTGAATTTCGACGCTAACCATTGTCTTCTCGGGATCGTCGACCTCAGTCTGACTCGGCAAGTGGGTCTTGGAGGAATCCGGGCCGACACAGAGTTCCATGGGAAGAAGGCATGAGGGGTAACAGGGTAACCTAGTACCGGCCCGACTTCACTCCTTCTCTTTCTATATAATATCCCCGTGATTCCCACGAATTGGTTTTCCATCTGCCTAATAACAGAATCCATCATATCTTGAGTACTCCATCACTGCCCACCACGCACCATTGACCAGTAACACAGTTACACTCACCATGACATCGAACCCAGACCTCTCCCCCAACCACCAAGCCGCCCAAGCAGCCCTCAGCGCCGCCGAAGCTCGCTTCATTGCCAACAACCCCCTTTCCAAAGCCCAGCATGACCTCGCCATCGGTACCCTCCCAGGCGGCAACACCCGCACCCTCCTCCACACCTCTCCCTTCCCCCTCGCCATGAAGCAAGGCAAGGACTCCTACGTCTGGGACGTCGACAACCACAAGTGAGCCCCCAAGCCCCTTACTTTAACCCCCCTTACTTCCACCCCCCTCCCCACCTCCCACCAAACCTAACCCCCCACCCCCCCCTCAGATACGTCGACCTCGTCGGCGAACTCACCGCCGGCCTGCTCGGGCACTCCCACCCCGCCATCCACGCCACCATCCAGCACACCCTCACTACCACCGGCCTCTCCCTCGGCGCCACCACCGCCCACGAACACGCCTACGCCGCCCTGCTCTGCGCGCGCTTCCACCTCGACCGCGTGCGCATGGCCAACTCGGGCACCGAAGCCAACCTTCACGCACTCGCCGGCGCGCGCCACCACACGGGTCGGCGGAAGGTGGTCGTGTTTTCCGGGGGGTACCATGGCGCGGTGTTGGGGTTTGGGGAGGGGACGCCGGGGGTGAATGCGGTGGATCGGGAGGATTTTGTGGTCGTGCCAAGGTATAATGATTTGGGGTTGGCGAGGCGGGTGATTGGGGGGGTGGAGGGGCTGGCGGCGGTGTTGGTGGAGGCGGTGCAGGGGGCGGGGGGGTGTATTGTGGGAGGGAGGGAGTTTTTGGTGGGGGTGAGGGAGGCGGCGAGGGAGAAGGGGGCGGTTTTTATTTTGGATGAGGTCATGACCTCGCGGTTGGCGCCGGGGGGGTTGGCGGGGGAGATGGGGTTGGAGCCGGATATGGTGACGTTGGGGAAGTATCTGGGTGGGGGGTTGGCGTTTGGCGCGTTTGGGGGGCGCGAGGAGGTCATGCGGGTGTATGACCCGCGCGTGCCGGGCAGTTTGCCGCACTCGGGCACGTTCAATAACAATACGCTGGTAATGTCGGTGGGGAAGACGGCGTTGGGGGAGGTGTACACCCCGGAGGTGTGCGTCGAGTTCAATGAGAAGGCGGATGGGTTTAGGGAGAGGCTGAAGGGGGTGGCGAAAGGGTCGAGATTGAGTTTTACGGGGAAGGGTTCGTTGATCGGATTTCATTTTACTGAGGATGGGACGGAAAATATTACGTGTGGGGAGGACGTGAAGGGGAAGACCAGGCAGGATTTGAAGGATTTGTTCTGGTTTGAGATGCTGGAGGCTGGGTTCTGGGTGACAAGACGGGGGCTTATTGCGTTGATATTGGGAACGCCGGAGGAGGATCTGGACCAGTTTGTCGAGGCCGTAAAGGCGTTTCTGGGACGCCACAAGGCCATTATGATGCTGTGATAGGCAAATATATAGGGAAAGGGGGGACGGCATTGTCCATGCTCGTTAGACAGTCAGTAGCTGTCTTTGGACGTGTGGACGTCCTGTGACGTTCGCATGGAATCTTATCGTTTTAAAGCGCTTGGAAGGGCAAGATTACCTGGTCCTCTTTTAAAGTCGGGGGAATCTTGGATGGCACAGGAATATTATTGTTGAGGTTGGACGTACCAAAAATTAGTGCGAGTATGCTTGACGGCTCTCTCTTGTCAAATGTTTTCTTTATTTCTATCCAACCAGAACGCCAAAAGCGCAACCAGGCGCGAGTAAAACACCACAACATCCACTCCAGCTGCATGCGAAACGCGTACCTCGGGACCTGCCTGGGTACAGTACCTACATGCGGGGAGTAAAGCATCACGGCCAAGGAATGCGGACCTTGTTCGCAGCGTCCCCTAGCATAGTGTACCACGACTTGCCAATCAAGCCAGCCTGCCAGTCCGCCTCGTCCCAGCCCTTCTCATCCTCCAGGCCAGTCTCGCCAATCACCTTCCCGATGCTGACCTTGCCGAACGTCTTCTTCTCATCCTCGAACCCAGCTCTGGCGGCCGTGCCGCAGTGGTTCATTGGCACGGGCGCGCCCTGCGTTACGGCCGTGGACCACCTAAACGCCGGGTCCGAAGCCAGCCGCACCCGGCAGAAGACGACGAAACCCCAGTCGATGGGGCAGTTCGTCACGAGCTTCTTCGTGGCCGGGTCCACGCCGGAGCCGCCGGCCCGCACGATAAAATCCTCCACCGCACCGATGACGATGGACCCGACCTTGTTGTCCTTGAGGAACTTGACGTGCTGGGGCATCATCACCAGGTTCCCGAGGGCGGTGAGCACCTTGTTGTGCGCGCCGATGGCGCCCGCGCCCTCGTACGCCTGGTTGCCGACCCCGGGCCACCCCTGGTGGTCGATGCGCATTAGGGTGGCCCCATCGGGCTTGCGGGCGCGGGCGGGGGCGAAGAGGAGGTCGCACTCGCGCTTGTTCTGGCTCGTGAGCACGACGAGGATGTTGTCTGCGTAGAGTCCGTACTGCTTGTGCAGGTCGTGCACCCGGATGGTCCTTCCCAGACTGGTCTCCATCCTTTGGAGGTCGATACCCGCGATGGCGTTTTGGATGAAGGGGGTATCGAGCGGCAGCGGGGGGACGGGTTTGGCGATGTCGGCCCAGCGCTGCCTCGGGGTGGCCCGGGCATTGTCGGCTTGCGCCCCGGCTTCTGGCTTAGATACTGTCTTTTTGGCGGGCGTTGTGGTTTGCCTTGCCGATGGAGTAGCATTACTAGTATTAGTACTAGTACTCGCACTAGCCTTAGTCGCCTTCTTCTTCACGGCGTTCGCGCTGCCTTGGATAGGGGCTTTCCGGCCAGTCATGTTCGTAAAGTATGGGGTCTGTTGTTCGAAACTGGTTGATTCCGACAAGTCAAGGAAGTAAATAAGGTACGTAGTCTGCGTACTTAAGGTAGGTAGGTAGGTATGTAAGAGCTTAGGTAGATAGGTATCTAGGTGTGTAGTTGTCAAGTTGCAGTAGCGCAAGCCAAGCGGATCTTGGAGAGCTTATATATCTCTTCGTTCATCCTTGAGAAGGAACCTCGCTTCGCAACAACGTTCTTGATTATGTACACGTACCCAAGTTTTGTTGATTTGGTGGGGTCGCCGTTCCGCTGATCCTCGGCCGCCCCGTGTTAGTGCCGTTGCCGGCCATTCCTTCGTGGCCCGGCCGAAGGGGAGCCCTGAGTGGATTTATACTAGCAATAGCTCGTCTCAAAATGGATCCTCTCGTTACGCTTGCACAACGTGGCCACTCCGGATGGTGGGTTGAGTTCTAACAAGACAATGGGCTCGTCACTCCTTTTCATTGTGTGACGGAGATTACCTATGGAGAATCCTTCGGGTCAAGCGCTACGTAGTCTTCGATCGTACGCTCATTACCTACCTAGGTAACAACCAGTTGCCACCATCTTCTGTCGCAATGGGTCCTGTCACTATCAAGCACTGGTCTCCTTCTCAGGTGCAGTAGACGGGCGGCAAATCTACTCGCTCTGCCTCAAGCAGTAAGAAACATGATATCGCGGCACCTCGGCCGAACGGTGATAACAGGAACAAACTTTGCCCAGCAGCTGAGCAGGTGCGTTTACGAAATACCGCAAGGCTGGACCCTTTGCTTACTAGGTACCTAAGGTAACTTGAAATTGATGTAAGTTGACGTACACTTTGGTGGACTGCACTGAGGCGTATTGGACCTGCGCTATTTTAATTTTTGCTCCATTCAGGGGCAGGCCCACCAAACTGTTTCGCTAATAGTGCACTAGGGGAGATGAGATGGTAGTGACGGAGAAGTTTATATACGCCACTATGTATAACCCTGACCCTGGTAGTCACAGTTAGCGGAAATACGGCCATTTCGATGCAGCTCCCGGATCGCGGTGGCAGTTCGGCGTAGATCTATAGGAATCCGGAGATTGTCGCAGATTGGCTTCTCACAAGCAGGATTGCCGCTTACTCTCAGGGGTAGTCGTAGGCGCATCTGAACTTGCATCACACTGCTATTTTTGGCTCTAAGGCTTGAAAAGGGATCCACCAAAACGTTACCATAAGCCCTCTAAATCCTTTCCGCCACATTTGTAAAGGTTAATTACCAGCAGGAGCGGGTATCTTCCTACAAGAGCAGTCTAGCCATGCCCGAGACATGTAAATTTGAATACCTCCCCACTATTCGCTGTTCCTATAACACGAAGGTAGCATCCCGTTGGTTAGGTACAAGGACGTTCCCCAGCGAGGAGCCCATATCTACGGTCGTCCCATGTCTTTGGTCTAAGAGCGGCCAGCATTTGTGTCAGCTGTATATAGATATAAGCACTACAGGAGACAAGCCCATCAATGCTCCCTTTTTCCATGAAATCTATACCTTCGTCGAGCGGGAAGAGGTGCTCCTACAATATCCCCCGGAGGACTGACAGGCTCGTTGGCCCACATGCGTTTTCTTGTGGGAGGCAGTCGTTGACAAAATTGTCAGTGATCGCATACTCGTCTTCACCGACGATGACGGTCGCTTTCTAATCGTAGCAGCCATCTCCTTATAACCCCAAATTAGAACTTCAACTGATACATACGACCATAGGCGCCAGAAAACACGGGATCCCGTCCGCTCTCCCCTAGTTAACCTCGCGACCGCTGAACTAGTAGTTGGGTCGGTGACGACCAGCGAATCCTCGGTGTTGTATGTTTCTTTTGCTCGCATCTGTCTTTTTTGTTATGGAGGATTCGAAATGAGTGATATCGAGGTTGAGCTGGCGAGGTGGACGTGGACGGCTAATTAGTCGACGGCCACGGCAATTGGGAGGGGGTCGAAGTGCTAAGTTCCGGGCTACTTCACCTTGGCAATTAGGTAAAGTGATAATATTATAGGGGATAGAGAACCTTCTGTCTCCGCGTGCTAATTTTAATGCGGCGATGACAGACGTAGCATGAATCACAAATGCCCATTTGTTTCGGTCGCCGTGATCAGGCCCCTCCGACGACTGGCCACACGACAAAGGCACACATAAAGGGGCTCGGATGCCGGGGGTGCCGCGGATGGCGCGAGGGGTATTCAGCACAAACGCATTGTCCCCATCATCCTTTGTTCTGGGTTCTGTTACAATGCTAGATTTGTAACAGCGCGTTCGTCGCTCAGCTTCATCGAGAGATGCCCGCATTCGTTGACTAAAGTTAACTCTCACGAACGTAGGTCTTATAATGAGCAACATGGTTGGATGCTCGTTGGGTAATATAGGTACTGTATCAAATTTTGAAGCAAACCTACCTCGCATTAAAGTGGTGCGACTATTATTGATCGAGTGCTGTGGACTCGTGCTTAGGAGGACAAGGGCTTTGTTGGCCGAGTTTCTTTCTTCGAATCATCGCAATAAAATACCACAATGCCTGCTTCGGCACGCCCCTGATCTCTCAGTTGGCATATTGTATGAACTACGGGGATATCTGTCAGAAAACATTTAATTAAGCTTCAAGCGTTACGTCCTCGGCGTAGCTAAGAGAACATTCAACACATCAGAGTTTGTAGCAATGGCGCACCGTCAACAAAAAGAATGGGACCCTCAACGTAACAACTACCACAACAGGCAAGGGGGGCAGTCTCAGAAATACAACAACGGAAATGGGCGCGACAACCGTTGGAACCAGGGGCAGAATCAACAAGAGGGCCCGAATCACGGCGGCGGATGGCACGACAACCGCCAGAATAATACACGGAACCAAGCTCATAATAAAAGCGAGAAGGGTCAAAATGGTAAATACAACCATAAACCTCGTCAACAACCACATGGGAACTATCAACAACAAACGCACCAACATTACCAAAATCACGGAGGGGGTCATCAGCAGAATGGACGGCAAGGCCATAGGCCAAAGGGGCCTCACCAGAATGACCAACAGCAGGGCAAAAGAGGCAAGGGAGTACGGTGGGAAGATGAGGAGAGACAAGGCCAATTTGAACAACAAAGAAAGCGAACTGAGCCCTGGGACGGCCAACAGAAACCCCGGCGTCCCGACCAACGTCAACAGCACCCAAAACAGCATCAAAGTCAGCCCCGTCGGAACCCTCCAAACCAGCGACAGCAGAACCACCGCGGGCCACCGGAGATTTGGCAATACCAAAGCGGCGGCGAGGCCGATTTGGATACGTCGGAAACAGAAGACGAGGTTTTAGAAGACGCTCCCCCGGTACAACAAGAGCCAGCTACTCGCCATCAGCAACCGCGACCGGGAGCACCCGGACCTAAGAACCAAACATGGCAGGCATGGCAGGAACAGCAACAGCAACAACAGCACCAGCAACAACAGCACCAGCAACGACAGCACCAGCAACAACAGCACCAGCAACAACAGCACCAGCAACAACAGCCGGTGTACGAGGAGTGGGCTCAAAATCATGACCAAATCCTCAAGGAAAGTGTCGACAGCTGGGAACGGATCCAGACAATCCGAGTTGAGCAACAGCGCGAATCGCTATACCACTTGTATTGCGAGACAGAGAGGGCCATGAGGCTGCTGCGACAGCAAGAGCCAAAGAAGAAGACCCAGCATCCCCTGGCCCACTCACCATTACATGTACACACTTTCCAGGACCAGCAGACCTCGTTCTCTGAATACAGGGAAAGCTCACTACCCCAGTCCCTGGAGAGTCCCCTATCCTCACAGGCACCTCCCAAAAGACAACCACTGGCCCCTCGCCAGCCAACCAACCCCCCTCCCCAACCTCAACCTCAACCAACACCAACCACCCAACACACCCACCCCACCCCACCCCCAACTTCCCAACCCAACCTTCCCCCCGTAACCACCCACCCCCAAAAGATCCTCCAACTCCTCCTCCACACCACCGCCCTCCAACAAGCCCTCCAAACCACCTTCACCCTGATCACCACGCACGAAACGCACATCGCCCTCTCCGAGCACCGCCCGCCCGACCTCGCCCCTTTATCCGCCTTCTTCCACGCCCTCGAGCGCGTCATCACCCGCACCGCCGAGAAGCTCGACGCCTTCTGGCGATCGGCGCACAAGGCAGACGCCAACGGCGGCGAGTTCCGGCTGGCGGGGCGCGCGGCGCAGGTGGAGTTTTGCGCGGCGTGGGAGGCGGTGGTGAATGGGTATTTGGAGGTGAGGCGGTTGGAGGGGGTGGTGTTTGGGGCGTCGTCGTACTTGAGGCCGGCGGCGTCGGGGGAGGGGTGGGAGGAGTATGTGGGGGCGTTGGAGAGGTTTGGGGAGGGGGTGGGGGCGTTTGGGGGGAGGTTGGTGGGTTGAGGTTTTGGGTGTGTTTTTTCTTTTTTTTTCTTTTGGGGGGTTGGGAGGGGGGGTGTCAAGGTGAAGAGGGGTGGGATTGTTCAAGGTTGGGAAACGGGGTGATGTTTGAAAGGTAAAAAAGGTGCGGGAAAGAAGAAAGAGGGAAAAAGAAGAGGACGAAACGCGATTTGAACGCGTGACCTACCGGACTGCAGCCGGTTGCTCTACCCCTGAGCTATTCGTCCTGGCGTTGTGAATATTTGGACAAGGCAGATTTGAAGGTTAGATCGGGGTGGTTTGCGATACCCGAAGGTAATTATTTCAATGTGTGTAGGATACTTTAGTTTGCTTGTTTACGTTGATGAATATATGAATATGACAAAGTGTACCTAATTATCCTCAGTTTGGACCTCTTCGGAGATAGAAAGTGGCGCGAGCTGGTGAGTTCGGCTACAAAAAGAATCACGAAGTTTTGACGCTCAGACACTCCGGTTGATTCATGATTTCCGGTGTCTTCGGCTCTTCGCGCGACTCGTTCAACCTCGAGACGAATCATCATATTGGGGCGGGCTTGACGGAACAGGGAGTGAAGAGGCTATCATCAAGTGAGACATATTAAGGGCCGGTCCGTGGGGGGCATATACGACTCTGGATTGCACCCCTCCAATTGCTTGTGGTTGGGAACGTCGAGGCGGATATAATTACTGGTTGGAGGGCATATGGAGGCATTGGGGTGACTCTGATGCAATTTGCGTATCCAATACTCGTAGCATGTCTTGAGTTCTTAATATCCTTTCGGCTTATGTATACTCCTTCCACATACAACCATAACCCTACGCTGGGGCAAAAGAATCCCGGCTGCAACTTGAATGTTGTGGGGAGATTTGGCGACATGTAGGTATGCAGGACACGCAGGGTCCCCCGACTTAGAGCCAGCCAGACAGACGCCCAGAGCCACTTGGGGAGCGAGAGTTTGAGGGCTGCTCAAAACCGTCGGGTCCAAGGGACTTTTCTGATTTTTCCTTTCCTTGATCTTTTCAGCAAAACGGGCGACGTCTCCGAATCTCGGTTGTTTGCTATTCCTAACCTCTAAGGCCACCGGGGAAGAAGAGCTAGCCGCCATTTTGGCCAGGATCCAAGAAAAGAAACCCTTCTCCGCCCCTGACATTGGAACAAGGGCTTTGCGATATGCGGGGCTGCTGGGCTGACACCTGCCGGTATTGATGACTGGTCGAATCAGCAAATTAGGCATGGTCGTTCGCCCACTGCAGCGACGACAACCAGGGCCCCGGTATGTACATGACGGATGGGCAGGGAGATTAATGTCACAGTCCAGCGTCCCTTTTCGCTCCCCGCTCGCGATGAACAAAACATGAATTTCGCCATCCACCTCTCGTCCAACATAACCTTTGTGACCTCGCCATGACGCGGATAATCCCTCCTTTCGTTTGCCTTCTTTGGGCCTTGGCCCCATTTTCATTTGCCACGGAGGGAAAGGGAGAGGGCAATGGAGAAGGAAAAGGAAAGGGAAGCGGCGGACTAGCCACCACCATCCACAGAGATGTCGCCATCATTGGTGGTGGCGCTGCTGGCTCGTATTCCGCCGTGAGATTGCGCGAGGACTTTGGGGTGAGCGTTGTTGTAATTGAGAAGGACAACAAGTTGGTAGGTTAAAATTGCCCAGTCCTGCCTTCTCAAGCGCTGACGAGTGTGTCTTTTTGCAGGGGGGCCACGTCAATACTTGGGTTGATCCGGCCACGGGGAGGGGTTTCGACGCGGGTGTCCAAAACTGGATCGAGATCAACAATGCCTCGTCATTCTTTGAACGCTTCGGCGTAGCAGTGCAGCCCAATGTTCGCTCAGTCCTGGACCAGCACTTCATCGACTTCGCAACCGGCACTCGACTGACCAACTACACACCCCCTCCCACGGCCGACCACTTGGCTGCTCTGAAAAGGTATCTTGAAGCAGCCGAACGGTTCCTCCCCATTCTTGAACCCGGATGGTGGAACTTCCCCCAGCCCAGTCAGATCCCCAGTGATCTGCTTTTGCCCTTTCGCGACTTCGCCGCCAAGCACAACCTGACGGCTGGCCTCCCCCAGATTTTTGCCACTACTGGATTTGGCAAGCACAACTTTATGGATTCCTTGACTCTCTTCTTGATGCGCAGCTTCGACGTCAGCATGGCGCGGACGTTGCTGGGACTCGAGGCCAACTTTGTGCCTGTTTCTCGTAGGAACCAGGACCTGTACGACGCCATCTTGTCCTTTCTCGGACCGGATGCGCTCACCAGCAGTACTGTCACCGACGCGCAGAGACGGGATGACAACCGAGGTGTGACGCTGGAGGTTTACAATTGGGCAACCGGCGCCACCACGCGAGTGGTTGCCAAAAAGCTTCTATTCACTGTCGCTCCCACAGAGGAGAACCTGGAACCATTCAACTTCGACGGCGGTGAAAATGAGGCCTTCAGCGGGCTATATTACAGCAGCAGCGTTGTGGGCATTGTTTCCCACCCATCTCTCCCGCTTAACGCCTCCCTCGTCAACACACCAGAGGCGGCGCAGCCGGCTAACTGGGCTGCTGCGGTTCCTTCGTCTCCCTTCAATACACGGTTCGAGAACTACCCCAATTCGACTTACTATCGCGTCATTGCGGTTGGCGACCAAACATTCACCAAGGAACAGGCAAGAGATGTCATCCAAAGCGCCTTCGACAGAATGGTTGCGTCAGGGACTCTACAGCAGACAACGCCGCCCCAGAACTTAACATATCACCTTCTTGAGCCACATGGGCCGGTGAGCGCGTCAGCGTCGAGACTGGTGGTTGACACTGGCATTATTCAGAAGCTCAACGGCCTGCAGGGGAAGCGGTCAACATGGTACACGGGCGCGGCATGGAGTGTGCATCTCACAACCAGCTTGTGGAGATTCACCGATACGGTATTGCCGAGGTTGGTAGCAAGTTTGTAATTTGAGAATAACCCACAGCAATAGAACCGCAGCGCGAGTTCCCTTCGCCGGTTGAATGACAACTTGAACTGATACACTCCGGGTCCAAGGCTTAGCTCTGACCAGCCTCTTCTACGAAAACACACATCTCAGCTTTGACGCATGGTTTGTGGGGCGAGGGGATGGTCCCTGGCGAGCATAGGCCGCAGGCCATGGTCAAGTGTGAGTGGGCTTGGCCGCTTGAGGAGAATAACTATTCAGTAGCCGCCTGCCACAAGGCCTTGGGCTGCAGGAGAGGCGCGGGAAATCGAATACCCCGCCCGCAGATGGACCGATGTATTGGCTGAAAGTGGGAGGGTGTTTTCAGCGCGGCGCGTTCTTGTCTCTCTCCCCTGTCTCCAACTCCTCATTCTTGTCTAGCCGCATACTTTGGGACCAGACCTTTCAGAAATACACTTCTGATGACTGGATTAGCCCAAGATAGGACCACGGGCTTGAGCTAACCAAAGGCTCTCGAACCCTTCTCTCTACCTAAACCGCCAACGGCAAGCAAGCAAGGCTTTAGAAGAAATTGATGCCCAATCTGAAGACTGAAGCAGATCCCTTAGGTTAGTTAGGTTCTTTTCGCCACGACAACCATCACCTCTGAGCTGACTAAAACGAGGACGCAGTTGTTTGAAGACTCGCACGCACTCTCGAGACTCGCCGACTTCCACTGCTTATGTCCGCCATCTACTATGGCGATCAAGATTCGGCTCAAGGCCGATGCCTACACTGTCGGGCTCATCTACGTCAAGCCACTCGAAATGCACGCGATAACCGCCATGCTAGACGAGCACCATGAAGCGGTTCCAATGCGCCTTGGAGACGACAATGAGTACACACTGGGGAAGATCGGCTACCACAATGTTGCAATTGTAGGGCCGCCCAGGGGAGCGCAGGGGAAGGTGGCCATCGCGAATGTTGTTGGCAGAATATGCCTGGCGTTCAAGAACATACGAGTTGGTTTGCTGGTTGGGATTGGAGGAGGGGTGCCACACCTTCCCGAAAGCGACGTACGACTCGGAGATGTTGTGGTTGGGGCACCCGAAGTCGGCCCAGCTGTGGTGCAGTACGATTTTGGAAAGCAGCTTCCCGATGGGGTTGAGGTCACCCGGACGCTCAACAAGCCTCCCGAGTTGCTGTTAAAGGTTGTTGACAAGGTAGAAGATCGATACCAAAGAGCTTCAGAAGGGACCGAGGACTTCTTTGTTAAGCACCTGCGACGCTTCGCCGAATTCCCAAGGATGGGGGACCGTTACAAGCGCCCCTCCATTCCGGACCGACTCTTTCGAGCCGAATACGATCATCCAGAAGGAACTTTCTGCAGCACGCATGATCATCTCCAAGAAGTGAAACGGCCAGATCGCGACCGTCCACACGAGGTCCGGATTCATTATAGTACTATCCTCTCCGGAGATCTTGTCATGAAGTCTGGATTAATGCGGGATCAGATCAGTGCCAAACACCACAACGCTGTTTGCTTTGAGATGGAGGCAGCCGGTCTCATGGACGTCTTCCCTTGCCTCGTTATTCGAGGAATTTGCGACTACTCCGATTCGCATAAAAGCAAAGAGTGGCAGGAATATGCGGCAGCCGTGGCCGCCGCGTATGCTCGGGAAATACTTCTCACTATGGCCAAGAGAGTCTTGCATGAGCTGGAAGATCCCGAAATCGGTAAGCTCTTTACTTTAAGAATGGGAAGACGATCGTCACCGGCTAACGCGGGACAAGTTGGTGTTCGGGGAGCCCCACAAGCAGCAGGCCAGGACTCATCGAGACGGGGAGAGGATATTGCCCGGGATTCAAATTACCGACCGCGAGCTTCGAGTTCTGCTAAAAAGTCCATACTTTCCTTGGGTAGGTCCAGCCAGCGTCCTAAGAGAACGATAATTGGTTTCAACCATGCTTACAACCCCTCGCAAGATGGCGGCGGAATCCGAGGTTATTCGTCTCTCATGATCCTGGAGAGGCTGATGGGCGAGATTAAAAAGACTCTTGGATTGGCAACAGCCCCTTTGCCATGCCAGTATTTTGACATCATCGGTGGGGCTGGAACTGGGGGGTACATTGCCGCTGAGTCTTTTTTGAACCTGTATCAACGAAGCTAATGGGTGTCTCAGGATTATTGCCATCCTCCTTGGGCGACTGAGGATGTCGGTGGAAGAAGCGTTGACTGCGTATAGCCAGATTTCCGCATTGTCATTCACACCGAGGCGGGGTCTCTTTGAGTTCTTTGAATCGCTCTCTTCCTCTAAGTATTCGGGCGGGAATCTTGCCGAAGCAGTGTGTCGGGCACTGCAGAATATCGATCGACCGGTGGGCGGCAGTAAGGATGCTGTATTCGTGGATCTCACTGGTCCTCGGACAGTGGTTTTGGCCATGACGAAGGTCAACATCGGCGCCGGACCCACGCTCTTCAAAACCTACGAAGTCGAGCAAGCATGGAAAGACTGCAAGATATGGGAAGTAGCTCGAGCGACATCAGCCACCCTGACTTTCTTTCCATCTATCACATGCGGCCGGGACCAATTGAGTTCATTGACGCTGGGTTTGGATACAACAACCCCTGTGAGGAGGTCATCACCGAAGCAGAAAGGTCAATGCCGGATCGAGAGGTGGCGTGCGTTGTGAGCATTGGCACAGGTTTAGGGCGGGCTATAGGTATCGCGGCAAAACCCAAATCTCTTTTCGGTGCCCTGGAGAGCATGGCAACGAGCTCGAATCTGGTTCACGCCCGCCTTCAAGGGCAGTATGGAGGTCAAGCTTCGCAAAAGTACTGGAGATTTGACGAAGACGTGGCGATTGGAGATATCGCTGTGGATAACTGGAAGCAAATGCGACTTGTGGCCGGACACACCCACAACTACCTGAATACGCACGCGACAAGAATGGCCATGGCCGACTGCGTAAAGGCTATTCTTTCCGCGCATGAAGCAGCCGAAACATCCGATGGTGCGTAGCATATGCATGTATTTAGAACCCTCGGACGAGAGACTGCCGAACACCTGGTAGTGTGGTGTTTGGCCCCACCGTTGACTCGAAGATGGGAGAGAACTGGAATTCGGACACGACGGGACTTTTACTCAGTTCTACACGGTATCAATCCCACGACTGCACGGCTTGCGAGGAGGATCCTCGACTGGCTGATGGACTCGGGGAGGCTGCCGATGTACAGCTTGGCCAGGAGGCTCGAGCTGGAAACGGCGGCCTGAAGCGCCCCCGTTCGGAGGCCAGGAGGCCTCCTCTCTTTGTATACGTAGACTCACCAGAACGCATCGTTCCTTGATTGTTGGTAGGGGTTTTTCACCCGGCCCGGGAGGGCACGGTTTTCCTGTACACTAAATAGCAGAGGGTCCGGCACGCCCTAGGGCATAGCGGAGTATGAATAATAATAATATTTAGAACCCTCACTGACGAAGTAGGACCAGTCCAAGGCCACTCGAGCTCCCACTCTGTCAGCCAGGAAGAGAAACGGAACAAAAGTGAGGGGAGACTGAACGAAGATGAGGAAGAACAACGTCTTGGTGAGACAATTTGTAGCTTTCTCCTTCTTCAGCCACTTGCTGACATTTCATATAGACCTCCTGAGGCTGCTCTCATTCCCAGAGATGCACGCACGCGAGAGCAAAGTTGAAAGCGCGTACAAAGCTACCTACGACTGGATTCAGTCGTCGAAGGAGTATCAAGAATGGAAGTCCTCTCGGGACGGAAAGCTCTTGATAAAGGGCAAGGCAGGTTGCGGGAAATCCACCATGATGAGACACCTCATTCAAAAGGAGAAATCGAGAGAGAACGGAAACTCAGGTGTCGTGTGCGGCTTCTTCTTCAACGCCAGAGGCGCCGCAATGGAGAAATCCCTAGAAGCCATGTTTCGGACCCTCCTTCATCAACTGCTCCAGCAAGATCCCATACTTTACCGGCGCCTCGAACCGTTCCACTCCGACATGAAAGTCGTCATGAACACTCAGGTTCGAGTGGTGGACTGGACGAGAGAGACGTTGATGCAAATGTTTGAAATCACCGTGCAGTCACCGGGATTGACTGGCCTTATCTACATTGACGCTCTCGACGAGGGCGAAGGCTTCCTCCCATCGTTCATATTTCAGTTCCTGGAGTCACAACTCTTGGAATCACATGAAGTCAGCCTGAGGATTTGTCTGTCAAGCAGGCCCAGCAATTTCATCAACCACAGAAAATGGACGACAATCGACTTGGGCGAGAGCAACTCCGTGGACATCAAGGCCTACGCTTTGACCGAGCTTAGCAAGACTGCCGAGAGCTGTCCGGGCATGGGCTACGAGTCCATCGTGCCCAAGATAGCTGAAAACATATTGCTCAAGGCGCAGGGCGTCTTCTTGTGGGTCAAGCTGGTTGTCAAGGAGCTGTTGGCCGCAATGAACGACTATGAACCAGCAGGCACCATTTACGATATACTCTCCGCCACGCCCGCCGACCTCTGGGAGTTATTTCTCAGTTGTCTGCAGAAAGTCAAGGAGGACGACCGCCTAGAGGCCATACGTATTCTACAGATCGTTTTGGTTGCGGCAAGGCCTCTTACGATTGAGGAGCTGATGGAGATCATGGCAGTTGCATCTGTCGTAACCCCCTTGGGTTCAAAACCTGATGCCCAAGACGCGGTCAGAACACGTGAACAGATGAAGATTCGGGTTTTCAATCTGTGCCGCGGACTGGTTGAGGTCGCTGAGACTGATCGGAATTTCGATATTGGGATTCATCTCACCACTGAAGTGCAGTTTATGCACCAATCCGTCAAGGATTTCCTCCGAGGAGACAAACTGCCCGCAGAGCTCAAGAAGCTTGGATCGCCTAGCCTAGAGGCTAGCGGCCACGAGCTGATGTTCAATTGTTGCCTTCACTATCTTCTGCAGCCAGGAATGCTGACCCTGGCTGAGGAAGAATCAAGAGACGACTTCGACAGGGTTATTGAGCCTGTGTGGACCGGGGTTCTACGCCCGTACCCGTTGCTCGTTTATTCGCCCTTTTGGGTCACACATGCCGACAAGTTCTTCCAAACGAACCCTGGGAGTATGAATCAGGGTCGCTTGCAGCGTGCAAACCAAGCGTTCAAGGCTTGGCACCGCTTCCCCTACCAAAACTGCATACACCATTACAACGAGGGCTTATACGCCCACGTATACGACAATGTATCTTGGGAGTCGACAGATAACACATACTCCAGCTTGATGGCCTTTTCTGCCTATCAAAGTTTTGTGTTTTTATTCAAGGCTCTACTTTTCCATGCGAATCTCCTTCCAAGAGATGGACAGAGTGCGTTGAGCAAGATGCTCATTGCTGCCTGTGACAGCTCACTTCGAGGCTCCGAACGGCCTGTTAGCGAGGGCAACTTCATGTACCGAGAATCGCGGAAAGAGCAAAGCAATACGCGCGGGTTCACGCTATCGGAGACTGCCTGGCGAGCAAAGGAAGAGGTGGTGAGGCTATTGATCGAAAGGGGCGCCAATGTCAATGAGAGAAGTTCCAGTAACTCTGACTCTGACTATCGCGCTGGCCGTTACTATGATTCTCCCCTGATAGCGGCCTGCTGGGGGGGCCGCGAAAGCCTTGTGCGGGATTTGATTGATCACGGCGCTGACGTCAATATGATCACGTCCGGCGGAGACTATGCCACTCCTCTGATTGCCGCATGTTGGGGGGGCAGTCTTTCAGTCGTGAAGCTGCTGATTGACCGGGGTGCTAAGATCAACATGCGAGCGGGCACAGTTGGCAGTGCCCTGGCTGAGGCCAGCCTGCAAGGAGAACCTGGAATGGTCGGTTTTCTCATCGACCAAGGTGCCGTTATCAACATGACCCTCGGAGATGGAGTCTTTGGGTTTGCCCTCATTGCCGCGACGTACGGTGAATCTGTGGCAGTGGTCGAGTTTCTTGTAGCCCACGGAGCCGATGTGAACCTACAAGCTGGAAGCAAATATGGGTCTGCCCTCATTGCTGCAGCGAATGGTGGATCTATGGAAGTGGTCAAGATTCTTGTAGCCCGTGGAGCTGATGTGAACCTACAGGCCGGTAATGAATATGGGTCTGCCCTCATTGCTGCGGTATATGGTGAATCTGTGGAAGTGGTCGAGTTGCTTGTAGCCCAGGGAGCCGATGTGAACCTACAAGCTGGAAGCAAATATGGGTCTGCCCTCATTGCTGCAGTATGTGGTGGATCTTTAGCAGTGGTCGAGTCGCTTGTGGCCCGCGGAGCCGATGTGAACCTACAGACTGGAGGCGATTATGGGTCTGCATTATCAGCAGCCGCGCAGGGGATGTCCGACAACCAGGAACACATCATGAAACATCTAATCGACAAAGGCGCCATCCTGGACATGTTGCTTAAAACAGGTCCTTACGGCTCTGCGCTTGTGTCGGCCTGCGATCAACGTCACACCCATTTCTGCGATCTAGAAAGGGTGAAGCTGTTAGTCGAGAACGGCGCCGACGTTAATCTGGAGCTCAAAACGGGGGATTACGGCACAGCCCTCATCGCCGCCGCCGCATCTGGGAGAACTTCCTTCCCGGAGAATGGTATGCCTAACATTTTGGATTACCTCATAAAACAGGGAGCTCGAGTGAACGAACAGCCTGCGGTAGGAAAATTTGGTTCCGCCCTAGTAGCTGCTGCTCACTGTTCGCATGCGGAGGCAGTTAAACTGCTGATCCACCGAGGAGCGGATGTCAATCTACCGCTTCGCACAGGAGATTACGTCTCTGCTTTGGCGGCCATAGCCAGAGAGCAAAGGGACGGACATCTGTTGAAAAGACAGCGGTTAGCTCTCAAGCATCTGATTGATACGGGCGCTGACGTCGACGCGGTTATCCAAGAGGGGAAGTATAGCCTCGCTTTCCTAGAAGACCTTGCGCTTTTTAGAAGCAATAGTATCGAGGCTTTTGAATCCGATGAGGAGAGTGAGGGCAACGGCAGTGAAGCAACGATGGGGAAGGATGAGATAGGAGAAGAGGGCACGAACAAGGACGCAGATGAGGAGATCGGGGCACGGTGAAAACGGTGAAAACAGTGAAAACAGTGAAAACAGTGAAAACAGTGAAAACAGTGAAAACAGTGAAAACGAGGAGGGCCGTTAACACCAATCGAGAGCGCGGCTTCTTTCTATGGTTTCCACGTTGCTAAAATATACATGCCAGGGAAAAGCCACACTACCTACCTACCTGAGTGCATTGGAATAGGAAAGATGGAAACCTGACATGTACTGATATTGTGGTAGGTAATAGGGTGTCAAGCCGCTTGAGTTCCGACTTTCATCACAGAAGTAACCATCGAGCCCTTTTAACAGCAGACACGGCGAGCGGACTCCCCTGTTGGGTGCTTGGAATTCTCGTATTGCGGCCAACTCAAGAGCGGCAGTTCCGCCGAGAAAGGGGCCCGCTGTTCATCTCTAATTACTGGCCCCATTGGTGACATCAGGACATAAAGCACCAATCGATGCAATTACCTGGTTGATGCCACCGGACCTACCCATCACTACCTAGGTACCTATGTAATCGATCTCACAAAAAAAACGTATAAAGTTTGTCGCCATCATCCGTTGAACGTCGTCTTTCTTTCTCAAACTTCTCAGCACTCATCTTCTCTTATACATACACACTCGCTACTACCTGACTTTACCAATTTACCCGGACTCTCTAAACAACCATCAACATGCGTTTCACCTTCGCCGCCACCGCCACTCTGTTCGGAGCCGCCCTGACCACCCCGGCTCCCCAGGCTGAAGCGCCCGAATTCCGTGAGTCGGTCAGCATCAAGGGTTTCTACGCCCGCAAGTCCCACCTCGTCGACGGCACCCTCGACGGCCCCGTCGACTCGGCCACCTTCAAGATGATCGCCAACCGCGAGGAGGACACCATCGGCGTCACCTTCACGGCCACCGCCGCCGAGGGCGAAGACTGGGCTCGATCAACTTCAAGCCCGAAAGCTACAACTGCGAAGGCATCAAGAACATCTGGGACCAGTACCGCTTCGAGGTTTTCGAGGCTTCCGAGCAGAACGTGTACACAATCATGGTCATCCACCAGACTGCCCCTGCGCAGGTTAACTCACCCACTCCACTTTTAACATCTGAACACGGCTGCCTTATGCGCTCTGTAGCTTCGGCTTCTGGGGCAACACCGATGTCCCGGCCTACTGCCGTGCCGGTGGCAACAACGCGATGATCTGCGGGCAGGTCGCCGAGGTGACCGCTGACCTGCATCTCTAGATTCAAAGGTGGGGACAGAATTTCGTTCTGGGTCTCGATTAACAATACCTAGGTAGTTAGGTTCTTTGCTAAATTAATATAATGATTGCGTTGTTGAGTCTATCCTGCTTCCCCTGTACAGCCAACACGTAGTACAGATCATTGATGTCATTTCTGCCCCGAATAGCACTAGCATTATTCGATACCTTTTACCAAGCGAGGCCAGGTTTGGTATTCGTGGATGCATACCTATTTACTGCTAACCTCACTGCTACGAAGATTCGATTTCACCGTCGAACGATTAGTCGAGTAAGCCAAGCAAAATAGCACACATATTGTTGTACCTGAGTCAAATCTAGAGGCAGTTGTTCCTGGTACCAACGCGTTTCTCGTGCAGTTTGTGCGTGCTCTGGAAGGAGGGCTAGAAAGCTGGAAGCCCCTGGTCTTGGAGTAGTTCAGGACGCCCGCCGCTATCACTATTATAATCGAATGAGGGGATGCTTACAGAATCTTGGCTTTCGGAACTGCAACGCGATCGGGGAAATACGGCCTTTGCAGACATCGAATTTTGACGCCGTGATGGCCATGAGCGTGCTGCGAGCCAAACCCGCCAGGTTTTTCAGCGGCTAAGAACCCGGCCTGGTCGTTTCGTGGATTCTTGATCTAGACCAGGATCGCGTATATCAGACTGTCCGTTGCAAGCGTTTGTCCATTCCATTCAAGTATGAGGAGTATGGATTCTGGACGAAAAGGGGCACCACTGATGTGGCATGGCCATATATCTTGAGGCGATCAGTGGGCTTTTTATTATCCAATGAGCGTCCATCCATAACCCGTTGCCGCCTTTGGGCGCAAAGCTTGGACAAGTCAGATTCGTTTCGAGTGCCAAAGAAGAGAATAGCAATGAGACACAGCTTCACAGCTGAAGGTCTCGCATGCACACTGGCCGCTTTGGAGGACACAGCCACAAAACTAAGGTACATAGCCGCAGGCTACGTGTTTTTTTCGCGAGGTATATACAGTCGCGCATGCAACGATTTCATGATTTCCTAGGTACCTAAGGACTTGACATGTATTTGTTCATGTCTCAACCAGCAACCTCAATCTTTTTGGCTCCGCCCGCATAAAATCAAATATTCCAGGAAACCGTTTGACGTCACATCACACATCCCTCTAGCGACCGTGCAGGTCCAGGATGGATCCCTTGTCTCTCCTCGCCGGTATCGCCGGTGTCGCTACTGCGGGTATCCAAGTCTCAAAAGCCATCTACGACCTGGTCTCGACAATCCGCGGTACCCCGAAAGAAATATCAGACATTGCCCGCGGAGTATCCGACTTGTCCATGGTCCTTAGCGAGCTTCGCAGAGCGCTGATAAGACTCAGTCTACCCAACTTCAGGTTTGGAAGGAGGCCTCGAGGAGGGACAGCACTACACAGTGGTTGTACGAACTCGTCTTTTCACCTTATGTTGAGTCACGTTCCGGCCTTCCTACAGCGGCAAAATCCTCCGACGATGAGGCAGAGGCTGAAGGAGTCGCCCAGACGGATGGCGTCCCGAACGAGGAACGAGCACTGCTAGTCAGCAACCCTCCAGAGGGTATGCAGTTAGCGGCAATCATGGAAAAGCCCGTAGAGGTTGCTTCCGTTGTGGACGAACTCCTTGCCGAGTGGACTACCTTGACCGAGGATGAAATTGCAGGGGTCAGTGAGAAGCGACCCAGCAGGTCCAAGGGCACCGAAGTGCCAACCATCAAGTTCAAGGATGCTGTTGGAAGGAAATTCAGTTTTCCGTACCATCTGGTGCAAACATGGGCTGTGAGTGACAATACATAGTATATGACAACGTTGACCGCGCCTGCTAACGTTAGGGACACAGGGCACCGAAAAGCTCATCAAGGAAGCCTTTGTTCACGTTGATGTTATCGGACCACATGTTCAAGAAGGCCGTTACGACATCATAGGGCCATCCGGTGAGATAATACTTCCATCGGTTTGGGAGCATGTCATACAGCCAGGAGACGCCTTCACTATGCATATGTGGCCACTGGACAAAGTTCAGCTGCAAGGCGCACCTCACCATACGCCGGAGCTGGTGCCATCGGTTCAAAAACAGTCAGGTCCAAGTCCAGGAGCGATTGGAACGGCTCTGGGTTCCCACGACAGCAGACGTCACAGCCACGTGGAAATCGACAAGACCCCCTCAAGGCATAGGTCCTGGGAGAGCAGAGACCGCGACAAGACCCACAGGAAATCCACATCTAGACCAAACGTTGCATCTCAGAATTAGTTAGTAATTGAGGACCAGTCGAACCTGTAGTTTGATGCGAGACTGCATCGAATAGAGACTTGGATTAGTAACGGTGTATGAGTAGTGGAGTTCCAATGACTAGAAGCTGTGAACAGGTGGCAGCTAACAGATGGGGTTGCCACGGCATTTGGGGTGATATGCCTCTGAGATGCGCGTGAATGAAGCTTGTATGCTTTGTTGATGGCTGAACCGGAGTCTGCTCTCGATGCTACAAGTAAAATCGGTCATTTGCACGGAGGGAGCTATGGAAACCATGCGGTGTGGATAAACGTAGAGAGTTGGAAAACCTTCTGTGGCCCCTGAATTGGAAGTAATGCGTTAAATATTACTATAACCCCCTATTTCTGTCCTCGTTGTCACGCTTTTCGGAGCAAGGTTCGAATACATGAGAGTTCCTGGCCTCAAGTGAAATCGCCTCATGCCTCTTGCTCTTTTACATGTACTCTCCACACTGCACCCTCTGGTTCCTGCGCTGTTAGCAGATCGGCTTGGAAGTTACATCTAAGTCTTATCCGGGCTACCAAGCACAAATCCCTAGTAAATGAATCAAGAGGCTGGAGCACGCAAACCAGACCTCATCCAGCAAAACATTAGGCGAGCGTTGCAGGTGACCATCCTCATTGAAATCCGCAACGTAAGTGGGCCCCTCCTGAGGTGTGAAATGGCGCTTGACACAACCCCGATAGCGCAGCAAGGAAAGCACAAAACCAACCAAACATTTCAGGGGTTTTGCGATGGACAACAACTTCTCCGAACACCGCAACCAGGTGGGGACGCTGGGCCAGCATTGCCGTCGCGCAAAAACTTTATTATATGAATAAGACCAGGGAAAAAGAAAAAGATGCCGAAACACGGGATTGAACCGTGGACCTCATCATGTCGTTTGGCCTTGTCATTTTCAGACAAGTATACGAGTGATGCGCTCTACCACTGAGCTATTCCGGCGTGCACACGATACGATCATTGTTTCCTTTTAAGTTCTTTTCCCTGTTCCTGTTCCTCCTTGGCTTTTTTCCTTGATCAACCAAAGCTGGCATCATAAGATTTCTACAGATTTTCGATACCAGATCAGGTAGGCCTCTCTTTTCCCGCTATCCAATTTCACTCATGCTTTCTTACCTGGGTTGTCTCTTTCTCTCTTAATCAACCCTCAGTGTGGGGGGGAGGCAACCAACACCAGCTGAGGTACCTTGCCTACCATGCATTCACTGATTCACCACGGATAACAGGCCTGATATACTCGTTCCTAGCAAATGCATACTCTTATTCTGAAACTCCAGATACATCTGTTGGGAGTCAAGTTCGAGATGTCGACGCATCGGGTTGGCTGTCCATGCCAACTCAATGCGGCGGGTTACCCCTGAAAGCAAAAGAACACCTAGGATCATGCCACCCGGAGACGGGTTAATCTGCCGATCCCCCCGTAGAATCCCGCGTTCTTTCGAATCCCGTCCTCGGCCGCAAACCGACCACCACTGCGCTCGGTGCTCCCAATGGTCCAACAGCAGGGGGCGGTATCAAGCAGCCCCTGGAGCCAAATCCGGGTTTCGCAAGATGAGCCCCAGGGCACAACGAAAAGCTTACAAGTCTACTAGGCCTCACCTCCACCCAACCCCCAGCCCAGAAAAGCCGGCACGGCGTTTGCATCGCACCGAACAGCCTACAGACCCTTTATCTGCGGCCGAGATATCTACATGTCGCGCGGAGCACGTCAAAAACAGGCGACAAACAAGGCAAACAAGATGCCCGGCGGACCCCCTGTGTGTGGATAACAGTAACCCCCCGGAGATGAGCGTGGTGAGCCGCTATCGATGGGTCCAAAAAGTCCCGGTTGCGCGGCGGAGACACGGGATGACTTCCACGCATGACCGCCGGAGGCGGGTGGTCTGCGCCCTGTTACTCCGGTTGTGGAGACCCGTCTCCGACGGAGCGTTGCGTATGTGCCAAGCGATGGGCGTGGGGTTAGGTATGTTTTGGGTGCCTGGTACAGTCGTCGGTGAGTGGTTGGGAAGAGACTGGGGCAGGGGAGGCGCCGGGTAGGCGCCGGGTATGGTCAAGTGCGGATGGCGGTATCTGATGAGCAGTGGGGGGGGGGGGGGGGTGAGTTCAAGGGCATTTGGCGTTTGGGCGGGCACTTGGCGGATTCGTAGAGATCTGACCTACACCAGTTGGCAAACCCTATGAGGTGGAGAGGGTGGCATGGGACGGGTTCGGGGCTGGAGATTTGGACAGCCACCACAAAGTGCAAGACGAGAATCGAGATGAATGAAAGACGATATCGCTTAGCCAACTGCAGTGGTTGGTTGTCGAGTAATCAAGAAGGAAAGTATCTCGGCGAGGCCGAGCACGGCGCGCGTCAATCCTGCGCACTTATTGCCCGAGCCACAGCGGTGAATGCGTGGCTCCCGGTTTGGGGAAGGTCCTACGACGGTAGAGGGCTGCACTGCGGCGGAGCGTAAGTGTATATTGTTGTGCATTACGTGAACGCGGGTGCTGCTAAAGTCGTTCGTTATACGAGTGTCGTTGCTCTGGGAGGATGGCGACCTGTTTACGTATGTGTCTCAGAATGGGTAAGTACTCAAGCATAGATGCAGCAATCCGTGCCTTTGTGCAACGAAGAGTGGTAACGATGGAGTGCATTGCACAGATATTCACTTGCGAGATGGGGGATCAATAGTGATCCTCTCTCGTATGGTAGATATTCTTAGATTATTTCGAGCTGCAGTCGTTATGTAACTAAGATCTACCGATTTTCGGGATTCTATCTACAGGTACTCCGCCTCGTCTGATTTGAACGCCCGACCAAGGCTTGAAGTTGGAGGCCTGGTGGGCACCTTCCCCCCGTGCACCCATCCGTTGTCGCGCCGATTAGAAGCCGAAGTGAGAAGGGCCGCGGGGCTTGCGGCGCTGCTTGCGAGACTCGCACGAAGGTTCCTCGATCTCCTTGGTGTAGTTTTGGATCAAAGACATGAAATTGTCCAGATCGTTCAGCTCGAACGACGTGGCCGGTCGCTTCCACCCAAGGTGCTGAGGGAGTTGCTCCTTCTCTGCAAAGCACGCAAACCATTAGCTCCGACTCATTTTATCGAGTGCTGATAAATGGGCTTGGTGGGTGTATCGGTAGAAAAAAGGGACTCACCAAACAGCCACTCAACCCAGCTCCTGGGGACGGTCTGGGACTCCTTGTCGCCGAAAAGTACAACATAGGCAGCCGACTCGCCGTAGGTGAAGGCATCGCCGAGTTCCGACATTTGGTAGGTCGGGTTGGTGGCTTGCGAAGTCTTGATGCGATAATATCTCGCATCGGCGGCCATCTTGAGGGTGACGACCTCATCGGTCCAGTAGGACTTGGTCTCCTCGAAGATGGTGTGGTTGAAGGCGAGGACGCTTCCGTGGTAGGCATCGGCGCGGCTACAAGTGGTTAGAAATTGCTCCAGAATACATTATCAATTGCCATACCTAAGACTGGCGTCGTGCTCGAGAACGTTGTGGTTTCCGAGATCGTTCAGGGAGAAGGTGGTCGAGTTGGCGATCGGGTTGGTGGTCAGGGCAAAGTCGAACAGGAAGCTGGCCAAGGTCTTGTTGACGTGGAGAGCGTCGAACAGGGCGTTCTCGGTGGTCTCACGGTCGATGTCCTGACCATCATGAGGAAAGAAACCGTGGTTGGTCAGGGTGTTGAGCATGGGGCATGGGCCTCGCACTATGCGCGGAGACTGGTTAGCTTTCTGTTTATAGTCTTGCCTCTATGATCTGGTTGGCTCTACCATCATACGGTCCCGGGGGCGCCCAGGTGTCGAACCCTGCGAGCACAGGGCTGACAGCGGCAAGAGCCGGAAGCAGGGAGGTCCTCATGTTGATTATGGGTTGAGCGGCTAACACGACTATAGACGGGTCTTGAGTTGGGAGGTGATGGTGGGTGTCATGTCAGCATTGAAGCGGGCTGGTTGCCCAACATTTATACCAAGGCTCACACGGAGTGTAATTTCCCCACGGGCGGTTTTCCTCGCCCTCAATTGGATCTCTACGTCTTTCGGAACCGGCTCCCAGCTTCTTGGTCCGTCCCCGGCGGACATGCACGGTAGGCTGGGTTTAATTCCGGGCTCAACAGTTAACCATGCCTCCTCCATGGGGCGGCAGGACGGGTGCGTGGGTGCACAGCCTCTTAACTGCAGTACCACGTCGGTAGTGGAGCAAAGATCATCCCGTAGGTTGACATTGGGCAACAGCTCGGATTGCGCGGGTGCGCGGATGACAGCTCGCGAGGTGCGCCAGGATCGAGCCGCGTCACCACGCGGCCATGCCAGGCTCGCCAGGTGCAGGCGGTCGTGGCGGGGTGGTATTGTCAAGAGATGGAAATCATGACAAGGAAATTGGCATGAGATGCGGTTGGCCCCTTGTCTTGGTAGGATCTTATGACCCACTGAACTCCCTGGTCCCGGCTTTGACGGATGACATATCCTGGGTCTCTCATCGGTCCGCTTGCTTTTATCCAAAACGTTGGTGTGCAGTTGTCGCATCAACACGGGCTTCCCTGTAGCATCGAACCAATAAGGCACAGGCTGTTGTCATCTTGGACTGGAAGCGGAAAGTTCAGGTACTGCAGCACGCGTCGCGTCCATGCAACGGCGAGCCTCTTTTGTCAGTCTCGGTAAAGAGGCAGTACCTCACCGCTGCGTCTTCACGTCTCTCGGGCGGCCAGTAAACGGAGAATCCGAGATACGTTTGCGCCTAGGAGCCGAGGAGGTGACTGAGCCAAAAAACCATGGTTGCAGCCTCTGCCACCTACCGAATCTTCAGCCGATTCCTCGAGCCCAGTTCGGGATGCATGGCCCGCCCGGGGCTAACGGGGATTTTTGATCGATTTGTGCGATGCTGCGGCTGCTCGCTACCGAAAGGTATGTACCTGAAGCCATGCAGGAGCGGGAGCGGGAAACAAAGTCCTCACTCCCCTTCCTGCAAAGATCTTCCCATCTCGGTCACACCAACTTCTTGTCGTGGAGGAAGGTAAATTGCTCAGCTGAACACGAAGGGTCTGGGCCTTAACTCGGATGCAAGAACAATCCTTTCGCGAAACCTTTGGTCTCCTTCTTTTTATCTTGCCCTCACTTGAGAGTATTGTCAAATCCTCGCTCCCCCAAACCCCCTGATTGCGTGAGACTTGGCAATCCCACCAAGTATGGGGGACCCCCGGAAGTTGAGACCCGCTCCGGTAACTCTAAAGCCGGACTGCCGGAGTTGACCAACCCCGCCCCCGCAAGGAAGATTCAGAAGAACATTCCAAGCAAACAAATCCAGTGGCTACCTAGGTACTTTGAGATATCGAAGACGGCGATCAATGATCACCATGGACCCAAACAACGTTGACCTGGTCGAGAACCGGCGCCGCATGCTCGCCGGAGAGCTGTACTATGCCTTCACTTCCGATCTTATAGCAGACCGCCTCCGGTGCAAGGTAGCCTGCAATGCTTTCAACACACAGGATGCTGCCGGTGCTCCGCGCCGCAAACTAGTAGAATTATGGAAAGAGTATGCCCCTTTTTTCTAAGATGAATCAGATGATGCACCCCCCCATGAACCTCGTCACTCACCGCTCACCACCAACAGCATCGTCCGCGACGAAACACCCCTCCCGCCGCCAGGCAGCGCCGAAGAGGAAGCAGTCCTCAGGACTTACCCCTGGGTCGACAGCCCCATTAAGTTCGACTACGGCGCCCAGTGCACGTAAGCTCCCTGAGTCCCTTTCCCACCCGCCCGGCCCGGCCCCCCTTACCCATCTACCCGTCGCCCCATACTCACCATCCAAAAAAAAAAACCACAGCTTCGGCCCCGGCGTCTACATCAACTCCTCGGCCACCTTCATCGACACCTGCGCGATCCACATCGGCGCGCGCACCCTCATAGGGCCCAACTGCAGCTTCTACTCGGGCACGCACCCGCTGGACCCGGCCGTGCGGAACGGCCTGCGCGGGCCCGAGTCCGGCAAGCCCATCGTTGTCGGGGAAGACTGCTGGCTCGGCGGGGGGGTGACCGTGTGTCCTGGTGTGACGATTGGGAAGGGGGTGACGGTGGGTGCGGGCAGCGTGGTCACGAGGGATGTGGAGGATTTTGTGGTGGTGGCGGGGAATCCGGCGAGGGTTATTAGGAGGTTGGAGGGGGCGGGTCAGCCTCGGGATGGGGGGGAGGGGGGGAAGGTGTGAATTTTGGGGCTTGGGAGGAGGTTGTACTTAGGAGAGAAATGGTGAGAGGGCGTTGGTGGAGGGGAGGAGGTGGTTTGAGCAATTGGCATTTCATGGTGGGCTGGGCATGTGCGAGGTGTCGAGGTATTGTTTGGCAAATCTGGTTTGAATAGACAAATGGATAGGATGTCTCTGAGGTGAAAGCATGGGAATGGGCACGTCAAACTCGGATTGTTTTGATGATGTTAACCTGAGCGATGTTGGTGCGGTGACTGCCAACACTGCCAACTTCAAGTTTGACACAAATTACCACATCCCCCAAGGCCTAAATTTAGGTGGGCTCATCTCTCGGCGATGTTTCATTGCTTTTGAAAGAGCTGGGGCGTTGTAGGGAGCAATTTGAACACCATATTTAACGCATGAATCATGTTGAAACGGTTGACGGGAAAGGGAGGTGAAAAAAGGGGGTAAAAGTTAAAGTGACCTCGACGACGCGTTCAGGGGTCGAATTTGGAATGACCCGATTCCTTGAAACTTCTCGGCGGCAGCCAGATGCATTCAAAAGAAGAGAGGAATAGTGAAATAAAAAGAAACGGCCTGCAAAAGGTAAATTGTGGCCCTGTGGCCAACTATCTCGATCCACCCAGGGGTCGAACCTGGAACCTCCTGATTACTCGATCCTCTCCTGGGATGTCCCAGAACTTGGAGTCGTAGTCAGACGCTCTGCCATTGAGCCAGCGGACCTTGTTGAAACTGCGAATCAAGTTTGTGGTTATTATTCGATGGTGGCAGGCTCAGACGAATCGAAAGTGCGCGGTTAAGTTGGCGGCTAAAACCTGGACGAGTCAGAAAGGTTGGGCGGGGCAAGGAAACTCGCCCAGGCTCGACAGGTACATACATAAGTACCTTAGTTTGGGCATCCAGATAAGAAGTTCTACTGTTATATCGACAAAGAAGCTCTTTGCCATCTAGGTACCTTGAGTATCAGCTCATAGGAGGTCATGTAGTCGGAGCCAATACATTTACTTCACGCGAGCAGGGGATTTGTTTCTGGATATTACTACCCACTTACGTATCAAGACTGGAGGCTGACGGGCGGACCGATGGCGGTTTATTATCAGTCCTCAATGCAAGTTTCCACTCCACTTCACACAAAGATGCCCCAAACAGTGTGTTTTCTGTACGGATGAGCGCTTTATGATCTCTGAGATGTCGCGTAAAGCTGCTAAAGCATGCATCGTAACGAATTAACAAGTGCCCTGTCTCCATCCGATCATTTTTCGGTGTATACCATCGTTAACTTTCCATTCCTAAGATGGAAGAAATCAAGTGATCTTCATAGTTCCCCAGTGACTATGCCCCTAACAAGCAACCTGACTTCCGCTCGTCGTTGATCGAACAGTTGTGATGTAGAAGTTCATGGCAGCCCAGTTTTCCGCCCGGGGGTCAGTCCTGTAGCTCTCACACTCTAAGACCGAAGTCACCCTTGCTTTCCCAATGTCTGGTAGTTCCCATGACGAGAGATCGATTGGAGAGGTTGAGATGAAGACTTTCAAAATGTCACAATATTGGTCCACGCCTGCGCTATTCTTAGCTGGGAGCGTCATCGTGACATTTCTCTCCTTCAGCCCGCCCGTGTAACCGACGGGAGGGATTGCATCGCCAACGCCGGACGCAATGTGCTGCACCTGCCAGCGAGGACCAAGATCTAGGACCTGGGCGTACAACGTTGAGCAGCTGTGGTTCTCGATTCTGATAACACCTTGTTCTTCGTGGCGCATTTCGACGTTGGATCCTGGGGGGAACGAGTCTGAACCTCTGCAGAACTCTACGTGATACTCTTGGAACGCAACACCAGAGGTATTTGTGAGCTCCTCCACATGCTTGAAGCGGACCAAGTGCTCAACTATGCGCAGATTATCCTCCACATCTTCGGCATTCGTGAATGGTAATCGTGGGACGAGCTTCTTAGTACTGTCGAGAATGTTGATCCCTCCCTTGGTGTTCGGCTCGATGAAAAACGCAACGGATTTATCGCCGCCTTTTGCGATCCGGATATTCAGGGACGTTTGTTTCCTAATGACATCGCGCCATTCGTCCAGTTTGGGACACTCCTCGGAGACTTGAACAAGGAAGCGTTGGAGGGCCAAGCGGGTAGTTGACGTCGCTGTCCATCGGGTTTCGTCACCTCTCGTGCCTAGGGCGCCGGAAACTGCCAGCTCCGATGATAGGGGACCGACGGTGACGGCGCGTGCTGAAGTCTCACGAGCAGCAACGCCGTCATAGTAAGGTGTTAGGACGAATTCATCGTTCACACAGCACCCGTGAACCTCGCCAGCTTGCAACCATATTTTGCCATCGTCGCTAGACGACTAGTATGCCCCAGCCGTTGGAGTCGCGCCAATTGCCTCCACTGGCCGGCCAAAGAAGCGTATATTGCCGTTTCCGTACAACATCGGGGTTTGTGTGGCCAACTGGGGTAAGCGCTTGAATCTGAGACAAAGGTTCGCGTAAATCTCGGAGAGCGTTTTTGACGTTGCGTTAACACCAATAAGGGACTCGTAGAGGGAGTACGTGAATGCGCTGTAGGATGCTTGCTTCGAAGGTAGGCCTACAGTTGCAGCTGACTCGCGTGGTCCACAGGCGGCGAGGACGGTAAACCCGGCTGGGTTTACGATCCAGTTCGGCAGCATCGTAGCGTCACGGCAGCCAAGCGGTGCCTGACAATGCCGTTCATCGCCTCGGCCGTCGATATTGGCAATATTGCCGGCGGCGCCGCGTAAGGTTGCGCCCGAAAAGCAGCAGTCCAAGACAAGTAGAACGGTCAAGCCCTTCTGCACCATCGCCTTGCTCAGAATTGCTACATCCTTCCCACTGAGCATGGCCAGTTCATCGCTTGTCTCCTGGACAAGGGCTAACTCGACGTCGCCGCCGGGGGTCCCGTTTACGACAACCTCTTTGCCGTGCCCAGAGAAGTGGATATACACAAACCCACCCGGCATAGCGTTTTCCGTGACATTTTCTAGCGTTTTCTTGACGTTATCTGGGGTAGGCCGCACCGGGGGCGGTTCAAGTAGCGACACAGGTTTTGGATAGCTGTTTTCCAGAATCCGTAAATCGATGGAAACTGGCAGTCCCCGAAGAACTTCTCGCATGATGTTAACGTCATGCACACAAGCTTGCATCCGATCGTCACTGACACCAATAAGAATGGCGTAGTTGTTTGTGTGTTCATGGTCTCGACTCATGGCGATTGAAAATGATTTGATATGAGTGCCGGGTCTGAAAGTAAAGATGGGTAGGTACCTATGGGTGAGTTGAGTTTCAAGAATGCGTCACCACAAGGTGTCGGGTCGACTTGGCGGTCCTGGCCTCAGTCCAAGGTGCGCATAATAGGAAATGGCAGAGTGGTCCAGCGATGTGACGGAGCGATTCTTTGTAATTATGCCAGCAGTTCCTGCACACAGCCTCGTAGCAGGCAGAAATGCAGAATACGTACCTAATGGACCACCAATCATTCGTGCCCATATGGCTTCTGGATGGCGGCATGGGGGCTTGTGTTACCGTCGTTTTTCCTGGATTCGTGTCTCACTGGCAGATTTCCGGGGACAGGAAGCGCCAGCAAGCCTCACTCTTGATCGAGCATGTGCCCACTGTGCATAGTTAGCGAGGTAGCCACGCCGCTGCATGTATCGTTGATTTAAGATATCTGTTTGACGGTGCCGGGGGGGATTCCGCTCTATCTTAACCCTTGCTTTGAATCGCTAGCCCTTGTATTCCTCCAGACGCTCCTCTTGAACCTCAGCACCGTCCAAAACCTTGTCCCCGAGATGGAATTTGCTTCCCTGGAGCCTGCCTGTTAGCCATGTTTACAGGAGGGCCGAATTGCACGTAGCATAAATCCTCCGCACCGTGGGGTACTCTGTGATGATGGGTTTCTTTCCCTCATCTCCAAAGAAAATAAAATCGGGGCTCCGCCGTCTGCCAGGAGTATATTTCTTGCAGTTAGCGAGTGCATCATGGGGTCGAGATTCAAGCTTGTCAATAGCATACCCATCATACGGGTCCATGGTAACTTTGAGGGGCCGAAACAACTGCGTCTCCCGCACGGCTCTTGCAGTTCACGTTTTCAATTCACGTTTTGCTGGCTAGGGTTCTGGCCGGTCTGGTTTTGTTGCGCAGGAGTGAGCTTGGAGTCAATCCCGGGCATAGCGGTCAACACCACCGCGCACTCAACGGCCTTGTTATACACATTTTCATTTGGTGCTACCCCACTCTCTGCACCAAGGACGGGAAGGTCGATAACTGGCCAGGGGATGGTGCCTCGCTGCGCCTAGGCTGATTGGGAGGCGAACCACGCCATGCCATGGCCGTGGAATGCCACCCAATACTGATAAGACCTGCAGCACGGAGGTGGCGGGGAAGAGAGACGGCATCGCTTTGGAACTTGCCATCCACTTTCAGATCCAGCGCGTCAGGGGCTTCTTTCGAACAGCCTGGCAACCCACACCTCGTCAAGTCATGTAAACGAAGGGCATTAATGTTGGTTTACCTACGGCTGCAACCAGATGAACCCAGATATCGAAATGGCGCCTGAAACGCCCAAGCCCACACCATGCTGGGACCTTGGAATCCATCGCTGGATAAAGCTCGTATGTGCTTGGTTCGGCCCAGAAAGGGAGTTGTCACATACAAACCAGAGTACCAGTACGTGTTTGTCTCTGCATAATGTATTTCGAGGTGGTACTCACACAATGCGTATTAAAGTCGAATCTTTCCGTCCCGGCTACCCCCGTTGGTCCGCACTCGTTGCCTCGCACAACTCTTTTGCCGTCTTCCGGAGATTCCACCGACTCCGGATGCGTCTCCTCCTTCTGAAGCAAGATCAGCTTGCAGTAAAAGATGCCCGGCTCAGGGAGATCGACGAGGCCGAGACATTGAACCTCTCTCTCGCGAGAAGTCGATCGGACTCAAGCGCTGAGCGGATTACCCTTCTTGAAGACGTGGAGCGCCTGATGATGAGTTACGGTATGCAATTATAAGACGGACCCTGCTGGCGTAGACGCACTGCTGTGATTCTACCTTGACATCATCAAGCTGATAGCACCCTTAGATACTTTGTTGGAAAAGACCGCTCGCGCCATGACCTACAACTCAGCATCTCCTCGGGCAGTGGCAAGTCTGCAAAATTGGATCAACGGTAATAGATGCATTACTAGAGAAGGAACAGCCTTTCTCCATCATCTCGACGACCTGATCAAGATTTGCCCCACAAGTGATGATATCTTTGCCAAGCTGGAGTCCTGGGTCGAGGACGGCCTTCTCCGCTTCTACAAGGGGTTCCGCCAGGTGAGTTTTGAGGCGTCTGCTTATCATCTCTGTTTGTCTACTATCCCCATCAAATCTGTGTGTGTAGCTCATGACACCATGGCAGCGACCGGGCTTCGGTGTATCCGTTGACCCGCATGTGCATTTCTACTCAGGGTCCCTCATCCGGCGGCTTGCCCGTGTGGTCTTCGTACTCCTAACAACTTCACTTCTCACTGTGCCCATCGTAGCGTGCAACTCAATTGGCGGCACGGCAGCTCGGATTGCAATCATAATTGCCAGCAACGTACTCATTCAGGCCGTTTTCGGCAGCATGGCCAAGTCGAAGATGCTTGAACTGTTTGTTGCGGGAGCAACGTGAGTACCTCACCTCTCTCGCGCTTGATCTCACCGTCACGCCTCGTGGACGTAATTACAACATTAGACCCGAGTGAAAGATACCGTACAGAGCTAAAGTTTACACTGCACAGATACTCGGCGGTGCTCACGGTGTACCTTAGCAGTGGAGCTCCAGGGGACCTAAAATAAGCCCGAGGAAGAAAGGCTGGGGGGCGCTGGGGGTCATCTCCCCTTCAAGGCACAGGGGACAGGGCCGCGGTCGTTTAGTGGTTGTATGTTTAACGTCTCAAAACGTTCGTATTCGGCCCAATATTTGCTCGCGTTCAATAGTCATGTGGGCGCTCTGCATAGGCACCTAGTTGATATCAGATTTGCTTCTGATTATTGGTCGATGGCCTCACCCCCCCCCCCCCCCCCCCCAAAGCCGGGCGTATTTGTGTGGGTGTACAAGAATGAGCAAAGGCATGAACCGGCTGCAGAGGGGCGGCCGAGTCCTCTCGCCCGGCGTAGCTCCTAAACTCCCAAGCTCCAATTTGTCACTGAGGTATTTGCCCTTTTTGTTCCAGAATGCAACCAGTGGCCCAGAGGCTGCATTCGAGCAAGACCCCTCAGGAGGCTGGCTGTCTGTCTTCTTCCTGGATTTTTAGCCCACTGTAATCGTCCAGCACCGGTGGTGCAAATCTGCCCATTTCCAACTCCGCCTTTTCCGAGTCGTCTCTGCATGGTGCTTCCCTCCCGGACTTTTCTCAGTTACCTGCACGTAGGGCGGTGACCACCAACACACAATCACTGGCCCTGGTCACCGCGGCTCCCCATCCTGAACCATAGGGCGGCGCTGAGAAACTTGGTCTAATGGAGATAATCGATCAATATGCCGCGGACTTTGTGGTCGAAATATACGAAGTATGCAGCCGGTCTGGATGTGACATTTGGGGAATGGCCGACGTGGATTTGGAGCAACAAGCAGAGCAATTTGTGAAGATAACAGCAAAAAGTCACCAAAGTCGGCAAAATCAACATGCCCCTCCTTCCTTGCTGTACTGGATGGGATACCGGTTGTTTGAGACGTACAGGGACGAGGGGCTCTGCCCTGCTTTAGATGGGGTTTGCACTGGTTTGGATGGACACGTCAAGCTCGCCGTCGCATGCTGCAACGCAGGCTTGAGTCTAGCGACAAACACCGCACACCGCACCGTACTCTTGTACAGGCTCCCAGAAATGTTGGCCAAGTTGTACGAAACCAAGGGGACAGGCGGGAGGTATCTCGACCAGAGTCTCGCCATTTCAAGGGAGCTTGTTCTGATAACAACCGGACCCGAAGGCGAGGATTGGCAGGCCCTCAGAACAGAAGCGCTGGAGCAAACCTCGACCGCCCTGGAGCATCGCTATGCGGAGAAGAAAGAACCGCGGGATCTATACGAAGCGCTCCACTTGTGTCAAGAGGCGCTACGTTTAACGAACGACCTTACGCGACAAGCGTCACTCCGAAGCAGGCTTGCTGAGATTCATAGAAGACGCTTTGAGATGGGCTGGGATCTGCCCCTCATCGATGAGGCCATTAGAGAGGGGACAGCGGTTTGCAATGCCTGCCGTGGCGACAAGGACACTCTCGCCCAAGCCCTGAGTATGCTCAGCGGCTATCACCACAGCAAATATGAGCACTCCCATCACCCCTCCGATCTCGAAAGCGCGGTCGATATCGCAACCCGGGCAGTGAAGCTAGAGCCGCAACCAATCCCTATCCGCATCGAGTGTCTCCTGAGCCGCTGCGTCGCACTTGGGAGCCGGTATACAAGAGACGGGAATCACACAGACATGGATGACGCTCTCAAGGCGGGGTTCGAAGCCTCCAACCTGGCTGGTAAAGACACTGTGTCTCGAGTCGCCATCTCTAGTACCCTTGCAGAATTGTATCTGGTACGTAACGCGCGTGAAGGACAGTTGTCTGACGCCGAAGAGGCGGGACGACAGGCGAAGATAGCTGTCGCTCTGGCGCCATTTGGGGTTGCCGCCCGTTTGTCGGCTCTCAGCATCCAGCTCTCAGCTGTGTGTGCTAGATATGTGGCAATTCCCGACTCCTCCATCCGCGACGAGGCCCAGGACATTGCAAACGAGATCGAGAAACACACATCGGAACAAGACCCTACCCTGGGACTCATTTGGATCAACCTGGGGTGGCTGCATCACTGCCGATACAGAGAAACAGAGAATATATGGCACCTAGAGTTGGCCATAGATGCGGCAAGGAAGGCAGTCAACCTCATTCTGGAGACCAGTCCGATACGCGCGGATGCTGAGGCCAGCCTCGGAGGGAGACTTCTGGGCCTTTACAAGAGAGATAGATTGGAAGCGACCCTGAACGAAGCGATCAAGTATCTTAAGACGGCAGAAGCTCGGGTCCCTGACAGCTCAAGCGTCAAGGCCCGTCACCTCGGGCACCTGGCTGCAGCGTTGATGAAGCGGTCCGATGCTACAAACGACAAGGACAAGCAGGACAGCGACCGAAAAGAAGCTCTGGCGATGTTTAAATCCGCCGCGGCCAACGAACTTGGCACTCCTAGTGATAGAATTGGCTGCGCTCAACGCGCCATTGAGATTCTGGTCGTTCAAGGGAAAACTTCCGAAGCCAAGGCGCTGGCCGACGAGGCAATGAAGCTTCTGCCTCTCGCGTGTCTTCGCTACACGTGCAAAGAAGACCAGCAGCGCGCCATGATGCGGATTCCGGGCTTCGCCTCGGAGGCGGCTTCGTTGAGTCTCTTAGCTAATGACGTTGAAAAGGCCGTAGAGTGGCTCGAGTTGGGCCGTGGCGTCATCCTCGGCTACACCATGGATGACGCGGCGGACTTGTCAACGCTGAGAGCAGATCACCCAGATTTTGTCCGTCGTTATGAGTCTCTCGTCAGACGGGGGTCTGCCGATCAGGTTGAAGCTTATCGTAACTTAGCACTCCCCGTACATCTTGCAGAAGGGTGGGAGGAGACCATCCAAGAGCACCTACAGGTGGCCAGCGGAGTGCGGGATGTGATTGCCGCTGCGCTGGGTAGGGAACAGAGGCAGGCCGCTCAGGACCTTAATCTCTGTATTGAGGAGATACGGAAATTGGAAGGCCACGAGAGATTCCGGATGCCACTCGTACCGGATGACTGGAAGGCACTCGCAAGCACCGGCCCGATCGTGATGGTGAACATGTCAGACATCGGCCGACATGCCATTCTCATTACCCCCAAAGACGTAACGGCAATCGAACTACAAGATTCACGCCGCGACAATGCAACGCATCGTCCTCAAAGAGTCTATCGGGGTCCCGGACAGGACCGTCCCACCGACCGAGACATCGTGGACGCAGATTCCCCGCAAACTGATCCCGGCATGGAGAGGTTTTCGAGTCTCTGGACCAACTGCGTGAGGCCTGTGCTCGAAAAGCTTAAGAAGATGGGATGCCTTCATGTTGCGGCCGACCAGGCTGAAAGGGGACTCCCGCGCGTTTGGTGGATTGGCTGCGGTGACGCCAGCTCGCTACCCTTCCACGCCGCTGGTCTCGACTTCAACGAGGGCTCAGCCAACAACGCGCTGAGCATTGTGTCATCCTACACCCCAACCCTCAAAGCCCTCGCATACTCACGGTCTCGTGCATTGCGTCTGTCGAGGTACCCACATGGCGGCCGCGATAACAAAGTGGTTACTTCTTCGATAGAACGGAGTATTACCTCGGTCCTAGGTAGTAGTAATAAGTCAGGGTCAGCTGTCAAGAACGGACCTGTCGAAGATGAGACAACAAGGGCAGGGCTGACGCCGCCCACGCAAGCACCATGTGCAGCAATTGCTGGCAGAACCAGTACGCCAGAGTCAATCCTGCTCGTGACGATGCCGACCACTCCTGGCCAGAGGGACCTACCCGGCGTTAACGCCGAAAGTAAGGCATTACGAGAGGCATGCAAAGACCACTATCTCATTGAGGAGCTTGAGCACCCCACCGCTGCCCAGGTGCTTGACAAATTCGTGGATTCAACCATTGTGCACTTCGCATGCCACGGCTTCTCGGACCCCGTGTACCCGTCCAACAGCCGGCTGATGCTGCAAAAGAATGGAATATCCACCAGTGCCACCACAACCGGCAAGAAGAATAAGCCCGTGCGCATAGTGGTTGAGGACAGACTGACGCTAAAGGATGTGTCTATCGCCGCGTTCGAGGCGGGTGGCGAGTCGCGCATCTGGCTCGCCGTGCTGTCTGCGTGCTCGACAGCTGAGACGCGGGCGATGTGGCTCGCCGACGAAGGGCTGCACCTGGCCGCGGGCTTCCAGGCGGCCGGGTTTGCCCACGTCGTCGGCACGCTGTGGCGGGCCGAGGACGACGCCTGCCGCCGCGTCACCGAGCACTTTTATACGTACTTGAATGGGGAGGCGGCGAAGAAGCGCGGGCGAGAGGCGGTCGTTGCAGAGGCTCTTTGGCATGCTGTTATGATGCTACGAAAAGAGACAGGGTGTGGACCTGATCTGTGGGCCCCGTTTGTTCATTTCGGTGTCTGAAGGGTTGATTGGTTTTGAGCTCCTACATTTGTAGGTCGTTTTGTAAGCGTCAAGTTTCACCACCCCCGTTTCCTTGCGTGCAGTTTTTGTTTGAACGGTCCCCAATGCACCGGTATTCCAGCCTTTGGAAAGAGATCAATGGTGTGGGAACGGCTTCCAATGGTATAGAATCTAGCACAGGTATTACATCTTCCTTTGGCTGCTGCGCAGTCCTTGTCAGTGGCACTGGGACCTTGCCATCATCGCATTCTATCTTGCTCAATATTCCGGCTGGTGTGAGTCTCTAGTGTCGTATAGTGTAATCTTGGACCCGGGGATCATGCGGCACTCCGCCTTTGAGATGGTGCCATTAACGTGCGTTTCCCCCAGCCCCTTTCTCCTTTTTGAACAGAAACGACCAACCCGACCCCGATGCTTTTGATGATGTCTCCTTTGCTGCATCCTCCATCTTCTTGAACGTGGCTTGCTGCAACACCATCCAGCGGCCCTCCATCTCATCTTGACTGATGGCAGGCTTCCCCGCGAGAGGGCTGGTGTCTTTATCCTCCGCGCCGTTGTAATCCCCATCCCCCACCCCGAGGACCTGGCATAAGGCAGCCGATTTGCCCAGGAGCCACTCTTGATGTTTCAGACCATGCTTCCAATGGTCCGGCAAGGCGGAGTAGCCAAGATAGGCGCCCAACAAGGCCCCGGCAAAGCATGCGTTTGTGTCGGCATCCCCACCGCGCATGATAAGATCTGTAATGAGCTGTTCAAAGAGGAGAGTCCGGCCCAACAAGCCGTTCTTGCTTGCTGCAAGCCTCCGAATCGCCATACGCAAGAGCACCACCCCCGATCCAAGTGTCTTGTACACATACCCGATTGCGGCCTGCTCATCCAGATTCAGCTTCTCCAAGTCAACCTCAGCACCAACATGCTTCCACAACTCCTCAATATCCAGCTCACCCCCATCCTGCCCCGTACCCTGGAACCACTTCAACCCCCGCTTCACCACCGCATCCACATCCGCCTCCACCACCACTTCCCCCCTCGCCAGCGCCCTCACCAACCCCGTCCCCACCACACACGCCAGCACACACCGCGGATCAAAATGCGTAACCCTTGACAGCGCCGCCGCAACCTCAAACGCCTCCTCCTCCGCCCGGAACAGACACACCAACCCCAGCGGATGCGTGCGCATCAGACTCCCATTCGGCGCCACGCGCCGCCCCGTCTTCTCCCAGTACTCGCGCGCCACGCGCTCCGGATCGGTGTCAAACCCCGCCGACGCCACCACCGTGCCCACCAGCCGCCCCAGCCCCAGCGGCATCGTCTCCAGCGGCCGGAAGCCCTGGCTCACCCACACGCGCAGCCGCTCCGCCAGGGCTTGTTGCGTGGGCATCGGGGGCAGCGGGTGCAACTCCGTCCCTTTGCCTTCAGCACCACCAGCAGTGCCGGTGCGCGCGGTATGCAAAAACGCCAGCAGCACCAGCAGCGCGTGGTCGGTGTCGTCGGTCCAGTCGCCGGGGAGTTTGGGGGCGCGGTGCGCGTCGAGTTTGAAGGGCGTCGGGGGTGTGTGCACGGCATGGTTACCGCCGCCGAGCGTGAACTTGCCGGTGGGGTAGGCGATGGCGGCCGTGGCGGCCGTCATGAATTCGGTGTAGAGGCCGATGGCGTCGCCGAGGGCGGAGCCGATGAGCGCGCCGGCGATACGGTCTTGCAGGGTGGCGTGGAGGAGGTGGGTTGTGGCGGAGGGGGGGAGGGTGGTGGTTGGGTTGGTCATGGTCGTGGTGGGGGGTTGCTTTGATGGTTGGGGTTGGGCGGTGTGTTGATGTGGTGAGACGGTGATACGAATATGGGAGATGGTGTTCTGGGAACAGGTTGGGCAATTATTCGGAATGGCTTTATTCCAGGCTGAATCGAAACCTGGGGTCAGGGATGCTCCGACACGTCACCGATCAGCCGCACTCGTCTTGCACGTGGTCGCTTGATGTTAGGCAACCACGATAATTGCAGGCGCCTGTTTACGCGATCACTTGGGTCACATTCCAATAACAGCATGTGTTTACGAATCAGTCGGTACACACTCCTCCTTTCGATGCGGCTGCGCGCTCATATCACCCATATCAAGCTTGTGAGTCCCTGAGCCCCTGAACAATGACAGGCCCTCAAAATCATGGCAACTGCTTTTCGTAGCGCTCCAATTGGCTTCCTGGTGCAATTTTGGGCTTGTCTTTTTTCCCGTACCAAGACCGCTAATACCAAGGCATTTAGTGTTGCTGAAGCAATTACGCGGCCTTAATAACCCGACTTCGCCCATTACTCGATCTTAATGCCGATCTTGCCAAAGTGCTTCTGCGCCCACTACTACAGCATTAACATTGCTCGTTATCCCAGCCTCGGGAAACTTACCATGTACTCATACGCCTCCTTTGCGGTATCCAGGGTAAACGTCTTCTTATCCAACACCGGGTGGATATCGTGCTTCTCGATTGTCTCAACCATCTCCTCGAGCAGCTCCTTCGACCCAACGTACACACCACGGACCGTGCACAGCCGTGACAGCGTTTCGATGATGTTTTCCTTCGGTGGGCTGCCTGACAGGAGCCCGATGACGGAGATGATGCCCTCCATCCTGATGGCGCGCAGGCTCTGCGTCATGGTGCCCTCGCCGCCGATCTCGATGATATGGTCAACGCCCTCGCCGTTTGGCGTCAGCTTGCGCGCCTCATCACCCCAGTTTGGGTTCTCGCGGTAGTTGAGGACGTGGTCAGCCCCAAGCTTCTTGAGGACCTCGCCCTTTGCGGCGGATGATGTGGTTGCGATGACAGTAGCACCAACCGCTTTAGCAAACTAGAACATGGCTGTTAGCTCACCACTCTTCCCTCCCCTAACAGAAAGAAAAGAAACCTCCCCGCAAGACATACCTGCAACCCAAACAAGCCCACCCCACCCGTGCCCTGCACCACCAACGTCTCCCCCTTCTTCAAGCGCCTCAACCCAAACAGCGCATTCCACGCCGTCAGCGCCGCGCACCCCAGCGTGGCAGCCTCCACAAAATCCAAGTTAGCCGGCATGCGCACGACGCCGGTGCGGTGGAAGGCGGCAAAGCGGCGCAGCGTGCCATCGACACACCCGCCGAGCCCCGTGCGCGTGGCCGCCGTGTCGATGGCGCCCTTCTGATGGCCCTGGTTGAAGAGCGGGAGCACGCGGTCGCCCGCCTTCCATTCCGTCACGTTGCTGCCGACGGAGTGGATGGTGCCCGCGCCGTCGGAGCCCGCGATGATGGGCAGGTCGAGAGGGAAGAAGTATTTTCCCTGGAGGGGGGTGGGTTAGTGGTGTTTTGGAGGGTTGATGGGCGATGGTTGGGTGGGGAGAGGGGAAGGAGACCTAAGGGGGGGGGGTTCCATACCTGAGGAATGATTAGGTCGCGGAAGTTGAGGGATGCTCCCTGCATCTGGACCAGTACGTCATCAGCACCGACCTCAGGGATGGGTCCATCTTGGTAGACGAGAGTGCTAAAGCCCTCTCCGGTGCCCTGGACGAGCCACTGCTTTTGCGAAGTGGGAAGAGACATGTTGCTGGAGCCTGGGTGGTTGTTGGGGTTGTGATAGTGTGACTGGTCGTGGGTTAATGAATTTCTGACAGCTCTTCGACGAAGGCGCCATCCTCATTTATATGCCTCGGGGGGCGTTTGACATCATGACGGCGCCACGCTAAGTCTGGAACACTGTGGTGAATGCTTTGCCCGTGATGGTGATGTGAATTTTGTGATAAGCTCTCCACAAAAGCGATCTTGGCAAACTTCTTGACAAGCATTTCCACTAACGACAGGAATTAGTCAGATCGGCTATTCAGATCTGTTCGCCGTATAGAATAGCGCTCATTTGGTCTGTTCTTGGTGATCCACCGGGTTAAAGATTCCAACCTTTCGCAAGGCAAGCAAGGGTAAGTAAACTAGATAAGTGGCACCCGGGGGCCAGAGGACTACTCATTAGTCGGGGGCCAGAGGACTACTCATTAGTCAGGGTCCGAACAATAGCGGATATCCGGGGATAAGTCTGTGATCCTTAGCGCGTGGCTTGGAGGATCTATGTGCCGAAAGCCCTGACCATGTTCGTGATTTGTCAAATTCGCAGGCTGCGTCTGCTCCGAGTACCGTGCGAGAGGGGAAGCTTCGGTGTCAGCCAAGTCAGCAGGCCAAAAGGTATCAGCCGAGGTGCCTAGATGACTTTCTTGCGTTTTGTGAACATGGAAAGTGAAACAGGACCTGGGTGGCTGATGTCCCATTTTGGCGTTCACATAACGGCAACCTAAAAACACAAACCAACTGGCGAGGATGTAGCCCAATGTGATTTATGGATGTAGTGAAGCTACGCAATCCTCGAACCACGCGGCTATTTACACAAAACCAAAAAGGAACGCCCGTAAGGTCATTGGAAGGAAAAATAGAAAAAGAGAGGCATCGCTGCCGGGAATTGAGCCCGACGTGGGGGTCGAACCCACAACCTTGAGATGTGTTGAGATATAAGAGTCTCACGCTCTACCGATTGAGCTAGCCGGGCAGGCTAGATAAGTTGTTGAGGTCGGCTCCAGAAATGGAAGTCGAGTACCCGTTACTGACCCGCTCAGGGGTGGTCTTCGAGGATTGAAGGCGGCACTGTTACGTAGGATGCTGCAATAAAGAAGGCTCATAAGAGTTGAACTCGGGGACGTTGAAAAGAGAGTGGTTGCAATTATTACGGTCTGCAAATGGAGTATAGCCCGACAAGTATAGAAAACATATCGCCAATACCTTCCACGGCATTACAGTCTTATGCTCATCCTGGCAACGTTTTTGCCCACAACCACAACCTCCCCCGCATGGTTGCTTGCGCCTGAAACTCCCGCCTTCAGGCTTATGCTCTCTCCCGGCCAGAGCGTGACATAATTGTCCTCCCACGTCACTGGCAGCACATCATTCCCGTGCTTATCCACCAGGTTCAGACTCACGAAGAACGCCGGGACATCGGACTTGTTCTTTAGTGTGACGTGCACATGATGACCGTTCCGAACACCGTGAGCATGAACCACTGCGGGCTGAAGCTCGTTCAACGCGGTGTAGTCGGAGTGGTTGCTCACAGGGGTGTAGTACCAGTCCGAACTCGCCCAGTCCAAGACATCCGGCTCTTTCGCAACCCAATACACGTTCCGGCTGAGCACAGTCTCTTTCACAGGGCCATCGTAAAGAACCAACCGCAGGAATACCACGTCCGTAACGTTCCCCAGTACCTCCGCAAGAGACGCAATGTTCTTGCTGGTATTAGGGGTCGTCGCAATCGCCACCGAATCCCTGTGCACAACCTTCCCCTTCGGATCCAGAACCTCGATTTCCACCTTTCTTTCCCCATGCTTGTCCAACGACCGATTCACTAGCCATACCCCTTTTTTGACGTAGTCGAATGCAGCGTTCTCCATCCTCAAGCCCGCCTTGGCCCCGAAATAACTCCCCGCCGGCCGCATGTAGTAGTCCCACAGGTTCCAGTGCAAGCTCGGCCAGGCGTTGTTGAGCATCCAGTAGATCAGCCCGGTGGCAGGGTGGTCGGCGCTCCACATGGCCGTGTACGCCTCCATCTGTGCCCGCGTCGCCTCATAATCCATCAGCTGCGCCTTCATGAGATAGTCATGCAGACTCGTCGGCGTCCCCCACCGATTCCACAACTCCGTGTTGTAAATCTCCCTCGTCTCAAACTGCGACGTCTCCCTCGACATGTGATACAGGCTCTTATTCGGACTCTTCCACAAATCCTCCATCTCCGCCTCTCCCAAAAACTTCCTCAGCGACCCCAACTCCGGCGTGCCCACACCCGCCCCCAACTCCGACCCAAACCCAAACGCCGCCCCAAACCGCTCCTCCGCCGGCTCCGTATCCCACCAATACCCCGGCGGCACCCAATCATACGGCCCCGCCATCTTCAGTCCACTCGGACCCGTCTGCTCGGAGAACCCCCTCTTCGACGCGGACCCCAGCACCGGCAACTGCCAACTCACCTGCTCCAGCGCCTGCAAATACCCCTCCGTGGCCCTCTCATCCGGCCAAAAATCACTCCCAATCACAAACCCCAACACGCTCGGATGCGCCTGCATCATGGCCCCCTCATGCCTCATCCCCCTCTGTGCCACCGCATAATCCTCCGCATCCCACACGGGGACCGGACTCACCGCCAAGTCGGGGTTGTAGCTCCAGGCCTCCCACTTGTCGCAGCACTCCCAGCCGGCGAGCAGCATGATGCCGGCGCGGTCGGCGGCGGCGTAGAGCGCCGGGTGCTCGTCTTTGCCTTCGAGGCGGATGGTGTTGAGGCCGAGGTCGAGGGCGTAGTGCAACTCGGAGGACCATTTGGTGGGGGAGAAGCGCAGGAAGAGGTTGGGGGTGTAGCCGGCGCCGAGGACTTGGAAGGGGCGGGCGTTGATGTGGAAGGTGGTGTCGTTGTGGGCGTTGAGGGTGGTGGTTACCGTGCGGAGGCCGAAGGTGGTGGTGGTGTGGTCCGAGGGGTGGGTGGTGTGGGCGGGGGTGGTGGTGAGGGTAGCGGTGTAAAGAGGTTGGGCGCCCCATTGGCGCGGCCACCAGATTTTGGGGTTGGTGATGGTTGTGGAGAGGACGAGTTCCGTGTTGGATAGGGGGGATAGGGTGCGGGTTTCTCTCACGGTGATGGGGTGCCCTCCTGAGTCGGAGGTGATGTGAGCTACGACTGTGACGGTGACGGTGGTATTCTCGAGGTTGTGGGCCTGCGTTTTGAGGGTGACGTTGGCTGGCTCGTCCCCAAGCGTAGGTCCCAGTTGTGTGACAACCCGTAGCGGCTCAAGCATCACTGCTCCCGTCTGCTTGATCTCAATATCGCGCCAGATACCAGTGCCGTTGTCTGCTGGCCAGGGGTTCCAGTCCACCCACCCGAGGGCAAGGTCGTGATAGTAATCGGTTGGGTGCACCTGGATCGCGAGCGCATTGTGGGAACCAACGACCTTGGTGATGTCGTAGTTGTTCCCTACGTATGAGCCTACTTGCTGCAATGAAGATGCAACCTCTTTCCCATTGAGAAAGATATCGGCCCGGGACGATATCCCGTGGGTCTGCAAAAAGAAGTGCTGGCCAGGCTCAAGCTTGAGCGGGAACTCGTGTCGGTAAATCCATGGCACCGAGAACTGTTTCTCGTCGACAGTGCGCAGGTTCTCCGAGTAAAACAATTCTTCCTGATCATACACCCCGGCTTCGATCAGGCAGCCCATAAGGGTGCATTTGGAGTTGTCGACGTGATGCCATGACGTGGTGTCGACGCCGGTTTGTGAAAGTACTTCAAGGTTGGTTCCCGTCTCAGCGGAAGACTGCAAATGCCATGACGGAATGGTGACCGTTGTACCTGGCAAAGATACGAGAGCCCCGACACTTGTTTGGGTTTGGGCTGCAAGAAAAGCGGCAACGGCCACCCGTTTTGCATGCATCTTGTCGGCCCCCAATTTGTTGTTTAAGACGTTGAGTGTAGGTGGACGTGAGACTTTCCGCCCCAGAAGCGGCGGGAAAGTCGCAACTATAAATTCCTGCAGGCACGACCAGCCAGTCCCTGATATAAGTACTACCTAATAAAACGGCAACCTGCTTGACATGGTGATCGTCGGAACCTTGTTTGTTGATTATTCCCCGCGGGCCAAGTCCTCCCCGCACTCTGAGCCAACGTTACACACATATTGATGTCTCACGCCGCGGCCACTCGCCTCAAATGGCTATTTACCGGACCATAACTTGCCGTTTTTGGCCATGCTCCTTCCAAGACCCGACCGATGCAAGCGGGGCGAACCGGGACGGATACAGAAGGCGATGGGTGATTTTCGGACGAGTTACAGGACCACTTTATAAGTAGGACCTTGGCGCCTGTCGGAAACACGCAGGCAGTGCACCGGATTATATGGCGACGCAATTGCCTACTTGGCAGTAGGATTGTTTGGTCGATGCCTACCTCACACGGAATTGCTTGTGCCCCTTTTCTGCACTTTTATGCCAAGCAGACGAGGAAACCGTCAATGGGCATTGGCAATGAACGAAAATGTTTATCAAGTCCAACTGGCATTTGGAACTATCCATTGCCATTCATTGTGACTATAGTCGCGGGGGTTTAATACCATGACTTGCACGCCTCCTACCGCGGGAAAAAGTACCTACCTGGAGTGGTGCGATCAAATCGCAGAGGTCCCAACTGTGCCTCTAACCGTCAAAAACTACAGATTCACTAGATATGGCTGTTCGTGCCCAAGGTCGAGCGCAACTTCAAGGCAATAAGCAAACCTCCTTCAGCCGATTATTCACTACATGTTCAAGACCCCCCTATACCCGACCACCCAGACTCCCGAACGTACGAGTCATGCGGTCGCGACACAATATCAACCGCAGACATCAAGATTCCGAAGATTGTACAACATTACCAGGATCAAAAAATGACAATGAAGGACTACCGGAATTCCTTCAAGTTACTATGGGCTTTGGAAATTTATAATGTGGTCGGGGCACTCCGCCGGGGGGGGGGGGGGGGGGGTCTGGAGGTTATCACAACGACGGGTCCTCACCTTTATTCCTAGAGTTAAAACGATTATATGCGCCAAGGTACCTAACAACCCAAGGTTATAAACCGCCTCCGGTATTAGATAGGTGGTAATAGATGGTCTTAGTCTAGCATCATGAATACACATTGATATTTGGGCAATCCTCCCTCCTGTGATACATTTCTGAGGTTCATGAACATCTTAGAGCCAAGCAAATACAAATCCAGGCACAGGCACAGTCAAACCACAACACACAAGAGTGGAAATGGGCTGCAACTAGCCTCGGGGGCTTCTCGGCGTACCTGAGTCAGTTACAAACTTGAAGATACTCCTGTGGATCTGATCTCGCTTCCATCTCGCGTCTCGCTCCACGACAGGGGCACAACCCTCACGGCCCACATCCGCTCCAAAGGCACAAAAACTCGCAACATAATGCAGGCTCCGCTCGCCGTTGCAACAACATCGGAACCACATCTGATTCAATCGGGTATGGTGTAGCGGTAACATCGTTGACTCTCACTTCTCAGGAGTGACTGCTCTCTCAACAGCCCCGGGTTCGACTCCCGGTATCCGAGTCACTTTTTGCCGCCGTCCCCTCCATCGGTACTAGGAGTGCATGCATAATGCATGCCCTCTCTACCTCACCAACCTTTGGTGGTGCTGCCGAGACTTTCATGGTTGTAATAGAATCTGGTACGTGAGGTATTGACTGGCCTCTGTGGAGGGAGATATGAGACAAGAGATGAGAATAGTACTACCTTTTTTTCTGGACCGTCCAGCTCTAGCTCATCAGCGTCCTGGCTGCGAGGCAACTTTTTCCCGAACTTTCTTCCTTCGCAACCACATGTTCATTCGGCGATATGTGCCCCAATTTCGGCGTGCCATCCCTCCCTGACGGTGCAATAGTCTCGCTGGGGAGCCTCGCCTTCAACGTGGATGCCCCGAGGTTGATAATATTGCAGGGGAGTGCAAATACACCATCTGAGTTAAGGGATTGGGATTAGGATTGTCGCACTGGTATTTCTCGTCCTAGATTCATGGACGACAATTCCTGGGACGTTGTAGCTGCTGTGTCCTGGCTGGACGAGGTAACTTGTGTCCGGCGGCTATCTTCATGTTGGAGCAGTGGATCTCCAACGATCTCGACGCGTAGCGAGCTGTGAAACGCTGGTATACTGCTTGCGGGTCTCGACGCCAAGAGAACGGGAATGTGGTCCGAAGCCTCTGTCATTAAGGTTCCGTTTAGATTCTTGCACGGTGGTGTGGGGGGACTGGGTAACTTGAGCTTCCTGAGGATCACAGCAAGCTAGGTACCTGTGTTGATAATGTCACCCTTTCAACACTTGTTGTTCTGCCTCCATGTTTCCATAGAAGATGTGAAAGAAAAGAATGGCGTTGGTGTACATACAAGGGAACTCGTTTTAACTGCCTGGCAGCCAAACCATCCGTCTCACGTCATATTGCGCCATCCCCTAGTTCTGGGAGCGAAGTACGTTCGGGATGACGGGGACGTCGTCGGCGAGGGGGGTGTTGGGTAGAAATCTCGAAGCCGACTTTCAGCCCCTTCTCCTCGCCGCTGATATTCCATCATAGTGGTGCAAGCCGCAGTCCTTGATGCGGGTGTTGGGAGACGTTCCTCCCAAAGACCTTGCACTGGGCATGGATTTCGGTAACACAATCTGGCTAACAGATAGGGTTGTTGGAGAGCGCCGACTTGAATGAGAATGGATTGTACAGCCCCTGCTTCGGGATGTGTCTGTGGGCATGGTGTGTACCTGCTTGCAATCTGTCACACGGTACGGTTTCATCACCGAGCTTTTACTGCGGCAGCAACGGTCCGAATTTGTCTTGACAGAAAGCCCTTCAGCCAAGAGGATTCCATATCCCCCAAGACCTAGTTTTCCCTGGGTCTCTCAGAGACACACCTGACCCTGGTTTTATGCCCAACTCACCATCAAGTACCTGTCTTGAGAACGGCGGCCAGTGTTGAGACGCTTGCAGTGAGGATTGAGTTGGGAACCAACATGTTAATTGAGCGAAGATCTCTGCCGCTCAACGTATTGCAGCAAATGTAGACATATATTAAAATGTGAGGAAATGCTTCCGTGCAATGGCTGGCGTATCCCAAGCCTATTTATTTAGAGATCTACAACGGTTCTCGACCAACCCGGTTTCCAAGCGATGGTTAATTCTAAGCCACCTATAGCAGCCTGCTAACGCTGAATGTTCCTGGCTCAGGTTACATTGCCGTTAGCTTTGCCAGCAAAGAGGTTGTTGGTATCGTCGCAGCTTGCGGCGCTTCAGGACGAGCCGCCTATTCGCGGGTCTTTTTGTCGCCGGAAAGCTTTCGGGTTACGGGACTTCTAGGCATGTTCCATGGGCTTGAGTCTGCTGGTGACGCCGTTCCAGCGAGTGAAGAAGGGTCGCTTGGAGAAGGTCTAAGAGTTGTGAATTAGCCGCGCCAATCGGCTCGGTACTACTCCCTTTCCCATTTTGGGTGCCATTGGCCTCTCGCTTATGGGGATAACTGTCACCTTGAGATGCTTGGTCTGGGACCTCGCTAAACGTCCCGCCATCTTCGTGGTTCCAAACTGGAACATGTGACGCGTTATCTTTCTCATATAAGCGCTTCTCGTGGATGTTAGGAGCTGTCGCAAGCAGAGACTGAGTCCTCAGCCTCAGTGGTGACCAATCCCATAGGGTTTCTGGGTATTTTAGTCGATGATATCTACTTACCGCTGTCTGTTTGAGTTCAGATCAACTCAGCCGAACTAGGCTTCTTCCCTTACTCTCGGCCTTGGGTAGGTATGTACATGGACCTACGGGTAGGTATCTAGTACGCCTTCGAGAAGGCCATGTTGCTGCTCCCTGTGAGATCTCGGTGCCACCGCCGATTGATCAAGATAAAGATTCACTTTGTTACTTAGTACGGCATTTGGGATCGCGAACAACGTCTAATAACAACCCTTGAATCCGTTGAGGTTGACATTGAAATGCATGCACTCCACACCGCGAGGGTGTTCCCCGGAAACCAAGACTGCAAGCTAACCGATCAGCCAATCACACTATTTCGGGACTTGACGCGCTGGGGAGCTGACGGAGCTGAGCTTCAAAACCCGCCCCAACATGGACAAAAGGGGTAATCAGGAGCACAATGCCGCATGTTTCTCCGGGCTTCTCCCCTGGCGTAGGCGACGGGAAATAACTCTCCACCACGTATCATGCGAAACACGCCGTCGCGCCAAGGCTCTAACTCGTTGTAGTTGGATATCGACGGAAGCCAAGTCCGTGGGCTGTCCTGGTCGGTGGGCCCGTTACAGTCTGCCCGATTTGTGATAGGCGCGGCTACGCCGAGGTTGTTGATATCGTCGAAAAGGGGAAGCCCCCAGCGTACTTCTCGATTGGTATTCGGAACGCACTCCGTGAAACAAAGCTTATAAGAGACAAGGCGTCTCTGGGCCATTGGCAATCTTGTGTTGTCTTGCCCACCACGCCTAAGCCTGCTTGAAGATCAACAACAGTCATCATGCACTACACCAGCACCTTTTCGTTCCTGCTCGCGGTCGCCCCGGCGGCCGTGTTTGCCCAGTCCGCTCTCTGGGGCCAGTGTATGTGACAGCCTGCTGTGTTGGAGAATCGACTGGATGCTGATTATTTTGTGATGATAGGCGGCGGCCAAGGCTGGTCGGGTGCCACGTCCTGCGTGTCTGGCGCGACCTGCGAGAAGGTCAAGTAAGTGAAATGTCTGTTGCAGAGAATTTGCACCCCGTGTTGCTAACAAATCTTCCCAGTGACTGGTACTCGCAGTGTGTGCCCGGAACTGGCGGTGGCGGCAACACTGGCGGCGGCAACAACGGCGGCGGCTCCGCTGCCGGTGGTCTGCACGACAAGTTCAAGGCCAAGGGCAAGCTCTACTTCGGAACTGAGATCGACCACTACCACCTGAGCAACAGCGCCTTGACCACCATTGTCAAGAACAGCTTTGGACAGGTCACCTGCGAGAACAGCATGAAGTGGGATGCCATTGAGCGTGAGTTTCTATCTGTACCCTTAAAGAGAATTCAAAGAAGCTAACCTAAGCGATACAGCGAGCCGCGGTTCATTCAGCTTCGGCAACGCTGACAAGGTTGTCGACTTTGCCACGGCCAACGGCAAGCTTATCCGTGGACACACCCTTCTCTGGCACGCTCAGCTGCCGCAGTGGGTGCAGAACATCAACGACCGCAACACCTTGACCCAGGTGATCCAGAACCACGTCACCACCATGGTCACCCGCTACAAGGGCAAGATCGTCCAGTGGGACGTCGTCAACGAGATCTTCGCTGAGGACGGCTCGCTCCGTGACAGCGTCTTCAGCCGTGTCCTCGGCGAGGACTTCGTCAGCATCGCTTTCCGCGCTGCCCGTGCTGCCGACCCGGCCGCCAAGCTCTACATCAACGACTACAACCTCGACATTGCCAACTACGCCAAGGTCACCCGCGGCATGGTCGAGAAGGTCAACAAGTGGCTGTCCCAGGGCGTGCCCATCGACGGCATTGGCTCGCAGGCCCACTTGGCCGCTCCCGGTGGCTGGAACTCTGCCTCTGGTGTCCCTGCTGCCCTGAAGGCTCTTGCTGCCTCCAACGTCAAGGAGATCTCCATCACCGAGCTCGACATCTCCGGTGCCGCTGCCAACGACTACCTCACCGTTATGAACGCCTGCCTCAGCATCTCCAAGTGCGTCGGTATCACCGTCTGGGGTGTCTCGGACAAGGACAGCTGGAGGGCCAACGACAACCCGCTCCTCTTCGACCGCAGCTACCAGCCCAAGGCGGCGTACAACGCTCTGGTCAACGCTCTGTAAAGGATGATGACTTGTACTATTTTAGGATAGTTGCCTAATTAATTGTCCTACTTCCCGGGTTTTAAATACTTCCCAACTTCTCAATCGTGCATATGTTAGTTGCTTTGGCGACAGTGGATGTAACCCTTCTATTGGTAGGTAGGTAGGTAGTTTATTAACGCCCGGCGGGTCAACCGAAAGGGCAATTATTACAATCTGACGATACATTTCCCAAGATATGTCCTAATCTCTTTGAAGCCCGTAAAGTTCATTCTAGTTCATATTCCGACAGTTACCATTTCTCTGCGGATTCTCGTGGGTTTAGTAGGGCTGTTAGTAGGCTGGCTTGAAGGCGATTCTCCAAGTGTTCAACGTCCTATCTTCGGCGGCTGAAGCGGTGCCTGCTATTTGTGTCACGAGGTGAGGGGGTCGGTGTTGTCGGGTGTGGTGGGTTAGGTGATTTAGTCGGCCTGTGGTTCGTTCGTGTCGAGTCGGCCCGTCGCCATTGCGAACCGTATGGTTGCGCGAACGGCTGCCATGTCAGGAGTCCAGTCGTTCTTGTCCGACGGCGATTTCCCTCCTAGATAGAAGGAAATATTGCTTCTCTGAGTGTCTGTACATTCGAGCATCTTTCTTCGGTACGCTGTCCATTTTGTGCATCGGAATAGGAAGTGGTCCACTGTCTCTTTTGCTTGTCCACATGCGCACTGGTCTGACGGTGCTACTCCGATTCGGTGGAGGTAACCGTTGAGCCTTGCCATGCCTGTTCTGAGCTGGGCAAGTTTGGCAGCCTCCTTGTGAGATAGATGATCGTACAGCAGTTGGGTGTGTTTCCCTGGTAGTGCTGCGTCGACTCGCTTGGAATGAGCTCCGACTTTGTCTGGCAGGTGATTGCTGCTGCCTCTCTTGGACCGTGCTACGTTGAGGGTTGTCGACCGCATCCTGGGCATTTGTACTTCTGGAGCGGCGCCCTGTCGAGTGGCATGTTTGGCGTTCCCCTTGGCGATTTCCCAAAGCTTGTTCTCTTCTCTCGCAGGGAACCATCGTATTGATACTGTGTTTCCGTTCCTGCGTAGTTCTCTGATTGATTGGTATATATGGCAGATGTGCCGTTGCCCAGACTGTCGTCGAGCGTGTCGGATCGCGAGAACAGCCGCTTTGTTGCGTGTTGAGAGCTCGATGCGGCTAGATCTAACCGTTGGCAGTGTGCCTAACGCTCGTTCGATGGCCGCAAGTTCCCCAGTTATTCTTGCATGCGTGCATCCACACATTGGAGGCGTAGTCTACCACGGGGGCAACTGTGCATGTAAACAGCTGCCGCGCCGTTGATGGGGATAGACCTCGGAGGCGTTTCAGTTCCATCGCTGCTTCCAAGCCTTTGGACGCAGCCCTCCAAATGTGTTCTTTGTACTTTAGTTTTGTGTCCATGAGCACGCCAAGGACCTTGACATGGTCTTGAGGCTTGACAATCTGCCCCTTGATCGTGAATGGTTGTGCGTCGGTCTTATAGATTTTGCGAGTGAAGTGTATGATTGCTGTCTTCTGGACATTGAAGGTCGCACCACTCCTTGTCTCCCAGTCTAGGGCGTCCCTGATGATGGTTTCTATGCCTTCTCGGTTGCTCTGCGCCGTAGGTCCCGTGATCCACGCTGTAAAGTCATCCACGAAGGCTATCGCACCACCGCGGCTGTCGATTCGTCGTTGTACCAGGTCCGCGTTGAAGAAGAGGAATAAGATCGGAGATAGGGGAGAGCCTTGAGGTAGACCAGCCTGAGGTAGGCTTTGAACCTCGGATGTATATCCATTGACTTGAATTGTGGCTGTGCGCTCCGAGCAGAAGGCGTTTGTCCATTGAAGCAGCTCGTCTGGGATGCCTCGTGCCTTCATCCGCTGAAGAAGTCTTTCCTTGCAGACCCCATTGTAGGCCCCTTTCACGTCAAAGCTGATCAGACTTGCTACCTTTCGACCTCTCCAGGCGGTGTAAATCTGTTCCTGGAGGAGTATGAGCGCTTGCTCCGCCGATCGTTGCTTGCGCGCTCCGAAGTGGTTGGTCGGGAGGAGCCCATATGTCTCAACCGCATGTGAGATCCTTTCGGCGACGACCGACTCCAGCAGCTTGCCGAGCGTTGCTAGAAGTGAGATCGGTCTCCAGGCTTTGGCAACACTGTAGTCGTCCTTGCCGGGCTTCTTAAGCGGTATGATCTTGGCGTGTCGCCATTGACTGGGCAGTGTGCTATGCTCCAGAGATGCTCGAAATAGTGCGAGAACACGGTGCTTGACCACTGGCCAAGTCTGCTTCCAGACTATCGCCGGTAAGCCGTCCTCCCCAGGTGCTTTCCAAGATTTGGCTGCGAATAGTTGTCGCTCTACCTCTTCCATGGTGATCGGCGGCATTGCTACGGGAGCTCGCTGCGGTCTAGCACCTTCATCTTCAATCCTCTCTGGAAGGGGAGGAAAGAAGGTGGTTAGGAGTTCTTCTTCCTGTTCTCTGTGGTCGGCCGTGGCTGTTCCGTCTGCTCTGACGAGCTGTGGCACCTTCCCGAACGCTATGTCGTCGCTAGACTTTAGGTATTTGGCAGCCTTCCAGATATTGCTATTGTCTTCAAGAAAGTCGTCCCAGTGTTTCTTCTTCTGTTGCCGGATAGCGTCGTGGTACTGTTTCGCAGCCGCTTTCGCCATTTCCTCCAAGTCCACCAAGGGTCGCCCGGCTCGTCGTTCGGTCCGAGCACGGTTCCTCCAGTATGTGTAAATGCGACGCAGTTGTGTAAGGTCGGTTGTCCACCACCGCTTGGCGTATGGCGATGGTTTCGCTTTCGGTGTCAGGGTTTGGACCGTCTCCAAGACCGCCGACATTAGTCGGTCTGTCTGCTGCTGTACAGTGCCTCCCGAAGGGGTGGCGTCTAGTGCCCTCGCAATCCCGGTTTTGATTTCCTTCCAAGGTGCATTCTTGAGCAGAAGCCGGTCCCGTTCCTTTGGTACTGGGACCAAGGTGTCAAAGACCGTCTCAATCGCACGGTGATCCGATCCGTGTTCCGTCCTGTGGATCGCACACTTGACTGTTGTTTCCGCCAGCTCGGCAGACGCCAGGACCAGGTCGATGGTCGCGTTGTAATCCCCGACATGCCATGTCTTTGTGCCCCGTCGAAGCAGACTGCGAAGGGCGAACTCGTTCATCAGGTCGATGATACGATCTGCCTCTCCTTGTATTTCCACAGATACATCGTCTCCTCCCCACAGCTGGTCGTGCCGGTTGAAGTCTCCGGCAATTACCACGTCTACCGTCGTGCCCGCGTCTCGTCTTGCATCCATGATTGTGTTGCGTAAATTGTCGCACGTCTCCCGTAGAGCTTGAGGGTCCTGGTTTGGTACGTAGACCGATGCTACCAAGACTCGCCGACCGGGGAGCCTTAAGATTGCTGCTGTCATGTCCGGTGACCCTATCGGTACCTGTTCCGCCTCCACGTCCTTGTTCACCCAAAGCATGCTTCGAACTGCCCATCTGCCTTCTCTCCAAGTCGAGGGAACCATCTTGATCCACTTGTGATGTCCCATGGGGGTTGTGAAGAGTCGGCCATGAATCCTATGTGCTTGAGGCTCCTGGATGGCCAAGACTGTTGCGTTCTGAATGTCCTTGTCGTTCATCAAGCTTTCGTGCACCACACCTTGCTTTCTCACATTAAGCTGGATTAGGCGGAGTGTTCTACTCATGACGAGATGGGTAGAGCCTCTGGCAACTTCTGCTAAATGATTCATGTGGGCCGCCGCATAGGATGCATTTGGTAACCACTTCGCTGCAGCTGCGATGGTGGTGACCGTCCTTGCCGCACTTGGCGCACACTTGACGGTTTCTGCACTGGAACGCTTTGTGGCCGATCTGCTGGCAGTTGTAGCACTGGTCCGGCCGCATCCGACGTTCGAACACCCCCGTATACCCTGATTCTCCTCCGGCGTAGAAGAAGCCTTCATTGAGGAGTCTCTTGGCGTCGCCGAGTTTCGTGACATACACTACCATGGATCCATACGCTTTTGCAGTGTCCTTTCGACTCAGCCAAGCTATCTTGGCAATCTGCACGTCGTTTTCCTGGCCCAGGACTTCCGCGGTCCCAGGAAGGACCTTGCTCTCACGGTCGAGGACAGCCATACGGTTGACATTGTCGACTTTGATCGGGTACAGCTGATCTCGAAGGACTCTCGCACCCGGCGTTTTCTTTGCTTCGACGATGTCTTTGATCTTCTTCAATTCCCCTTCGTTCCTACTGATGACCCTAAGACAATTGGTGCTTCCTCTATCTCTTGTGACGGCAACACAGCGCCAGCTGGGTTGGTCGCCAGGCGCACGCATCTCATGCTCAATGAGCTTGCGAAGCGCTACTGGTGTAGCTTCACTGGCATGATCCTCCGGAACCCTTGACATGTCCACTGTGCAGAACGCTGGTTCCGGTGTCGCCGGCCGACCGGTGGAGGTCGGCGGGGTGGGAATGCTGACCAGAGGGGTCCGTCGGGCGATGTCTGCATACGTCGGTCGACACGATGGGGTCTCCTGAGCTCTAGTCATGGTGCGTAGCTGTATTTTGGTGTGCTCGAGCTCACTGCGGGCTTGAGTGAGCTCCTCTCGCGCCTGTGCCAGCTCTTGAGTCAGCTGGGCCGTCATTTTGGCGATCTCCTCTGCCATATGGTCCTTAAGTTTTTTGAATTCCGTCTGAATTTCTGCTTTCATGATGTTCAATTTGTTGTTAAAGTCATGATCCACGGTTTGTTCTGATTCTCGGGTCTCGTCCCTCGCCTCATCGGCTGCTGCAACCCGGATGGTGCGATTCTTGTGATTTCTCGGCATTTTCTCAATGTTGCTTTCCTCTTCCCAGTCCATATCTTCTTGTAGCTTTGACTCTATCGCCCTTCTCGTCTTCACCTTCTTTCGCTGGGGGCGGCGTTGTCCCGCTCCTGGAGTTCCGGAATCGCCTCTCATGACGTCGATGACGTTTGAACCACCGCGCGCCGCACCAGGCATCTGGAAAAGACAAAATCTTCCACCGGATGTCTCAAAATAAAAGAAGTCGTTTTAGATCTCGGTTAGGATAGGGGACAAAATTATGTCAATCTCCTTCTAGGTCGCTCTTCGCCAGGGCGTTGGCCGTTCAGCTCCTGCAATGCTATATATATACATACGACCGCATAAAATACGCTGAGTTATTACATCATCTGTTCTCGTCACTTACTGCTGTAGGTATCCTCAAACACCAGCCCCATACACGGAGACCAGCTCTGCCAAGGCAATCAACGCCTGACTTCTTGAACCTGCATGTGATCTGCCTCGTTCACCACTAGCCGAGACAACCCGATCAAATCGCCTGGCCACTCGAAGGTTTTAGGCCGGCGTCAGGCACCAATATGCTGACCAATTCACAGCGGCTCCAGTCAAATTACAGGTTATTCCGGCGATGGGAAGGGAGTCTTGCGTCCTATCACTGGGGTTTACGTTTCCGCGGAGAATGTCGCGTTTGATGTTTCCGTTTGTGGCGTGTAACATCAATATGGATGATGCTTGGGTCGACTTGGGTGTTCGGGGGGTTGAGCCTTGCAGCCCAACATTCCTCGTTTCCCTCTGCATAGGGCATCATGTCACCTCTTGGCTGGACTTTCCCCAAGCGCGCCTACCGTAGCTGCCGAGTTCATGCAGTTGACGGGCCTTTTGCGATATTCTGCCTGCTTAAATCACAACATATGGTTAAACATCCCCACATTCGGAACACCCAAGCAAAATCCCACCCTGTCTACATGTACCTTATGCCACAATCACACCAACTTTGGGTTTTACTTTGCACTTTACCAGGCGCATTTGCCGCCAGTGGCGCTATGCGACGGAGACTAAAGTGACTGGCCCCCAACTTCGTGATTTTCTACCATACCTGGGTACACTAATTAATGCATTCTTCTTAAGCGTGTGTGTGATACTCTGACCTGAAGGGGTAGGCGGGGAACAACGCACATATCCAACACATTCTGTCAAAAAATACCTTCTCGTCTCACCTGCCAGCCAGCCCAAACAACTATTGTTCTCCCAGGCGGACTTGTTTGTTTAATTCACCATCGCTGTAGGAAGTCCGATTGTTCGTGACGATGGACTTTGAAATCGCGGCGGAACGCGTGGCGGAGGCCTTTGCTATCCAAGAGCGGAAGCTTGCAAAACAGCTTGCTGTGTCGGAGTATCTGGACCTGGATAACAGCGAGGTATGCTTCCTCGCGGCTACCCGATCGAGCGAAATTGACACGGTATTTCTAGGTGTACCTCCGTGCGCCTGTTCAGCGCCTGGACAAGTGTCTGGAGCGCGCAGCGATCCTCAACACCGAAAAGAACAAAAATCCCCTTCGCAGAGTCGTATTGTACTGCGATACGCTTGAGATCCCAGAAAATATCTTTGTCGGGAACAAAACCCAAGCCAGCGCTCTCGACTTGCGGGTTTTCGCGAGGAAGATCTGTTGCAAGGGAAACCCTGAGAAGGCCATCCGTATGAACTTCTCGGAAGACGCCCAGCTAGAGTTCTACACAGACAGCTTGCTTCCTGGTTTCGCCGTCGAATTCGAGTTCCCCGACGGTTCCCGCACGACACAAGCTCTTTCCATTGACCAGAACAAGTGGGGAATCCAAGTCAATTGGATCGAATCCGAAAACAAATTCAACATTGAGCAGCGCGCCGCTTCGACATTGGACATGTCGACAGCGGACCACCTGGATCGACTAACAGACGCCGGCACCCTCAAGGGGCCAGACCACTACATTAATGACAACTTGCCCAGACTCGTCTACTATCAGTTTTTAGTGGCAGCATCGTCCTTCCATGTGAATAGGAACCTTGCTCTCGACGTTCTCAACTGAGTGTGCAATCTCAGCGCCACCCAGTCCTCGATGCCCCTCTACATCCAGGCCTCATCTCTCCGCAACGGCCTGATGATCTCAAACACGCTCAATGCCTTCCACGCCCCGTCTGTGAATATCCACGCCAGCAAACAAGTTCTAAAGTCGCGGCTACTTGCCGCCAAAGGATTCGAGGATGCCTTTCAGAGATTTGCGGGCCAAGAGAGTCTCACGGTTGCTATGGCTACCCAGGCAGCTGACTTGCTCTCCAAGAGTGAGAATGCGATGTCTGAGTACAAGTTTCTGGAAAAGCTCTCCCAGCAAGATTACGACAACGCCGTCTCCGCAAACGACTCAGCGCAGAAGCGATTCGTTGCCAACAAAGACAAACTGAGTTCGCTCGAGACGGACTTCAAAGCCGGCATCGAGAAGTGGATTTTCAACAAGAAGATTGAAGCGAGCAAAGAAACCTTTTTCGCAGGTGTGGGCGTGATCGCTGCCGTGGTGGGAGCGGTCGCCACGGGCGGAGCTGCTGCCCCGGCGATACCAGCTGCTGCCGACGCAGCAGTCAATGCGGCTTCGAAAATGTCCAGGGTCATCGATGCTCTGAAAGGCATTTATAAACGGATCAAGGACCTATATGATCGCCTCAGCCCGGTGATTGAGAACTTACTGAAGCTGTACAAAGCTATCAGTGGTTTGATTAAGGCTATCCAGGCTCCTGGGCAGTTAGGCAAGGCAACCGCGCTGCAGCGGCCCGACATGACTCGCATGGACATCTTCAATGCAACCGCACTGTGGGATATCTTTGGGGAGGAGGTTCGCAGCATGGAAAAAACCCTCAGCGATGTGGATGCCGAGGGGAAGGCACCGTATTTCCTCGCTCTCAGGACTCTCGTTATCAACGGCAAAACATATCTACAAACGCAGGAAAACTTCTGCCGCCGGGGGAATGATCTCGCCGTTGTTCTTCTCAGAACCAACCTGCAGGTCAAAGATTCGACGCGGCTCAAACGATCTTTAACATCAATACACGAACAAGAGGGGGTCCTCGATATTCTAAAGCTTGCAATGTTCGACCGTCTCCTTGCGATCCGTTCGCTTGTCTTTGTTGACTTCCAGACATATGTCGCGGCTCACATGTTCCACTGTCTTACGCTTCGACCCCTCGTCACCCTTTCCCCCGTGAAACGGGTGGTCGATTATTTCGATGATGCAGCAGCACTACAGAGTAGCGCGGCTGAATTTGGCTCGCGTGTTATGGTTCAACAGCGCCGCTTTACCATACACACTCTTGGAGACGGGACCGACATTGCAGACCTCAGGAACAAGTTGAGGACTACAGGCACGATCAACGTCACTCTCGACCCAAGTCACGAGGCGTTCAAAGGTTTCTGTCGCATCCGACTCAGCAAGGCACGGTAGGTAATATCACTCCAACCTTGAATTCTCGAAAGCACTTTCCTAACGGCTTATCTTTTCACCAGATGCTATCTCGAAGGAGCCAAAATTGGGTCTTCTCCAAGATCAACGGCACATGATGCCACACTCCGCTTATACCTCCGAACACCCGGACGATTCTACGACATCGGTCTGCCAAGGCGCGCAATTCCGGGCAACGTTGAGTACAGCAGCTACAGAGCGTTCGTGGGCGATAAGCGAACGCTTCTGTTCGAGTACAGTCCCCAAGACGGCTCCATCGCCTGCGACGGAGATTATTACACCCCGCGAAGCCTTTCCACGCAACAGACGCCATTGACGGACTGGGAGGTTGTCATCGCCCCGGGTGGTTTGAGAGCCAAAGACATGGATCTCGAGGGCCTCACGGGGCTGCGCATGGAGCTCTGGTGCGATATGACGTTGTTGGATTCTTGATGTTGTGCAGGTACTAAGTTCAGTTCTGGGCGGGCAAATTGAGAGGCAAGATTTGGGTTGTTGAGTGCTTCAATGAGTAACGCGGGGGTAGACTATTCCAAGGCCCGGGCAGCAAGTTCTCAGCCGTAACGGTATTAACAGAAAAGGCCATTGCTCAAGCGGGGAACCCAAGCCGTATAAAGATCGGGGGACATGTCCTTGTACAACATCTCCGTTCCCTGGGGACATTCCGGAGGGATTCACCACGGTCATACCTGTGTACTTCACTAACCTATCTACCAAACGGCGTTGTCGGACTGCCCATCCCTTAGCCCTCCGGCGCATCGGGCGGCTTATCCCTGGCCGATTTCCTGCGTCTCCTGTCCCCCCTCCCCTCCCTGCTTCTCCAGAGTCCCATCGATTGTCCGATTCAGCTGATCATTAATCTGATCATACTTCCGAAAGAACCACCAAAACAACAACGAGCACACCCCCATCGCACCCGCCAGCGCCGCATAAACCGCCACCAGCCACGGATCACGCGCCGCAGGACTGATCGCCATCCCCAACAGCGCCCCGACCCCAGCACTCAACTGCACCATCGCCTGCACCACACTCCGCATCCCCCTTGGCGCCTTCTCATACGAATACTCACTCGCCGTCACCAACCCAAAAATCTCCGCCACCGCCAACGCCACATACACCGGCAGCTGCACCCACACATTGACCTCATTCGGCCTGCTCGCCCCCTCCGACGCCGCGCAAGCCAACGGCGCATCATAGCACGGCCCCGCATCATATATCAGGCGCTGCAGGCCGGCCGCGTAGGCCATGCCACCGCCGCAGATGAGGAAGGCGGTGGAGATGCGCGCGATGGGACCGAAGCTGATGCGTCGCTGTGCGAGGGCGTTGTAGAGCGCTTGGATGAGGGGGCCGAAGATGACGCAGGCCACGCCGGCCATCGCTTGGATCATGTCGTTGGGCACGCCGTGCAGGTTCATTTGGCCGGCTTGGGAGATCAGGTTGTTGTACATTTGGGTGATGGAGAGGTAGAAGAATGCGAAGGAGAAGCTGGTGGAGGGTGTTAGTGGTTGTGATGGGGGGGAGAAAGGGGGTGGGTGCTGGTGCGTGCGTACATCACCCGGCATGCGGTCAGTCCTGTCTTCAGTTCGTCAATGAAACGGTCGTCCCAGGGGACGCCGTGCCCGTGCTTCTGTTGTTGGTAGGACTCCTTGGCGTGGTCAAGCTTGAAGCCGTTCCGGGCCGCCGTGCTCAAAGCTTTGATGGCCTTGGGCAAGACATTTTCGTGGGGGACGACCTTGACTGTAATTTACAAAGTGGTAAGCGATGAACAACACCACAACGAGTATGGGTCTTAAGAAAGAAGGACTCAAGACTCACCGAACTTGGATCCAAGACTCAGCAGCATCACCAAGCAGATCACGAGTGAGATGGCAGACATGAGATACGCCGTCCAAAAGCCATGGCCATGCTCCAGAAATGTGGCCGGAATGGAAGACATGGAGGCTATGTTAGTGAACCTGAAGCGGTCAGTATATGTTGAAAGAGCTTATCGTCGTAGTAGTGGCGCTCACCAATAAAATGCATTGTACAGAAACTGAATGGTGCGAGAGCCGTCGACGACGGCCAACTCCCCGTTTTTTTGCCGGATAAGCTGGGGTTTTCCGTGTTTATATTGATCCCCTGGGAGCGTTAACTAAATGGGCAGTGCGCAGTTGAAAGCTCGGCAACAAACCAATAAACGGGGTTATTGTTGACTTGATACCCCCTATTCCCAGGGCTATCAAGACCATGGCAACCGCCAACCCCGGGACTCCCGCACCGTTGTCCAGTGCTACCGGTAAGGACGTTGCAAACATTATAAATGTCCCACTGATCAAGAGACTACCGGGATAACGTTAGCCAATGTGTAGGTCGTAACGTTCGATGACGTTCATACCAAAACGCAACTATCAACGTCTTGTACCGGCCCAGCCACGCATCTGAGGCTATGGCAAACATCATGGGCGTTACAAACGAAAATACGAAGAAGCTATTTGATATGGCTGTGGCAGTAGACTGGCCAAGACCAAGTGCGCCCGGGACTGCACGAGAGTTGCGCTCATTCTGCATGTAGTTTTCTGTGGACATAGTTAGTCATATGCTGTAACCATGTCTGCAAGGCTGGGTGCCCTACGCCAAATCGAAATGGTAGAGTAGTAACTGAACCTCTCAGCAGCGCCTACGAGAGCTGCAGCCCAGGCGGCGATCGGTATCCGATCGACCACCCGTGGCAAGCTGTGTAACTCTTCATCCGTAGCGTCACGCGGCAACGTCGATTCGACGTCAGATACGGGCTCTAGCGACGGAATAGGCTCTTTCTCAGAGTCCGTTTGGGGGTATCCCATGGCGTCGGATTCGGCAAGGGGATTGGCGGATGAGCAACAGCCACAACTCGGTAATGCAAGAGAACTTAGGGCTGAAAACGTGGGATGCCGTGGTTATCTCCAACGCCAATGCAGGGACAATCTTATGCGATCCCCCTTCACGACACCCTCTTTTGTTTTCCTAACACTCGTCCTGGCGGTCAGTCTGGGACGGTCGGTACCTAGCTCCTGCCTGTATGTATGCACCGTTTGTACCGCCATGTCAACAAGCGAGTCAGGGGTCAGCGTGAAGACGGACCGAGACGCCAAGAACGATGGCTGGTTGCCAAGTGCCAAGAGACTGGGGAGAGCTCTGGAATTCCGCTCAAATTTGCTCAAACTGCTTCCTCCAAGAGCCTGACAACTTGCGCAAATTCATCCTTGCCCCTGCTCGAATGCGACGTGGGCGATCGAGCTTGACATGTCTCGGTCAAGTACCAGGTACTTCGGGCTGAAGATCTTCCCAACGGGAGGACGATGCCGCATATAAACTCCCAACACAGACGAAGTAAGGATCGGGCCGAGTTCATGTCCACCCCGACTTGGTGATACTTTGAGAAGTGGTGTGCGGCAACTGGAACCTTGCAGGGCGATCGTACCGAAGATGGCGTCCAACAACCAAACCACCGGGAAACAAAACTACCACATTGGCTACAAGGAGGACACCTTGAAGGCGTTTGAGCTGCGGAATGTCACGACTTGTCTCGGCTACCTAGTCCCAACCCTCGAAGCGCTTCCGCCGACGTTCACGCTCCTCGACGTCGGTTGTGGTCCGGGCAGCATCACTTTTGATCTCGCCCGGCGGTTTCCCCAGGCCAAGATTATCGGGGTGGATTTGGGGCAGGAGGTCATTGAGAGGAACAATGCCAACATCCCCCTGCACGCGCCCGGTACTGGCATCGAATTCCGAGCGGGCAACATTCTCGAACCCGAGTCCCTCTTTTCCGCTGAGGAGATTGGGAGCGGTTTCGATGTTGTGCATGAACATACGACGTTGATCTGCATCCCCAACAACATCGAGGTTCTCCGCAAGATGAAGCAGCTCGCGAAGAAAGACGGCGGGATCGTGGCCTGCCGCGAGGGGGACACCCATTCGCAACTGTTGTGGCCGCCATGCCCGGAGAGCGCAGAACTACAAGAGCGCATCTACGAGATGAACGGGCTAGACACGCAGACGGGGCGCAAGCTGCTGAGCAAGGCCTTGGAGGTCGGGTTTCGTAGGGATCAGATCACGGCGTCGGCCAGTGTCTTGAGCAACATCACGGCGGAAGAGAGATTGCCGTATGCGGGATCCATGATCACGATGCTTGCCGACGAGAACTCCCAGTATCGCAGGGCTACCGCGAAGTTTGGTTACACCGAGGCGCAGATAGAGGTGTTGCGGAAGAACATGGAGAGGATGATAGAGGCTGACGATGGCTGGCGGTTACTTATTTGTACCGAGGTCATTTGTAAGCTCGATGGAGATTCATGAGCTGCATTTGATGTTAATGATACAACTGAGGGTTCGCTGCCTCGGGGACGATTCCGGCCTCCATAGTCACAATACCAAACACCAGTGGTCTTGCCATATGATTTTGCTTGGCTCTGGTCTTGGCTGAGGTACATGTACATGTACAGCGCCTGTACTGCCGCGTGGTGGCGTGCGGGTTGGTCCCCCATCAGCCGAAGCGGAGATAAATTAAGAAGTCTTGGCCTTGACAAGCAGAAATTCGAATCCCACGACGGCCCGTGGAGCGTGGACGTTTGATGGAGAGACCCCAACACCCACGAGCCGGAAACGCCCCAGGAGCCGACAGAGCGGCCCTCCTCCCCCGAAATGGAACAGGAAACATGCCAAGTTTGGCCGGTTGGGACCCATTGAGTGGGATTGACGCCACAACCTGCTCACACACAGTCGCCCCTGGCAGTTATTACTGCTGCAACAGTACTGCTGGGGGGGCCTTGGTAGTTGGATAAAACGAGAGTCTTTCTCATGTTTGGCTGCAGCCCCCAGGCGTCGTATTGTTAACCTTCAACCTCTGATTCGCCTCAGGCTACGGTCTATCGTAAGCGTTGAGAGTGAGACAGCTTCGCAACCATGAGGCCGACACGCAACTCTCTCGTTTCCGTTGCCCTCGCCGCCCTTCACACCGTCGGTGTGCTCGGCGACGGGGTGGGCTTGCTCGGACACGGCAAAACACTGTACAATCCGACATGCGCATTCGCTTGCCGGGGCGTCATCAAGGGCTGCCACCTTGCCTGCACGCCCGCGGACACTAACGTCAACCACGGGACGGCACACTCCCCAGTCAGCACCCCGCCCGACTGCTTCGTGAAGGACGATGCTTTCCTCCGGACTATGGCTTTGTGCCTCGACACATACTGCCCGATCAGCGACAACCCCTCGCTGGATCTACTTGAGGACTACTGGGCCTCCCACCTCGGCACTGGCACCCTCGGCAACTACCAGTGGGTGCCGGCGGTTTCGTATCAGGATGCGCTCGCCGCTGCCCGTGCCGATGAGAGGAAGGCCCTCGCCAACAATGCGACAACCGGCATAGACAACCAGAGCGGCCACGGCGGAGATCACAGCGGCCATGGTATGAAGAGGAAGCTCAAGGCTCGCCAGTTTTTCACAGAGTCTGGCCCCGAAGTCACCAGCCCCCTGCCCATCATCAAGGCCAAAGCCCCCCTGCACATGACCAGCTTCATTGCGCCGGCGGACTGGCAGTTGCAGTACAGCGGCATGTTCGACTTTGAGACCAACGAGAATGGCCACTCAACCTACAGCATCACCGTCATGGTTGTCGCCATCTTCTTGCCAGTCCCGCTGTCTCTGCTCCGGTTCGTACCCGGCATCGCAAAGAGCCGGGCCTGGAACTCCCTGCAGTCGGCCATGATCAACCCGGCCTTGTACGGCAAACATCACCGCGAGCCGGTCGCCGGCGGCGTAGGGATGATGCCGACCCGCGGCCAGGCCCTGTACATCCTCCTCATCAGCATCCTGAACATCGTGTTTTTGCTCGCCCCATACGTCCACCACCACCCGCAGAGCACGTTCGGGTCCCTCACCGAGCAGGAGCTCAGCATTATCGGCAACCGCGCGGGGGTCATGGCCATGGGCAACGTGGTGGCCCTGTTCGTCTTTGCCGCGCGCAACAACGTGCTGCTTTGGGTCACGGACTGGAGCTACAGCACCTACCTTTTGCTGCACCGTTGGCTGGGATACTGGGCCGTCATCCACACCGTCATCCACTCGTTCATGCTCTGGTTCTACTACCAGCTCTACGGCGACTATGCAGCGGAACTGGCGCGTGACTACTGGGTCTGGGGCATTGTGGGCACCGTAGCCTGCGTCGCTATCTTCCCGTTCTCGTTGCTGTGGGTGCGGCAGGCCTTCTACGAGTTCTTTGTGGTCTCGCACTTTGCCCTCTCGCTGCTCTTCCTCATCGGCTACTACTACCACATCTGGTACTGCTACGAGTACGCATGGGGCTACGAGATCTGGGCCTTTGTTGCCTTTGGCATCTGGGGCTGCGACCGTCTCTTCCGCCTGGTGCGGATTGCCTGTAGGGGCTACCGCACCGCGACGGTGACCGTCCTCCAGGATACCGACGGCGAGTACCTGCGCATCGACATCGAGAACGCGCAGCTCGGAGAGGGGGTGGCCTACCTGACCTTCCCGTCCCTGAGCTGGCGCCTGTGGGAATCCCACCCGTTCTCGGTCGCCTTCAACTCCAGCGAGGTGAGCGAGGTCAGGGGAACCAGCGATGCCAGCGACTCCTCCCCGCCGTCCACCCCGACACATTCCAGCTCGGACCCGGAGAAGAAGGAGACGTCCGTAACCAAGCAGACCGTGACCATCACCTTGCCAGCGGCCGTCTCTCAGGGAGGGAAGGGGACGACTACATTCCTCGCGCGGGTCCGCACCGGTTTCACGGGCGTGTTGGCGAAACGGGCCGCCGCTGCTTCGGGGTCGGTCCGGCTCGGCGTGCTGGTGGATGGGCCGTACAACCACTCCGGGGACGTGACAACACAGCTGAAGCAGTGCTCGGGGGTTCTATACATTGCCGGCGGCGTGGGCATCACCGCGCTGTTCCCCTACCTCCGACGGTTCAGCGTGCCCTCCAAGTTCTTCTTCGCCACGCGCAAGGCGGGCCTGTTGGCCGCGCTCGAACCCGCACTCGCGGCGCTGCCGGCCAGCGTCGAGACCGAGACGACGGTGGGCCAGCGGCTGGATCTGGACCGCATCCTCGAGAAGGCCCTGGCTGACAAGACGGATGACGGGCCGCTCGGCATCGTGGTGTGCGGCCCGCCCGGGATGGCGGACCACGTCCGTCACAAGGTGGTCCAGCTGTCGCGGAATGGCCCCGGAACAAGGCCGTATGTGTTGGTGGATGAGGCATTCGGGTGGTAGGCGGATTGGTGAGGATGGGGCCAAAAGGGGCCGAGCCAAGCCGGGAGCTGGCCCGAACAAGCAAATCCGGATGGGAACTCCCCGCCGTTGTAGCATCAGTACGTAGCATTATCTGACGGAAGATTCAGAACCACCACCATTGGAAAGGATAATAAGAGCTTGGCATCGCATCAGGCCAAGAATTTCATGTTTCACTCCTCTTTGCCTTTGATTCCAAAAGTTCCAACCACCACCCACCACATCACTCATCCAAGAGTTTGTAATCGAATCTCTCCCGAACGCTCTGGGCAAGCTCCAAGCACGCCTTCCGGCCATCGGGAGACGCAACAATGACATAACCCACACACCACAACTCGCTCGAATCGGGGCCCTGGACCACCTCGCCCCGCTCCTTGACCGTCTGATGAAACACCACGTGCTCCTGTAGGTCCGGGTTCGCCTCCAGGAACTCCCCAACCGCGTCCTCGGAGCCCATGACTCCCTCCCGAGTTGGGGGAAGCACCGCGATGCCGAGTGTGTACTGGGGCTTGCCGCCGAGGAAAGGCTGTGCCAAGGCCTGGATCCGGCCCTTCTCGCTCGGTCCCAGCGCGAGGAGCAGCCGGATCGCGTAGTAGTCGACTCCGTAGGCGAGCAGCGCGGCGACGCAGTTGATGTACCCCGGGGGGCGTGCGTTGACCTCGTGCAGGTAGCAGGATGGCGTCTTGGTTACGCTCTCGCTCCGAACGTGCAGGTCCAGGATGCCGTTGTCCTCCCTCGGGGTGTAGTACGCGTTGGAGTTGCGGACGCGGGCCTCGCAGTGGAAGATGCCTGACACAAACCCGCACCGCTTGATGCTCTGCCGGAGGGACTCGACCATTATGACCTGCTCGTTCTGAGGCAGCGCCGACGGGACATCCATGAGGGTCTCCATGAAGTTGGCAGCCTTGCCCTCGACCAAATCCCCCGAGCACGGAAAGTCATCCGTCACATCGCAGAACAGAACCTCCCCATCCAGCATCACAAAGTTAGCATCCACCTCAGGCCCATCCACATACGGTTCAACCACCACGCCCGTATTCTTCGCCGGCGAATCCGCATGCCTGGCAGACGCCCTCTTCACCGCTGCCCTCAACTCCTCCACATCCCTCACCTTCACCACACAATCACTATTCCACCCCGTACACGGCTTCACAATCAACGGAAACACCAACCCCTTCCCCCCCTCCCTCTCCTCCAGCACTTTTTCCAACTCCCCCGCCTCCCCCAGCACAAACCCCTCCTCCCCCGCCCCACCGCCACCCTGACCCCCAGCCGCCGCCTCAATCTCCGCCCTCCTCGTCGCCCCCTTATCCCCCGCCACCCGATACGCCCCCGCCGCCTCCGTCGGCAGTCCCAACACCTCACACGCCCTCGCCACCGCCGGCAGCCGCACATCACTAATACTCACCACCCCATCCACCTTCTCAGGATAAGCGCGCACCGCGGCCACAATCCGATCCGCCAGCCCCGCGTCGCCGGCAATATCCAGCGGCACGAACGCCTCGCGGAACCGGGCGTGGGGCGAGTCGTCGGGCTGCATCCAGTGGCCGGGCGCGTCGGCGACGACGAGGGTGAGGCCGAGGGCGTGCGCGGCAGAGTAGAATTGGTGCGAGGCGGTGATGTTGGCGCGGCCTTGGATCCAGAAGATGCGTTTCTTTTGAGATTGGGGGGTCGTGGGGAGGAGGTAGGGGAGGGAGAGGCGGTAGGTGAGTTGGTGGGTGAGGGTGGTGAGGAGGGTGGTGGTGGGGAGGGTGCGGGATTCCGCGATGATGCCGCCCATGGCGGTGGAGAGGAGTTGGGAGAGGGCTTGGGCGGTGGTGATGGCGTTGGCGGAGGATGGGGGGGTCGCGGTTACCGGGGCGAGGGGCTGGAGGAAGCTGCGCACGGTGTGGACGACGGGGCAGCCGCGGAGGCGGTATTCTAGGACGTCGGACCGTGCTGGGGTGCCGGACTGGGATGGGAAGAGCAGCCTCAGGGCCGTCGAGCGGTTGCCGTTCTTCCCGAGAGCGAGGGCGTCGAAGAGGTTGGTGGTGAGCAACGTCGAGTGGACATCTTCTAGCTCTTTCAGGTCCAGATGGATCAGCTTCGTGGTGGAAACTGCTGCGGCAGTGGCATCATCCAGAAGGACGGCCTCGAAGTCCAAGCCCCAGTGGGCTTGTGTGCCCTCGGCCACGACCGCTTGAAGGGCCCGTAGGTGAGCTGTGTGTGGTGATTAGCAGGGTTCCGTGACATGGCGGGATTGGAGCCAAATTGTAGACTCACCGATGTTCCCATTGGATTGGAGGGCTACCGTCCAATCGAGAGTCGAAGAAGGTGCTGAGGACTTGATTTCGGCCATGATGTTGATGTCTTGGCTTTGGGATTCACCGGAAGAGGTCCAAATCGAAATTGGGAAAACGCCACGGTCGAACTGCCGACACGGGTGGAATGTCAAGAACCGATCGGCGGGATACCTTAGGCAGGCAGACAGTTCCCAAACAAGACAATAAAATGGTACAATTCTCGCCCCGTGGTGTATATGTAAACAGGTGGCTGGTGCTTGAAAGCGAACCCGGAAGGACGAGAATGTAACTCTTAAATGCCCGGCATTTTGACCTCCACGTGGTCACAACTGCTGGTTTTCCTCGCGTCGGAATTAGGTCCCTGCCCCTCTGCGGCATCTGCGGCCTCAGGCGTGGCCATTCCTGTGACTAAAGACCACCGCATCGTGCAAGTTGCGACTTCCTACTTGGGAAGTGAGGAGGAAGTGGCGCCATCAGGAGGTCCATGGGTCAGTTAGGGCTGCCCCACCCTATTGCTGGGCATCAGCAAGGTCTTTTTCTGCCGGTCTAAATCCACCATGCCGTTTCCAACCCGTTTCAGCCTCCGTTATGGTCTTGCTCTGAACGAAGAGCTTGCCGCTTAGTCTGAAGCCTTGGACTCGAATTATTGAAACCTCAACTTCGAGTATCTGGCGACGTAGGGTATTACCGCTGTATCTATGAATCCCTCTTTATGATTTTATATCCTACTTCGTTGTGAAATACAGCTTTTGATTCTTCATAGGTGACTTAGACGCGTAGGTACCTATTGACCTTAGGTACCTACTTAGGTAAGGTACCTAAGTATAAGCACTACCCTCACCGGGAAGTCGTCTCCTTTTTCATCATCTATTCTATTTTAACCACCAGAGTCTTTTGCCATACAAGAGTTGAATTGCCAGAAGAATAACTGTTACACAAACACATGTACGGACTGTCCTCAACATCCCACCACACCACACCCGCGTCCACCCTCACCAACCGCCAACCGAACAACTAACCAGAGCCGCCACATCCCAGACACCAACCAACCCCAAACCACCGACAACCCAAATTCAGCAACCCCCGCTAGCAGCTAGGGGAGAATCCACGCCCCTGACAACCCAAATTTGACAACCTCGATGTTCAGCTAGAGCACAATCCACACCACTACCAGTCCGCCTTTGGTAGCCTCCGCCAGCAGCCAGAGCGCCCCCAACAACCCAAATTTGGCAACCTCCATGTGCAGCCAGAGCATGGTCCACACCAGCCACCATCCGGTCTTGACAGCCTCCGTCAGGAGCTCGACTACCACACACACCACCGACAATCCGCCTTTGGCAGCCTCCGCCGAGAGCCCGAGTACAATCTCCAGCGCGTGGTCGCGGTGCGGCCATGCCGACCGCACCAGCCACTCCACGGAGCAAAGTATTGCGACGGACAGGACCAGCTGGATGAACCACCTTTCCCACTCGCCCTGCTCAGGGTCCCAATTACCCTCGCTGCTGTCAGCGCCGGCATGGTGTGGTGGGGGGAGGGGATCGGTCGGCTGATGCGCCCGTGTAGAGGGTGGGGTGGCGTGGTGGTCGTGGTGCTGGGGGTCGTCGACACCGGCCTTGGACAGGGGTAGTGCAGCGCAAGGAAGGGGTCGGCCGTTCAATTCGTCCTCATAGTAATCGTAGACCTCGTACTTGTCGGTGGCGTCGTGGTAGATATAACACTGAGCAGCAAACGGGAGATGGAAATGACGTGGACGGGGTCGGTTGGCTGGTGGAGCCGTGTAGGAGTCGTCGCTCTCGTAGGAGAACATGTCGTGAGTGGCGTCGTGGGCGACAGATGGCGGAGGAGACGGTCTTGATGGGAGGGAGGGGAAACGGTGGATGACTGGGGCCGTACCGTAGTTGTGGGAGCTGTAGTCGCCGGTATAGTAATTGTGGGAACCAGATTTGTGGGCGTCGTAGTCGTAGATGTCGTAGTCGTGGGCCCCGGCCGTCTGATAATCATCCAACGACCCTGTCGCGTTGAATACGAACCCGGCGTGGCGGGCTAGAATCTGGGAGGAGTCGCGGGTCAGGACGTACCGGGCCATGCTGTCCTTGCGGTCGTAAGGTCGCAGACAACTCAACGGCAGGGTGTGTTGTTCTCGCGTGTTGACGTATGACTTCTTCCGCAACTGGGCACCATCCTGCAAATAAACTTGTATGTCTGTGTCTTGGTTCTGGGCCGGGTATATGGGCAAGTAGGCTCGTCTCAACTCGACAGAAAAGAACTTGTCGTTCACATCCCGTTCACCGAAGGATGTCAACTGTATGGCCGTGTAGACAAAATGGTTAACCATCCAACCAAGTAACATCCGAGAGGATACAAACCTACAATCAGGACAACGACATCGTCTGAGGGCAATGCTCGTGGGGAGAGGACCACTACGGGATGGCCGTAGCAGCCCTTACCGATCTGAGCCTGTCTCGGCAAGTCATTTAGCTGAGGCAGCCATAGAATCAGTCCTTCGAGCGCGTCCGCCAATTCGGCCCGATGAGAACCCCAGGTTTGATGGGGTCGAATGTCGTTTATCACGCGGTGAGGCATCGTATCGATCACGCTCGCCGCCAAACCTTGGGCAGAGCTGGGAGGTGGCCCAGAGTATTTGGTTTAGAATACTTAGTGATACAACGGGAAGCTAAAACAGAAACTGAAGAGCGAGCAATGATCTAGCCACTTTCTTCCGCGGGATTAAGAGAGGTTGGTTGCTGCCCAGCGGGGTTTGTGAGGCCTATAAGTTCCGCCACGCAAACACCGGCCGTTGGTTGTGTTACCAAGGTCTCGAGGCCAATCACAACAACGGCTTGTCGAAGCGGCCGGGGATGGCCCTGGACAGGCTTCCGCGCAATGTCGGCTGCATAAATACAAGGCGGCCAACTGCAGGCTCAGCCACTGACAGCGGGAAGACTACCTAAATGGTAAAAGAAATCTAGGTAGATCCATGTAATTTTCAGTCTGGAACTCCTGGGGTATGAATGAAGAAAGTCTTTCGAAAAGGAAAAGGCCTAACATCGAGGATTCCAATAAACACGAAAGGAGGGAAAAGCAACAGGATTAGTGCATTTACAAATGCGAGCGAGAGGAAGGGGGGTTAGAGTATGAAAGGAGAGGAGGGGAAAAAAGAAACAGAAAAATGAAGTGGGGGGAAAAGAAGGAGAAGAAACAAGAAGTAGAAAAATGAATGCAAAAGAAAAAATGGAGGGAGAAGAAGGAAGAAATAGAAAAGGGAATGGGAAAGAAAAGGAAGGAGAAGAAGATTCTAGAAGTGTGTTTCCGTTGTAATCCCCCATTCTATCATACATAATAGCAACCATTAACACACAACTGCCCGCAAGGCGCACATAATACTTGTAAAGAAAACCCGAACAACCTCAACCTAAACCACCAGGACTAGCACCTTGTGCTGTGTGTTAACGATAGGAGGGCCGGCTATATCCACCTCCTCCATTCCCCGAACCACTGTACCCGCCGCGAGAACTACCATAGCCACCACCGGAGCCGCTGTACCCGCCGCCGGAGTTGCTGTACCCACCGCCGGAGCCGCCGTACCCACCGCCGGAGCTGCTGTACCCGCTGGCTGAACCGCTGTACCCGCCGCGAGAACCACTGTATCCGCCACCAGAGCCGCTATACCCGGAAACGGGCGCGGCTGGGAGGCTACGGAATCTGAGTTCAGGGCCATCCTCGGGCCCCCTCGGCGCCGGGGAATCCACCCGCCCAACTTTACGGAACTTCGGCCCGCCGCGGATCGTGCTGGTTTCGAGGCGCCCAGCCCGTTTCAGCTGGGATCTTTTGATGGGGCGAGCTGTACGGGTTGTGCGGATAGGGAAAGAGAACCCTGCGAGCAAAGGCAGTTAGTGAGAGGTTGGTTGGCCCCGGCAGCGGCAATGGAAAAAGGTACTTACGTCCTTCAAGGAATTCGTGTATATATGACAACGATACCTCCATTCCGGTGCTGTCTTGCAGTGGGCCAGACAGGAAGAGAAACGGCTCGCCTGGCTGTCGGAGCTCAAGCGGGTCGTCGGGGACTGACCACATCTCGAGGAAGCCGCCGAGAAGCTCCCTCTCCCAGTACCTACCCGCCTCGCCGTTGTTCTGGGACACTGGAAATGGCTGTGCAATGACTCCCGGAGGGGTGTGTGGCACGGCGGTACCAGTGATGAAACCAGTGAGGAAGTGCACAATTTCATGGGCGACGCTGACCACCATCTGAAACTTGTAATGACTGTAGCTGTCTCCGGCAACGTCCGGGGTCTGCTGACGCGCGTATACCATGTTGCTTATGATCGAGTCTCTGATCTCGAGATGCCCTGCATCACCTCCGGCCTGGTAATCTTCCATGCTCTTGCCCCAAGTGCGTTTCACAGCTGCCGCCTCGCCGTCGGTGGGTTTAATGAAGACGGGAGGGAAGTTTCTTCTCATGCATCGGAGAAACCTGTCGATCCAGAACGGCATGTTCTCCACACTGTCGCGGTAGATGTGAGGCGGACGACGCCTCAGTGACCCCGGGGTGTTGTCCCGTTCTTGGATAATGGCCGTGGCAACATCAGCCAAGCCTTGTTTGCCCTCTGGAGTCTCAAGCAGAGCAAGGGCGAGGTCAATGATTGCCTCGGTTATTCGGTATCGGGTAGAGGTCGTGGGCAGCAGTTCTTCTTCGCGGCCCTCTACGAGAGTGACTTCGAGGTTTCCGACCGCGGGAGAGGAGGCAGACATTGTGATGACGAAGTATAAAGGTTGACGCGGGAAAATCAGTCAAGTAATGGAATGGATTCCTCGTAAGGAATCTGAGGATTCAGTGAGACGATGGGGGACGAAGGACGGAATGGGTGGGTGGCTTTCAGAGCATGAAGAACAACAGCGATTCTTGTCCTACTCACTCTTCGTATATACTCGGGTGTTGACTGATTTATCCCCGGGAGCCTGCTGTCGCCAGATCCCTTCCTCGCCCTCCACTGGCAGACGACCCACGGTTGATGCGTGCACTGAACTATCTAGCATATCCGCGCGTTTAGGTATTTGGGAGTTCTCTTCTCCAGCCCCCAGCCGCCGACCTGTTATCAAGACCTCTTCGCCCGGTCTGCCGCCGCTTGCTAGATGGTCTTAAAACCGGTAGGCTCAAAGTGGTTAGGGTTCTTGTCATAACCCCTGTCTTGCCGCGCGCGAGCGGATTTTTTGAGTCTGGTCAGGCAAGGGGTCTCATTGACTTTGCTGCCGACACAGTGCGTAAAAGACTCAAATATGGCGGGCTTGGAATCTGAGCATGCCAGCTAAGGTACCTAGCTGAGGTACCGCGGTAGTTATTTGGATTCCGGACAGATGTTCGACGTGCTACATACATGTAGAGATGTAGGAAATCATTATGGCGGGAGACGCTATTCCGGAACGAAACCCTAAGGAGGCATGACGGTCTCAGCAAGGCGAAAAGCTCACTGCTCATTCAAATCCGGACGGGAGCAATAGGCTTACGGGACTACTTGTTTACACGGGAAGTCCCGGAGGTTCTGACGCCTGCCTGCGAGTGTGGCGAGGGACGAGAGACTGCCGAACACCTGGTAGTGTGGTGTTTGGCCCCACCGTTGACTCGAAGATGGGAGAGAACTGGAATTCGGACACGACGGGACTTTTACTCAGTTCTACACGGTATCAATCCCACGACTGCACGGCTTGCGAGGAGGATCCTCGACTGGCTGATGGACTCGGGGAGGCTGCCGATGTACAGCTTGGCCAGGAGGCTCGAGCTGGAAACGGCGGCCTGAAGCGCCCCCGTTCGGAGGCCAGGAGGCCTCCTCTCTTTGTATACGTAGACTCACCAGAACGCATCGTTCCTTGATTGTTGGTAGGGGTTTTTCACCCGGCCCGGGAGGGCACGGTTTTCCTGTACACTAAATAGCAGAGGGTCCGGCACGCCCTAGGGCATAGCGGAGTATGAATAATATATAATATGCGAGCGGTAAACGGACGTTTTGGTGCACCGTGGCTTTTGTCGTCACAAGTTTGGATGTTTCTCTCAGGCTCCCAACGCCAACGAGTCCCCGCGCTGCATGTGGTGGGACTTGACGCTGTCCGTGAGGACATGAACCAACATTGAGCGCAGTGCCCGTTCCGGGAGCCAGCGCCGCGAATCAAAGCGCCTTCTGTAGCCACCGGCATCTTGCACATACGGCACAGCCTGCTCACGGGTTTTGCACAACTCCCAACCGCGACAATTTGGTTTGGTGTAGCGCGCACCCAGCCCCACGCGGACCCACAGGAGGTCATCTTTGAGAGCAGCGGGCGGCGAAAATCATCAACCCATCGATCAACCAACTTGCACTCTTGTACCTCGCATCTCGTCGTTTTCACTTGAACAAACACCCCGACACGTGTTGAACTCCAGACAAGTTGACCATCTCTCTTCATACACCCCTCCTTTTTTCGCCGTGCTTTCTTGCGAGCATTTATCTCCAAAGCTAAAAACCATGTCGGCAACGCCTGCCACTCTTCTCACCGCAGATCAGCCGCAGACGCCGGCGGCGCAACTCTCCTTTGCACATCTCGACGGTGACCATCGCCAAATTCTTGAACGTGCTATACGGAGGATCCTCGCCACCGAATTGGCAGAGATTACATATGCCCAGATTATCGATGGACTCCCAACCGGCCAGGTCGCGTATGAGTCTTACATTCCGATTTACGGCTGGCACCCAATCGACAACGTACACGACGACCTCTGTCCGGGCATGTTGGAAAAGGCGCGACAGTTCCGTGCCGACTTCCAACCCGACATCCTCACGTTTAATTCCAAGGTAAGCAACAATCACCTGTGTTAAGTTGCCAGCGATCCGCTCCTGGTTGATGATTCTGTGATGCCTAATCCATGACGATAGCTTGTGCATGAATACCGAGGCTGTGCTCCAGGTTCGAGAGGGTTCAAATCCCGCCTCGTCGAAATGGTGGCTGTTGCGGTGCACCAAATCGCCGTGATCCTATTTGAGCTCGATACGAGCCTGCACAAAAACGACGGAGTCACCGAGTGGGCGCCGCCCAAATCCGATTCTTTCTACTGGAGTCAGCATCCAAACGGGCCAGCCCCTACCCTTTTCCATCACGAATGGTACAAAGACCATGAACAATACCCCCGTGGCGTCGCCGACATGGTAGGCTACTGGGCCGAAGCGCGAATCCTAGGAGGTGTCGTCCTTTTCGACCGGCGCAGGCCCGATGCCGTACCTTGTGCTGACACCGGCACCGACTTCAAAGTCGACCCGGATGCCATCTTCTTTCACGCCGATCGCGAAGGCGTCACATATCGGATCTACCAACTCCTGCCGGAACAGCGAAACGCTCTTCTCAATTTTCTGATCGCCGAACCCCCTCCACCCAGCCCCCTTCCCATCCTTGCCAGCGCAGACAACCGCATCCGCGTGGATCCGGAAGAACCAATCGCGCAGACCGGAATTTATCGTGACATATGGGAGCGCAAAGAGCTTCCCTTAACGTGGGGAGATTCGAGGAGCCGAGATGTAATGGACACTTTGAACTATCCCACCAACGAGGACTGGATCGCCGCGGGCCACCGATCACGTATGCTGCGCCAGAGATACGAAGAGGTACATTTACGGGACGACGACGAATAGGAGCTCGAGAGTGGTCTTCCCCTACTTTGCTTGTTCTAGTTAGATGGCCACTGCAGGCGGATGCTAGGGATTATGGATCAGTAGGACACATAGCCCGCCCATCTTGCCCAGGGCAGGTCAAAACGCCACAAACGGATGATCTCGTATTGAATAACTTGTTTTTGAAGTGCCTCATCACCCGTCACACTCCCGCATCTCCCAGCGCAAGGATTACCACTTTGTTACCGCCCTTTGCGCTAGACGGGTGAAAAACCATGCCGACGCAAGACAGACAAATATATTCACCCCCAAATACTATCACCGACACTCGATAAAGGAGACTAACCCACCGGTGTATTGCTGGACTTACTGTGCTTGGAGCATTATGTGCAAGTGATAGCCAAGAAGGGAAAACGTTCCCAGCGTCTTCGTCTAAAACGGAGTGCCTATGTCGCCTTCCGTTCCACAACCGCAATAGGCAGGCGGTGTAAAGCCGCTTAGACAAATTTACATAGGACCCGACCCCAGGACCAGGGGCGAAAGCAGACATCTTCCGGAGCCAAGCTGCCAAAGCCAAGCCTGCACAAGGGTCGCAGCTGGAAACCTGCTCAACTTGCTCAGCAGCACCGTGCCCCTGGGCGCCCTGCACGCCCTGCACGGGAGTGGGCCGAGCGGGAGATGGCCGCCGCTCCCTTCCCGATCCGGAGCCCGGTGCGGACAGCGGGGGCATGCGTCCGGGGGGTCGGCGCCGCGGGACGCAAGCACAACACAAGGTGACACTTGACAGGCTCACCGTGGACCGGGGCACGACGGCACCTCCTCTGCACGCCAAGATGTCTTGTGGCCACCTGGTAAATGGTTGAGGGGCTCCGAGAGCGAGTTTGAGCAGGTAAATCACTCGGTTTTAGTGCGGGATGTCGTGGGATGCTGACGTGCCTTCCGGCACTCCGTGACCAGGACGCTTCCGGGGCGGCAGGAGAGGCTGGTGGCCAGACTCGCGGGGTGGGAGCCGGGATGGAGGCAGTAGATAAGGTAGTAGTTGTGAAGGCTACCTACCTAGCTGAGAAGATCGGTGGACTGCATTGCTAAGGGTCGCCGCAGTTGTCACAGTGCCGGGTCACTCTCGTAGGGCAACTTACGCAAAAGATTGCACAGTCCTTGATGCTTCTTATCAGTGTTTCCTAATCTCTTGATGCACCCGCCCGTCATGGACGCATCGAACAATGTGTTTCGCGGCACCAGCTCGGTGGCCGACTTCTTCGACCCCGACAAGAACCCCCCACTGCCGCTCGTCGAGATTCCCGACCGGCTGAACCCGTACAGACAAGATGGTGTGCGCATATACGCCAAGATGCTCACGCATCTGCCTGCCCAAAATGTCAAATCATTGCCCGGTACGTCTTGCAATGTGATGCTGTGTGCAGTGCAGCGGTGCCGTGCAGAGTCGAGAGAAGAGGGTGTTAACGGGACCCACAGCACTCAAAATGCTCCGAGGACTACCAGAGGCACGGGATAAGGCGATCGTCGAAGCAAGTTCCGGCTCGACCGTGTTGTCCCTTGGCATCATTGCCCGGGTGCTCTGGGGCCACGACAACGTCAACGCCTATGTGACGAACAAGAAACATCCCGAATCTCTTAACCTGCTTCGTTTCTTTGGAATTACACCGTATGGGCCCCAACCCACGTTGTTGTCGCCCCCGAGCATAGACTGAAGAGATTAGACATTTGTATGGGGGGCTCGCACAGCAAGAGCCGACCGATGAGACGGGAATTATGTGCCGGCTGCGGCGGCTGGCGGCAAGTCGAGACGACACCACATATCCGGGACAATATGATAACGAGAACGTCAGTATTGTCACCTGGTACTAATATGAAGAGTTGCTGATAAGTATCTAGAACTGGAAAGCACATGAGCAATGGACGGGGCCACAGATCCTTAGACAACTCCCAGAAATCAACATATTATGCACCACAGTGGGTACTGGCGGCTGTATCACTGGGACGGCGTCATATCTCAAGTCACAAAAGCGGTCATGTCGGATACTAGGGTGAGTGGTCATTGCCATGGGGGGTGATCTTGCAACTAATTGTCTTAATAGCGTATTCAATGTCTTTGGCGATCCGACCCCTGGCCCAAGGCACTTCCAGGGGTTCAACACATGTGGATTCCCTTGGACACAAAATGTCGACACCTTTGTCGAAGTGCCATCAACAGACTCGTTTCGCATGTCCATGAAGTTGACGAGGGAAGGTCTGATTGCTGGCCCCTCGTCTGGGCAAGCACTAAAAGGCCTCCTCGACTATATTGGCCAGCTCAAGAAAGCCGGTACACTCGCCCAGCTTGCTGATGCCACCACGGGGGAGGTATCCTGCGTGTTTACATGCAGTGATCTCCCATATCAATATCTGCCGCAGTATTTTCAAAAGCTAAATGCCGATGAGTTTCCCTCCATTCAAAACGAGGTAAGCGGGATCCGTACATTCGCCTCAGAAGTCCATCCGCAGCACTAACAACACAACCCATAGATCCTCTTACAATGCGACCAAGCACGCCACGACGAACGCTGGATCCTCGAGCCGGCCCAAGCCGCCGCGATGCTCCGTCTCAACGACCCACCAGAATCGCTGCCCGCTCACAAGAACGAAACCACCATCTCCTCCACCAGCCTCGACTCCTCCATCCAAGCAACCTACCCCCCAGTCACTACCACCACCACCACCATCACCAACCGCCCGCCAACTCTCTGGTCAACCCTCAAATCCTGCCTCGCCGGCCTACTCCACCCCAACCACGCCAGCAAAAGCCCCCCACCATCACCACCACCAACAACCCACCACCCCCCCTTCGTCCTCCCCCCCACCTCCACCACCCCCCTCGTCCTCGATCTCCGCACCCCTTCCTCCTCCACCCCCCTTTTCCCCCACATCCACACGCACACGCTCCCCCTCCCCCTCCCCTCCCTAACCCCCACCCTCGCCAACAACGACCTCTTCAGCGACCCCACCGCCATCCACCTCATATGGTCCGACCTCCAGAGATTATTCGCGCGGGCCGATGTGCGGGCGGTGTTGGAGCAGGTGAAGCGGGAGGGCAGGAAGGTGGTGGTGGTTTGTTATGATGGGGGGGCGGGACGGTTGGCGACGGCGGGGTTGAGGGAGGGGGGGGTGGAGGCGTATAGTGTGGATGGGGGGTGGAGGGGTTTGGGACCGTTGGGGGGGTGGGTTGGGGGAGGCAAGGTTGGGGGAGGGGGGGTGGTGGGGTGAGTGGGTGAGGGAGGGGGGGAGGGGTTGGATGGGGGATGGGGTGGATAGGGATGGTTGGTTGATGGTTGGGGGAGGTGATCATGGTAGGGTGCCGTTGCCGTTGATGTTACGAGTAGGGCGTGGATTTGGAGGTTGAGCCACCACTTGCAACAAGCCATCAACAATGAGAGATCCGACTGTCCGTCTCCTTTGATTACGGATAGAGAATTAGATACAAAACTATGGCTTCAATGTTAAGATTGAGTTAAAACTATAAGCTTCCTCTTCAGATTCGAGTTGCGAACGTTCCTTTGGATATTATTAACAAGGGATGGCTGCACCGGACATTATACAATTTTATTGTGACCCGAGGCCTCGACCAAAAGCGACTGCTGCTCAATAATAAAGCCTTGTTTGATCGATCTCCATCACATGGTATTTCCAATAGCTCCAACCATTTACTGCTGGGAAAACAGGGAAGCCTTTGAGAGGCCATGGGATATATAGAGGCACGTTGTACTTAAGGTACCTAGGTAGACAGACACTGCGGAGACGCTGGTGGATGCTATCTAATACCCGCACGACGCATGGGAATTTCCCAGCTCCTTGCGCGCCCAGCGGTTCCCACGCTTGTCTACGGGCAACATGTGAGAGTTTATCTTGAATTTCGGGGCTTCTCTCCATCACTGGCCTCTCCGTCCCTCTTCGGTTGTGTCGAGAGCAAATGAATGTAGCGTCTGTTGAACAGCAATACCAGCACGAGTCAATCACCTTAGTAGTGTCGTCATGACTTCCAAACAGCTGATTCCGCACTCAAATGACGTCTACATTGACTCATTGCCGTGCCACAGGCACGAAGGTGACCTATATCTTCCTTGACCTACGGTTGCTCGTCCCCATTCCCTCCCTTTCTGACTCGGGCAAGACACCTTCGCGCCCGTTCTTACGGTTCCACTTGGTTCCATTCCACCATGGCTTTCCTCTCCGCCCGTGTGTCGCGTCTTCTGCTGCATTTGTTTCGCGGGAGAGGCCGAGCTACTACCACGAAGGGATCACTATTTCCTCAGTCGACTACGGACTTTTCCTCCTCGCTCCCCGAAGAGATCAGCCTCATGGTCCTGTCGTACCTCCCGGTGGAGTCTTTAATTGCATTGGCCCTGACCTCCCGCGTCCTCCGTCAATCCATACCTCCATTACGCCTTCTGCTCGACGATGAAGGGAAGCTTCACGTCCTCGAGTTTCTTGAGAAGGACGTTCCGCATCTTTATGCCTGCCACCAATGCCTTCGCTTGCATCCCTGGCGCCGAATGGCAGTCCTACCGCATATCGGCCGCCGAGATCGCTGTGGCCGTTCGTGTCGCCTCTGGAGGGCACTGCCCCTCATCAATTCGACGGTGCCAGATCGTCGACGCATCGTGACATACCCTCTCGCGAGGTCGATCATGAACCGCCATTTGTACGGGGAAGAGCATGGTCCTCCCCTGGAGGTCCTGCGCCGCACCGCGACGGAGAACAAACCGCTTCTAAGGGAAGGTGTTGCGATGACGCAGGCTTGGAGCGCCCGTATCATAGACGACGAGCTATATCTCGAGGCAACTGTGCAGTTTTACCTCCAGGAAGGCAACGAGGCCATGCTTCGCAACGTGAAGGGTTTCGACAAGGCACCTCCTCCAGACGGGTCCTTCTGGCTGGGAGGTGAACACCCGCCTCAGGTGTGGCGACTCGCCCGGGCGGGCGAGTGCCGGGATCGACCTAAACTTACCGAAGATCAGACCCTCGTGTGTCAGCATATCAGCGGTGAATGCCGCCGAGTCAGAGTGTTTGTCTGCCACGTGCCGGCGCAATCGGATACCTGCAGCTGCCTTGACCCCTCGTTCTTCCCCCGCGTCGGAAAGATCAGATCCTGCCGGGAATGCTTCACGGACTTCCAGGTGGACGTTCAATGGCACCCCCCTGACAGCGAGGGCCCAAAGGGATGGGTTCTGAAGATCACACGATGGCATCGGCTCGGCAAATGCAGGTCCCCACTGGATGCCGAATGGCACAATTACCAGCAGGGACGTGGGGGGCGAAAGACGGTGCGCCGGGACGATACCAGCTGGTCGCCGGGTATGGTATACCAGAATTGGATGGCGTCGGGCGAGCCTCCTCATCGTGTTGCCGAAGATGTCGGCAACAACTTGGCGGAGGCCGCTTTCTCGGAAGCATGGTGGCCGATAAACGTCGTAGTTTAAAATAGAAATTCCCCGAGTACTATCAAGGCCGAATGCCCCATGCCATTCTTAGTCTTGAGAAAGGATTGGCGAATTTAACGGTTAGAGCAGCGGTACTCAAGTAATAATACAAAACCTCGAATCCTCCACAGTGCGTTGGGCCCTGAATCTGGAATGGGACAAGATAGGGGTTTTCACGTTTGATATGTTTTGGGTAATGGTAAGTTCAAAAAGAACGCCGAGCCGGTAGCAAAGGAGGACCGGAATGTGTATAGGATACATGTATTGTGATCTCGTAATTAAAGATATCTGGTCATGAATTCTGAATCGCCGAGACCAAATTACATCATCGGCCCTGGATCGGCAGCGGTGTCTTGGCGCCGCAGACCCGAACCAAAAGTTCGAAAGCGGGACCCTGGTCCTCCTCCGACAACCGCAGCCCGCAGCCCGCAACACACGCCCACGATGCCTTCCGCACCGGCCAAGGAAGATGCGCACCCGGCCGTCAAGGGGCCGAGTGCCCTGCGATCTATCCTCGCTGGCGCAACCGCTGGCGCCGTGGAAATCGGTGAGTCGCCCTCCAAAAGCTCCATGCGCAATCGCTAACCCAGTCACGCGACAGCAATCACATACCCGGCCGAATGTACGGTTTGACTCCTTCTCAAGGGCCGAATCCCCTCCCGAACGGACGCTCTGACATACGCCGCAGTCGCCAAGACCCGGACACAGCTCAACCGCAGGTTAGCCGCAGGCCAGAAATTGCCATGGCCGCCATTCGGGAAGCAATGGTATGCGGGGTGCACGACCTTGATTATTGGCAACTCAGCCAAGGCGGGCATCCGTAGGTCATTCCGGCGGACATACACACACAGGGACAGGGCTAATGGGAGCCGGCAGGGTTTGTCGCCTTTGACCAGTACAAAAAGCTGCTCGCCGACGCCGACGGCAAGATGTCGGGCCCGCGGACGGTGCTCGCCGGTTTTGGCGCCGGCGTGACCGAGTCCCTACTCGCCGTCACCCCGACGGAAAGCATCAAAACGACTCTGTACGCACCCTCCCCCCCCATCTCCCCGCCCCTCCCCGCTCAAACCCCTACTAACCACCGCCCCCCCCCACCCCCAGTATCGACGACCGCAAATCCGCCAACCCCCGCCTCCGCGGCTTCCTCCACGCAGTGCCCATCATCGCGCGCGAGCGCGGCCTGCGCGGCTTCTTCCAAGGCTTCGTGCCCACGACCGCGCGGCAGGCCGCCAACAGCGCGACGCGCTTCGGATCCTACACGGCGCTGAAGCAGCTGGCGGAGGGGTACACGGCGCCCGGGGAGAAGCTGGGCGCCGCGGCGACGTTTGCGATGGGCGGCGTGGCGGGGCTGATTACGGTGTACGTCACGCAGCCGCTGGACACGATCAAGACGCGCATGCAGAGCATTGAGGCGAGGGCGCTGTATGGGAATTCGTTCAGGTGCGCGGCGTTGATTTTTAGGCAGGAGGGGGTGTTGACGTTTTGGAGTGGGGCGTTGCCGAGGCTGGCGAGGTTGATTATGAGTGGGGGGATTGTGTTTACGATGTATGAGAAGAGTATGGAGATGTTTGATCGGTTGGATCCGGAGAGGAGGTATATTTGAGGGTGGGAGGGCAGAGGTGGGGGATAGGAGGGGGGGAGGTGGGGGATAAGAGGGGCAGGTGTCTACGGCTGGGCAGCGTGGGCGTTTTGGACTCTTTGCATTTGGGCGGGCGGCCAGTGTATACCCCCAATTGGTTCGGTAGACAAAAGGCGGACACCTTGGAGTGGAAATGGAAGAGTTGAATATCGCCCGTGGTGCCCCAAACGCCAGACGCCTCATCCATGCAACGCATTGTATTGTACAGATCCGATTCGGTGGCTGATCATCCCATCCGAACAATGCCGCTAAGCCTCTTGCCTAACCTCTGTAGCCATGACCTAGTAGGTGCCTCCTCGAGCTCCTTGACGAGGTCTTTGTAGTACGTCGGGTTGCTCTGAGGTTCGAAAATCTTGGCCGCGGGTCGGTACTGTGCCAAGTTAGCCTCCACGTTTCCTTCCAATGTCGAAATGCGCCAACCTTGTTCTTGTACCGGTCCTCCAACAACGAGTATAAGGCATTGGCCTGCTTGACATCGGCCTGCTCCTGCTTTGCCCCTGCGGTCACCGGCGCTAACTTGCCTTTCTCGAGGCGCTTGGCGAGGACATCCTGCAGTTGACACTCGGGCCGGAGGGGGTCCTTGGGCCAGCGCGCCAGCGCGCCCCGGAAATGGTTTGCTGCGGCCTAGAAGATCCTGCGGGTCAAAATTTGTTTGCTTTAAATCAAGGCAGCGGTGGGACTGACACTTCTTGCTGCGCCTGACATCGTTGCGCCAAACCCGTCGAAGCTTGCGGAATCCTCGCCAAATTCTCGAAGCCGCGCCGCGAGCGCAGCAAATGTCTAATTGATAGTGGGTCCTACCTCCGGTTGGCCCACAATCTTGGACGCTAGGTCTCATCTGGAAATATGTGGAACTTGGCCTTGAGGCCGCCGCCGGTCTTGGCGCAACGCAACCTTGGTCAGCCGCCACTCTCCCAGCGGTTCGTCACCTGTTCGTGACCCTGTTGGTCCCTTTTGTTGCTTCATCACCAACAACCCCCCCAGGTTCAACCCCTTAGAATTCCGACGGAGCTGCGCGCTCATTTCCTTGGCCGTTTTTTCGAACAACCCCCGCGACATCTCCTATTCGTTCTCTCTTTTTATTTTTTTTGTCAAACACGCACTTCGCTCCGCCGCAACCTCGCCTCGCGGCAACTTGATGCCCTGTTCCTGAGTGATTGAGGGGCCAAAACCACCCTCCCAACCCTCGCCAATCTCCCGCTTCCACCATGTCGGGCCGGTACGAACGGGTACGAGTCCCTTCAATATCACGGCCTGTGGACGAGGCCAGGAATGGGTTTAGATTAACAAATTCGCAGGTGAACGCCCACGACGATGAAGCCGAAACACCAACCGACCCCTTGCCAAGGCCGATGCACCCGGTCCCGAACTCGCCTCCACCATCATTCCGCTCGCGGACGTCGTCGAGAGAGCGATCCAACACCGTCAACCCCGACCTAGCCGATGCGTTCGACGCCGACGGAGACGAGAGCGAGGATGAGACGGACGACAGGCAGCGGCTCGTGCGCGGCAATTCGACGCCGTCCTTTAACGATGCGACACGGACGGGTGCCGCGGCACAGCCTGGGGGACAACCAACACAAATAACGCGACCCACGGGAGGAGCACCGACGACATCTAGAGTTTACGGCGGCGGTATCCAGTCGGACGGCGTGTTCTCGAATCTCTCGGCGAAACCCGAGACTGGCGACACGGAGAAGGACGAATTGCCTCCGGTAAGTTGATTCCTTGGTGTGGATTGCGCAATGATACTGACCTGTCCAGTCCTACGAGCAAGCAGCAGCCGATCAAGCCCCCCCGTACTGGGAGACGACGATCCTCGCCCCCGGACTCGGTGGCCCCGACGACGTGTTCATCGACGGTTTGCCCGTGGGCTCCTTTTTCGGCTTCGTCTGGAACGCCATGATATCGATGGCCTTCCAGTTCGTCGGATTCCTTCTCACCTACCTCCTACACTCGACCCACGCAGCCAAAAACGGTTCGCGCGCAGGGTTGGGCATCATCCTCATCCAGTACGGGTTTTACATGAAGAGCGCCCCCGGGTCCGGCTCAGGAGAGGGAATGCAGTCGTCCATGGGTGGGGATGGGTACGCGAGCCCGTCAGATCCAAACTCGCACAACTTCAACCAGGACGAAGTCAACGGCAGCGGAAGCGATGAGATCACGGGGACCGACTGGGCCGCGTACGTGTTGATGGTGGCGGGCTGGTTCATCCTGATCAGGGCAGTTAGCGACTACCTGAAGGTGCGGAGGCACGAGCAGCTGGTCCTGCAAAGCCCGGACCGGGGGTTGGGGATTCCGATTATCGCGACTGGCGAGAACCCGGAGAGAGTGGTATAGCATTTCTTGGTTTGTCAGGGTCTTTCCAGCGTAGCACACGCGATGGCGTTTTCGGGATTCAACAGGGGTTCGGTTTCAAGGTCAAGGTCGTGTTCCTCATACAAATCGCAACACAGCAGTCTGGTCATCTCAATACCCTAATGTGATTATAGCGTTTTCCGTGAACTTGACGCTGCCAACATTGTTTTCTCATACGCCCTTTGCCTCCCATGACGGTTTCCCTTCATCTCCATCCCACGCCCCTCACATTGGAGAGTGGTCGGGTGCCTGTCTGCATCTGGCAAGAGGGGTTGGTGCGGGGGTTAGGTAACCTCCTTCTCCCGCCAGTGGCAGGGCTGATCTTGCCTTCGCATTACATCACCCTCAATATCAAATCCGTCATCACAAAGGCAGTTCCTGGTGGTTCTTCTCGTCAATTGCCTCCACGTGTTGCACGGCATCAAGCTCACCTGGGCGCTCAGTAACCTTCGTGAGCCTCCTCATCAACCAGAATAATTTGACTAGCCCCGTTTGTATTAACAACTTCCCTGCATCAAACAACACTGGCGAGCTGCAAGTTGCTTGTCCCTTTGTTGTTAGGAACATTGCCACTCGCGCGTCTCTGCAGCATTACAACCACTAGCCTCGTTCTAGCATCACCATTACACACTTGCACGCCACTGTCCGCTCTACACCCCATTATCGACATGGCCTGGCGCAGTTCCGCCGGCTCCAACCGGGGCCTAATTGAGAGCCTCGCCAAGAACGGCCTCATCAAGGACAGCCGAGTCCGCGAAGCCTTTCTCAAGGTATGTACTCGACCCCACTTCCCTTGCCCCCCTCCTCCATCCTCCACCATGATATCCCACCTACGCTCAAACAACCCACCCACTAACCCCCACCCCAACGCAGGTCGACCGTGCGCACTACGCGCCCTCCACCCCCTACGACGACTCCCCGCAACCCATCGGCCACCACGCGACCATCTCGGCCCCGCACATGCACGCCAACGCCGTCGAGGCCCTCCTCCCTTTCATCCTACCCACCGACGCCCGCCCCGCCCCGCGCATCCTCGACGTCGGGTCTGGCTCCGGCTACCTCACCCACGTCATGGCCGAGCTGGTGGGGGACAAGGGCGGGGTGGTGGTCGGGGTGGAGCACATCGCGGCGCTGAAGGAGTTGGGGGAGGGGAATGTGCGCAAGTCGGAGGAGGGGAGGCGGTTTTTGGAGGCGGGGAGGGTAAGGTTTCGGGTGGGTGATGGGAGGAAGGGGTGGGTGGAGCCCGGGGAGGAGGGCAGGAAGTGGGATGCGATTCATGTGGGGGCGGCGGCGGTGGAGGTGCATGCCGAGATGTTGGAGCAGTTGAATGCGCCGGGGAGGATGTTTATTCCGGTGGATGATGATACGAGTCAGTTGGGGCAGCATATCTTTTGGGTGGATAAGGATAAGGATGGGAAGGTGACGAGGACGAAGCAGTATGCGGTGAGGTATGTGCCGTTGACGGATGCGCCGAAGTAGGGGGTGAGGGGGCTGTGTGGGAGATTGGAGTATGGCAAGGCACAGCCTGGTGCAGTAATTATCAAGGTTGACTCTGTATCGATATCGTGTGGTGGGGGGAATCGTTAGGCAAGGATGAGTGATGACCAGAGTGTAATTATGAGATCAGGCACGAGAAACTAAATAACAAACCTTATACATGTCCTCTGTTCCGATGGGGTGGAGACTGATCTACGCCAGATCAGTCAATGTCTATGCTAGTCAGTCAACACGAACCCTCAAGCAACCCAGTCATACTCAGGCAACGTCTCCTCCTTCCCATCCGCTACCGCACTCCCCAACCACCTCTGGACGACCCCCAACGACCCCGACCAGCACATAAACCAAAACACCACATTCCTCACCCACAACCCCCACCTCGTCTGCGGCGCAAACACATTCAGCACATACCCCGGCACGCTCTGCAACTCCCGCACCACCGGCCCCATCACCTCCTCATACCGTCTGAACGCTTCCTGCAACTCCAAACCCAAATCCAACCCCCCAACCCCCCCACCCCACCACCACCTCCACTGACATCACGATCACCACCACCACCGCCACCACTCCCACTCCCCTCCCCCCTCCCAGCAGCAGCAGACCCCCCACCAACCCTCCTCCTCGCAGCAGCAGCAGCAGCAGCAGCACCACCAACCCCCCCCCCCCCCCCCCCCGCAAGCACGTACCCCCCCACTAGTGCCAGACTTGTCCCCGCCCCCGTCGGGCCCGCCGCATAGCCCGCGTCGCCGACCAGCACCACACGGCTGTGGGAGAGCCGGGGGGGGGGTTGACTTGGATTAGTTCGGTGGCGGAGAATGACGAGGGGGGGAGGGGGAGCATAAAGGTGGTTATGGTGGGGGTGTGCCAGGTTGGTGTTGCGAGGGTGGATGTTGGGGGGGTGGGGGTGGGTCTGGGAGTTGGGGTGGGAGAGGGAGTGGGAGAGGGAGTGGGAGTGGGAGTGGGTGTTGGGGGGGTGAAGGTGTTGGCGATGTATTGGCGCAGGAGGGAGGGGGTGGTGGATTGGGCGGCGGTGCGTAAGGCGTGCATGCTGCTAGTTGAGTTGTTGTTGTTGTCGTTACGGGCGTGGGTGCGGAGGAGGGTGACTTGGGTGGTGCCCGGTTGTGCCGTGGGGGCGATGCCGATGTAACGGCCACCGGGGAGGCTGTGGCCGCGTCCTGTGGTGGGGGCGTCAGAGGGGATAAGGGACTGTGGGATGGTGAAGTAGGCGGCCCAGGCATCCAGGGAGCGTGTGTGTTCGTGGAGGGAGCAGTTGAAGCCGAGGGCGTGCGTGCGGGAGTAGGCGTCGTCGGCTGCGACGATCAGATCGAAAGGTTGAGGGGGGAGCCGGCCGTTGCTGAAGGTTACGGTGACGGGGTCGGAGGGGTTGGAGGGGGTGCTGAGGGAGGCGATTTACTCGCCGAAGATGTAGGTTATGTTTGGGTTGGGGTTGGTCAGATCGAAAAGGATCTGGGATAGGTCGCCGCGAAGGATTTCGTATTCCGAGACCAGGGACTGTTGGTCGGGGTTGCCTGTCGCCTGGATGGTTGCGAACGGGCAGTCGTGGGCGTCGACGAAGCTGATGCCGGTCATGGGCACGGCTTTGGCGCGCACGGCGGCTTCCATGCCCGGGGCCTTGCGCATGACGGTCACTCCGACGGCCCGGATGTCGACGTTCTGGCCGTTGGTTCGGAGCTCGGGGAAACGCTCAATCACTGTGACTTTGGCCCCGGCTTTGGCGAGCCAGTAGGCTGCCGCGGGGCCCGCGATGGATGCCCCTACGGTGAGGACTCGTAGTTTGGGTTCTGCAGACATGGCGTTGACTTGAGTACAGGGTGGACAGTGGGTGTCACATTAAGAGATGGCCCAAGGAGTCCATGGCCGCTGGACGCCGGTAAGGGGATGCCCAAACTTTGTTCATTGTTTCGTGTTCCACAACCTTTGCAAATGGATCGAACGGGGACCGCATTTTCCCGACCGAGACACTCGGATGGCGGCTCGGGTTCCATGCTCCGGGTGACAAGCCCTGCCTCGGCCAATGGCTACCTGAGCCCATGACCAATCATGAAGAGCTTTGAAAGAACGGCAACCTGTGCTCAAGCATGTTAGCTACACCGATAACGGCTGATTGACACCAAACTGCGAAGGCTCACCCCCATTCATCGTTCCGCGCCTCGTGGTTTTGGATCAACCGATCCCAAGAAGCCCAATTTGCGCCATCGATATCGAAATCGGGCTCTGCATCCAGACTCATCCCACCAAGCATCTCGCTCTGAGGCGGCCCAGGGGAAGTCTGCGACGGGGAAATGGATGCCGAATGAGTAGTATGTCTACTGTTCTCGTTGTTGCGGTTTTCTGGGCCTGGCGATGCAGTATCTGGGGCGGGCCGCAAGGCGGTGATGAAGCCCGGGTCGTCGACACCCTCCTTCATCTCTTTAGAAGGGTGAACCTCCCATGCCTTCAGCGTAAGGCGTCTGAGAGCCACGTAGAGAGACCGTTTTGACTCGAGCAGATCCTCGTGATGCCGGTACATGGCCTCCACCCGCTTCCAGATAGCGTCTACGTCACGAGACACAGCCTCATTCTTCCACAGATGGGTCAGAACGAAGATAAACGAGGCCCAAGTGCCCCAAAGAAAGAAGGTTTCGGTATGCCAATGGTACCTTTCCAGGCTGGCGTGGGAACATACTGCCGCGTCTGTATCCAGGATCCTCAGGGCGAGGGGAAGGACCTCACGAGCGTTGCTTTTGTCGTTCATTTGTCTTGTCGTCTTGGGCAATCGAATGCGCAACCGCATGACCGTGGTCCCAGCTCGAGCCATGCAGATTGCCAGGAAGTGCAGGGGGTTAATGGCATCGCAGTAGCGGATGTATTTCTCCTCGACTTCGCTCTCTGCGTGCTCGACGGCTTTCTCGGCTACGCCGTAACCGATGGATCGCCCCGGGACCAGAACCCGGCCGCCTCCTGACATATCTGCTTTAACGGAGTACATGTGCTCGTCAAGGGACGCGCGAAACCGGCAAAACATCATTTCAGTTGCCCCATCCCGTTCTTCCGGTGCGTTGGTCATCTCGGGCCAGATCTGGTCGTCGTTGATATTCAGGGGCGGCCGCGTGTCCCACTCGTCCGGGAGGATCGAGATTTCGGCACCTACCATCTGGCTGGCCCTGGCGTCGAGAGGCATGAGTTGGTAAAACAGGCGGCGCCTCATCTCCACTTCGAAGGGCGGAAGGCCAATCTCCTCCCCATCCTGGTGGATGCCGATGCGTTGGGCGGTGCGGACGGCAACCCCTGTGAGGGCCCAGTATGTCCGCGCATCATAGTGGCCCTGAGAGGCGAGTAGAAGAAGGACTAGAGCCTGCAGAACGGACAGTTGGGTCGTCCGGAGGAAATGGGCGTTGATGAGAGCCTGCTTCGTGGCGTAATGATACTCATCGAGCAAGGTGTCCCGAGACTGGCCAAGCTTGGAATAACAGTCCCTCTCGGACATGGAAAATACGGCGAAGTGGTAGATGGAGAAGACTAAACACTCATGGGACCTGTACGGCACCACCAGCTCTTGACTTATGCGCCGCATCAGCGCGCTGGTGGTCGGGGTATGCAGCATCTTGCAGAGCGGCTCCACGTTTTCCATATACGTTTCCCATAGCAGCCAAGCGATGGTCGGGGTGGGGTGATATCGACGGAGGTTCACTTCCGTGCTTCCAACCAATGCTCCGGTCAATGGATCGCCAATGGGTGTCACGTCTTCCTCGTCGGTTTCATCCTCGGTGCGGAGCTCTTCCAGTGGTTTCCAAAGTCCGCTGTCGTGATCACAGTACTTTAGCTGGTCATCGATAACCTTGACCATAATCGGCCTCCGACTTTCGCGGGTGTCTTCGGGGGGAGATTGGCCGTTGGTATCGGAATCGAGCAATCCGTGCTGGCGCAGAATATTCTCATATCGGGCTAGTTTCTCAACCACATCTTCGCTCAGCTTCCGCTTCCGATTTCGCGAGCGAGGCGGCTCATAGATGCATTCAAGGTCGGCTTTGCCACAACTGGCGCAGGTCGGCATCGTCTTGTCGCACTTCACCTTCCGCTTTGTACATGTCTGGCAGGCGTATCCCATTCTCGCTGGGCCTCCATTTTCGCTTGGGTTTATCGAAGGCGGCCCCGGCGCGATAGCGGCCCGTTTACTTCTGCCGCGAGAAGCCATCACACCACGGTCACGGTGAGACGGTAATTACGAAGTAAATGCCAGCCCTTGAAATCCACTTGTGTTGTGTTTTGGTCAGAGCAACTTGCTGACTCAGAAAAAACTAAGGTAGTCACGTGGTCCAAAACGAAGCGTGTCTGAGAAGGGAAGTCGCGATGGCAGATCTCAGGGTTAACGTCTCAACACTCAGTTTCTGATTATTATCATACATTGGTTCCACATTCAATCAAGCTTGATGCACTCTTCGCGCTTCGAAGAGGCTACAGTGGCACTCCAACTTCCTATGTGCAGCAACATAGCATCCCGGTCGCCGGCTGTGTCGCATTCCGTCACTTTAGTCTTCTCTTCAATGTTGGCACTAGAAAAGCCAATACTGTTGTTCTCATCGAGATCGCCCATAGTTGATTCGGGTGAACGAGTAGTGTCTCCGGTAGTTGTCCTGGTCGAAGATGTGCTTGATAACGATTAGCCGAAGAAGCGGGGAACCACATAAGAGTGATTGCGTATTTGCGTTGCCTTACACAGTTTTGGCTGGGCTCCCAAAAGCCGCTTCCATCTCGGTTCCGGGGGAGGTTTAAGGTAATTATGCCAATTGTGAAGCAGGCTCTGTGGTAGTAATGTCCCACCTCGGAGGAGTCGAGTACTTTGAGACCAGCTTTTTATCTTCATCCCACGGCTAGGTCTAGGTTGGGTATTCTCAAAGAGCCAGAAATATTCTTTATAGTCGGGCGCTCCCTGTTTCTTGTGTCCATTTGGTCTTTCGATCGGCCTCGAGCGCCGGGCCGTTCCTGATTTCTGATTTCTGATTACACCGCAACGCGAGGGTTTGACAGTTTGTCGACGGTCGGTTTCTGGTTTCTGATTTCTGCATCTTGAAACATAAGCATAGGTACCTAGGTACCTTACCTGGGTATGTATCTGCCTGGGTACCAAGGTACCAGAGAAGCACGCAGCTGTCGGCTAAGGGTGTGGCACACCTTCTTTTCGTTGTGAATGAATGCAGCCGTCAGAAACGAGGCGCCTCCCTCTCATCCCAAGCCCTGAGCCAAGGGTGATTGGTAGCCAATCGCCAGCATTGCACCTCCTGCTGCGGCTTTCAGAAATCGGAGACAGACAACCAATGTTAGAGGGAAGCTGTGCCTTCAGCCTCAGCCTGCATCATGCTGGTTCTTGATGGCGCGGCGCATCTGACTAGTGCAGTGACACAGCGTTCATGGTGCCAGGGTAATGAATCCCTTAGGTGTGATTGATATATCATGGATTACCACTGCCCGGTCCCTGAATGTCGGTTTCAGTTGTCTCCTCAATTGGCCCTTTCTTCAACCTCACTCTCGACACCTCCCAACGCTAACCACGCACACAATCTATGTGACCTCTCTGACCCCTCTGACCACTCTACCACCCGCACGAACCATGGATTCGCCGACAACCTCATCATTCTCCACGTTTGTCCAGCGCTACATATCGAAGAACCCGGGTCTGCCGGGTTGTAACGCTACAAGGCATTTGTGCTGCGGGCGCAAATGCTACTCTGTTATTTGGGGTAACCATGGAAATACTTCCAAGAGTTTGCTTTTCCGTCACGGGCCTTTTGCGGTGCCTCATCGACCGGTAAATAAGCGTCTATGGACTCAAGATCTTGCTGGAAACGGACTGAGTTCAATTTTAGATCCTGGGCCTGCTTCACCGCCTCGAGAAAGAGAATCATTCAACCCGTGCTTGGTGTCATATCCACTTGACGCGCGTTTCCGACCTTCTGGGGCTCGCCATTTTCGACGATGAACCCGAGATTTTCCGTCATTGCATTCGCTTTGAGCGTCCAGTTGAGGACTGGGATCCATTGATTCCCTGGTTGCTCACACTCATAGAATGCACTTCTGTCGCCATGATGGCTAACTTCCTGACAATCCTCTGCGAGGAAGGAGTCTTCAACGTCGAAATGATAGAATTTGCACTAAAACACAACCTGGGCCAGGTTTTCGACCTGATCTCGCAACAGCGTCCCGACATCACCAACCAGCATTACCTTCTCCGAGCCATCGCACTCGAACAAAAGGACGTTGTTTGTAATCTCCTTAGTCAGGGAGTCTGGCATGCTCGCGCCATCACCACCGCCGCCGAGACTGAAAATGATTCCGTCTCCTCACTCTTGACTAAATTCCTACATCAGCTTGGTTTTGAAGACCTGCCGCATTATCTTAGGATGCATCCTGAGCGTAATCAGGCAAACCCCATGAATGCTATGGTGGTTCCTCGGATATTCGACTACTATTATTGGTGGCTATTTTCTCCAGCTGCTGAGACATCTGTGCGACCTCGGTTGGATCCCGCCCGGTGTTCCTCGTCGCGGCGAATGATGGGACTCGGGATCGGTTTGACGCTAAGGACGCTCTGCTCTGTGTTGGTCGGTTTTGTTAGTGAGGAGCCAGGCGAACCCCCGTCTACCGCTCTTCAGAACCTGTCTCGTTATCGCCTTGTATGGAGAGACGGCCTACGCTCGATCCGCCGCCTACTGAACGGCACCCCGCCCACGACGGCTTACGAGATGTTGACGTTGCTCATGTCAACTTACGCAACGGCTGGTTCTGGCTGTGGCCCTACCCAATCCGCCTTTAACAGAGTCGAGTGAGGTACCCTACCCCATCTTCCGGCAACACTAAAACTGACGACTACTCTAGGTTTGTTCATGACTTGGCCCGCTGGAGATACTTTCTCCCGTCTGACCAGCAACGAATCTTCGATGCTGCCACAGCAGTTTTGTGGCAGTTTGACCCCAGTCGATGCCCAATTTTACCCTTGGTCCAACCAGACCAACTGCTGTTTGCCTTCCAAGACTTTGTCCGCCAGTTCATACCGACAATTTCAAAGCAGGATCCGAGGCGTGAGTATCAGGACATGCCGTACCACGGTGAGGAGTTGCACACCATGTTTGAAGAGTCCAACCACCAAAGACGTTCCCCCCCGGTAGAGGGGAGGAAGGGATCTTTTGGTGGCAACGGCAGTGGTGAGCTGCTACCTTCGGAATTTCTCGACCCTCCTTACTCTGATGCGCCCTTCACAACCTTGGATCAGGGCTTAGATGTCCTCGAGTATCTGGACATCTTTCAGGGAATTTTTATAGACTCAGAACCCGACGGGAGTTCAACACCGGGGATGTTCGCTGGGTGCGACCCTGGGGAGGACCAAACGGAGGAGGGAGAACCTCATGAAGATGCTGTCACCGACCCAGGAGACCGGTCTGCGCTCGTTGTCCTTTTGCTAGCATCTGTGGCCATCGGCCTAGCCATCCTGGCCCTTCTAGGTATTACGCACCCCCGCCTCAGTGGACAATTTGTGCAATAACATCTCATCTAACCACTCCTAGCCTGTCGCGACGGCACCGACAGCCATCAGTTTGGCGCCGTCCTCTCGACATACTCGACGTTGGCGGGTCCTTTGGCGAAGAGTTATTTTCTTTTTCAGGTTTTCTTCCTCTCCGCACTCCTAAGCTGGGGTAACCCCAACGCGGCGCACCCGGGTTCGCCAACCTCCCCAACCCAGCCTTCATCCCCCGGAAGCAACGGCGAGCCTCACGCGGCTGCCGTCAACCAACTAAACTCAGATGTAACCCCCCCAGGGGTAGAGCGTGCAAACTTCCACCAAAGCCCATCTTCGACACCATCCATGGAGACGGAGACACGATCCGTTGACCCATCCTTGTAATAACCCCCCCCCTCTCTCCCTCCCCCTCCCCGCGCCTCCAATAACGCAGCACACTAACCCCCAAGAACCGACAACAGTTCCCCCCCAACACCCGCTCCGCATCCGCCACCAGACCCCCGTCTCTCTTGTCCCGACTGTTCCAAGACGTTTCGTACCTTCAGTGCTCGAAACCAGCACCTTAAGACCGGGTGCAAGAAACGTCACGGCGAGCGGTTCCCGTGCACGATTGCAAACTGCGGACGGTCGTTCAGCACGTCGTTTAACCGGAGGATGCATGAGCTGAATAGCTGTCGTTGGAGGGGGGTTGTGTAGGTTGGGGCTGGTGGATGCTTTTTCTTTTGTTGCTGGGTGTTTTGTGTTCGCTTGTCGATCTTAGTTTTGGTTGTCATTCGCGGTCAAGTTTCATAGGCTTTATTTATGATCGGAATTAGAAAGTCATTGTCCCAAAATCACGAGTCAATACCGCGTTGTAGGTCTGCGAGAAGCTGTGCGTTGATTGAAGATTTGCTTCTCCCGCACCATGGTCTATCCTCCTCGGATGATTAGACCTCCCCGACAGATGAAGCATGGTTAAGCATTTTGGGCTGCCTCCCCCCCTCCCCTTGATGCCGGCGTTTTCTCCCGTTCCCAACAACCAGTACTTGTATTCTGGACATGGCCCACGCCCTGATATAGACCATCCTCAGTTGTGGAGTTGAAGGAAGCCGGGGATGGAATGATACTGCGGCATCATCCAGGTCTTGGACTCGAGGTTAGCGCTTACTAGTTCTGCACGCTGGAAGACTGGCCATGCAATTCGGGTGGTGTCTTACCTGGATCACTTCTTCTTGCAGTAAGCACCGAAATACTTCATGTTGCTATCCAATGAAAACATATTGCACGAGCCTCCGAGATTCCCCCTATGGATTGTTAGCAACAATTGAACGGTTCGTTGGAAACCACGTCATAGCAGGTCAGCAGTCCGACCAGGAAACACCACCTACCCTTGCCGCGGCGCCAACCTGCCATCATCGTTGGCAATGCAGTTATTCAGGTCAAGGCGGGACGCATGCCATTGGCCGTTCGTCTGCTTGCAATCGCATAGCAGAATAGGCCCCCATTGATCTCCAGAAAGCCAGTCGTTGTTCCATTTCTCGAGGCGGCAGTTCCGGCAGCTGTTGACGTAGCTGGCTGCTGCTTGGGTGGCGAGCGAAGCTACTGCCACAGCGAGGAAGGAGATCTTCATGGTCCCTGGTTGGGTAGACGGAGCCTTGCGGTGTTACGCAAACAAGTGCAGGGAGAAGATGAAGAGGAGGAAGGACACAGCCGGGTGTTGCGTGGGACCCAGTTGATGCAGTTTTACATACTTTCATCGGGATGGGGTGGCATCTTTATGCGCCCGATCAAGGCCCCGAGTCAACGCGCTTCGTGGCACAATACGAGGCAATGCCTTGGACTCGTAGTCTGCCTTGCTCAGAAACATTTCTTCGATGTATCGTTTGACTCCCTAAAGGTATCGGGCGGTAATGTGCTGAATGGTCTGTTGAGGCGTAACAGTATCCACTCAGTCTATGACAAGAAGCGAACCGAGGTCGGGGAGCACCGGAAAGGCCAGATGGGGCAATGCACGTCTCATAATCCCATCTCCGGCGGTCCCACCGCGGAGATCGGGAATTTGTATCAAGTTTAGCGCGGATTCCATAGCAATGCCTCACGACGACTGGCCGGATAAACAACCCTCAGACAGAGACTGGGTTTACATCCTACGAAGAGGCGGGTCGGCGAGTTCGTCACGGCGGCAGGAGGTTGAGTGAAGGGGAGGTCCACCGGCCTCTTCTGCGGAAGGATTCAATAGTTCAGGGCGATGTAACCGGCAAAGGACGTGTTATGGTAGCGGCGTCTGGGTATTGGGGGCGAGGAAAATGTAAAGTTGATTTCTTAGAGATCGCTTAGATGCACTGGTGGCGGAGTGAACGAGGCAAGACGAGGGAGGCAAGGCAGACCTGCTTGTACACACATTGAGTCGTAAAGTACCACGGGGTAACTCCAGGAGTTGTTCCCTTTAAGGGGACTGCAAGAAGGGGTGGAAATCCATATAAGATGGCGCGTGCCGCACCGTTTGGTGAAGGTGAGGTTGTGTCAGACTTGTTTCTCACTGAAGAATTACGCCGGCATATCCTTCTAGTTTCACCACGCAAGGGCGACACGCTCACGGAATCTCCGTCATTCTTCATCATGCAACTCTCGTCAAAATTCCTCGTTGCTCTCTTTACGGCCGTCGCTGTCGCATCGCCGGTTGTTGAGGGGGCTCAAACCCTCCAGGTATAGGGCCCCTGACCCCTTGACATCAATGGTAATAACTGCCACTAACACCATGGCTTTAGAAACGGGTAAGCTCACAGAACGCACAAGCAGTTGCCTAATAGCCATGGGTGCAACATGCTCACCAAAACCAAAGGACTGTTTTTTCGACTGCATGGGCGACTGCCAGGCGCCTCAGGGAGGTTCATGCACCCTCGCCTGCACGGTCATGTGTTCCCTCGACTACAGCGGCGGAAGGCGAATCAGCCAAACAAACTTGGGTGAGGGGTGTCCCATTTGTGTACATGTAGGGTTCTCTGGCATGCCTGAACGAACGCTAACACTGTACACCTGCAGATGACTTCGTTCACAACTGGAATGGCCGTCTCGGCTGCTTTAGCCACACCGGATCTTAGATGATATACCATACAACGACAGGGCCGCTGCACTGTAACGTGGCAAGTTACCTCTTGCCAGGTAAGAGGTCTTTAGGAAATGGTAATACCCTGGCAGAAGGGCTTGGGTGTGGAGATGGGAGCCATCAATGATTAGGTCGGTTTCAATCTGGTATGTTGCTGGCCCCAGCCTGGCCCTGGGGTTTCTGGCTCCAGGGAAGATTAAGAAACATTTCCAAGTTCCCTTGGCAGACACCAGCGTGGCCTCAAACCCTTGTCATGTACATATGGAATTCAAACTACAAGTTGCAATGTTTGCCTTTTCGGTGACTTTCATGAAGAATTTTACCTACCTAGGTAGGTACGTACCTAGGTGCCGTAGTTGGGCGCGCTAATATGCGGTGAAGGGGAAAATAAAAAGTGGGTCGGGCTGTTGCTGCCTGGAACTGCCTGGACTGCGAACGGGCAGCAAGTGCCGTCGAAGACGAATACAGGGCTGTTGTTCAGGATGTGGTTATTGGGTGGCTGGCAAACCGTTTGTTGGTAAGACGTATTGTGCTCAAGCTGGCATTTCATGCCCAACCTGCTTTCCCGGCTTCCCTCATCTTCAATTCTCTTTTTTCTTCTGCCCTCACACTGGCCGTAACACACGTGCATCATGGACGCTGTTCGGGCCATCGCAACAGAAATCGACATGATTGACGCTGAACACGACGAGCCCACCCCAGCGCTATCACTGTCGGCCAACTTGGATTCGCTCCCATACGATATCCAGAGGTTAATTGTCTGGGATGAGGTGCTTTCACAGGACGACATCGCATCTCTGCGTTTGACCTCTCGGGGGCTCGTTCTATCCACCTCTAGTCGTCTGTTTTACCGCATCGGCATCTCCAAACTAAACTTCGACCGCCAGAGCTTCCTTGCTATCTGCCACGACCCAGATTTGGCCAAACATGTCCACGAAGTCGAGTGGTTGGAGCTCTCGTGGGATCTTGGCTATTTCGATCGCCTCAACGCCGTCTTTTCTTGGGATGAGAAGGAAGACGACGACGACCTTGTAAACCTTTGCAGTTACTTTCAAGGTCAAGCCGAGGAAGCATTTTGGTTGCCCAGCATTCCCGTCAATGACAACCCTACATACGACGACTCAAGGCGACAACGTGAGGAGTCCATTGAGAACTTCAGGGAAACATTCATGGAGGCGGTCGATCAGCTTCCCAATCTTCATACCTTTGTCTCACGCCCCATGGGTTCGGAACGGACCATCAACCCGGGGTCCGACTACCCAATGGCGGCAAGCCTCCTCCAGACATTTCAGGACATGGCTTGCTCTCACACTAATTACGAGTCGAATGATGGGCTCTTTTTGTTCATCTTCCCTACCATGGCCCGGGCCACTTCGGCCGTCCACCGTCTGCGATGGGCCGATGAATTCCCCGGCTACAGCTACTTCCGCCCGATCCCTCCAGCTGCGGTTAAGGGGCTAGAGTCCTTGGAGCTGTGCTGGACCCCCATCAATCTGAGGTCAACCACGGTCGTGGTCGAGAACCCTTCCCTTCTAGCCGCCTGCTCTGCTGCTGCGCCAACTCTACGCCACCTCGGCCTCTGCCTCGATCATGGCCGCCTCGAGGATTCCCCGGGCTTTGTCGAGGAGAAGATCCTCGGATCTGATCTCGCGGCATCCGCCATAGTCGCCCTTCAGTCGCTGAAACTCGTCTCGATGAACCTGGATCCCGATGTGCTTCTCAAAATCATAGTGGCCAACGTCACCTCGTTGCGTCATGTCCACCTCGAAAACGTTGATGCCCGAACCGACGTTATTGGTCGCATGGCCAAACTTCCAGGCCTTCGGCTCGCCACATTGCGGGTTCTCAACGACTACCCGACAGAGGCACCACGGGACATGTGCGAGCATGCCCTCATACACCACATCAACGGCGTCCCTTGCGACGTGGTACACACGGACTGCGACGACGCCATCCACGCTGTGGTCGACCTGGAAACTGAGCAGGCACCACTCTTCATCACAACAGATGGCTGTGAAGGTGCGCCCGATGCCGTGAGCCTCGCCGGCTCTGCGGCTTCGGAAGAGAGCTTCGGCTCGCAACACAAATCCACCATGAGGCAGTGGTGCGGCGAAAGCCCGAAATGGGCCTGGGGACGGTTTTATCACGCAAAGAAACACGGTCGCGTCTACGTGTTCCAGGTCCCCAGCACCGACCCCAACGGCTCCCCCACAGTTCTATGGAAATTTACGTCGCGGGACGGGGAGGTCGGCTATGGCGATGACCCGTTCGAGTGGTTCGACGAATGGGACCTCGGTGCAGGTGACGCCGTGGAACCGACGCCTTACTGCCGGGAACTGTGGACATTCGCGATGCTTCACAAGAGGGGGCCCACAATCTGCGATTTGTTGGGACCGGCGCACCCTTTGTTGGATCAGGTCATGAATCAGCGACCGCCGGAGGATGCTTTCCTTTATGACGCCGATCTCGACCCTGGGGGAGATTGGTTTTAGGCGAAGATATGGTTCGTGCGTCCCGCCGGGCTCGGGCTCGGTTGAACTGTTCGGCTTTGGGTGGGTGTTGCTTAGCTCTCGGTTTCTTCGGGTTTGGATATCATGTGTGTCCGTCTAGTACTGCCGTTTGCCGACCTCGGTCTGCGGAGAGAGAAGGAAGGATCCGTTTCAAGTTGTGTGCGAGTAATTAGTGTTATTTGACAGGTAGGTCTTTGTAAACAAGAGGAAGAATGATAGCAGTGGTAGTGAGGCTACAAAGACTACGGAAAGAATAGGTAGTGATGCAAGATATTGTAAACGGCAGGGGTCGATTCAAGGAGACGTTGAAACTAGTGTTGGCGAGGCCTCGTAAGGAGATTGTAAATGTCTAGTTTAGGTACTCTGCTCGACCCTCTTTACTGTGGCCTAGCCTTTGGCTTCCAGGAATATCGTTGAGGGTGGAACAGGGAAAGGGGAGGGGATATTTCAATGTTTAATCTTAATTCACACCACCATTCCCATTTTAGTTCAGATCACAGGATAGTTAAAAAGGTAAATAGAAAGTTCATTGCGTTCATAGATACTCATCGAGAAAAGCAAACGCCCCCTTAACGTGCGTCCCCCGCCCAAATAACCCGAAGCCGTAGCAAACTGACTCCCAACCACATCGGTAACCCACGCCCAAAATGAAAGTCAAAGTCAAAAGTCAAAACCGCTCCGAAATCCCAGCTCCGCCCAACCCATCTCAACCTCCCTAGGTCCCACCAGACCTCAACGTCCGACGGCAACCTCCCATCACCCCCCTCCCCATCAACCGCCCCACCCTCACTTCCGAATCAACGTACTCTCCATCCACTGCGGCAGCGTCTTCACAAACCCCCTCACCCGCTCAATACACCCATCCCTCCGCGCCAAATACTCCTCCAGCGCCTCCCCCTCGGCCAACACCTCGGCGACCTCCCCCCGCAACTTCTCCACCAGCGCATCCTGCTCGCGGCGCGCCCCCTCCAGCGCGGCCTTCTCCACGCCCAGCTGTGCGATGCGCCCCTCCAGCACGCCAATGTCTTGCGCGGCCTGGGCGGTGGTGTCGGCGAGTTGGGATTTGAGGGTGGCGGTTTCGGACTCGAGGGTGGAGGCGAGGGCGGCGGTTTGGGATTGTTGGGTGGTGAGGGTGTGGAGGTCGGATTGGAGGGAGGAGGTGGTTTGTTTGAGGGTGGTGATGGTTTGGGTGAGGGTTTGGATGGTGGTGGCGGCGGTGGCGAGTTGGGTTTTGAGGGTGTCGATCTCGGAGAAGCGGGCGGTGATTTGGTGTTGGAGGTTGGATTTGTCGCGCGTGACGCTGAAAAGCTGTTGGCGCAGAGAGTCGATGGTTTGTTCTTTGGCGGTGTTGGCTGTTTGGAGCTCTTTGTTGTCGCTGACGAGTTGGGTGAGTTGGGTGGCCAGTTGTTGGAGTTTGCCCTTTTGGTCTGTGAGGTCGTCCTGGAGCTGTGTCTTTTCCGCGGTGAGCTCCAGGCCGTTCTCTTGTAGCTGTTGGATCTGGTTACGCTTTGTCGTGATGGCTTGCTCCTTGTCGGCGAGCATTGCGTTACGTTGCTCCAGCTCTTCTCGCTGGGCGGCAAAATCGGTTTCGAGTTTTGTCACCGCGATGCGGAGGTTGTTGATGCCTTCCCGCAGGCTGTCGATTTCCTCCTGTTTCGTGGCCACTACGGCTTGCTTCTCTTTAAGCTCTGCCTCCAGCTGCAGGAGTTTGGTGCTCTTAGCCGCCATGTCCTTTTGCAAGGTGTCCTCCCTAAGGCACTGTCTCACAAGGTTCTGTCGGAGCTGCACCACCTCGCCGTGTCTCGCCTCCAAGTTGTGTGTCATTTGCGAAATCCTGTCATGGAGCTGCGCTTCCCGCGTGGTGGCCTTGTTGACAACCTGAGTGTATTCCGCCCGCAGAGACTCTGTTTCGCCCTGCAGCCTGGTAACCGCCTCTCGAAAATGGTCTCGCTCTTTCTGGAGAGTCCCGATCTGTTGCATGGCGTTCTCCGAGGCGGAATTCCACCGCAATGACTGGTTTCGGAGGTCCAATAACGCCCGTTTGTGCTCTGTGAGCTGGGCTTTCAGGGGAACCACCTCTTCCCACGCACGAGCCGAAGAGGCTTCGAACTGCTGGCGCTCTCGCCCCAGTACGGCGACCAAATCCTTATGCGCAGCCAGCTCCTTCGTGACGAGTTCCTTGTCCGCAACTGCGGCGGTCAATTCCTGCTTTTCCTGCTCCAAACCGGCAATGGCGGCACGCAGGGACCCGGCGCTATTCTGCAGCGCCTCTATCTCCCTCAGCCGTGCCTGTGTCTCTCCGAGCAAGGCATCACGTTCGCAAGTGAGGTTGTTGATGGACTCCTGCGCTTGGTGTGGGATGGCCTGCTCAGCCTCGACGAGCTGCTTCTTGAGGCGAAGCAACGTGCTCTTCTGCTCCGCGAGGATCTCCTCGGAATGCGCCAGCTGTTGTTCCTTCGCTTTGAGTTTGCCCTCCGCCTGCTTCCGCTTGTTGACGGTCATGGCGATCTGCTGGACCACCTTATCGTCCGTGTCTTTGCGCCTGGCTTCCACCGCAGCGAGTTCCTTCTCGGCCGCGTTCAGCTTTTGTTCCGCCTTCGCCAACTGATCTTCCGCATGCAGGCGTTCACTCTGGGCCAAGACCATTTGCTTCTCCATCCCAACGCACTTTTCTTTGGAGACGTTTAGCTTGCGTTGAAGGTCCGCAATCGTCACGTTCCTCTCGGCATTGTGCCGCTCGACTTGGGCCATGCGCTCCTTGACCTCCGCGACCGTCTTTCCGATGGCAGCCCGGGGGCCGTTAACCGAGCCAGGGTTGTTCTTCGCCTCGGACAGTGCGTGGGTAAGATGTTGGATCCTGGATTCGTGCTGCTGGATCATCTCGGTGGTAGCGGTATGACGGGTGGTGAGGTCGCGAAGCGTCGCCGTCATTGCGCCAAACCGTTGGCCGGCCTCGGCAAGTTCCTTTGCGCGGGACACAACGGCCTTCTTTAGTTGTGTAATTTCAGCGCTCTGGTTGGCGATGAGAATGTCCTGCTCCTCGGCCTTGGCCCTGGTTTCCTCCGCCTTCGCAGCGTTCGCGGTCAGGCTTTCGAGAGAGGATTTGTACTCTTGGTTCTTGCTCAGCGAGGCCTCGAGGCGCGCCTTGAGATCTTGGGCGACGGCATCGACATCTTTCTTGTCCTTTGTCATCTTTTGCAGCTGCAGCTGGAGAGGCATCGCCTGAGCCGCCAGGTCGGCCGCCCAAGAAGCATCTTTCTCGTCCAGCAACCGCTGGAGTTCTGCTAGCTTTTCCTCCGCCTCGGCTCGTAGTTTCTTCTCGGAGGCTAATTGTTGGCGAACCTCGTCGGTCCCCGCTCGGATCGGTGCAGGGACGGGTTGCGAGGACGAGGAAGCATGGTGGGAAGGTGCTAGTCGTTTCGGATCGGGGGCGGTCGTGGGAGCTTCGAGTTTCGTGATCGGCCTCTTTTTGTCGTTGCGTGGCGGTTCGTTGCTGTCATCCTCTAAATCGCTATCAGAGAGGACGATGGCGGTTTCGGCCGTATTGTTTCTTGGCTTTTTCGGTCGACCGCGCGGCCTCTTGATGGGTTGCGCCTGCCCTCGGGAGCGACCCCCCCTCGTAGCGGGTCTCATAGGTATCGCAGACTTCTGTGATTGCATCATAAACGACGTAAGCCTGGGAGGCGATTTGACAGGGGAGGCGAATTCAACAAGCAATCACTTCGCGCTGCGGATGTACAGTGCAACAGGCGATCGTTGGCTGGCGTTGGGAACTTACCTTCGGAACGGTAGAAGTCCTGGCTCGGGGACTTCTACGGTTGGCAACAACAATGCACGACTCCGTGCTTTCCTCCTCGGGATCGACCGCAAGAGTGGCCATGGTTGGAAAAATGGGGAGGTGGAAAGTGTGGGCGGAAGACGGCAGAGAACCGACAGCTCCGTTTGTTTTGTACGACGATTGAGGCTGGGCGAGGGGTTGGGAAGAAGAGTGCAAGAAACGAGAAAGTTGGAAAACGGCGACAGCAGGAGTTGAGGGAAAGGCACAAAATCAGTTAATGGTCTGGAGGAAGTGGAAGCTTTGTTGTTTGCTTCGTCTTGGTCCCAGATGGCAGAGAGAAAACTAAAGTGAATTAAAAATTGCCTAGCTGATAATGTGATAAGTCGCTCGATGGGGATACCCACCCCGCCAAAGGCTGAAACCACGAACAAAGAACTGAGCCTGAAAAACTTAGCCCTCGTAGCATTTTCGATGAATTGACTACCATTAATTTCAGCGTGTGGAGAGTGCTGTTAGGTGGCTGCAGAGGAAAGGGGAAGATCCGCAGCGACCAGGGTGAGAACGCGGCGGAACATGAAATTGAAACCGGTGAATTTTCACCGGGTAGCTGCGGCGGGCATGCAGAAGAGGGAGTCATTGCACCATGGAAATCATTGCAATTCATGTTGAGGAGAATTTGCTGCCAGTAGAATCGGGCCTGGTAATTTTCTGCAGGTTCTCGGGAACCTGCCTCTTATCAAATTGATTAGAATTGATGTTGGAGTTCGCCGAAAACCAGGTCTCGCTGCCTGGAATCCTCGGCCGTAAGCTTTATGCTACCGCTCCATACGCTGTCCTAGAATTCTTGTTTTTACGTCTTTCTTCTCGGAATCCCTTCTCCGGAGATCGGGCACCGTGTCGGGTTTTCGATCTGTTGACAAACTTGCCCGTGACGAACAACTTAAGTTGTCCGCTCACTTCCCTCCAGTCTTCAATTATGCTTCTTCTTATTTCAGCTGATGCAACTGTTTGCTCGCTTTACGTGGTCCCTTTTTGACGAGCCAGCGACTTTCTCCCATCAGCCATGTCAAAGATGGAAGCCATGTTTCCTCACACACTCACCAACAAGAGAGGAGGGAACACGGCCGCCGCGACTACACTTGAGCAAGCAAACCAAAATCGGAGAGCTACCGTCGCAAATGAAATGAAACCCCGTCCAAGATTTCACGGGGTAGTGTTTTGTTGCCATGGTATTGGTTCAGCCGTTACACGTCATTAGGTCTAATATTCGTCCGATGGCGGTTTGTTCTAAGTGGTATATTAGGTAGCTACTACACTATGTAGGTACCTCTAGAAAATACAACCAGGTAGGCTAGAGAGGTTGCATTTAAGTTTTGTTAAGCGGCGGAAGTACCAGACTCCACCCAGAATACCCGAAGCTGTACTAACGCATCTCAGGCAGCGAATAATACAGGACGGGGTCATTCATCAACGTAGTAACGTGAAAAATCTAGCATTGCCTGGTTTGCGCTTCGCCGGCGCCTTCGTGGCCATGCATACAGAGTATGAACTTGGTGCCGACGTTGATGTGGTGTTGATTCCATGTATAGCAGCAAGGGATATGCCCCACTGTTCCTCCCAGGGGATTGGGTCAACAACTTAGCCTTGGTGTTTATTTGCACAGTATGTTGTCCGGGGAGCGAAATGATGTCGTCATAGAAGGGGGACACGGGTAGGAGGGAGGGCCGGGCCGTGTTATATGGGCCCGAACTCCAAACTAACATGACGAATGCCCTCCTCCTCCCCCCCAGGTGTCTCGGACGGAGACAATTGGGACTACCGGCCATACATTGCGTTTCCAGGCCCCGTAGAGGGCTGTTATATGCCATTTGTATAATGGCACCCGCAGTGCTGTGCACAAGACAAGCAGTCAGGCTGGTAGCAACCCGGCATTGTAACCTGGGTGCTGGTGACGTCACTTCCACCGCCGCCCACCCATCACGACCGCTACATAACTTGATTGTTGGACATCGTCGATTCTCTCGAGTATGCTGTCCGGTATCCCTTCGGAGTCAACTTTCTCGCCCGCGGTTTAGTATAATCGATCAAAGCAAGCCACAGTTTCAACCCCGATTCCAATATCGGTATGTGCTCCTTTTCTCTACCGCACTAGTTCCACAGTCTCCATACAGATCCGCCTCACTTACACTTACAACCATCCAATTTGCACACACTTGGTACCCTCATCACTAACACCCTTCCCAACCAGCCCCATCTCAACAACCCCCACTGCCAACATGGCCACCACCACCACCACCACCCCGGACCCCGAACAATTCATGCACACCTCCGGCGCCACCGACCCCGTCTGGGTGCACAAACAACCCTACAAAACCCTCCCTTCATTCCCCCCCCTGACCCACAACCTCACCACCCACACCGCCATCATCGGCGCGGGCATCGCCGGCATCCACATCGCCTACGAACTCGTCCTGCGCGGGCACCAAGTCACCCTCCTCGAAGCGCGCGACGTGCTCTCCGGCGAGACGGGCCGCACCAGCGGGCACCTGACCAACGACCTGGACGATGGGTACGTGCAGATTGCGAAGAAGCATGGGGAGGCGGGGGCGCGGGTGGCGGCGGAGAGCCATGCGTGGGCGAGGGAGAGGGTGGGGCAGGTGGTGGGCGAGTTGGGGATCGAGTGTGAGTTTCGGAGGGTCAGGGCGTGTGATGTGAGCCAGTATCGGAGGGGAGAGGGGGGGTATGAGGGGGAGATGGCGGAGTTGAGGGAGGAGGCGGGGATGCAGAGAAGGTTGGGGGTGGAGAGTAGGTTTGATGTGAGTGACCCTGGGCCAAACCCCGCCGTGTTAAAAACAAAGCGACCGGCCATTCCCGACCTTCGGGGCGGGGACAAGGTGCTTTAGGGAATAGTAAGTACAAAAGCTGACAATGTAATAGGAAAACCTGACGATCCGCGGCTGGACGGGGAAGCCGGACCAGCGCGGCGGGATGGTCGTCGAGAACCAGGCCACCTTCCACCCGACACGGTATCTGGCCGGCGTGCTGTCCTGGCTAAAACAGCAACCCAACTTTCAGTGCTTTACGCGCACCCGCGTTTCAGGCATCCATGAGAAGGGTGTGGAGTTGCTCGGCATGGGCCACAAGTCGGTGACCATCGAGACCGAGGCAGGTCACACCGTCCACGCCGAGTACGCCGTTGAGGCCACGTGTATCCCTCTTCAGAAACTGTCCATCGTTGCTGAGCTGGAATATTTCCGCTCGTACTGCATTGCGGTGCGAGTGCCCAAGGGTTCGGTCGAGGACTGCCTCCTGTACGACAACGCCGAGGCGTACAAGTACGTTCGGCTGACGGAATGCGATGATAAGGATGACTATCTGGTGGTGGGAGGGTGCGACCACAAGGTTGGACAGGAAGAAACCAAGCCGCGCTTCGATGAGCTGGAGAAGTGGACTCGCGAGCGATTCACCCAAGCTGGTACGACAGACTACCGCTGGAGCGGCCAGATCTTTGAGCCTGTCGACTACATGGCGTTCATCGGCAAGAACCAAGGCAACGACAAAGTCTTTGTTGTCACGGGTGACTCTGGGGACGGGCTGACGCATGGTGTGTTGGCTGGGAAACTTATTGCGGACGAGATTGAAGGGAAGCCGAATGACTGGGCGTCGCTGTACAGCCCGAAGAGGCTGGGCAGCATCCTCAAGACGTTGCCAAGTATGGTGAAACATGACGTCCAGATCAACCTGCAGTACAAGCGGTTCCTCCAAACAGACATTACCGATATCGAGGAGTTGGACCGCGGGTGTGGCGGCGTCTTGAACTCGGTGAGTTGAACAGCTTCCCCCAGGTTTCGCTATATGCCTGCGACTAACATCGCCACAGGCAACCGCCAAGCCCCTTGCCATTTACAAGGACGAAAACGGCAAAGTTAGCAAGTACAGTGCCCTATGTCCTCACATGAAGGGAGTTGTTTGTTGGAACCACGCGGAGAAGAGCTTTGACTGCCCTGTTCATGGCAGCCGGTTCTCCAAGGAGGGCATTTGCGTGAACGGTCCCGCCAAAATGAACCTGCCGCCGGCGGACAAGGCGGGTGCCGAGGGCCAGGAGGATGCTGCCGGCGCGGGAATGTAGGTAGAGGAGAATTGGTAGCGGAGAATGGTCTTAGTTCCGTGGGCCAGTTAGAGTGAAGCTGGGCCCTGTGGACACTTTTGTTTGCTTTTTCACTGTATCGTGAGAACTCGATAGTAACCTTATCTAACCGTGGCCCAAATGAATCTCCTTCCATTCCCTAGGTAGTATATCGTGAGCCCTTACCGAAACTAATACGATGAACGCATCACCGCAGATCGTCCGCCGTCAGCCAGCAACACAGCACCATTGGTGTAAGCTCCCGTGCGGCTCGCAAGGTACAACAGCATGCCCGCCATCTCCTCGTCACCCCCAAATCTCCGTGACGGAACGAAGCGCGGGTCATCGGCCGACTCCTTGCTGGGGTCGCGGGTGCCGATCATACCACTAGCCAGCTCCGAGGGGAACACTAAAACCTCATTAGCACCTTTCCTTCCCTCACCACAACTCAAATATTCGAAATAAGACACTCACACCCCGGCGCCAATGCATTCGCCCGAATGCCATACCCAGCCAAGCTCGAGCTCGCTTGCTTGGTCAAATGCATAATGGCCGCCTTGCTCGCCGCGTACGCCGGCGACGACATAGCCATCCGACTAAACCCCGCAATACTCCCCGTCACAATGACCTGACTCTGAATGGCTGGAACATCACTCCCCTCCACAATCGGCCGACCAAACCCTCCCTGCAGCGCCCTTTTATTCCCCTCATCCAACAACTCCAGAAAAGCCACAATCGTAAAAAACGCCCCCGTCACGTTAACATTGAGCGTGGACGTCATACCGTCCATATTCGCCTGCGAAAACAGCTTAGCACGCACCTCACCCACCGACAAACCCGGGTTCCAGCCCGCGGCCGGGCCGCCCACGCCACTGTTGGCGACGAGCAGGTTGACGTGGCCCGTCTCGGAGGTGATTTGGTCAACGGCAGATTGCAGCGAGGCATGGGCGGTCACGTCGCATTGGATGGGGTGGAAGATGCCGGGGTTTTCGGCCGCCGCGGTGGAAAGGACGTCGAGGCGGCGGCCGAGGAGGTAGACGCGCTTGGCGCCGTTGATGGCGAGGGCGCGGGCCATGGTGAGGCCGATTCCTGTGGGGGGATGTTAGGATGGTGGGGGGAGTGCGAGTTGGGGGTGGTGGTTGTGAGCTGTGGGCCTTACCGGTCCCTCCGCCGGTGATCACGGCGACCATGCCATCGACTCGGAAGAGGGATGCCACATCGAGATTGGAGGCCATGATGAATTGGATTTTGGGACTGTGATCAAAGTAGAAGGCTCTCTTTGGGTAAGCGTCTGGATGAAGTGAAGCCTGGTTCGGAATCCGAAATCACTTGCCCAACATGCTCCGGGGGAGATCAGATGGCAAAGGGGTCACGCATGCGCGGGGTGGGGACTGGAGCGCAGGTATTTAAAGTAGGGGCGTTCAGGGTACCTTCAACTTTTATCGGGAATGGGAAGGTGTAGGAGGGCGTGGCATGGTTCGGGTTCGGAAGGCGTCTGCCGCCTGCGGCCTAGGTACCTAGGCAAAGCCGAGACTCCCGGAAGCTCGTACAAGACTCAATCGTTTGGATTTGCGAGTGGTCCGACTGCCTTTCCCCGGTTTCTCGAACTACATTCCTAGCAGGAGACTGTGCTCACAGTCAAGTCATACTCTAGCGGCTAACGGTGCTAAGTGGTTTGCCAGAATGTCACATCTGACGGCGGGATGAAGTGATCACGAATATCGTGACGTCTCTAGCTAGCGGTTAGGAGGACACTTATCGGGACGACAAATCGGGATTCCCGTGTTTGGCCCGGGACTGGTGGGGATTTCCGGGACCCGATCTCGGCCGGGAAGAAAAGGGAGTTCCCGGACCAAGTGCTGCTCTTGCACGGTGCCATCTAAGCAAGCACCGTATCATTGAAACCACTCCGCTTGGAGACATGCTGATGGGCCTGACGAAATACAACGGCCGACTAGAATGACTCTTGTATCGGTATTGTTAATAACCATTTTGTCGGGTTGTTCATATTTGAGATGCGTTCCCGGGGTGATGAACCCATTCGCACTGTGCCCTCCACTAACCTGAAGCCCAGCTCCGGCAGGCACTGAGTTACCTATCGATGTTCCGGAGGGGTAAGAAGTGATTGACGTAACGACTCAAGATTGCGGCCAAAAGTCGACCCGTACTACCGATCGTCGCCCGCCGGCCGCCGACGACGACTAGCCGCTGCAAATTGAAACCAACTGTAAGCCTCCGGTTTGACGCCATGTCGTGGTTCGAGCGCACTTCGCAAAGATGCGGCGTGTGCCCGGTGCGGTCGGGGTTGCTCCGTTGCGGCGACTGCAATGTGATCAGCTACTGTGGCCCCGAGCATCAATCAGCCCACCGACGGGAACACAAGGAAGCCTGTACTGCCATTAACAATACTCAAAAAAACCTTGCGAGGGAAGAAGCGGCGCTTCGAGAAGACCGCCGTGATATTCTGATGCCGGCCGATGTGTTCAACAGCGGCGTTGGGCGGTTCTGGGGGATATACGGCACCAGAGACTACATGCGGGCACGTTTCGCCGCCGCCGATGCACTCCTCCAAGTTGAGACCGTGGCTGCCGTGGAGAAGTCCCTTGAGCACTTCACCGACATGTTACGTCTTTGCCGAAGCGACAACTTGGGTGTCCGGGACGCCGTCCCCCGCTGCTGCTGCGGCTCGGCCGAGAACAGGAATGCTACGATTTCCTTAAGTGGTGGGCGACTGTCGACGATAACTATGACTGGGCCAACCCGGCCCTACCCTATCTCGACATCGAAAACGCCAACGCCCTCGAGTCTCTTGACTGGCCTCGGGAGAATCTTGCTCATCTTGTCACGTTAACACTCCTGAAGTTGCGCCTCCTTCTCGACTTCCAGGCGTGTAACGCGGGCCGTTTTACCGAGTTCGATCGCCCCATAGGGCGGCTTGTGAAATCGAAGGTTCAGACGTTCACCACTACGGGAACTTCAACGGCGATCAAGGCTTTGAAGGGGCAGTACCATCAACTGTGCCAAATTGTCAACGACGCCAACCCTTACTTTTGGGACGCTTTGCTGGATGAGGGTGGAGGGGTTCCTGCCATGCCCGAATCTTACGCGACGGGCTCTCCAGAAGAAGCCCAGTTGGTTCTGCACTGGTGCAAAAAAGCCTGGGAAGAAAGCGAGGACGCTTTAGTGATGGTTGAAGAAGATACCCGCAAGTTCGTCCAGGCCTACCAAGGGCCCACCCAAACCGCTGGCCCGCCCGGCCCCCGCATGGCGGCCGCTAAGCTGGGGCCCGGAGATCTGGAGAGAAGGCGGGGCGTTGGCCGCGTCTTCCCCTCCAAGATGGAAGATACGCTACCGACTGCCGCTCTGCCCCATCTCTTCCCCGCCATTCCGGCCAGCGGCGGCCAAATCGTGCGATTTATCGCCAGGGGCGACCCCGGAAAGCTTCTTCTGTATATCGACGGTGCTTGTACGAACAATGGGCAGCCAAACCCTAGGGGTGGCTGGGCGGTTGTTTATGGCCCCGATGATGATGCATCAGGTCGGCTTGAGGAGAAAGGACCATTTGGACACGAAAGCGTCGTTACTAGCAACCGGGCTGAGTTGCGCGCTGCCATCGCGGCCTTGCGCCTGCGCGATTGGAAGCAGGATGGCTTCGACAGCATGGTCATCGCAACCGATTCCTCATATGTTGTTGACGGCGCCACCGACTGGGCCCAAGGCTGGACTCTTAACGGATGGAGGACCCAGTCCGGGCGCGCTGTCAAAAACAAAGACCTGTGGGAACTATTGTTGGGCGAGGTGGAGAGGTGGGCCGATCGTGGGTTCCAGATCACCTTCTGGAAAATCCCCAGGGAACTCAATGTGGGTGCCGACGCCCTGGCGAAGGCGGCAGCCAACATGGCGAGGCCTGAGCCCATGTTTCGCGATGTCACCGCCACCTCTCCCCAGAGCACCGCTAGGCTCGGTGGTGGTAGGACAGAACCCAAGCCCCGCATCCTGACCTTGTGTCTCGATTATGAGGATATGTTCCAGAGCATTTATGGAAGTCTCATCGCGAAAATAACCCCCAAGGCCACAATGGAGCGGGCCACGAAACCCGAGGTCGCCCTCACCATGTTGAACGGAGAGCCCCCACCATCTGTCATTCTCGTTACGGATGGCGCCATCACACGCCAACAAAAGCTTTGCGAACGTGTGATAGACCTGTTACGCGGTGGAACGACGGTTATCCTAGCGGGCTGCTTCAGCAGCATGGTCACGCAGGGGCAGTTTAATCGTTTCTTCGCCCGCCTAGGCCTTCCGTGGCAGCGGGGCTCTTACCAGCGGGAGAGCGTTGAACTCCGCCCCCAGGTCGTTGGTGACCGCTTGGCGGCCCGGTTACCCTCGTCCTACAGCCAAAAGGCGCTCTTCGTCGCCAACGTGGAGAGCTCAGAGGTGTGGTACGCTGAGAGGGAAACCTCAAATGAGGCTGCTGTGGTGTTTTCCAAAGTTGGCGCCGGCAAGCTCGGTTATGTTGGGGATGTAAACGGGGAGGAAGGCTCGGAGGCTGTTGTCCTCGCTATGTGCGGGTTACTCGATTGATGAGCGTGACAAGACCAAGGGGGCGAAGGGGGAAAAGCAAGCTTTGACATCGATATCAGTTTGTTAATTTGCAACCACATCAAGGAATCCAGACGTCTATTCATGTCCCTAAATCGAAGTAGTCGCCAAATGAAGTCCCAGTTGAATAATTACAGTCACAACCCTACCGCCGCACCCTCCTCACGCCAGTCATGCTATACCCATTCTGCTCCCAAAAGGGCTTCTTCTGCCGCCCATCAGACTTGAGCATCGCGAACGGGTTAAAAATCGTCTCCGTCTTCGACCGCGAATCGTTCCACCCGGGCCCCTTCAAGATCGTCTTCCCGTTCTGCGCCAGGTACATAGCCGGGTTCTCCGGCAAATACCTTGCCGGGTGCCCAACATTCCACAGCACCGTGGCCAGCAACACAAACGCCGCATCAAACACATAAAAATACCACTCATACCGCACCACCGGGTTCAAACTCCCCGGCTCCACCCCCTCCCTCGAAACCGGCACCCCAAAGTGCTCCACCATCCTATACACCGTCCGCCCCCCCAGCAACAGCATACTCACCACCGCGACCGCCAACGGCCTCACCACTCTCGCATTGCGAATCCGCCCCCCGCGACAACTGCTATAAAACGCCCCCGCCAGCAGCAGAAACGCCACCACCACGATCAGCTGCACCACCAGCGACGCCTTGGTCAGCGTGTCGCCGATGCCGAGCGATTTGTCGGGCGCCGTGCGGTCCGTGATGTAGGCGACCCCCGCGATGGTGAGCAGCTCGATGGCGGCGGTCAGCGCGCTGAAGATGATGAGCGTGCGGTGCGGGTGGATCGGCGCGAAGTAGGGGACGAAGTGGAAGAGGCGGGTGAGGATCAGGTGGTTGGTTAGTTGGAGGAGGGGGCTGGTTGGCGGGGGTGGGTTGGTTAGTTGGGTATCTTGACTTGCACGGGGGGGGAGGGAGGTGGGTGCGTACGGTGCGGCGTAGATCAGGAGCAGGCTGGCGGTGTAGACTTGCGGGTCGTCGTTGTGGTAGGTCCCGTAGCTGCGGGTAGCATAGCCTGCTGCTAGGAGCGCGCAGGAGAAGGGCAGAAAGAGTGTCATTGCCCATGATTTGTAGTAGCTGAAGTGACGAGGGTTAAGCTGTTAGACCGGCCTATCCGAGGCGACATAGACAACGCATGTGCGGGAACGGGGACATGGACTGACAAGGACTGCCCAAGATGACATAGCCCCGCCGCTCCAAAGGCAGCGGCAAAGAATATGGCTGCCGCCGTGTTGGGGGCATAGAGGTAAACGCTACCCGCGACTTTGACTGTCAGTATGCTGTACATTTGGTGTCGTCGGTGTGGTCGTACCGGGATTCCCGTCTGCCATGGCAGAGATGCGTGCGGTGAGGCCCGCAGAGGCCTCGTTCTCAATAGTATGGAGTGTCGTGTCCCGGGGTTGTGGTTGTTTCTTTTGATTGTTGGTCAGAATTGTAGACACGGACGCGCCAAGTTTTGAAGCAGTTGAAGATGGAGATTTTTACCGACGTCGTCGGCTCAGGCGACTTGTGACCCGATGATCAGCCGCGATGCAGCATTGGTGAGATTGAGGATTGAGGCTGTGTCCAATTTTGACCAACCAAAGGAACCCAACCCAGGTGCCGAGCCCTGCAAGTACTTCGTATTAACAAGCCGACCTGGCCATTCGACGTGACTGTCCCTTCCTACGAACACCATGAGACCATGGAGGGTATGAATTGCACGTGGGATCTGAAACGGCCATATCATCAGTTATATATCTAATACTATCCCATTAGTTACGCACTGTGATAGTAGTAACGATGGGTACTGGCCAGACTGCCCGCTGACTGGATCCATCATCCATCCCCGTCCTCGCCGGGCTTTCCAAATGAGTATTCCTAACAACTTTCCAATGACTTCCTTTGGCGGGTTACATGTAACCAGACAGCCACTGTTGAACCCCCGATGAGCCCTTAGGGAGTTTGGAATACCAAGTAATTACGGAGTAAGTTGGGACGGACTTAACGGATAAAAATGGTCGAGGCACCGCCAAGACAGCCAGGGCAAATTAAAGGCAGCTGCCCAAACCAAGCAAAGCGCCAAGCGGCTCATGGGGTGGGATCGGGATCCTTTGCCGAGCCCGAAAGTCCCCTATCCGAATTCCGGATGTACGCTCCACCAACAAGCAAAATCGCGGAGGCTAACCACTTGGTATTGTCTGATGCCACCCTGCCGGGATGAAGTTTTGTCGGGTGCACCAACAGCCCTCGCTCTTCTGTCCCGCTCCCCTGTCCCTCTCCTCTGTCCCTGGCAACTCAACGCAAAACACCAAGGCTGAGTCTCAACACTGACATTAACGACGGCATGATGTATTGTTGGCTGTGGGCACCCGCAGCTCTGGCTGCACTGGCGGCGGCGGCAGAGGTGGTCACAACAACCCGGCAATTTGAATTCGACATCGTATTCCCGCACAACGAGACATACAAGCCGGCCGACACCATGCCCATTGTTTTCGCTATCCAAAACCCCAGCGTCGCGGCGTCGATTGGGGACTTCATGGTCTTCTGGACTATCAGTCAAGTCCAGGGGTGGGATACGATTAGGTCCTCTATGGACTTTGGACATTTCAATGTCTTCAGCAACCAAACGTCAACCGACGCAACTCAGTTCCTCGTCGCTTTCACCAATATCACCGATTGGATCCCGCGAGGTATCCCAACCCCACCAGCCACCGAGTATACACCGGGACCCCACGATCGATATCTCTTGCAGTGGAACATTGTATGGACGAGTCTGTTCCCCACCTGCACAAAATCCGAATCTTCGGTTTTCGCTCAGCTACCATCCGAGGGAGCTCTGGCGTTCAACATCCAGACCGTGTGGGGGAAGGGAGGCTGGCAGGGCGAGATCCACGACGTGCAGGAGGCCATCCCTCAGTGCCCGGAATTTGGAGGACTCATCCAGATCGGGCCGCCCCCGAACGCGACGAAGCCGACATGCCCTCGGTTTGAGATTCTCGAGGACATGGAAGGCAGCCCCTGTGCAGTCACAGTCGACCCGCCCGCGGCGAGCAGCATTTGGAGCCGCGTGTCAAGCTCCGTGTCGAGTTCCATGTCGAGGTACCATCCCACCCCCACCACCACCGCTGCCGTGGAGTCGTCAACAAGTAGCGGCGGCGTGGGTCCCGCTCGAACAATGCAGACGGCGCTGGCGGCCGCCTGCGTCCTCTGCGGCCTGGCGTTGTAAGGGGGCTGGAAAAGACTAACCAAAGGAAAGAACGGAGGCGAGACGTTGGATCGAGATATACGGGGCAGAGTCAAAACCGGGATATTCCTGTGGCGTTTATTCTTAATCTCTTATCTAGTGTTACTCTAATTCATGTTGATGAAGGTGGTAATACCTTTTACCTTCAATAGGTAGGTAGGTACCTCATATTATTATATGTTGGGGCGTTAAGTGGTAGCACCCGGGGCAATAAAATCGGGGATAATACAAACCTACCAGGTAAGTATTGCCAATGCCATCCTGGCCGATCGCATGTTACCTACCTAGGTATCCATACGTCGCCAGCTCCAATTCTTGCCCTCTTTGGAGGTATTGACTATCACTGTATCATTACCTTACTCTAGAACTGTGTCTCCTTTCAAAGGCGGCTGCTTTATTCAAGGTGTCACCAAAATAATTGGAGGCGGACGGGCATTCAGATTCTTGCATTTCCGAGATCAAGACGATAAAGTACAGGTACCTCCCTACCAATTGGAGCGGGGAAATGAGGTCCCTAGAGGTCCGAAGACCGCGGACCCAGAAACACTCCTGCTTGATTTCCCAAAAACTCCGCTCCAACACTTTCAGGAGCCATATTCCATCGCTGTGATTGTGATGTTCCCAAAACATTCCTCGACATCAAGCGATCTGGCGCTCAGGAAAAGCCTCCAGATGTCGACACCCCGGGCCACCGAACAAGCACTCCACACGAGGGCTTCTGCACCTTGATACACAAACCGGTCGTTGTCGACAACAGCGAATGGCCCTGTAATGTCGCCTTCCTGTTCGTTATGGCATTAGCAACATAGATTGTAGCACTCGAGAATCACAGACACTTACTTGGAGGGAGGAGCCAAGCCTCGAGTACATCTGCCAACACTGGGATTCGTCATCAAAAGTTGGGCAAAACGGCGGTTTCCTGAGCATGACCCCGCTGCCTATGTCGCCACCTGCGTCTAGGGAAATCGGGGCGAACGGGTGGGCAGTGCTGGTCTCGAACGTAACGGTCGCCGCTGTGCCTTCGAAGTGGATTCTAAGGTAACCACGTCCGATCAAAGTCTCGTGGTCCGTCGTCAGCAAGTAGAAACCCGAGGCTGCCTGCGCAAGGAGGGCGGTCGCCGACAGGAAGGCTGATCAGAGCTGCATGACTGCTAAGTGATGCCGTGGAGAATACTGAAGGCCGGTTCGATGGTATAACACAGGCGAGTTTGCACGGAAGTCCGGGGGTGGGCGGAGGGTAAGGAGAGAGCGTAGTCGAGATCTGGCCGCTGCATCGGGAGGTGTCTGGTGATTTTATAGAGTTGTCGGGTCGGCCTCAAGTCCAAGGAACCTGGAAACTTTAGCTCAGCTAGATGTGGCCTCGCGCTTCCTGATTGCCTGCTAGTCTGGCGATCATTCCCAAATGAGCGCAGCTATCGGAGGGAAGCGGTGGAAACCCCAGCTGAGATCAGGAGATCGGCGGTGATAAACTGCGGTATTTGCTCGCAGATCTGAAGATCAACAACCTTCTTTATTTCGCCGAGAAAAAGAAAGCTGCTCTGGGAAGGGAGAGGAAAAAGACAAAAACATACAACACCGAGGATTCCCCAGTCGTCACCGACCTGAGTACTAGTTCGGCTCTCACGAGTTTGACTAGGGGAGAGCGGACGGGATCCCGTACTTTCTCGTGGATATGGTTGTATGTGGCAGTCGTGTGTGCAAGTGTTGTTTATGACGGACGGTTCTGAGTGGTGCCTCGAGGAGCTTTTAGCATTTTGGGGGCTTGGAAAGTCCATGGCCTCCGGGTTCTTTGACAAAGAGACCGGCGATTTCTGTCGCCCCATTTACGCGACGGGCATGTGCCCGACCAACAGGCCCAACCAACACCCATCACATCCGGCGGTGTTTCTCACAAGTTGGGAGAACGGATCAACAGGCCCAAAGTAAAAACTCGTGATTTTGTTGACCGAGTCCATAACGCACCCAGCCAGGCATCCGAAAACCAGAGAAGGGAAAGAAAAGGTCGTAATTGCCCGTATGGAAGCAACTCCGGCCAGGTATCGAAGGTTAATCCTCCCAAAACGCCAAGGTACGCTCTCAAGATACTCAAAATGTTCCCACTTGACACCAACCAGCCTTCACACATACGTCCTAACCCATCCACATCATAACAGTCATTCACCCATATCAGTGCTGGACCTCGGACGTCGACACGTCAGGCGTCTTCTTGACCATGGCCTCCCTCTCCGCAGCCATCGGGCTCTCATAGCCCCCGGTATACTCGACGGAGGTATCCGCCTTGGGCACGGGCGCGTACCGCTTGCGCTTGAAGTAATGCCTGTAATGCACACGCCGGTCAGCCTTATGCTCCTCATCAAGCCAAGTCGAGGCATCAACCACCCCAGTACGGGGGGGGAGGGGCAACAGCCAAAAGAAAGGCAAAGAAAGGGAGGCACTTACACCAACGCGGTAATCACCGCCGCCACCACCGGCACCCCCAACCCCACACTCAGCCCAATAATTAACTTATTCGACACCCCGCCCGTCTGCCCATTAAACACCTCGCCCACATCATCCAACACATCCCCACCCCACCCCTTATCACTCGGCCTTGCCGAGCTCGACGGCGGCGGCGGCGGCGGCGGCACGTAGCTCACCGGCGCGCCGCTCGTCGCCGCCAGCTTGTTCACCTGCTTGCCAAAGGGGATGGTGCTCGCCACGCTGAGCGCCGTCGACGCGGGGAAGGTCGGCGTCACCCCCGGCGGGACGGCCGTGACCAGCGTGCTGGTCTCGGTGCGCAGGGTGGTGGTCTGCAGGGATTGGGGGCAGGCGGCCAGGCCGGGGGACATGCAGCTGATGCCGGTGTAGAGGAGCTTGGTGGTGAGGGTGGTGGTTTCGAGGGCTGGGTCGTCGGCGGCTTGGCGGGCGGCCACGGCGCCGGCGGTCGGGGTGGGGGTGGCGTCGGCGGTGATGGCGCAGACGTCGGCGAGGGTGGTGTAGAAGAGGGGGATGGTGGTGTTGGGCTCGAGGCCCCAGGTGTGGTCGCCGAGGGCGGCGGTGGCGCCGGCGGCTACGCCGACGGCGAGGGTGTATTCTTGCACGATCTTGAGCTTGCAGGCTTCTTGGGCGGCGAGCTCGGCGCCGCCGGTGATGTTGGTGAGGAACTCGGCTACGCTGAAGGGGAGGGCTTGTGTTAGTGATCCAGTGCAAGGGAACACATGGCTTGGGTGGTGGGATAGGGCTGGGACTTACGTCGCGAATACACCCACATCCATGCCATAAGTGAATCTTGCCTTCTGTCTGAATCTGTCCAACTTCTCGGCGCTGTTGGTCTTGACCACGGCATCGATCGCGCCCGCGAGTGTGCCAGTGAAATCCTGGATTCCATCTAGAAGGACTGCGTTGCCGCTCTCAAACCCGGCATGCATGCCGACTCGTAAAATAGCTTTGAGTGCAACGTTGCCGCTGATGATGGTGACGGGGAGGAACTCGAACTGGCCGCCGTTGCTAAGTGGACAAAATGTTAGCATGATAGTCCTCGAGGGGAAGCAGGGTGGCCTTACAAGATGACATCCGACACATTCCGTCCGAACAAAGCCAACTTGAAGCCGACGGGGTCCTCGAGAAGCAAATGGAAGCCCGAACGAATGGTGATTTCGCCTTCCACGCTAAGAATTAAATCCAGAGTCACGAAGATACCGGCCTCAAGCCCTGGCCCTACCGTTATCCCGAACGCTGTTTGTGACTTGTACAAAGGGATGGTCAAGGTCACGCCAGCTGCAATGGTCGTGTCCATTTCCATGTAAAGGTCCATGTGGTCGATCTGGAATAACAGTTGAACTTCCGGGAGCGGGGGCAAGTCAATGTCGATGTCAGCATCGATACTAACGTTGCCAAGGTTGATCAACTCGTCAAGCTGGAAGTCGCCATCGCCAATCAAGTCCCCGAGCTCCTTTAAGTTGATAGCGTCGTCAATACTCTCCACTGTGGTTTCAATCAGATCACCGAGCTCATCCTTGAGCTGCCCGGTTACGTTGCGGACTGTGTCTCCAAGATCGAACTCTCCCCCGATGGTCAACTGAGCCGTGGCGCCAGCTTTGAAGTAGCATGTCACACACTTGATCTCAATGCTGACCTCGGCGGTGGCGTTCTCAAACTTTGTGCCAGCCGTGTCGGCTTCATAAGTGCTGCCTCGTGTTACTGCTGGAGGTGGAAGGTGGGCACCATCAAGGCAGAACGAAGGGAACCCACTAGCTGAATAGAGTTGCATCATTCCAACTCTTGTCAAGGCTTGCGCTGTTCTTGAATACATTCTCTCGGCGCGCATGTGCCAAGTTCGCGAGACGGCGCCAGATGAGATGGCGGGTCTGCTCGTCCGATGTGCCGGGGAGGTTCCGTGTCCGGACTGCGACGATGGGTGCCGGCGAGGCAGAGGCCACAACAAGGCCGGCGGCCCAGATGAGGGCAGAGCAGAAACCAAACTTGACCATGATGACTGGTCGAGCAAAAGTTGGTAGCCAAGTCAGTCTGGCGAACAGAGATGCCTCGAGACCTGCTCCATCACGGGCTTCTGGTATTCTTTATGCCGTTGGCTCGTCCAGTGCTCTAGGCCCGGACAGCTGTTTCCAATGACTGCAGATGGCTGTTCGGCCCCCAACACACCCCGGGTAAGGCATCATGAGCGGCCGCGAGGGTTCGGCAACAGGCATCCCATGGAGGAAAAGTCGGGATGGGAAGTTGGTGAATGTTTGTGTGGGGCATATGCAAGAATACGCCGCATGGTCGCAGGTGGTTGGTCTCAGCGTGGCTGTGATGCAAGCTCGAAGCCTGCCACCACACAAACCACGACTGCATCAAGGGCCCCCCACCGGCGGGTTTGGGGTCGTGGGAACTGGTCCCCTGCTCTTGGCACGTCGCCGTGCCACATTGCTCTTCCAGTTACCGTGGAGGGGGAAAGGTTAGACCCCGGACATTGGGGCAAGCGTCCTGCATGTTGACAGTTGGTCCCACAGAAGGAAGAGCGTAAGGCTGGGAGATTGGGGCTGTCAAAGCCTTACCTGCATGTCTGCGGCTGCCCGACTTATCACCAACGAGCCGCACCATGCATCCAAGGGACAGAGGTCCTTACAAATCACATTCCGTCCTTTGATGCCCGTTGGGCTCGGGGTGAGAGCGCGCCATCAAGAAGCATCGAGCTGAACATGGGGACTTTCGGCTTTTTACCCCGTGCTTGGAGACCTTGGCGTGTTGGATGTGTTGCAGGCGAAACCGACTTATGCACGACAGGGGCCAGGAATCGTGGCCCAGTGTGACCGGACCCAGACGCATGCTGCGCTAAAAGCAGCCTCAAGCCCAAGAATAGACTGCCATGGCCCGCCACGCGAGGCTGGGCAAACACCAACCATACCTTGCAGCGATGTACCAGAAAGGAAGGAAAGGCTGTGTTGGCTCTGTTGGTTTCGAAGATCGGCAAGGGGTTGTGTTGTGGCATTTCCCAGTCACCCCATTATCATGAAAAAGACGCAGCACTGTGATTTTGTGACAACAAACCAAGCAACATGCCCAATGACCGCTGGCCCCCAATGACACCTGATCACCCCTGGTATGCAGCGAGGTCAGTGCTGTTAACGTACCTTTCCCGAGTATGGCACACGGTACGCAACCAGACCCCTTGGTCATACTGCGCAAGATCCTGGGGTTGGATTCGCAGTTTTGGGAATATTCGCACTTTTAATTCTTTATGAAAGATCCGGACATTCAGCGAAGTGATGGCGTTGCTGCCTCGCTGTAACCGAGGTCTACGAATAACTAGATGACGATCTGGCACTACACCAAGGATGGAATGATGTTGTCACCTACCCAGGGTGAGAAATCGCCTTTCGATAAAGGCCTTTCCTCGATAACCCCAATAAAGAATTGGTTCACTCGATGCCGATGACAATTCCCGACGGCCAGGATTGTGTTGTACATTTCCGGACAAGGCAGGCAGACTAAGGCAGTTCTCAGAAGTCAGACTAAGGCAGTTCTCAGAAGTCAGAACAACAACCATGACAAACCAAGACACAGTCCTGTCCGTATCCAAATTTCTGGCATAAGTTAAATGGAATGGAACCCAGGTTCTTGGATGGGTAAACTATCTATACAACTATCCACTCTACCTTAAGCCAACTGCGCGCGTTTCCCTCAATACATGTAGCTATGGCACAGTTAGTACCCCCCACTAACAAACCAAAATGCACAAAACCTATGCAAGAATGGATTCAGCGGCTACCCGCCGAGATTCGAAGAGATATCACCTTACGAGCGGCTATGGGCCCTCCCAGGGATCAGGCTGAGCCAACGCCCACCGCCTCTGCAAACATATGCGTGGTGAATCCGGGCAGTGCTACCATGATATGGCGCGATCCTAGGGAGGCACAATACTCCATTCAGCCCGACTGCAACGAGTTCCTGCACGAGTGGCTGAGGCCGTTTTTGGAGCTGTGCAAGGAGACTCGAGCGGTGGCTCTCAATAGGGAACTTTTTGACCTCTCATTTGAATACTACCCGTCTGTGCCCCCCAGCGGTCCCCCCGTGCCCGCATGGCATTATCAGTTCATTCAGAACGGCCCCGAGCTGCCCCTGTTCGGAGGCGCCATAAAGGAACTGGCTGTATCGAAGATAGCGTGTGCGTGGCAAGCAAACGTGCTTTTTCATACGCTTCGTCATTTTTTTGGAACAAACTTACGGCGAATTTATTTATCGCAAGAGGAGTATTTGAGTACGGATATCGAAGCGGAATGGGTTGAATCACCACAGACTGGACGGGCTTATCGACGCAGTGGAGAAATTGGTGGCGCGCTGGAGATTGTGGAAATGATGCTAAAGACCTTCCAATATGACCTAGGGGACGTTGCGCTCGCTATGCGGAGTGTATATAATGATATTGGTGAGCTCAAAGAACAAGATGCCCGGGCGTTTATGATGCGGTCATGGACCCCTTCAACCTTTAGGAATCGTACCAACAATGACACCGCAGAATCGGCGCCGTTTCATGAAGTCTTTCGTCAATATCATGATGGGCGGTTGGTGATGAACGATGGGCTGAAAAGGGGGTTAGAGAAGCGTTACAACAGGAAATACAAGCTGGGCTCATTTCCACAAGAACTTTTTAAACAGCTCGTGCAGCATGGCCAGAAGTACTTTCCCAACCTTGAGTACCTCTCAGTATATGTTCGAACGAGAACGAAGTAAGCCAATATAGCAACCCACAACGCATGTGGGGTTCAAGACTAGATGATTATGCCTGCATGTGCAGAATACTAAAGTCTGACTCTGCCCTAACCTCTTGGCTTTAACAATCCCCACGAAGCCCAGGAATTGGATCTTAGCAATTGACGGTTTTGACTCTTGTTATGCATGTCAGGGTTTCCTGTGACTGGGTTTGAGGGTTTGTGGAATTCTAGCCATGGCCGGATCGCGTCGTCAAATGGAACAAGACACGTGGAAGTCAAATTGATAAAGAACAATTCATTGTATAGGTAAGGTAAGGTACCTTACATACATGCACAACATCCCCGGCACAAAGCCCAAATCTAACACCATCCGCTCCTTTTCCGCGCCTTTGCCTTACTTAATCCGCTTCGCACCAACTGTTGGCTAATACATCGTGCACTATTGCATCTTATCATTATCAACATTGGCCCTTTACGCACTCAGGGACCGTGTCTACCTGTGCCTAGGTACCTATCATCATGCCCACGCACACCTCAACATCCGTCGACATGGAGTCGACGCATTCGTGTTCATGGATTAGTAACCTTCCTGCAGATATTCGCAGTAGCATTATCCAAACCATGGCGAAAAAACTCTTTTGGCAGTATCCAACACCGACGACTCGTCTCCGCATCTGGAGATTTGGCTATGAACCTCAATCCGGCGGGGACAGGGTGGCCGACGAAGACGAAAAGTTCAAGTCGGAGCACCACGTTGAAATTTACCGTAGTCCTTCCCATGACCCGTTCCTGCAATCGATGCTAGAGCTCTGTAGAGAAGCACGAGCAGCGGTCTTGGGTGCGGAGGTTTTTGCAATTGCCATGGGTACCAACCGGACGCCCAAAGGTCACGCCGACCCACGGTACCGTCGATTCCGAGAGGTTTGTCCGCAGCTACCGTTATTTGGAGGTGTTACCCGGGACATACTCTTGTCGCAGCTGGAACATCGTAGCGCTCGAGAAGCATTTGCCACATTACGCCGTTTTTTTGGAAGCAACATACGGCGGATTCATCTCGTGGGGCGGCAAAATACAATCCCACCATCAGGGTTGCGCCAGTGGGTTTGCCTACTCCCCGTATCCAACACCCAATACGCCGCCTTCACCACGCCCACCCCCAACACGCACTCAAACAACCCGCCCACATTCCCGTCCGCCCCAAAATACGCCTCCCACGACACCGCATTCAACACGCACCCGGTCCCCGGGGGCCTGGGTGGTTGGTTGGGCACGTTGGTGTTGTAGACGGCTTGGGGGAAGGCGGTGGTGATGAGGTTGGTGGAGGAGGCGTTGGAATACACCAGCTTGGATGGACCGGAAGCTTGTTCCAAGTAGGCCGTAGGGTAACGGTGCAGACCAACTACTGCCTATGACTTGGTCACGGGTCGTGGCACCGGGGATATGCACGGTATCGGTAATGTATGGCGATGGGGAGACCGAGGTGTGGTTGGAATTTTCCGGCCCCGTTTTCTTGGTAGGTCTTTGAGCTTTTGTTCGAGTCTGTATAGCAGTTGGTGAGAGCAACGGAATCTCGGGTGGGTAAGGGCAGCTACTCACATTGCGGGAAATAAATGTCGTTCGGTGTCTGCGCAGCACATGTTTCTGAGTAAGGTAGGCGGTGTTGGCAGTGGAATGGATGAAGATATCGCTGGAACCTGAGTCATGGGCGAGCTTAAGTGTTTGAGGAGGGTTACCAATCCAGGTGTCAACTAAGTAGATTCCATTAAACGCATCTGACGGGATCCATTGCAGTGCGAGGGACGGGAACCCGTGTGGACCTAGGGATCGTTGATTAGAAGGGGCCCCTGGCGTTCCAGCCACGGTGAAACAGCCAACAGACGCCCAGTAGAGTACGAAACAAAGGCCTATCGTTCCTGGCATCTTCACAAAAGTGAGACTACGAGGGAACACTCGAGAACAAACACGGTGTCTGGGGGATATGAACATCGTAAGCCACTGACGGTTATCTTGAGGCAGTCACCAACGCTTACTCATCCCACCGCACTTCTATGGTTTGGCCATGGTACATTGGCAAGCCAGGCGAGCAGTGATGGGGGGCGTCTTTGGAGTCTTTGAATGACGTGCATTTGAAGGTTCTCTGGTAGTATCAAGTCCTAGAACTCAAGGGTGGTAACGATGTGCTCAACTGGACACTGAATTTGGGGAGGCTTCATGGACTAATGCATAACACCGCCTAGCAGGGCGAGTCTAACAGATACCGTCCGGCAAGGATCCTAAGATATTGACACCAAAGTGTGTGTCCCACGATGCTGCCGCGCAGCCAGCCAGCAACCTCAATCAGTCATTCTCACCCCATCCCTTACTCATAAATGTAGCAAAACTTTCCACTCAACCCACCCATCGTACTCATCAACTCCCTCACCTTGACATCTGGCGCCAGCACCCCCAACCCACTCAGATCATCCAGCGTCCCGTTCGCGCTCGGCGGCATATTATTCATCGTCCTCGTCATACTCACCTGAGCCAACCTCTTCTCCAGATCCTGCATCTGCCAGATCCACCACACACGATCAATCATCGAATGATGCAACCAAAAGGCCGGATCTCCCGGGCTGACGTAGAAATCACCCGCCGGGTCGCCCGACACGGTGTAGTGGCCGCCCGCGTGCACCCCCCACTTGCCCTGCGGGAACTGGCCCTCCATGACCGTTTGGAACCAGAAGATCTCCTGGTTGGTCGTGATCAGCTCATGCGTGTAGTTGGCGGTGGTTACGGCCGCCGCGTGCTTGTTGACGTCGCGGCGCAGGCAGCGTGGGTTGTGGCCGAGCCCGTCGGCGCGGGGGTTGCGCTGGATTTGGAGGGTGGGGGCGAGAGGGCCCAGGTTGACCGTCATGCTGGAGAGGGAGGTGGTTAGGGGGAGGAAGAAAACGCTGACGACTGTGGGTGTTTTGTCTTGGAAGGACGTACTTCTTGAAGGGGCCGGTAGTAACGCAACCGCCGCCATCTGCGGGTGGGATGGTGCCGGCGCCGGGTATGTTGATGCCTTGGTGGGGTTCCTTTGCACCATTGCCTCCCATGCTGGCCTCGCCGCCGTCGAAGAGCGGCGAGTTGACCGGGTCTTTCGCGTAACGGTCCCAGTTCCAATACTGCATTTCTCGTTAGGAACTGCAACTTAAAAGCCACCCAAAGAGTTCCCGTACCGGTTGATACCCTTTGTAGCCACATTCGGCTCTCAGGGCGTTCTCATAATGCCAGACATAGTACCGGTGCCACGGGAGGAAGAAAGTCTAGGGTATGTTAGATGATAACGCCACAATCCTAACAAGCATCCTACCGAGCCGTGATTCCTCGGCGTTTGTTGGATATGGATGACCACTAACGATCTGGTCAGCCACCGTATGGTTGTTTTTGTGCCCGGGATTTGTTAGAGCCACGCCGCAGCGGCCCGGGGTTGCTCATTAAGGGGCAGCCGAACTTCAAACAAGTCTGACATACCGTAGTCATCAAACCTGCTCTTCGCGCCCGGTGCTGCCGCGCTGGTCAAGGCGGGTTTCGACTGAAGGCAGAGGACGGCGTCGGTGTAGTCCTTGCGTTCCTGTGGACTCAAATCGCTCCTATCATATGTTAACCATCAATCGTATGCTGAAGTCAAAAGGATGGCACTGACCATTCTTTCCGTCTGACGGCCGTTTGAAAAGTACAACCGTCCTGGGGGTTCTTTGCCAGCCATTCCTTTAGTTTCGGCAGGCTGTCTGTCGCCAACTTGTCGACGGCATCAGGCGGATAGGACTGAGACACAGCTAGGCCGGCAAAGAGGGCAGTTGCCCATGCTGTGGGGTGGACCATCATGATCACTACGCCAAATGCGATGTTGAGTTATGGGTTATGGTATGGTTGTGTCGTCAAGCCTTTCGTAGGGCGAAGATGATACGTGGGATAACTCCCTTTTAGTTTAAGTCAGGGTATCGTTGCCCACGTTTTGGCCACATGGGATGACGGTCATCTCCCGCCCCTCGACCCAGTTTTTTAATTGCCTCTTGTTTAGCACGGGCTTTGGATCCTGGTGGTAACATCTACACGTTCGTCATTTTGGGCAAGCCAAGTGTCAGTCGTCTGCAAGCGAATGCGGCTCGGCAGTTGATGGTCATACCTTCATCTCGGCAACCGCCGGCTATATTAACCAACGTGAGACGTATGCTTTGCATCTTTGCTCGGTGCACAACAGAATGTTGATTGTCGGTGGGGTTTATGGTGACTGTCCCGTCTTAAACCGCGGGTTACCCCCTACTCAACCAACTCGAACTTGGGAACCCATTTATCCGCGAATTGGGAAGATGACCGCAGGTTCTGTGCTACCATGATCATCACAGCATTCCCCGGTTTTGAGCTGTATACCAATCGGGAAACACATACCATGGGACTCTAGAGAGATGGAAGGATTGGTTTTAATAACCACATCCCTTGGCAGGACTCACAAGCGGCTGGCGCACCCGGTGTTGGCATGAAATATGAAGCGGTGAAGCTCATTTAGCCATCAAGTCCGAAGGGATACAGGCTCGAGGCAGGATACTTTATCATTCAAAATCGTATCCGCGTCGCAACCGGGGAAGGTCGGAAGTTTCCGAAAACTTCGACTTCAAAGCCCCCGCGGTAAATACGATGAGAACCAAGAAAGGATCAACATACCCACCTTATTGTACGATCCTTTCGTCTTCAGATCATCCTCTCTCCACGTGTTCTAATCTACAAGTTTCCGAACTTTGTTGAATCTATGTAGGCGGTGAAACTGACGATCCGGTTATCCTGGGTGGCTTGACGCTGTCATACCAAGGTTATCGTCCGTTTGTGACAGTCTTGCGTCACTTCGTTGGTGAAGCTTGCAAAGGAACTGGTTAACGCGGTGAATATCGCGGTTCCAATTCTCTCAAGCTTTGTCGCGTCATCCGGGCATTGCCCTAGGATAAGGAACTCGGCTTCTGACTTGTTCACTGAAAGACAGAGTGCCAACACCGGCACCCCTGGGCCCCATTCCCCTTCAACATGTTTCACCTCCTTGTTCGACCGACGCACTGACGATAACCCGGCGCTGTCTGGACCTTCCGTCTCAAATTTGATAAGAGTTGTGTCCTCGTCCAGAACTGCCTTTTGGCCGGCAACGTTCACGCGGAACTCAAACCCACTGTAGCTTGCTGGCTGATGGGTGACTGTTGCCGGATGAACAAACCCACGCAATGTGAGACTCGCGTATTTTATCTCACCGAGCGGGTCCTGGTGTTTAGGTTCCACAACCCAATTGACAACGGAGACGAGGCCAGGCAAGGGCTCGGGGGCCGTAGGCATACATATTGGACTGTCGATAGAAGCCCAGGAGAAGGAAGGTGCCCTGTACTCAGAGGGGCAGGGTTTGATGTCATCTTGGGGCTTCCAGTTCAGGCTCCGTGTCAAGTCCTGCAACCAAATACCAGCAACGTAATCGGCTGAAGTTGTGCGTTGGATCGCTCGAGCCAGCCCGGAGATGGCGGGCAGTTTGTCCGTTGAAAACGAGAGGGTCCTTTGGGTGTAGAATAAGAGTACCTCGTCGGCCCAGAATCTGAACGGGTCGCTTTGCATGGTTGTTGGTCCGCGACGAACGGGACCGGCGTCATGATCGAGTGACCCACACTGGCAGGTAGATGAAGATCTGCATGACCATTGCATTTCCTGTCGAGAAAAGGCAACGTATCGACGGGACAAAATCTCTTCCTGGAAACACCAGCCCCTTGTCTGTACCGGGTCGAAGTCGCCTTCTTGGGTTCCCATTGTCGGTCCCCAGTCGTTGCGCAATGCCGAAGCATGTAAACCAGTTCGTATCTTCTCTTGCGCAACCAGCGTGGTCGTGACGCCGTGCTCATCCGACCATGACCGGGAGATTTGGAGAGGATCTCTCTTACGAGCGAGGAACCCGTCGGCAGAGGCGGCAGCTGATAGCGCCGCAATGGTAACGTAGGCGTTGTTGTAGATATCAGCCATCATCCCTGACTCCCTTTCCCAATCCGCAGCATCACCCTGGACAATACAGATTGCATCTATCCAGATATACTCGACGCCAAGTTCCCGTGCAACTGCCACGGCATCCTGCAGAGTCTGTGGCAACTCAGAAATCCCAAACCCTTGCTTGTGTTCCTCAATGTTCTTCTGGGTGGTTTTGAAGGAGGCGGAAGCACCCCAACAATAGCTCAGTGCAACATATTCGACTGGGGATGACGTTCCAGTTACTGGACCAAGTTCCACAAGCCGCAGTTGTTCAGTGCTGTCGGGGCAATGTATGAGCCGTGTGGGTTGAAAATCCGAACTCCGCTGAGAACAGCTGGCGTGATTCTGTTTGCAGTCTTGGAGCTGGGCTGAAATGAAAGCAAACGGTTCATTGTCTTTGCCAGTGTTGATCGCCGGAAGGTTACGGTCGTGATCTGGCTCATGAACTGGTAGAGAGGTCCAATGTTAGCCGGTATTCTGTTCCCCAGCTCCAATACATACATGTACTCGCGGATGATAGAAGAGAAGCGTACCGGGACGCACGTATACCCGCATCATAAGCCGACCGCCGAATCTGAAATCTAGTGTCTTGCGCCGCGGATCTGACTCAACAGAGGCGTGTATCTCGCCGTCCGACGCAAAAGACGGGACCATCGCGGTCGCTGCATCGTAAATAAACTGGCAAAACCGACAGCCAGCGGGTAAAATACCCGTTAAGCTTGATGTCCAGAGGAAGAGATCGCCGAATTCCGGGTTGTCAGGATCCAAGTTACGGCATTGCTCGCAAACGGCGGGAGTAGGGGTCCCAGACTCAGGCTCATGGAGCGATTCTTCACCGGCATCGACCTGTGCCCGTTCCTGTTCCTGTTTCCATGGCCCAGAGACAGAAGAAAGAAGGTTACGTAAAAGGTCACGTTTGTGCATCGCGTGGGTTCGGAAAAAGGATGATAGGTACCTAATCACAATCAGTGATCTGGGTGCCGACGGACTTCAAAGGAGAAGAGGGGTTTTGCATTGCTCTATTGCTCCCCCCACTTGCACTGTTGCGCACACCCTGGCCACTCATGGTTGAGGGATCCAGTGCCAGTCATCCTTTCAGTTGTGGCCTGGACCAAACACCATTTCACAACACGGTGGTGGCAGTCTAAGCGCTATATTATTGACAACTTGACAGCGGCGTCTAATCCAAGTTACCTCTTAACAACTAACAGTCTCACAGCTCAGCCACAGGGCCAAACCTCCATGTTATCCTTCCCACCTCGACTCCCTGCCACTCCTGCACAAGCGCATACTCATAGTCACCTTCACCCTTGTACGTTTCCCCCGGAACCTTCACTTGCAACTCACAATCCGCAGCACTCTTTGCCGCCAGCACCCCCTTCCCAATCTCCACCGTCTCTCCCGGTTGCAACCCGACGACCACAACCTCCTGACCATCCGCTCCACGATGAGCACACCCCTTCATTCCCATCGCACTCGCCAATCCTTGCGGCACTTGCAGTCTCACCTTCGACCCCTTAGGCAGCTTCCCAACCCCCCTCACCACAAACTCCCTCGCCTCATCAAACGCCCCCGGAATCTTCACCGGAAACTTATGAAACCCCGTCCCACTCCCCGACGCCGGCGGCGCACTCACCACGCCCACGTTCCGCCACGCAACATTATTACTCCCCTGCACCACCCCCGCCACAAACTCCTCAAACCCCCCCGTCAGAACCGGCACCGGATCCGTCCCCGCCCCGACCACCGCCACAAAACAATACCCACCACTACCACCAGCACCATCCCCCGGCGCCGTCCACTCCACCGCCGGCGCCACCACAAACACGCCCCCCTCGGCCACATCCCCCACCTCCACGCTCCCAACCACATTCCACATCTCCGGCGTCACCAGCGTCGCCGGCTCCGCCCAGTACACTGTCGCAGTGGTGTCTTGCGCGGGGCTGCTGCCGCGGTTGAGCAGGCGGAGGTAGACGGAGTGGGCATGCCCGGGAAGGATGGGGTCGGACAGGGAGGGGTTGGATTCCGTGCCGCTGTTGGTGCCGAGGGTGGTGGATGGGTGGGGGAGGGGGGAGTGGCGGATGATGATGTCGGGGCTGGTGAAGTGGTGGGGGTTGCTATTGGTGGGGTTGGTGGTTTCGCCGGTGTCGCCGACGTGGTCGCGGAGGTAGAGGTCGGAGGTGTGGTTGGCGCCGTCGAAGATGGTGTCGATGATGGCTTGGAGGTCGGGCATGATGCCGATGCGGTCGTTGGCGGGGTCGGCGCTGGGCGTGCCGCCGGTGGTGGTGAGGATGCGGCGGAGTTCGATGGGGTGCATCTTGATGTTGTTGCGGGCGAGGGACATGGCTTGCACGATGGCGGCCGCGCCGACGATGATGGGGGAGGCGCCCGAGGTGCCGCCGAACCAGCTGGTGTACCAGTCGGAGGTTCCGGTGATGTCGTCGCTGTCGGCGGTGTCGATGCCGTCGGACCATGCGTATACGTCCATGCGGGAACCGTGGTTGGATCCCCACCACCGCGTGTGGGGGACGTCAGAGTTTGCGCCGCCCACCATGATGGCGCCGGAGTCGCGGAAGTCTGGGCTGGAGCGGTCAAAGATGCGTTTTCCGGCGAGGCTGGTGTACTGGTCCAGGTCGTAGCCGCCGTTGCACCCGGCTTGGACGACGGTGATGCCCATCGCGGTTGCAAGCTGGATGGCGTCGAAGTTGACGTCGACGATCTCCACTGGCCAGTAGTACACGCCGCTGACGGGGTCGTACTCTTGTGCTTCGATCAAGATGATGTCACCGAAGCTCAAGTGAGCGGCTGCGTCCAGGATGGCGTCGGCAGTGTTGTAAGTCCAATCCTCACGGTGCTGCGAAACCACCCTGCCTTTGGCCGCAGGAATGATTCCAACCCCACCGATCTGGTTGTCGACCATGAACATCTCCCCGAGAACAGATGTGCCGTGCGCAAACCAAGCTTGATTTCGACCTGAGATTAGGGTAATGCCCGCGGCGGCCTGTTCTATGTTAATTCGCGTCCTTGCCAACTGGATGCATTGAGCGTACCAAGTCTTCGTGGTTCAAGTTCCACCCCTGCTCCACATCTATGATGTTCGTTCCCGCACCATCACCGCCAGGGAAACCCCAAGCGTACCGTGCATTAATCCCCTGGGGCGCCGCGTTGAGGTAGCCTTGCCATATGTTCCGAGGGTCGTCACCGGCATTGACTGCGGGCGGGGGGCCGGGGTAGAGCGCGTGCGCACTCTCGACTTCGGGAAGCTTGTGAAGCCGGTGAATAAGGTCGAGGGTGTCCTTTGGCAACGCCAACCTCGGCTCGTCGGTTCCTGTGGTATTCTGTGCGACAGTCTCACCGACGCTTCGCGCTTGGTTCTCCGAGCCGCCTGGCCCCACCTGAACATTGTACCATGCGTTGAAATTGGGTACTTTAAAAGTATTGAATTTCCCCGTAGGCACTACCCTTGCCTCGAGGTCGTCTAGGCGTTGGGATGTGAGGATCGGATCGACAGAGACCTCTTCGGGGGCTGATAGCCTGAACGATGCTGGGCTTGCACTTTGTATGAGCGATGCGATGAAGTTAGGATCGTCCTGTTGTTTTGCCTGGGCTTCCTCCGTCAGCTTCAATGCAATTCTGGGCTGCTGTTGTTGCTGAGCGGTAACCGCAGGCGCCCATAGTAACAAGGCTCCGAGGGCGCTGCAGACCACCGCCTGAACCGCTTGTGTCCTCATCTTGTTGTTTTGACAAAGACAGCAAACAACACACCTGGAGACCGAGAGAACTGGCTGCGACACGACGCCGAATCTCTCTTATACCTCCATCTCACGCCATTGTTGCCCGGTGCCCAACACGAACTTTAGCTCGGGTCTAGCCCCCGGCCCGAATCATGCACCTTCTTCTGGGCATGCTGGCTGGTACCGATGTGTGGGTCTATTGGCTTAGGACCATCGTGAGATTGGCTGTGACCCTGCACATGTGGTTGCAGCTGAGAATATCCTAGTCCCCTTCCGGGCTGCGCAGGAGCAAAAGAACGAACCGTTGAAGCCACTCAGCCTCGCTTGGCTCTAATACGAGGAACACTTGGGCCCGTGACGCACAAATCCGTGTCCAAACTCCCTGGACCAATTGAATCAGTCATCCTTACGAAGGAGGATGGCGTTGTTTGACAACACCAGTCGACCTTTCTCCCGAGCGGCTTCGCCAACACGCGTCGAGACGGGAGCTGTGATGAATCGGATATCGCTTACTTCATTGTTTCGTTTCGCGAGTCAAACTATTCCCGCGCGGTCAATGACAATCCATGAAGATGTCTGCATTTTTCTCCAGGGTGATGTGGCGTTCTTGATACCAGGTACTAATATGCAGTTGGCACTTGAGGCAACAAGTGTTGGTAAACTAGGTATCTCGGCCTTCTGAGCCTTCTGAGCCTTCGAAGCGGGGATCCATTGAGGCATGCTGTACGCGACGTGGTGAAGGCATCTTCCAGCTTGTAAAAACCCCTTGAGGACAAAAACCCGTTCCGAGCAATGCATGGATCAAGATGTCAGCAGTTCGAAATTTCAGGTTTGCTAAAAGCACTGCCGTCTAAATCTCAGAGGCCATGATGCCGGCCTATTGCTATGCACATTTGAGGGACCAAGAAGAGTACCTAAGGTACCGTACTGCGAGTGAACGTTCCACCACCGCCCCAGTCATGTATTTCAGCCGCCACTCGGCGTTCATCGCTTTTACCAGCGAGCATTCGATGTTGTCGTACAATGAAAGCTCAGTTGCGTTCAGGCAGCACATGTAAGTTGTAAAACCAAGCATTGACTCGGAAACAACCTCACATGAACTACCTAGGTACCTACGAATTATTTTTGGGGTCCGAATGGCCCAACAGGGGCTTTTCATCATCCTCGAGAAACTACCTAGAGCATATTGTTAGAATGCCTTCCACGCTGTTGGCCAAGGAAAAAAAAATTTTGGTATGCCTGCCTCTGGTGATCTTGCCGTTGCTGAGCATGGGCCTTTGATATAACTAACATAGACCCCTTTGACTCGTCTCCAACTGCGGGTGGTCGAAAGAAGCTCCCACTTGTCAGGATAATGGTCTTCATATTTGGTTTGATCTTGGTCGATCTTGGTCGATCTTCGTCGATCTTCCGAAAATCGCTCCTGGATGGTCTCCAGCACCCCAGCTGGAACAACGGCCATGTCTTTCCCCATATTTCCTTTCTCTGGCTTCCTTTTGGCTTTCACATTCGCTAGTTAGCGTTTTTTGGGAGTCGGTAAGCGGCTTCAATCTTCATTATGTACGTCTATGTGCCCAGCTGCCCCTGCGCCGCCAGCGAATCAAACCATGGCACGTTCCAAAAGTTTCTAGCTTCACGCGGTGGGAAGCATGACCGCGGCGCCTTGTGGTCGATTTTGCGTTAATGGTAGGGACTTTGGCGCTGATCGCCCTACTGAGGGCTAAGTGACGGCTTAACTAGCTTAGGGAAAGATAGCTAGGTACCTTAGGTATGCTGGAGTGCATGTGTGCCTACCAAGATCATTATTTGTGACGAACCTGCCTAGGATCCTATCCTGTTAGGGTTCAGTGAAGGTAATCTTGCAAAGGATGCTTAGGTTCGGTGCAGCCAAGGGGTGCACAACAATAGACTTGTCTCAACAGTAGGCTTGCGAGCTTGTAGCGAACTGTAGTTGTGATTGCTAACTGGAGAACTCCCAGAGCTCTCCAGCATGAGTGATTATATACCTATTGAACACGAAGGTATTACCGTACCTTGACGCGGGCTGCCTGGTGCTATGTTGCTAAGTGCTATGTCCAGTCTTAGCATCATAGCATCATAGCACTCGGCATCCCGGCTTCCCTGTCCCTCAATCCGATTGGTCGGTCTAGCGATTGGCTCGGGTGTCCTGCGCCTCCCGAGCCCCGTCTGTTGGCATATTCGTGACATTATTAATGGGACTAGGTGATTGGAAGATCCTCACCATGTCGGCCCTCAGCTCAGATAATGCTATAAAGCAAACACACTTGTCTTGACACTTTCTTCAGCTTCTTCCATCCCTTCAGACTCGCCTAACAAGCATACCAAACCGCCCGAACCACCAGTCACCATGCAGCTTGCACTTTTCTTGTCGGTTACAGCTCTGCTGGCACCGGCGGTTGCTAAGGTTCACAATTACATGCTCTGGTCAGGGTATCCGCAGCTCGTGCCGTATGGCCCCGCCAAAATTGAACGAAAGGAAAACGTCCCGCTGCCGGAACCCGTCAAGTTTACCCCAGACCCGGACAGCCCAGTTGCCATAATCCCCCTGGATGATGACGATATTGGAAGCAAGTTTTTGCTCCGGGAAGTGGAACCGGGCAAGTGGGCTTTGCTATCGAGAAACGAGTCCCCCGGCGGCTACATGGGCATTAGAATCGAGGTACTTCTCTCCGTCTCTCCGGCGCTAGTACTGTCGATTTCGCTAACGCTTTTGTAAATAGGACAACGACATCACGCAGCCATTTGAGAAACAGTTTGATTTGTTCGTCTACAAGGAGGATAAAGATGCCAAATGGGTCGTTTGTGAAAATGATGACTTCAGAATTTATCTTGTTATGGGGTCGGTTGAGGTGGAAGATACCTGCATAATCCTCTCTCTCGGCTTGGAGTTTGTCCCGTGACAAATACCAAATACCTAGGTTGTTGAGAAATTCAACAGCAGCTCATCTATTCCCCAGTCAACTCCTGAGAAACTCAAACCACGTTGGAAAAAGCACATGCTTTGACGGTTATGAAGTGGACAGTCCATACTAATCCTTCTTGGACCCTTTAACGTCCAATCTGACAACTCAACAAACAATGTGAGTAGATACCTAGCAGCGAAGCAGCCAAGCAGAAAAGCAAATAGTTGATAGAAGCGTATCCGCTAAGCCGACTCCTCCGTTTACGAGTTGGTCAGGTACAAACGCCAGCGCTTTTGCGGTTGAACGGTTTAACGGACTCTTCCTCTCCTGTCGACGGCTTGGTTGCTGGGTTCGCTGATGCTGATTCACTCAATCTGTAGCGGCTGCCACAACAAACGCGCAAGATTGAGCGCATTATTAGCATCGGAGACATCAACTAATTGGGCAAACGGAAGGAGATCCAAGTTATTACAGCATCGTGTCCCGGACGGCAAAATCGTGCGGGCACCCTACTCTCGAGATCAAGGAGTGGCATGAAATACGCTGTGATAACAATATTAGAGGTACCATACAACCTGGAACCGTACTCGCTCTCTCCCCTCACTTGGGAGCGGAGTGGCCCGTTCGTCTTTCGCTGCAAAAGGTAACGTGCTCTTGCAAACTATCCCGATCTGAGCTTCCGGAAGGGTAATTCGAACAAGTAAGCTTGGTACGTTCACTGTAATCATGACAGTGAAGACATTTTCGAAGTTCTAGAGACCACCAAAAACCTCGATACGACGTTGTAGCACTTTGCTCCATCGTTGAGAGTTGTAAAGCCACGGCGCTCCATGAGGGAGAAAATCCATTCCGGGCATGCAAAACAAGAGTTAGGGTGCTAAAGGTTTACGACATCAAGATAGATAGTTAGATGCACCGGCGTCCAAATCTCCAAGACACGGGTTCCAGCATCTTCCTACGCACGGAACCCAACTTGACCAAGGTCTCGGGCTCTTCGTCATCCCCCAGGAACCAGAGTAAACTCTTCCAATGCCCTCTGGGCGGCCGGCTATAAATGGAATAATGTGTGCATACGCTTTGAGGTACCTGACCCCAATTTCTAAATCCCCATGGACCAGTTTGACTCGTCTCAAAATTCGTGTGGTCTAAACAAGCTCCAGCAGGCACGGATGAAGATATTCAAGTGCCGGTCGATCTTGGTCGATCTCCCGCAGATCCTTCAATCTTTGATCCGGATCGACTTCAGCTCGTCGGGTGGCGCCTTGGCGGCAACCACTCCTTTCCCCATACTTATTTGCTTCCCCTGGCTGCCTTTTGGCCTTCACGTTCGCTGTTAAATAATCTCCCTCTTTGTCGTCCCTGGCGTTCTTCGGAAACTGCGAGTCAGTGAGCGGAGTTAGGTATTCATGTTCATCACATCACGCCCGTGTGACCATCACACCCCTCGACTCCTACATCACCACGCCAACGAATCAAGCCATCGCATGTTTTAAATCTCAGCTGACTTCAAGCAGCGGTGAGTGTGACGCTTGGTGCCGATTTTGCGTTGATCGTAGGGATTTCTGCCGATCACCCCACTCGGGGCTGGCGAGGTAGAGGTAGCCACGTAGCTAAGGGAAAGATGTGCTGGAGTTCTGCCAGCGTCATGGGGAGTTAGGTATCCACGGGGGTGGTCGATCGGGAGATCGTCAGCATGCCGCCTTCAGCCTAGACGCAAGGGGCGACAGGCCATATGATCTACACAGTATAAAGCAGACAGTGTTTCACTCTCTTCAGCATCATGTCTTTCATCCCCCTAGACTAAACTCAGTGCCTCGCCCAATCAACAAACCGACTCGCCCCAACCTGCCCGTCACCATAAAATTCCTGTCAGCCACGGCCCTGCTCGCTCAAGCAGCGTCGGCTGATTATCTGCTTACTGCCCAAGGCTACAGTGGGAGGGTGGAGCAGTATGGTCCCGCCAAAATCCTTGAAAGCGATTCTCCAGAACTGCCGGAGTCCGTCGGGTTCACCTTGGAGGATAGGCCGTCTGCCGAGGTTGCCCTGGATGCCCCCGCTGGGGGCGATATCGGAAGCAAGTTTTTGTTGCGGCCAGTGGCGCCGGGTCAGTGGGCATTTCTCTCGAGAAACAACGGCACTGTTCCCGTCATGGTACTTCTCCCGTCCGCCAGGTGGCAGTATCGTTTCGCTAACTCTTTCGCAAACAGACGGACGACATCACGAAGCCATTTGTAGTTGATGAGGACTACTTCTTTTACAACGTGGTTGGGGGGTTCGGCTGGGTAGCTTGTGGGACAAGTGACTTCAGGCTTTATCTGATTGAAAGCGCAGTTGCCGATGGGCACGAGGTGGAAGGTCGCCCTTGCCAGGCAATTCGTCTCCTCACATGATCAATTTAAATCTATTAATAACGCCGTCGATGCATGGCGGCCATTGCCACACCTTTTTGGCTTCCTCCGTTTTGTTGCAGATATCGTTGATTACCTCCTTGAAGTTCTTAGACCTCCAGCTACCTGAACGTTCACGCACCGACAGGTCTCTCCAATATCATCAATCTTGCCCTTATCAAGTCTTGTTTTATTCGCACACCGAACAATGGCGTTCGCCAAGCGTCAGCCAGCCCAGGTAGTGATGACAATATAGTCTGTCTGGCTGGCAGCCTGTTTGGGGTAATAGTGAAAGGCACCTAGGTAGGTATGTACCTAATCATGTCGATTAGCCCTCATTTGGGGTTGGGGGTTGGACGCCCAATTCTCGCGGCCAACATCGTCTCAACGCCGCCCGGCTGTCGGATGATCATGGCCGCGCCGGCTCGGTTCTCAAAGTGTGCTGGGCCAGGAAGGAATGTGACAATTCTATGAAGCACGCATTCTTCCGAAGTACTTATTGCCCACCCAATGCCGATGTTGACAAGGACGAACCTCGAATGCAGTGCCTGTGGGCCAGTTGAACCGACTTGGCTCGAGAATTCGGGTGGTATACACTAAACAAACAATGTCTCGCATATGTATCGATCTTTGCACGATGTGGCTAGACTTCAGCTGCTCACCGAAAGCCTTGGCAGCCACTCCTTTCCCTTTATTTCTTGAGCCGAGCAAACTGGCTCGCCCCTGGCTCGGTTCAAACGGCGGTCAGTGTAGATCTTGGCTGTTAAATCCTACATCAATGGTAGGGATTTCCACCGATCACTCTACTTAGAGCCAAGGCTAGGGTTTCGGCCCGCATCACTGGCTATCGTGGGCGATTGGAAGATCATCACCATCGCGGATGTCGGCCCTGGAAAACGCGCAAGGGATCAGAGGGCAGGGAGCGCTATAAAGTAGACAGTATTGCCTTTACAATCTGCTCACTGCTCACCATCTTCCATCCACACAAACCCGCATCACCAGCCGACCGAGCCACCCCAAATCACCAGTCACCATGCAGCTTTCGTCACTCTTCCTGGCAGCTACTGCCCTGCTCACCAAAGCCGCAGTGGCTGATTATATGCTCTTTCCCACGAATCTGGACTTGCAGCAGTATGGCCCCGCCAGAATTGATCGAAGCCTACTTCCGGGCGAGTACAAGCCGCTGGCGCACGTGGGGTTCACCTTGGACCCGAGCAAACCCGTTGCCGAGATCCCCCTGGATGTCGAGGGCGATATTAAACGCGGGTATCTGTTGCGAAAGGCTGGGCCGGGCAAGTGGGCCTTGCTCGCCAGAAACGACCGCTCCATTCCACCCACGGTACCTACCTTCAATGTTCCCCGTCCCTCAGGTGCCAGTAATGCTGATTTCGCTAACCCTTTCACCAATAGAACGACGACATCACGAAGCCGTTTGCCGTTGAGAATGACTTGTTTGTCTACAAGGGGGATTTCCCGGCCGAATGGGTCACTTGTGGCGAAGGACGTGATGGACTGAGTGACATCAGGCTTTATCTGGTTGAGGAGGGTCAACACGTGGGCTGCGAGCCAACCGGGCTCGGTGCGGTCGAACTCTGAATAATTTTGACTTTGGGATCCGGATATCGTTGGAAATCAAGGGGCAGTTATCAGGGTACTTGTTGTTCGAGAATGCGAGATGTGGAAATGGTTTGCAGATTCGGTGGTCGATCCAAGTTCATTACTTCTAAATAGTTTGCTCTGGAAAAACTCGACTTTCTCTGATATCATGACCCTTCTGAGCGAGCTAGCAGTTGTATTGTACATACGATTCGTTTTCAAGCGCCCGTTGCCTACCCGGAATGAGCCAGTCGATAATACGCAGTCTCCCTTACAAATCGCCGCAGTAACAATGTTGAATGATACCATGTTTCTGTGCTCATTATGTCAGTGGCCCCAACTCATTGTGTTTTGGACGTTCCCTCTCTCCCTTTCACGGCTCAGACCGCTGAACCTGGAAACAGTCCCTGCCGGCTGGTCCGTCTTACGCTGGAGGGACATGGCCCCTGCAGCAAGCGCAAGATTGAGCACGTTATTCACACTGGAAGCACCACCGAATCGGGCAACCCGAAGGAAAGCCAAGCTGTCATGACGTTTCCTTCTTTGCTAGAGAGATGCCTTGATGTTACTCTAACCTCAATCACAAGATGGCGCGGAGTCCGGGTACTCAGCTCCATAAAGCATGCCACGCCCCGGCATCTGGATCGTTGTGTGTTTACTCTCTCGCTTGGGGGCGCACCTCACAGACTCAGACAAACCTCATTGGCAATAACCGGTAATTTTAACGCTGACAAGATGTACGATCCGCGGCGGTCTTTGTTGTTACTATTAGCCTTCTGCTCCGCCGGTTTAGCGCTAGGGACAAGCGCAACGGAGCACGAGCTAAATAGACGGCGAACTCTATCCGTGGGCATTGTCAGTGTCCTTCCACCCAAAGGTCTCTCGATCGCCTGTCTGACTTTATTAGGTCATTTACCCCGGCTGGGAACCCTTGGATGTGTTTGGCCCCTTACAACTGTTGTTCTCGGTAAACAAAAATTCGACCGCTGTGCCGTGAAAGGTCCTTGCACTTTGTGCTGAGATGTGGCCTGATAGATGTCCACCCGCTACAAAATGACGCTTTCCATTATCGCCAAGGAGCCTGGCCCCGTCACCGCCGCCTATCCTCCACACATAATGGTACCGGCACACCCGGGAGCACCGGTCATGGATCTCGGCTATATGCTCCAGCCCAAGTTGGTAGCCACGCACAGCTTTACCGACGCCCCGGCTCTCGATGTCCTTCTCGTCCCGGGTGGTTTCGGCCCCGTCACGCTCGAGCAAAACAACGACACCTCCATCGAGACGTTTTTGCGCCGCCGTTTTGACCAACTTGAATACTTCCTTAGCGTCTGCACCGGTAGCGCAATTCTTGCGTCCTCCGGCCTCTTGAACGGACACCGGGCCACGAGTAACAAGGCCCTATGGGCATGGGTGACGACGCACGGCGAGAACGTCACCTGGGTGCCGAGCGCTCGGTGGACGGAGGATGGGAAGATCTGGACTAGTTCGGGGGTAGCATCGGGTGGGATACTCCCCGGTTTGTGGCATGGTTTAGGTTGCAGCAAAGGCTAACAGATGCGGTAGGTATGGACATGATGTATGCTTTTCTGAAGCATCTGTATGGCGAGGACGACCCGAACCTTGTTGCGACTATGAACGCTATCGAGTACGCCCCTCATACTGATCCGCACTGGGATCCCTTTTCTATCGTACATAACGTACGCAAACCCTCCTTCTGGTCCTTTGATGACAACCAAGCTAAGAGATTAGGTCCCCGGACATGCCAACGGCAGCTTGGAGAGCTGTGTCAAACCAGTTGGGACTCACTCTCCGGATAACTAAACTAAATGCTCGTGTTGGGGTTGTCTCCTGATGTATGTCCACGGTAGCTAACTCACACACCCGCCCTTTTAGTGTACTGGGCTTTTGTGCATGGGTTATCCAACTAAGGGAAACAGATACCTTGCCTGTTTCAAGCAGCCGCCTCGAGCATAAATGATGTACGAGGAAAGAGAATGGGCAACCATTGTGGACAACAATTCGGTAGAGGGTGACTGAAAGGTTTTGCTGAAAGCTAATAGGTAAGGATTGGTGATACCAACCTAAAGCCATAAATGCAATAAGGCCAGGGTTTTCTCTCTGTCTTAATCTTCATCAGCCATCACAATTAACCCCATCCCCTACCCCTTTTGATTCAACACTGTTCCGGCTACACCACAGCGATCTCGTAGTCTTCAGAGAACTGAAAACCTCCGTGGAAAAGCACAGCCCGATCTCCAACAGCAAATGCAACAACATCACGGCTCCTCCCGCCGCCCGTAACAATCCGGGCGGGAGGGACAGCCACGGTACACCGCAGCTCCCCAGAAAGTGTGCGCCACTCGCTCAATGCAAAGAAATGGCGTTGCACAGGCGATCTCCTCTCTACCGCCGTTAACCCTAGCCTCTTCTTGAACCCCCCTGAAATCGCTGCGGCCCCCGTGGCCTCCTGCCCCAGATTTACGCTGCACACCCAAAGCTCAACGTCTAAAAACAGAACCTTTGCTGAACCAACGATGTCTAGCACGGCAATGGCGGTCGGGCTGATGGAGTCTAGAGGCGGTTCGACAGTGGGCCGCGCCACGGCCAGGGCGGAGAAAGGATCCAAGGCGGTCAATGGCCATAGGTATAGACGCGGCGGCGCAAGAGTTGTTTCTCGAAACAGCTCAACCACGAAATCGCTCCCGAGGTGGTAGGATGATCTTGAGCCAGCCGAATAGCGTTGCCGCGGGAATGTTTTGTCAGAATTCATTGATGACGGTTGCGATGGGTCTCTTGCAAGCAAGATGCCTTGGCTTTTTGTCAGCTCGGCGAAGTCGGCCCAGGCGTAGATTCGTACGATATCCCCAGACACGAGGATAAACCAATCGGGATTGGTCGGGTGGCCACAAGAATAACGAGGAACTAGCTTCGTTTCATCACTTGCTGGGCTCGATCCGGCACCGCTGATTCCTGACGGCGCGTTTCCCGCATGCCCATCGTCCGTTACCCTGGCAGCATTAGGGCGAATTATCCCCCCAGAAGGGAGTTCCCAGAGTCCAGCAGCACAGCGGCCATTGACTAGGACACGATCTCCAGCCGCATTGACAATCAGGGATGAAACGGCGCCGTCAAAGACACGGTCCCATAGGATCGAAGCTCCGTTTGGTTCGGCAGTTGACCTGAGTCGGCTTAAAGCTGCTGTCGTCTCCGCCACTACCACACGGCCAGCGTCGTTGGCTGAGATTACCAGGTTGCGCGATTCCACAAGCACAACACAAACAACGGATGAGTTGCCAGTGTGTTGGTATAGGATGAGAATTTCCCTGCCGTCCACGGCTGAAAACAGGACAACATCACCGTTGCTTTTACCAGCCACGATGACGTTGCCATCATTGGAAGCCACAAGTGGACTGGTGATCTTTAGTTTCGTGACGGAGTTGGGAATGTCGGGCGCCCTTGGCACCTCAGGAAGCGCCAGCCGGGCGGTAACGCTGGATTCCTGGTCCTCTTCTCGATCACCACTCCTCCTCATTAACCCCATCGGTGCCCAGACGCGCGCCTGTCGATTTCGTATATCAACAAAACGCAGCCCATCCGCGCTGAGTGCAATGCTGCGTATTGTGTCGTCTAACGGACGGCTGGCGCGGTAAATCAGTGTCAGAGTGGCCCTACCCGCGGCGCCGCCAAGGTCCAAGTCAAAGACCTCGATGGCCCCTTGGGCATTGCCTATGGCAATTCTTTGGTTGTAGGGTGAGCAGGCAATGGCGGTGGCGTAGGTGCGGCGGCGTCGGACGAGCATCTCCATCGTGTTGTAGTCAAAAACGCAAAGGTCGCCGGGTTGGTATGCCACCAACAGCATTGGGATCTCGAGGTTGGGGTGAAAGACCATGCAATCAAGACCGGCAGTGGGAATCATCTCTTGACCCACTGTTCCCAGGACCTGCACTTCAAGGGCATCCCAAATGAATATTGGTTCGCCTTGATAACCGAGAGCCAGAAGAATTCCGTCGGCAGTATTGAGAAAGGCGGCGCGGTTCGGTCTTGAAAGGGGAGGCTTCGGTTGGGAATCTGGAAAGGGATTGTGATCTTCTGTCTGATTGTATAGGTCGAGGTTAACCCATGAGATCGCCTCGTGTTCCCCTGTGTTCAAAGACCTGGACGGGCCATACCCAGGGCCTTAGCAAAACTGTCATCTACCTACTAGAGGAGTTTGGGGAGAGATGGGTGTTGTGGGCCTGTGAGCGCGACGTACCATTTCGTTAACTCACAACGCTCGGAAGCACAGAGGATTTCTTGGGCGCCCAGGAAGACGACAGCTGATGAGCATGATCGTAATGGGAATGAATAGAGAATCGTGCCGACTTTTATATCCCACACAACCAGGTGCTTCGCGCTACAAGAGGCCAGAAGTCCGTGGTACCAAGAGGCTTCCAGGAGTCGAACGCCCTCGGGGTGCTGTAATTGTTGTTCAACCCGCAGGGAAGATGCGTGGTAAAGAAGTATTTCGCCGGTAGACAACCCAACGGCGAAATGGCTCTCCCCATACTTGACGGTCAAAGGACGCCCTGTTGAGAAATCCATCCGAGCGACACAGTCATCCCATGAACTGGGCGGAAGACCCTTAACCTCGTAGCGTCGCGATAGCAATGAACGTGGAGCCTTGCAAAAGTTCCGAGATATCACTGAATTTAGTGGGCAAAGACGCGGGATGAGGTGGTGGATTGCTGAAGGGCAACGCAAGAGCTGTTCCCGAAACCTGGCGGCGATATGCAGAATCTCCGTTATTTGCCCTTGAAGAATCCGAGCGACCTCATCTGGTGTTGATAGGTGGTTCCTCATGTTGAGGTATGCTCGCAAGTTCATAGCGGTGCGAATGAGAGGTGCGAGGTTACCGTGAGTTGCAATATGTTGTATCCAAGAAAGTAAGGCGTCGGCCTGGAAGAAGGTGAACATGTCGTGCACCAACTGATCATCTTTTGTATTGCCAAGATAAATGTGTTCTGAGAAAAACCTGAATGCGTAGTCAAGCAGAGATGTATTGATCGTCCTTCCAGTGGCCGAAGTTGTCGCAAGTGTTGTTGGATGATGGTCTCTGGGCGTGGCTAAAGCATCTGAGCCGACATGAGATTTGGGGGTGTTACCAGCAATGTATTTAAGAAGTAAACTTCCAAGGCGTGTATGGGCGTTTGTCTGATCGATTAAAAGGGGACCCCCGGCATCCTGTGAAGAGAGTAAGAACTCTCGGGCGGTTTCGTGTAGTATCTGAACGTTGTTCGAGTCGTCAATGAAGAGAAGTTGCCCTGATAGTTCTGGAATTGCTTTCACCGGTGTTCGAAGAGTTTGGTTGGTGTCGAGGTTAATGGCTGTTGTTAGCTCGTCCACCGTCAAGGGGCGACAGGCTAGGACGACCCAAGTCAAAAGAGACTTTGCCAACACAGCGCCCCCTTTGTCCTGATCCAAGGATTTTACCATGGATGAGTACAGGTCGAATAGATCAGTGGGGGTAGCATCCAAGACATCATCCATGGTTTCTTTGGTCCACGCCTCAGCAAGGTCTTGAAGAACAAGCCTCGTCCAAAGGAACGAGCCACGGGATCTCCCCATTATCTTCTCCACATGTATTGGCGTTCCTCGTCGCTTTCCAGTTGAGTCAACTTTGAAAGTGCGGCGGTTGCAAAAAGTCGTATGTCCTCGAGGGTGTCGATGTCTAACAACGTTTCCTTTGTCACCCCAGTAAGTGAAATTGACTCTACGCCGCGTTCAATCTCTTCCAACCCGCGGCTTGTAGCAAAAAGGCGGATACCCTGCGGGAGGCTGGATAGAAGCCTCTTCTCAAAAAGTGCACTGAAGCCTGAGCATTCATCTATGCCATCCAGCACCCAGAAATGCCGAACAACGGAGGGTACTTTGGTAATACAGTTCGTAAACAGTCTCTTCCAGACACTGCTTTCGTCCTTCTCATCCCATGAAATTCCATCCCGAGCGAGCTGGAGGATTGCTTCCTTCACACTATCGTCTTGAATCGCCATTTGGAAGGCAAGAGATCGGAAGCAGTGGTGCAGGGTCGACGTCTCGCTTCTGTTGTGTTTGAACATGAAGTAGCTGCACGTATGATTTGAGTGTCGTAGATCTTCGACAACATGACTCGCTAGGACGGATTTGCCAGCTCCTGGCCGTCCAAGGAGCCAAAAGATTCCGGCTGAAGCGCCACATTTCCATGAGGCAAAAGTCGCCTTTCGGGTGAACCATTGGCAAGACCCTGGTTGTTTTAGGTTCTGCAAGCTATCAAGGTCGTCCTCAGGAGCATCCTGAATCTCCAAGAATGCGGATAACCTCTCGCGAGCCTCTCGCGGGGACAAAGGGGTCTGGGAATATTGTCCTAGCCCAGAACCTGGCGCTCCTTGAATCAAGTCGACGGCGGTTGCTAAAGCATTCCGGAGGAGTTTGTAATTTGGGTCGGCGGGACTCTCAAACTTGCAAACTTGCCGGTGATCCGCTTCCATGCCCGTAATCTCTTCCTTCGGGTACCCTAGAGTCCCAGAGTGTTTGTCCACGATGATGCGACTGATAAACCCAGCACCCCGCATGGGTAGAGTTTCGTAAAATGACCACAGCCAAAGCTCCGGGGCAAAGTGGCGGAAAGTGTCATTAATGGCTGACAGGACCGCTGAATTAGGGGTCAACTCCGTTACGAAGGGCTTTTTTCCCCATCCGACCGCCAACATGTTCTCCAGGATCGCGGCCATGTTAGACCCACGGTGTGGCGTTGCTAAAAAGAACATCGAATGCATCCGCCGAGCAATATCTGCTGTAGCCGGGTCCTGGCGCGCCAGTATGTATGCCTTTTTGGCCACGCAGCCTCCCATACTGTGGCCAACGAGGATGATCCGCGTGTCGACCCGGGGAATGCCGGGGTGGTTGCGTATAGCGTCGATCAGAGACTGTCCAAAATCATGGATACCTAATACGCTTTCTCGGCGTTCCAGCCAGTCGCCTTTGTAACCAAAGACGTGGATACGAATACCAATGAAGTCCTTGTCTGCCGGCAACCATGATTGAGGCCAGTAGTGCTCGGGGTCGGAGGAATAGCACCATGTTTTGCGACTGCCACCACCTAAGCCGTGAATAAAAACTATCTCGGCGGCTGTCTCCTCAGGCGATGGTGGTTCGTAAATAGTCGTCAAGCCGATTGGGCCTTTCAGTTCGTCCTTCTTGTATTCAGCAGAAGGGGGGGGGAGATTGGTCGATCCCTCTGACCTTGTGCCGGGCGCGGGACGAGTCAACAACGTCGAAAAGAGGTTCCTCCGCGGCTGCGCATCTCAGTTAGGCCACCATGTTCGTTGTTCAATGCCGGTGTCGAAATTGCCGACCATTCAACTTGAGAGACGCCGCCAAAACTCCAACCCACTGTTGGAAGCGTTTTGGGAACTTGGACTCCTCTTACCTGATCAGCTTGTACCATGGCAACCGTGTTTCAAACATGAATCTCTCCAGACCAACGTTGTCGAAATTATCGAAACCCAATATTTCATTCAGTGCCCCGCTTCCATCCTCGTGTCAAATTTGATTTCCTCCGACGCAGTCGAGAGGCACAGGAGACCTGCAGGAGAGCGTGGGGCCTCGCTCTGGCAGTGGCGGGAGTTCATTGGTGGTTCATGTGGTGTTGCATCCTGGGTGCCTCAATTCCATAACGCGACATCCGCGAACCCAGCCAGAGCCTGCTCAAACGTTGCCTCAAACACACACCCTGGGATATGATGGAACCGTCGACGTCTCAATGTCTTACAGGTCCCCCAACCTCTAACCTCGGGATAACGGCACCAGAACTTCTGGTTGATGTGAACATTCTACCCGGTGAGGCGCATCTCCAAGACCACGCGGTCAGAGTCAGCACTGGCATGTTCTGACAACCTTTGAACCCCACTTCAGAGCTACCCGACGCCGTAAGAATTCTCAACGTTGAGCACCTTCCTGGGTCCCGTTGGGCAAGGATCTCGCGGGTTCAGGTCTGTCAGTCAGATGGCGGAGAGGAAAGCTACTTTATCAAGGTAATTATAGTTCGAATCCCGACTCCAAAACAACATGACTGAAACGCAGGTAGATATCACTTGGTCACCAGGGAAGAAAGGCTCTAGAGGGCGAGTTTGAGGCAACTTCGGCGATCTATGCCGTCGTACCCAATTTTTGCCCAAAGCCCATCGCCTGGGGTAGTTTGGAAGGCGAACCCGACGCCTACTTCTACCTTTGCAAATACCATAACTTCACCGACGCGTTACCTCAACCAGGCCCTCTCTGCGCAAAGCTGGCAGAGCTGCATAACAGCGACACCTCGCCCGATGGAAAATTTGGCTTTCACTGTACGACTTTCAACGGTGACATGCCCCAGAAAAATGATTGGTGCGATACTTGGGAATCTTTCTTCACTGGTGCGCTGCGGTATGTGTTACAAGTTCGCGAAGAGCGGGCAGGCCCAAATGCTACGCTGGATGCGCTGCTTCCGGCGTTGTATCACAAGGTGATCCCAAGGTTGTTACGGCCTATGGAGAGTAATGGCCGAGAACTGCGGCCGAGCCTAGTCCATGGAGACTTGTGGTTCGGAAATACTGCGGTCGAAAGGTGTTCTGGGAACGTCATTGTTTTCGACCCTGCTGGCTTTTATGGACACAATGAGTGTACTGGAACCTCCAAATCCCCTTGACTCTCACTGCTAACGTTTTGGCCCCAGACGAGCTTGGTAATTGGCGCCCAGAACGAAATAAGTTCAGAGATGGTGGCTACTTTGAGGCGTACCATGCACACATCGGCCGAACGGAGCCGAAGGAGGACTACGACGATAGGAACGCGCTATATGCGGTGTATGTGGTTTGCATGCTTCTTCCTCTCCTGTTTCTTTGCCTTCGACTCCGAATTATCTTACATTATTATCATCTGCCCCTTTCCCTATAACTCTCTATTTATGCCCCGCTTCCTTCAGTTAGAACCCTCCAACGATCTGACCATGGGTATTAGGAAGTTCAATCTGCATGCAGCCGCACTTTTTCCTGAGCGCGATGGCTTCCTCCAAATGTAAGTGAATAGCTCAATTATCCATGAACCCGGCCAAGGTTACTGATTTGGCATTAGGGCCATTGATGAGATTCGTAGACTGAATGAGAAATACCCTCATGGGTACCAGGGCAATGAGTAATGGGGTCTAATATGGAAATTGCATTTCCTTCTGTCGTCTACATGTAGTTGCGAGGGTTTCGGTCGTCAATCTGACACGCGTGTCTTCCTACCATTAATATGGGTAGCTTGGGGTACGATACGGTGTTGTAGACCGACACTCATGCTTTCGAAGACACATGCTGTCATGTCAATAGTTGCGCAGAGCAAGTTCTGCATTTGTTGCATCTTGGAAGTTTGGAATCCACACGCTGCAACGGAAGGACCTAAGGATAAACCAAATCAGGTAACAATACTCGATCGAGACTATTGGCGGAGGGAGAGGAACCGGCAGCCTCGGAACCAGGAAATGGGCAGCGGATAACCTTTAACCAAGGCCCCTGTGTAACGGTCCCAGGTGTATATTGCAACTAACTGGTGACGACTCTACGAGTACACTAAGCTTGAAGAAGAAAAGGAAAGATGAGAGAGTCTGGCAGCTCGTGGGGCTGCTTTATGATCGCGAGCGCGATGGCCCGAGCGCATTGCTAGGATGTTCGGTGCGCTGTGGGGCAACTGGGAATAGCTTCATCCAGGGGTTCGGTGGACCGTGCTTGTACGTGAGCTGGCCGAGGGTTACCGAGGCCCACCTCGGGCACAGCCCGTTACACCCTGCTTCACACGGGGATAACCAAGCCGAGTCACCATTGACGTACGGCATTCAAAGAAGCCCATGTAACGGTATTACATGTACACAGTGCGCTCGTTCTCCAACCGCAACTAGTGCAGCAACAGCGCAATGTGGTAGAATGCCCCGAGGCCACTAAACTTTATTATTATTCCGTCACAGGGGGATCTTTTACATGGCGGTTGTGAAAGCTCTGGGTTAACAATAAAAGGTAACCCTCCACATGTTCCGCAACCCGGAACGTGAGTGAAGATTGAGGAATAGGAGGACGCCTCAAGGCGGCCCGGGCTCCGGTAATCTATATATGGATTGTCTGGCAACATTTGCCGGGCCTGATGGCAGCGGGTGTTTCATTGCCATATTACCCCCGCATCCTGTGACACGTCAAGCCTACTTGTCCGCCTGTCAAACCTACTAATGGAGCTATAGCTCCATGACTGCAACCCCAGAGGTTGTCAGAGTGGCCGGCATTTTTTAACAACTATATTAACTCCCACCCCGCTGGGCCGCTAGCCAGATATTACATATGCGGGCAAGAGTAGCGTGATTTTATTACGCACTGGCGGCTTAGAACTTTGGGTGGCAGTCATGGGGGCCAAAATTTGGAATGCGCCTCCTATAAACACCCCAAGTTGGTCCTGGGCAGCCGTTGGCACTAATTGTGTTTTAAGTCGCTTGCACTGGGAACAGTGAAACCGGTACCACGATGAGATTGTATCTAGAAACTATTTTAGTGGCAGCGCTCGCTCCTGGGGCCCTTGGCCACCGTAAGTTTAGTGTCCCGCAGCATGGCCAAACTAACACTTTTCCGCAGAAATAATGGGAATCCTCCTCGTCAACGGCACCGAAACTTCAGAATGGAAATACGTCCGGTAAGGTAAAAGCGACGTTTATCCAGCTGTATTACCCTAACACGTTCAGTGACGTGGGCTACCACGAGGCATACGGTCCTGACTCGTATCCCCCGGGCAACGAGTTTCCCAAGACGCCGCCGCAGATGGACATCAACCACCCAGACATCACCTGCGGCAGAAGCGCCTTTGATACCGCCGCCCAAACGGAGACGGCTGACGTGGTGGCCGGGTCCGAAATCGGGTTCCGGGTCTCTTGGGATGGTAACGGAAAATACGGTGTTTTCTGGCACCCGGGCCCGGCCCAGGTCTACCTTTCCCAGGCCCTCAACGATGAGCTCGAAACTTACAAGGGTGACGGGGACTGGTTCAAGATCGCATATGGGGGTCCGGTGGGAAACAATGAGTGGATGGTATGGGGGGCGCACGATGTGAGTTTGGGGTTGCTCGGCCTATCCGGCCCCTCGATGTGGACAGGAAATTAATTGCTAATCACGATATGGTCCAGTTCAACTTCACGGTTCCGGAGACCACACCGCCAGGAAAATACCTGATGCGCATCGAACAATGGATGCCCACACAGATGTCCAACTACAGCCAGTGGTATGTCAACTGCGCCCATGTCAACATCATCGGGCCGGGTGGAGGAACACCGGCAGGATTCGCCAAATTCCCAGGAACTTATGTGGTCGATGAACCGGGTGAGTAAAACCTAATGCTTCATGCGAGGAAACATCAGACGGCCATTGACTTACATCACTTTTTCTTGTTTAGGCCTCAAGATTCCGGTGAACCAAATGGTCAATGGTGGATACGTTCCGGACGATGAGATGAGGTTGCTTGAGTACCAAGCCCCAGGACCTGCTGTTTGGACCGGCTGAACAGTAGTGGGTGCTGGGTGAATGTGTCACCATGAGTGCGAGAGGGGCCCCCGCGCTGGAATTGACGGGAAGTGATAGGATAAGTGACATGAATATACGAATCACAGCTGTTATATTAGTAACGTAGCTCTCCAAATCCACGATTATCAAGGAATAGTAGCATGTTGTGAATGTCATCATATTCGTGATGCTATTGACTTAGGGTCTTGCATAAATGCCAGATGGACTAGGTGGTATACCGCGCAACATCACCACCGCCACCCGGCCAGGATCCAGTAAATCCTTCCGAGGTGACAATGTCGGTGCCATCCGCCAGCCTCAGGGTAGCATACGCATCCTTGCTACACAAGCCAAAGGCCTGCAGTCCCTCGGGGTTCTGCTTGATGAAGTGCATGTGTCGCTGGCACTCGTAGGTCCCAGCACACCCCTGATAGCCCGGCCCGCTAAAGAAGGCCCAGCTCGCCGAGGCATACGTGTGAATCCCCTTCCCGCCGTTGAAGTAATTCGCAGGCCCCATCCGGCACCTCTTATCTCCGGCACCGCAATGAGAAAAGGTCGGGTCACCCCACCCAGCCTCATCCACCGTCCACGGCGCGGGCACAACCATCAAGTTGTTGTCACCCTGATCGTAGTTCGTCTCGCTCTGCAGCATCGTCACCAGCACGTTCTCCGCCTTGCGGAAGTTCAGCTGATACAGCCACCAGTGCTCTGACCCCAGCCCATGCAGCCAGGTGCCCTTGGTCGCCTCGACCAACGCACCCCTCCCTGCCGCGAAGCTGCTGCCACCATCAAAGTCCTCCGCGACGTGATCAGCCACCCAGTTCCACACATTCTCCACATACACCGACGACGTCTTGGCAAAATGCATCCCCAAAAACGCCGCCTTGCACTGCGCCGCCGCATCCCGGCACGCATTCGTCAGCGCCGACGCGCCCCTCGTCCCCCCCACCGTCACCAAACTATTCCACACCGCCACATCCCCGGGCTTCGTCCCCGCCATATGGAACTGCATCAGAATCGCGCCCGGCAACACCTCCCCCACCATGACGCGCATATCCTGAATCTGGGCCACGCCGACCTCCCCCGGCTGCCCGACCTGGACCACCGGCTTCGGGTTGCTCACATCCTTGAAGTACGACCCGCGCCCGACAATGGTCGCCCAGGCCTCGCCGACGATGCGGCTGCCGCGCGGGACCAGCAGGGTCGACTCGACGCGGTACTTGCCAAAGGGGAAGTAGGCGATCTTGGACTGGCTGGCGGCCAGCTGGAGGATGGCGTTCAGCGCGGCGGCCTCGTCCTTGGTGTTGTCGCCGAGGATGGTGCGGCCGCCGTTTTGGGCCGGGTCTTTCACGTTGAGGAAGGAGGTCACCGGGGTGGAGGCGTAGTTGGGCGCCGGGAGGGCTGGGTAGCGGCCCGAGGGGGCGAGGGCGGAGGGGCGGGAGAGCGGGGAGGTGGTGGACCCGTAGATGGGGTTGCGGTTGACGGTGTTGCCGTAGGTGAATTGGGCGATGTGGGATGCGGCCGGGAGGGTGAAGTCGCCGGGGCCTTCGGCGATGTTGGTGTGCAGGGTGTCTTTGTCGAGGTTTTCGATGAGGTAGCTGGGCCAGGAGGTGGTTTTGAAGGTCACGCCAGAGTTGATGGACTTGGCGTCGATGAGGGCGATCCAGGGCGAGCCGCCTGTGTTGAGGACGGCGGTGCCGACGGTGTCGAAGGTCGGGTTGATGATGCTGATGGTGCTGCCGCCGTCGATGAGCATGCCGACCGTGTTTTGGTAGAAGCTGATGCTCTTGAACACGGCCTGTTGGTGGCCGTTGTACCAGATGCCGTTCTGTGAAAGGCCAAGGTCAGTTCCATCCTGTTTGAGTTCAATCGTCACGCCGGCTTTCTTACCTGGCCACCTTCGATGCGCACATCCGACACGCTTAGTGTAGATCCCCGACCCAGGCGCATGCCAGAGTGGCCCGCGCCATTGCTCGAGTTGGGCATGCGGATCTTGACGTTCTGGAGATGGGCAGCCTGGGCTACACCCCACCAAAGGGCGACAAAAGGTGCGTCCCTGGGAACGTTGGTGGTATCGAGGACAATGTTCTTGAGGCTGACGGCAAAGGATAGCTCGCCCGAGATGCCGGTCGTCGGGTCCTGGCCGGAGAATAGTGTGCCATCACGCGGGAAGTTGGATGAGGCCTTGAGGACAGGGGGCTGTGGGGATTGATTAGCATATTGGGGCCTATGGTTGGGGCGATCCTCTCACATTGGTAGCATCGCCCATAATGATGGTGTCCGTATTCATCTTGATGGTTTCGGTGATGGTGTACTCCCCGGGCGGGATATAGACAACCTGTGAGAGCTTTAGCAGATGTTCGTAGCCAAGACCGGATCATGGAGTGAAGCATACCCGCGGCTGACTAGCAAACCATTGGCCATGTCGCGTGCTACCGTTAGTCGCAGCGTTGATGGCCGTCTGGATGCCCGCGCCATCACCGGGGGCGACAGCGCGGAACACCTCATAGTTGTAATCACCATCGAGATCGGGCGCGAAGCCGCGCACATTACCCGATGTGTGGTCGATATTGGCATACCAGAAGCTGGTTTGAGACTGGCGCGGGCCAAGGGCAGGCTGGGGCGTCGGCGATGCGATTGCAACACCGATACAAGTGGTGGCAAGCAGTGTTGCCAATGACTTGAGCTTGGCCATGGCGAGATGATGATCTTCCCGCAGACTGAAGCCTATAGAAGTTGTATGAGGCTTCAATCAGTCGATGATGCGAGCGTGATAGTAACAGAGAACGAGGTGAGGTGCGAAACTCAAGTACTAATTCCGATCTGCACCCTAAGATCTGAGCAACCATGCATGCCTGTAATTCACTGAGTAGATCCCATCTCATCCCATGCTTAGTGGCCCCTTCACCCCACAAATCTGCCGCGGGCCGAGCAAGGTGCGTTACCAAGGCCATGGATCCGAGTAAGAACCCCCTAATATTGGCCAAGTTTGCAACCAAAAAGTAGCAACAACCCCGCATGTGTGTACTCGGGATGGGATCGAGAGTGGTATTCAAGGTTGTGAAGGTTACGAACGGTCCAATCGCAGCCAAAGTTCCCCTGTCGTGGCGCCCGAATCCACTCCAGGCATCAGCATTTCTATCAGTCGCATAACTTGAGCCTCCTGAAGGAGATTGGGGCAACTTGAGAGTGGGTTCCGGGCACACCACACCGGAGATGACTAGAGTAATCATATATGTATGTATAAGTGGAAGAGGCACAACCTTGATTGTGGCGCCGCTAACAAGAAACACACGATTGCCAGTCACCCACCACCCCGAGAGTTGTTGGGCTATGGAAGTATGTGATTGGTTGGGAGTATTGATTTCGATGAGGAGCGGTAAAGTATCACTCTTATTAAGCGGCTACCTCTTTGGGATCGAAATTCTTATTATTCTATTACGTTAGGTATACATGCAAGATGAACAGCACGTCACCGAGGCCGACCGGAGGCTGCTGGTGGCCCAGAAAACCTCCCCGTTTAGGCACACGCTAATTTGCGGGCAAGCCAACATCGAACTGGAAGGTAGTATTAGAATCTGAAGCGCGAATGAATACCGCGGGGCCACAATGTAACACGGGGTTCTTACCAGTCCAGCACCATGTTCCCGGTACATCTCTTAACTCATTCTGCTATCAACATCTTCAAGGAGGCGGAATTTTGGTGGCTAGTACGTTACCACTTGAGACTGCCGGGATCCGGGATGGTTAGGTACCTAACATTGCGGGCTGACTGGACTATCTTGTCGGGCCTTGTCACCTGGCGATCGATCACGTTGGTTCTCGCCTGGTCCACCTGATCAGGACAGTGGTTTCTACCCGGCAGCGGAAAAGTAAACAGAAAGGACGATGTTGATTATATAATTTATATTATTTTTGGCCGGAAATGGGGCATCTAGTAAGTACCTCTTCAGCGTTCAAAGGGCTGGCTTGCTATCCCAGGTTCAAAAGGCCGTGTCTGGTTGAGCGGGCTTCCGAGATAGCAATTGGCGGTCCATCGGTTGATTTTTGTAAACAAAATGGACTCCCTGCGCTCAGAAGGCATTCTCTACCTTCCGTATATCCTCGTACGTCCACTGTGGCGTTCTTCCGTACCAATCACAGGCCCAAAACACAACCCGCTCCATCTTAGGGAATCTCTTCCTGAAGTCGAAGGCGAACTCCTTGATAAACCAAACGAGTTTCCCACTCGACCGAGGGATGCGAATGACATTCCCGGAAGAGTCCCGGAATGGTGTTGGTGATATCTCGGTCCATCTGGTGTCACTCAGAGCGTCCTCGTAAATTTCGAGGACTTTCAAAGCAGGTGGCAGTTTCGTTGTTCGCGCTACCTGGACAAGCTTGTTCGGGTTGTTCGGATCTCCCGAGTTGGTGGGGTCGGCGTACTCCGACCCGTTACCAGGGGCTTTGGGATCATCGGGGTTGAACGAAGCCGACGTGGGAAAGGATGGACGGATACGTCCCTTTAACCACCAGTCGACATGTCGTTTCTTCATGAACAAAGCTCCGAAGATGGCGAAGGATGGTGCCACGAGTTCTTCGAGCTTGACGAGTTTGTCCAAACCGACCAACTTTTGGCGATGGCCGAACAGCAATAAGCTGTCGGTAAGGCTCATCTGGGGGTGGCCCACCGTCAGACACCGTAAAGTAGGAGCAAGGCGTTGAAGGATACCGTTGTTCAGGTTAGGCCACCGCCGGCTATCATAGGTGGTGACTAACGGTGCTCCGGGCCTATACGGGCGTAACGAGTCGCTCGGACCTTGGCCCAGGATCTGGAAGGTTTCCACCTGAGATGTTCTTGCGACGCCATTTTCCAAGGCTAAAAGGACGTCGAGTGAGAGTGTCCTCGGTAACACACGCAAATCCTTCGCGGCTGCGAATACGCGCGCGGGATCCATTGCCCCCCCCAGAGTCTGGGATGTCTAGCGCACACAAATGTGTCGAGCCAAGGGCCGCCGTCGAACGTGAGAGTTATCCGTTCAAGCTTTGGGAATTTAACCAGTGGGACTGCTTGATGTAAATTCCAGAGTCCCTCACTAAAGTAACACGAGAGAAACTTCAGGTTAGGGCAAGGAAAAAGCTTAGTAGTCTTTTTCGATGCTGATTCTGCCGAGTCCTGCAAACCGCGACTTAGCAGGCCGGCTAGTATGGCTTGTTGAGATCGTTGCCTTATGACCATCGACATCATGTCTCCAACCGTGGACTGGGTATAGGGTTGATCCCCAGGTGATAGCAGCTGAGAATCTCAATTCCAGAAGTACCGGCATGAGACAAAGTAGCACATAAAACAGCATCTGTCTGAAGCCTGAAGTCTCGGTCTCCTCAAGCTCGCGGACCTTCAGCCGGCCGAAAAGTTCCACAAGTATATAGCCGCAGCCGATCTCCGGTCGGTCTCGGAGAGAAAGTTCTGCGATTCCTGCCAACAATGGGTATACCCGCTTAGACTGAGAAGTTCCACACTTCGTCCCCGATAGGCTTTCTGTGCAACAGAAAGTCTGGATCCATCGCCGCCTCTCGGGGAATAAGATGAGGATGATGAGAAGTTTGGTCATGGCACGCTCTGACCGCAATATAACTGTATCGTAGAGGGCGCGGATGGCCATGGCCCCTGTACGATGGCGATTGGTTCGACAGAGAGCCAAGAGGTCGGTGTAAGACTGACTGATTCCATATGTCGGCCGTAAATGTAAAGATATCTGGAGCAGCAGCTCATTTGGTAATCTCGCCAGATGACAGGGGGGATTGCCTTCAATGCTGGAGGGTGGCGGTGGCCGATCCATGGTGAGGGAGGAATCGGTGTTTGGAGAGTTCCCATAGTTCCCGAGCTACCTCAGGTGGTAGCTGGAAATTTATGGAGTAAGGCTACATGTACATACATGGAGGTACAACGTGAAATGAATGCTCGGACCATTCAATGTCCCATTAACTGGTTTCATAACCTCGGCACAGAGTACATGTACCAACCTCTCTTGGATGATCACCACTCATCATCTATTATTATTATTATTATTCATACTCCGCTATGCCCTAGGGCGTGCCGGACCCTCTGCTATTTAGTGTACAGGAAAACCGTGCCCTCCCGGGCCGGGTGAAAAACCCCTACCAACAATCAAGGAACGATGCGTTCTGGTGAGTCTACGTATACAAAGAGAGGAGGCCTCCTGGCCTCCGAACGGGGGCGCTTCAGGCCGCCGTTTCCAGCTCGAGCCTCCTGGCCAAGCTGTACATCGGCAGCCTCCCCGAGTCCATCAGCCAGTCGAGGATCCTCCTCGCAAGCCGTGCAGTCGTGGGATTGATACCGTGTAGAACTGAGTAAAAGTCCCGTCGTGTCCGAATTCCAGTTCTCTCCCATCTTCGAGTCAACGGTGGGGCCAAACACCACACTACCAGGTGTTCGGCAGTCTCTCGTCCCTCGCCACACTCGCAGGCAGGCGTCAGAACCTCCGGGACTTCCCGTGTAAACAAGTAGTCCCGTAAGCCTATTGCTCCCGTCCGGATTTGAATGAGCAGTGAGCTTTTCGCCTTGCTGAGACCGTCATGCCTCCTTAGGGTTTCGTTCCGGAATAGCGTCTCCCGCTGATGGTCAAAGTCGTCCGCCGGCCTGGTGATTGCTCTGCCGTCCCGTTCCTTTGACCACCTCGCTCTCCAGGCCTCTTCTACTGCCTTGTCCGTGTCTATGGTTCCCCCCGTCCAGCGCATAATCGTGCCCGCGGCTCTCTCTACCGCCGTGGGCCCTTGAGGTCTCAAGGTTCGCGGTCGGCCCCTGTTGCCCCTCCTCGAGCTGAGTCTCTGCTGTATCTTGCGGCAGGCGGTAAGGATAACGCTCCCCGTCGTCTTTTTGCCGCCTTGGCCGTCGTCCAGATCGGGTTGTTGGAGTCGGTTTTCGAAATCTGCAAGCCGTTTGTTTAGGTATAAGTCCAACGGTGGTACCCACGTCTCTGTCTCGAGGTTACGGATGGGGGTAGACTTAAAGGCTCCCGCCAATATGATAATTATTCACTCCAGGTTGCAGGTAACTAGTGAAACTTCCATATGATCCACCAGTGGGTAATCCAAGGTATAATATTATCAGACGAGGTAACTACTTGGGTACCTAGGTAGGTAGGTAATGACATGCGAGATACGAATTACGGGCTTCACGAGCCGAAATACATTGTAACAAAATGGAAAGGACTGTTAGCAACAGGATGATTCCGCGGAGACATCGATAGATGCCGAAAGAACATGAAGATTGCCTCGGTACCTAGGTAGGGGGTTATATTACCTAATAAATAGAACCTCACACATTTGCGAAATCCGCAGCCAATCTGTATACAATGAGGTGGCCAGGTACTGCCAGACATTCAAGAGACTTCGGCATGGCCTTGGCAGCAATTGGTCTCGGATGACGAAATGCCCATTGTTTCTGAGCACTGTGCAGGTGATCCACCGATGACAAGTAAGCCCCTACCTAAAGTATATAATAGGTTGGAGGGCTCTTCAATACGGAGATAATACCGAAAATAATACGGTGTAGAGGCAAGGAAGGTGCCCAATGACACAACAACTCCTTCCTGACTGTGCTGGCCCTCCGCCCTTCAATCCCAATCCCACCACAATTGAAAACCCCCACCAACCCCCCCTCCCCATCTGCCATCCGCCAGCGCCAAACCAGCGCCAAGCACCACGTAACCCGGTTTGTGGGCCATCAGCCAGGCGGCGCGCACCAGGGCCCAGATCCCCCTCACCCACCGGCAACTTCGGGCCACCCCCCGGGCCAGAGGCGGAACATGACGGATTAGGAAACACACGGGAAGGACCGCCTTCTCGAAACACACCAATTTCTTGGGCACGGCAGGGAGACGGGAGACGGGAGACGGGAAGGGGGGGAGATGGGGGCTGAGCCAGTTTTGCGGCTCCAGCAAGATGAGATGAGTCCAACCCGATCAACCAGTTTGTGGGTTCCCGCCTGCATGGGGGGTTCGTCCGCGTTAGGTTGGATTTGTGCCACGGGAGTTCCTTTCCGCGCTTCCTTGGCGTGTCTGGTCTGGTCTCGATCGTCCCGCGCCGCCGCCGCCGCCGCCGCCGGCCAAAGAGTTAAAATCTTTTTTTTTTTTCTAATTCCACCTCCCTTCCCCTGCTGCCCGCTTCTCACCGAAGCAGACAATGTCATCCATCCCATCACAAGCGTCGCGCTAGCCGCGTGTGGGTTGGGGGGGGAGGTCCCGTCGGGTCTGACTCCGAGACTGGCGCGCGCGCCCGCCCGCACTCAAAATAATAATACACGCATACACAAGGGCGCGGAGATGGGTCGGTATGGGGGAATGATGGGCGGTGGGTGCTCAGACTGCGGCCCTCGGCCGGCCCGACTGGGTGCGTGCGGGCGCCATCATGGTTCGAGCGTGGTCGTCTTTGATGTGGGATGACGCGCGGTATGCGTGGTCCCCGCTGGGAGAGGACTGCCGCGGTGGCTCCGTCGGGGACGGACCGGATCGGGTGGATACCGGGGGTAAGGTCCTTCGCGGGGGTCCGTCGCCGTCGGAGTCGGCAAACGGAGGTAGCCGGGGGGGAGCGGCGATCAGCTTACTACAGTACGTATGCAGTGCACGCGTTCCTGGAAAACTCCGCCTCCCTGAAAAAACTCCGCCTTGGTGATGAATTTTCATTTGTTGCTTCAATGCATGTTCTTGGGATGGCGTAGGAATAACAAAACAATGAACCCATCGCCTCCCCCCTAAGCCCCGTGGCTATCATGCAACTCCTGATTTGACCCATGCTCGCTCCCTCTTGACTTTATCAAACACCCAAAAAATAAAACAAAAATAAAAAAAAAGCTCTAGTGATAAATGCTGACTCCCCATGCAATGTGTTGTAATTGTCAAAATGTCCTCCAAACCCCCCAAACCCTAAAAACCGGCGCGTCTGGTCTCGGCGAGATGTCGGGCCGGCTAGAAATCCCACAAGGTGCCAAAGGCATGCAACCCGGCTGGAACAGGAAAGGTTAGCGGCCTGCAAGAACTGGCACCAAGGCCCAAGGGCACCCAAGAACACCCGCCAAGGCTTGGAAAAGTTGCAACAACGTACCTGCGCGGCAACCTTGCATCATCTCGTCGTTGCCCTGCATGTTGCTCGTGATGAAGATGACCTCGGCGCCGAAACTGTCCCACACCTCCTTGAGCAGCTTCACGCTGTCGGGCCGTCCCCCTCGTTTTTTGGAGTCCCAGAGGATCATGCGCTCGGGCGGGATGTTGTTGTAGATGAGACCGGTGATGGTCGGTCCGAATGTCTTTTCTTGGTCGGATCCTATCCAGATGAGGAACCTGGGGGGGAGACCATTGTCAGACCATGAATCCATGAATAGATGAGAGGCCACGGAGTTGCGTTTCAACATCTCAAAAAGAAAAAAACCACTTACCAATCCGGGCTCTGAATGCAAGTGGACAGGGCCGCACCGATGCCAGTTCCGGTGCAGATGCGGATTCCTCGCTTAAACATGGCCGAGGCGTGCCCAACGCCGGCTAGCGCAGCCGTGTTAGTCTTTTTTCTCTCCCGTTTTGCCCGTCCCTTTTAGGAAGGCCGGACAAGAAAGCAGCGCGCCCCACGGCGTGCCGGGCGGAACGTACCGAACTTGAGCTCTCTGGTCCACACCGTCTTGGGCGGGTCCGCGACCAGGTCCTTGGTGAAGTCGCCCTGCACCCCGCAGATCATGTAGTGGCAGCCGGACTTTCGGCCCTCGCTGATGATCCCGAACGCGTGGTACTCCATGATGGACGTGCGGCTGATGCGCCCCAGCAGCCCCTGCTGCATCCCGCGCTGGAACTTGAGGATGGCGACTTTGGGCGACGGCTAAATTGCGTCCATCCTTGTTAGCTTTGAAGGGGGGGGAGGGTCGAGACTTAGGCTTGGGCTTGGGCTTGGTATGTGGGGGGGACGGTTGGGGGTGGCGAGGGAGGGGAGACTCACGATCTCGACCTCGACGGGGACTTCGCGGAGAGTGACCCAGGGGATGAGGACGCTGTGGGGGTGTCAGTCAACGTGCTTGCTGCTAACGGGGGTGAATGAGGCAGGGTAACGAACAAGATCGTCATGAACACGGCGAACCACAACTCCTGCGCACTCAACAAAGAGTGCGAGTCGCTTCTCCATTCTCCCGTCTTGATATCATAGAGGTCACCCAGGACCACGAACACCCAGGTGGCCTGGTAGGTATCTGTCAGCTTAACCTTCAATCCCTAGTAAGCATTGTACATACCGCGATACCAAGCCACCCAATGAAGCGATGGTGTCTCTCGAAGGTGTTATGGTAGTTACTAGAAGTCGTTAGAACCTCAAAGTACCCCAGGTGATGCGAGTGAGGGGAAGTACTGACTTGCGAATCCAGGGGACCGCGCTCAGAACGGAGATGATGACAGCGACGTTCGTAATGATGCCACTTGCAATGACCGAGCTGTGCTGCATAGCACGGTACCGGATGATGTCGACAATCTTGTAGATGAGCCAGCTGCGAGCTCTGTTAATGTTGAAATTCAACACCCCGGTAGTGTGTTTACTTACGCAGCGCCAGAGAGGGCACAGCCGGAGTGGATGCCTCCAACATGCTGCAGAATGGACGTGACTCCAATCTTGATGCATACCGGTGCCCACTGAACAAAGATTATTAGTGGTGCTATATAGGTGTGGGAATAGATGCAGAAAACATACACTTCGTAACCCGTAGATCGAGATCAGGTACAAGAACCGCAAGAACAGCTCATTGCGCATCAACACAGCCATGAGCAGGTTGCCGAGCACCAACGCACCCAAGTGATCTCTCGCATAATCCCACTTGTCCGCCGCTGCCAGGGCGATACCGACGAGGTTGAGCACGGTGACGAAGGTGAAGAACTTGCGATATGTGTTGAACCAGAGCTGGAATAAGATCCACCGGCTGGGCTTTGGCTTTGCGGGTTTCTTGGCAGGTGCCGGCGGCGGGCTCGGTGGTGTTACCGTGCCATCGGTCGTTGAGACTGTCTCTAACACCTTCTTCTCATCGATGTAAGCCACCGGTGGCGAGGCAATCACCGGTAACGCCGCCGAGTTGTCGTAGATGCCCTTCTCGGCGTCATCCAACGCCATTGACGAAACAGTGGTCCCCTCCGGCAGGGCCTGTTCGTGATGGGACCACTTCGCGTCGGCAGACATGGTGACGGCGCCCCTTGGGTGAGGGTGAGGGTGAATGGGGGAAGGTGAGAGAGGAATATTAAGGCTGAGCGGCTGTAGTCTGGAACGAGGCAACAGGTCGGAAATCTTGCCGGAGCCCTGAGCTTTAACGCAAGTTGGGAAGCTGGGGAATCTTGAAACGACCGGAAGGGTGATCCGCCAGGAACGGTGGCCCGGAGCAGGAGGCAATGACGGCACGCCGGCGGAGAAGGATTGTTGGCAGTGAAGGAGTGTGTGCGCTTCGCCCTGGAAAACCCACGCGTTCCCTGGCCCAGAGCCGCAACGTCGGTTCCAACGACCCGATGGCGAGCTGTGGCCAAGACGGAGAGGAAAGTCGAACTCCGTTGGACGGCCAGATCTGGGTATTGATACTACCTAAGTAGTCATCCAGGAACACGATTTCACGAGGCGGTGTCCACATGTTTAAACCACACACGCTAGCTACCCTCCCGGCGGGTCTTCATGGTGACTCTAAACAGAAACCGTCAAAATGACATGTACCGGCTTCTGCCAAGGCACGAATAGCGCAGCCCAGATGGGCTGCCCTGGCATAGCATGACCCAGCATCCCGAATTCTCGCCGTAAACAGATATGCCGTGGTTCTCCGTGGGGAACCCAGGGCCGTTCGGGCAAATGCCGCCTCTGGGGTACTTGTGTGACATGGCCGTGGTCCCAATTAGGATACAAGGACGATATTTCAGCCGAGATTGTTCCTTTCTCATGCCGCCCCCGTTGGAGGAGAGCCTGCGCTGATGTCACATGTGCAGGAGCGTGCTTCGGCGGTGCTCAGGGCGGTGTTTGACCAGGGGGGGAGGGGTGGTGAGGGAAAACAGGGGGGTGCCTGTGTCGAGACCCCCCCGGGCATTAAGCCCCGATTAGCCAAATTAACCCCGGATTCTACGGCGGACTCTGCACATCCGCGCGGCAACACGTGCGAGGATCCGGAGACAGATTTTTTAGCGGAATCTGCTGCGCGCTGGGCAAAGCAAAAGACTATATGAATGACTCGGGCGAGAGGAATCCTCAGCCGGCGCACCGCGCTAGATGAGACCACGCGCGATACCAGTTGTCGACAACATCGCCACCCTCCCACACAGAGGGGTATCCCCAGAATGCGTGGGGTTTACTTCTCAATCCCAAACTTCGTAACGCATCGCGATGGCGAGAGAACCGGAGTAAAGGAGAGAAGAGACCGCAAATTAGGCCGTTGTTGGGCACACCCTTTCGGCTGCGTCTCGATATGGATATGTGCCCGGATGGTGTCGTGTTCTAGAAAGAAATGCGATCACCACTCATCCCACCCTGACCAGACTCGAAGAAAAAGCTTATCGGCCCTGTAAACCAGGAAGCGGGGGTAAAAGTGGAGAGGAGGTTGGCGTTCTCGGCGAGTTAGCCCCTGGATGGCATGATTTGAGGCCATAGTCGGGCGAGCATGGGTGTTGTTTGGGTGCTAGCCGGGAGATTCCGCAAAATCTTGACTGCCGACTCTCTTTGTGGTGTAAAGCACGCAGGTCGTTTGGGATCTTACATATGCGTTGCCTATCATTCGCGGTAGTTGCCTCTCTGCGGTCCTGCCGCTTCCCCAGACTTCCCCAGACTCGCGGCTGTGAGCCTAAAGGGAGCCACGAGCTCCCCTTATTGGGTGGCGTCCTCCCCCCTAGGCCGAGATACCCCCGGTGCTAAAGATGTCGCCGAGTGAGGAAAATGGGCGTGGGTACAACGTTGAGTCGAAGTTAGGGTGCCCGACAGGAACGATTGCCGCCATACGGGGGCCTCTTCTTTGACCGAGAGCCTGGAACGACGAAAACGAGACATTAGGCGTCAAAACGACCCACAGCCGGGCTCAGCTCACCCCCTCGGCACGTTGCCGCCTGCAAACAAACCTGGGAGCTGATGAACAGCTGGTGTAGGTAACGTCGGAAATTCTCCGATGTCACAGAACGGGCACTGCCGAAAGCTTGGCTGCGCCTTTGTGTTTGTATCTTGACACAGTTATGTTCACCGCAACAGCGTAAGTAAGTATTAGTTTCGTCCCTTCTCGTCATATTATTGCCATCATTTTCAGAGGAATCAGAGTGTCTTCGTAAATCTGTACGAGGTGATGCCGGGGCCAGCCGGGGTCAGCCGTGGACGGTGTTGGCGTGGGCTGCATGACCATCCCCCAAAGGCTGACATGCCGCTACACCCGCCGAGCGTATGGGGCCTGATGGAGGTGCTGTTGATTGCCATGCGTGGTTTGCAGGACGAATAGCCGGGCCGTCGAACCGAGCACCCCATTCTCATGTGTGAAACAGCCCCATTTTCGATCCACCCTCCAAGCATCGCTTGACCCGACCCTTCCCGCCCGCGGGTCCTTCCTCCAGCGCTGGCGGCCTCAAGGTCGGCTTCGTATCCCGCTGTAACCGCTATCCGAGCAAAGCCATTCCATGACGATGGTGTTTTGGTTGGCCATGAACGGGAAACCAGGGCGCGTTGCCGAAGAGGAGTCAGGGAGCGAGGGCGTGATCCAGACGCCAAGGGCTCTCATTGCCACGATCTCGATGCCCGTGGCGAAGCTGGTTTTGAAAGGCGGAACATTGCTGTTTCTCAAAGTTGAAATTCCACCTTGTTTACCGGGTAGCACGCAGGAGCGTGTAATTAGGCTGCTCAGGATGGAGTAGCCCCTGAGATGGCGCACCACTCCGATCCCCGTCATCGGGTCAAGTTCGGCCGCCGATGTAAAAGCGCAACGTGGAGGGAGGTAACGAGGAGGCCGGCACTTTGAAGTTGATTAAAGCTGGCAGCCTCTTGGGCGGCTATTTCTGGCATGTCACGGTGCCAGGCGGGCTATCGAACAACTAGTCGTGGCGGAGAGGAGGGCTATAGATTGGGAACCCGGGAATGAAAGCGAGAGTATCGGGATGCTTGGGATTGAAATGAAACCAAAAGTGTTCACATGAGGGAACGATTTATGCCCATAACTTAGCATTGGTGGGAAAATATGATTGCATGACGGTCGACCAGGCACAAGAAGCACGTTCCTGGTCCAACTCAGTGCCTTGCCCCATAGGTACCTATGTACCAGTGTGCGGAAAGGAGCTAAATACAAGTAAGGCCGGTCAATATTAGGGAATCAAGGTGGCTTTGGGTCTCTCTGCCCGGCATCATTCTTTTCGTAGTCGTTTCGATCCTCAATCCCAGGGAACGGCCCCCCCACCTTGACCTTCGGCAAAGGAAAGACCATCGTGCACTCCCACTCCACCGCCAGATTATTGACCTCGGTCTCAAAAGCCTCCAATAACTTCACTCCCTTGTCAAATTCTGACATTGCCTTTTCATGACATTCAACCCACTTGCTTTCACAATCCAAGCCATCCAAGCCCCTGAATCCCTTCCCAGTCGCCTCAAACCTGTCGTACATTGCGAATGACTGCGTTTTTTACGGCGTGTAACCGCTCGGGGCTATATCCTTTGCCTAATAACGTGTCAATGAGCGGTTTATACATGATGATTCTCATGAGATTTAAGAAGCGGATGCGTAAGTAGTGAGCTACGACGATCCGGGTAGCGGCCAACTCGAGAAGATGGGGGTTGGGAATGAAAGATTCCTGGCCTGGAACGTTTGGTGAAACGGATATTTCATCCATGTCAGGCAATGACATGATGGTGATGGATCCGGAGAGAGGATGGGGGAATGAGAGACAAGAGGACTCAGCGTGCGTACGAACATATCTATTATTGTTTGGTAAACAGGATTAGCTAGGCGATGAACAATTGCTTTGTCTTCCCTAGCCCTCCATGTGCGGCCACTAAAAGGGAACAGACAAAGGGTTGGAGGTATTGGTTCGTGACCGTATGTCGAAACCACACACATGAAGACAACCCCCATGGAGCTGGAACGTCCACCCACAGTCAAACAGGAGATGTCGCGAACCAAAACTTCGCCAAATCCGGTGCATGATGACATACCTACCTAACAAGGCCAATCAAAGATAAATGGACGCCTAAAAACAATTACTAACTCCCTCCACACAGAAAAGCAGAGGGTATCAAAGACTCCGAACCATCCCCTCGCCGCTCTTTTCGTCAAGTGCTTCCACACTCTCAGTCTGTCACCACACCCGCCCCGTATCACTGACTCAACTCCCTCACTCACACCCTTACTCCCTCCCCCATCGTCTTACCTCCCCACCTCGAGAGCATACTCACCGCTCACCTCCCCTCCCCCTTCAACCACTCCCCCCACTCACCCAACACCCTCCCCAAATCTAACCCCACCGCCCTCGCAACCACCCCCTCCCCACCCTCTTCCTCCCCCATCACCCTACAAAACACCTCCCCGGGAACCGCAATCACAAAATCCACCGGCACATCCCGCAACTCCACCGCCCCCTCCCGCACCTCCCCTTCCAACCCCTCCAACGCCTCCGCCGCCGCCTCCGGAATCCCCACCCCAATCTTCCACGCCACCGCCAGGATCCCGCGCCGGAACGTCCGCACCCCGCGCATGTCCCGCTCGAACACCTCCAGCAGCGCGCACCCCCGCGCGAAGATGTCGTGCGTGCTGGGGTCGGCGAGGAAGGGGACGAGGGTGAAGACCGCGCTCCACAAGGGGATGACGAGCGCGGGGGTGTATTTGAGGGCGGCGCGTTGGGTCAGGTAGCTGTGCATGAGGTGGATGTCGTGCGCGGAGAGGGCGAGGAGGAGCGATTTGGCGGTTGTGGTGGTTGGTGGGGTGGTTGGGGTGGTGGAGGAGGTGCTGGTGGTTGGGAGGGTGATGGGGGTGGTGGAGGGGAGGGGGCGGAGGATGTTGTAGGCCACCATGTTGAGGTGGATTCTGTGAGAGGGGGGAAGTGGGTTAGTGGAAGGGTCTTCGTAGGAAAAGGAGGGGTTGATGCGTACTTTATTTGGGTTGTTTGCCGATTGGGGTTGGTTTCGTAACGCAACTCTGGTGGCAGCGACGTTTCGAGGGCATTGAGCTGAAGGTCGGGACGATGAGGATTGCGTAGTCATCCTGATGCACACTCGAGTAGAGTGTTCCGGGGAACCTGGTCTGTTCCAGTCGGGAGACTTTATTAACGATTTGTTTCGCTACGGAGCGACAGACGTCGAGGGATGGAGACTAGTTGAGCTTCTTTCTGTCGACAAGTATGCAGAATGGTTGAGCGGACGGGTCAGCTTGTTTACGCAAAGGTTTGCTCTGGAATCGTTTGGCCTAGACTTTGCAACCGTGGCTCGTGAGATGCAGATGGCATGTGTATTGGACTTTCGTTACGTGGGTGATGAGTTTAGCAGTTATGTGCCAGGAAGAATCATGGCTATTGAGAAGTGGAAGTGAAGACGTATGAGACGACAACAAGGTTCGCGTTGCTCACTCGGGTGGTACCCCCAAACCCCCTTGGAACAGAAAAGGATAAGCTAGGGAGTAACTCTAAGTATGGTAATAGCAATGGAAACAGTTGATGCTAAGCCTGACACTACCACATCCTCAGACACTGATAGCCCTAACCAGAACAACAGGACCCAACAACCAACTAGAGCTTCTACTAGTCACACTACCCTCTCCTTATTCAGTTCTCTTAATGGGGGTACGGGGGCGAAGCCCCTGTGTGAGCGTAGCGAACCTAGTTGGTACTAGTACGAGCGACTTAATTAAAAACAGTCTTTCATTGCGCAACACTGTTGCATCACTCCAGACCGTGATCACATTCCATTACGAATCCACATACACTGCACTCATACGACCGGCCATGGGGCGGCCGAACGAGTTTACGAGTGAGCATGCGACGGAGGAGCATTGATTGAGCGGAGCGAGACTGATTGAGTGGAACGAGAGAGTGGGACGTTGGGAGCACTGCGACCAATAAGGTTGTGAGCCCAAAACCTTATTTTCGGACATCGCTCAGGGTTATGTGAGCAAAATCCGTTAGGGTTATGCACTGGACAGGGATCTAATGTATGGCGGCGACTTCTTTATAATTTGTTCAAGCCGCCTTTGGTGCGTGGAAGCATGATGCAACGACAAAGTCTTTTATACCATTAGGTTGCTCGAATGAGTATCCATCCAGTGGATACGTATGAGTATCATGAAGTAAACCTCCACTACGTTCCGGTATACACAGGGGCTGCGCCCCCGTACCCCCCTTCTTACTGGAATAGAATGAGCAAGGAGAGGTGATCACTTCTTGGGGAGTGGTAGTCTGAGTGCCCTGGTAGGTATTGGGTGGTGTTTACTGTTGGTCGTTGGGGTGTTAAGGTTAGGGTTACCATGCTTGATGTTAGCAGTGCTTAACGTTGTCCCTAGCTTATTCCTTTCTGATCCCTACGGGGTACGGGGCGGAGCCCTGTGTGAGGAACGAAGTGACGATCCTACTTGTCGTCTCATACGAAGTCACTTATCACGTCGTCCATACGAAGCTTTAAAAGAATCGTTTGCCAACTACCTACACCACTCTCACTTGCTCACAAAGCATCTCTGATGCATCAAGCACCGTCTGATGCTAAACAACTCATTTGAGATATCAACCTTCGTCCTTCTGCGACCACTGTCTCGTCCTCTAACCAAGCACCCTCCGTGCACTGTACCACAGGAACTGCCTTGATGAACTCACGCATCCTTGCATACCGTCGGCCGTTCCCCTGCCACTCTGCAAACAAGATGTTAGGATCCAACACCTGAACAGATGCCCATGCCATGGAAAAGTGCGCCAACGCCCAGTAGTACCCCAGTACGAAACGAAGAACTCGTCCGCAGTTATATTCGCGCCTCTCATCTCCCGTTATCTGGCTCTCGTGATCCCACGACATCGATGTATACACCGAGCTGATGTTCACCCGTTCACCCAATGCTGCAACCTGCAGACCCGGAAACTGCAGAGTTATCCGTCCCAACGTCTTTTTAGAATGTTGTCCCACCATCAACAGCAACCCATTTGCTATCCGTACCACCTCCGTCGGTGACAAGACCAACACCCTGTGCTCCCCCACTCGCATCACTCTCGAAAAGGAGCCAGAACCCTCTGTCTCGCGTCCCTTACACTCCTCCGTCGCTACCTGTATCGAATCGGCCATGGCCTGAATGGAATGCGAACTCCTCTCGTCGTTTCCCGTTATCTGTTGTGATCGTACTGCAGTAGCTTTATGACTGTCCTTACGGTTGTCGCTCATCCAAATTCGCTAATTGCGCGCAGCGCATACTAAAGAAGAACAAAGTTCAAAGTTTCTCGCCTGCTCGAAAATCCGCTGGATAAGTTCCTCCGTCACTTGGGTGGGCCCCCGCCCACACATGGGATGCAGTGATTCGTCAACTCATCAACCCCACTCGTCCCTCGTGTGCACCCAATCAAATCCACATCGCTCCACTCCCGCTCGTTCCTCGCTCCCGTTGGCTCTCTCGCCTCCCCATTTCTGGCTGGGGCCATGGGGAAGGGCGGCTTATACAAATTATAGTTGAGCGCCGCCTAGTTTAACCCTCGTGCCCTCGTTAATTTTCCCTGCGTTAACCCTGACGGATTCCCAAAATTAAGGTTTTCGTCCCCAGGACGTGATTGGTCCCAACACCATCTCGCTCCACTCAATCAGTCGTCGTCCCTCCGACCCCTTCGCTCGTAAACTCGCTTGGGCCGCCCCAGTGCCTGTTGTCATTGTGCAATGTTTAGTGCTGTCGTATGAGGTGTGATGATGGTTCGCTACGCTCACTCGGGGCTCCGCCCCAAACCCCGGTCGGATTGGAAAAGAAGAGCTAGGGAGAACAACTAAATCAATTCCTCATGCGAAACAAAGGTCTACGGATGCGAACTATGGTAACACCTGCTTCCTCTAGATACTCTCGAACCTGCTTCACTTTGCGAGGATCATTATCCTCATTGCAAGTCCAGACCGTCGGCCTACCAAACTGAATTGTCCTTTGAGGAAACCATTTGCCCGTTACAACAAACTCCTCGTGACACCCAAGAAACTCTCGCCAATACGGAAACTGATCAACGTTAATGTCGTTCAACACCGCATGGGAACATTCCTCCCGAATCGCATCCATACTCCATCCATTCGTCATGGTCATGGGTCTGCCAAAGGACAACGCCCACTGCGTCTTCCCTGTTCTCGGTGGTCCAACAAGTAACAAAGCCTTCGGTCTACCCTCGACCGGACCAACAACGTTTGCTTGAAACCAATCCCGCAATGCAGCGGGTATACGCCAGCTATTCCTCTTGAACTTGGGAATATATTCCCCTGCGCGCTGGTTCTTCTTCGTAGCTAACCAACCCCGAGGGTACCGGAAGATGAAATCCTTCGGGAAATACTGCTGCAGCAACTTCACACACTCGTCCCGATACGGTTCCTCCACCAACTGTCGCAACAACTTGTCTTGCTTCCTAGCATTGACCTCAATCTTGGACTCGATCCACTCTCCAAAGACATGGTCGTTCCCCTCCTTGCAAATATATGCATGGCAGCAATCCAAAAACCAACTAAGACTTTCCGTCTTCTTCGGCGTCTTCACCCGAATCGATTCGGTATCCACCTCCTGAACTGTCTTGCCATCCACCTCGACATCAATCATCACGGCCAACTTGGCCCGTGCATCGCGCCAATGCACTCTTTTCTCGAAAGCCATCAACACATGGTAGTGTGGCTCCCCCGTCGCATGCAACTCTCGTGCACCGTAAAACCGCACGCCTGCTGTTTGCCCATCTCCTATGTAGCACATCCGTGGCCGAATACTGCGCTGCAAGTACTCGTAAAACTTCTCAGCATCAGTCACCCGACTGTTGTTGTATGTCACAAAGAAATGCCTTCCTTGCACCTGAAACTTGCCCGTTTCCGTGCTCTTCTCGTGTTTCGCCCACTCATCACCAAACACCTCCGTCTTCATTGCATCCGCAACCTCGTCGTCCACAATCATGTTGTCGTTATGTGAACCCGCTTCGCTCTTAGTTTAGAAAAAGGAAAAGTTTCTCACCCGTTCGAAAAACCTCTGGTTATGCTGCGTCCCTTGCCGAAGTGGGTCGCCTCCCACTTTTGGACTGCTGTTATTCGTCCCTCACAACAACTCCCTCTGGTCGTGCATCCAATCAGAACACTTCCCTCGTGCCTCGGTCACATGCGCTCACCCCAAAATGCCCTGGGGCACTGGGGCAAGGCGGCTTATACAAATTATAACTGTGCGCCGCCTCCTTTAACCCTGAGTGCCATAGTTAATTCTCCCGCATTAACCCTCACGAAAACCAAAATTAAGGTTTTCTGTCCCCACGCTGTTATTGGCCACTCCGTGACGGTTGCTCCACAAATCTCCCTCCGGTCGCTCAGTCGTCGTCCCTCCGACCCCTTCGCTCGTAAACTCGCTTGGGCCGCCCCAGTGCGGTTGTCATCGTAAATGTTATGTGGATTCGACATCTTTTCTTTGTTGTTCGGGTAGGATGTCTCAACGTAGGTAAACTAACGTGGTGTTGTATGAGGGGTGATGTAGGCTCGCGTTGCTCGCACAGGGCTCCGCCCCGTACCCCGGTTCTTCGGAATAGAAAAGCTAAGGGGTAGTGTTGACTTCCTGGGTAGGTGTTCGTTGGGAGCTCGTGATAGTCATCTGCTGGTGTTTCCCATAGTCTGAGCATGTGCACTAATCCTGGGCGTTGAGAACCTTACGCAATAATAAATGCTCGTCTCTATGATCATGGAATCTGTCGTCGTCCCTCATCACTCTTGTTTACGTTGTCACCATTCGCATTATTCAACCTTGGCATTACCCATAACGCATTCAACCTTGGCACGACGATGCATGAATCTCGGTGTTGCTAGCTCGACGTTCCATTACCATATCCATTTCTCCCGAAACAACGTGCAGATCAAATGTCTCTCCATCCTGCTACTGTACAAGTTCCTGGTCAGTGTCTACCACACGACAAGGAGTCCGACAAACTCATGACGTACCTTGCGATCAAGAAACCTGACTACTCCGTAATTCACCACACCCGCAAAATGGCAGTCCATGTCGTATCCAATGCCAAACTCAAAGCGGAACAGAGGATGCTCCCTCAGTTTCACAGGACAATTCGACCGGTATCCCCACTCGAACGACGTACCCGCTCCATTCGGATACGAAAGAGAACACAGACACCCATCTGGTAGCTGATGTGAAACTCCTCCCGTAGTTGTTTGCACTGTCCGTTCGGCCGAACGCGTAGAGGAAGAGGATTGGTCCATCGTGACCACTATGCCCCTGCACAAAAAAGATTAGCATCTCGTCGACATCGACACGCACTGTGACTAAAGCAAGTTGCCTTGTTCTCCCGAACCCGACGGAGCGGTTACACACCGAAAAGGGTGATTCTCCGAACCAACAGCACACGCTAGGACTCACCTAGCCACACCGATGTGCACAGATCCCTGTCTCCGGAATCAAGTCGTGCCACTCCGGAACAATATCCTATTGCCAAATGTCGCTGTCGCTGTCGATGTTGCTGATGCTTCCAAAAGCACCGTTGCCCAACGGATAGGTAACTCGAACAATAACAGAAAACACCCACTGCGTTCTTAACTAAACAAAAAGAAGAGTCGACTTTCCCAGTCTGACGGCGCTGCCATCCCTCTTCAATCCATCTGACTCGCATCCTGCTCCAATCAAAGTCGGTGCTCCCGCCCCGGAAGTGTGTCCACACATCTCAACCAACCGTTCCCCGCTTGGTGTCCTTACCCCGCTCCGCTCGCCTCATGCCATTCGGTGCATCTCCCTCGTAACCTCCGTCGCTGCTGACGTACCACTTCGTTGGCCCTCCCCTTCGGTCCGGAACAACTCACTTGCGCTCTCCCCAAAGTCTTGTCTGACCCGCATGTCCATCTCGTCCCCCGCCGGCGCCCGGGGATTGGTGTTGTAGACCACGACGCGGTATTGCAGGGCTGATATCCGGCTCACAACCGGGGGCTGATCCAGGCCAACGGGCGCGCCAAAGATGTTCATGGCGGCGCCTGTACTGTCGGGGAGACAAGCCGGTGGCAGAAGAGTGAGGGGTGGGGGTTTGAGGTACGTGTGGCAAAGGATGCTTGTAGTTGTTAGGATTCGTGGATGAAAACGGTTGGGAAAAGAAAACATGAAACTTGGCGTACCACTCAAAGTTGAAGATGCCCCAATACGTCCTGTACATAGCGCGGCGTTTTTCGTCATCCACACGACTCTTACCCCCGGGTTTAGTCAACACCTTTTCCACCTCCAGTTTCCCGAGCAGTTCCAAGGCTGCTAAGCGGTACATGGAACCCGCTCTGTCGGTGGTGAGATGGCATGTCAACAAGAAGAATAGATAGAGGGCTTGGACTGTCTTGAGGCAGCGTTTATCGGCCTCGACATCAAAGTGCTGTCTGGCCTGGGCTACGAATAACTTGGTTAGATTTGTGCCCGTGGCCTGATTTGCACGCCTGATTTTATCAGAGAACAACTACAACAGTGCCCACGGCGGGATTAGCGAGGACATCAAGTAGAGGCCGGGGAATGACTTACGGAGCGCAGGCCGCAGATCGTATTAACAAGAAACGGAGAGCAAAACTCGCTGTGTGTGGCATCTCCGAGTGACATGTCTCTCACAAAGAGCTCCGGGTCTACGAGTGAGATGGCGTTCGCAAAGGGTGCCCCCTCATCTCGGTCGAAGAAATCCGTGATCAGGTGTGAGACCAGGCCATCCCCGGCAACCGTCGTCCAGGGTTGTGCTGGCAACTTGAGGGCGCTTTCCTGCAGGGCCTGCGCATCCATCCTAGCAACCTCCACATCGGGGCTATGTAGACCGTCGGCCGTGTTAACATCCTCCAGAGTCGAAAGTGGATTTTCGGTGGTGCCCAGTTTCCGAAAGATCTCAAGTTTTTCACAGTCAGGACGGGAGAAAATGTTGGCGAGGAAACCCTTGTAATTCCCGTTCTCCTTTTCCAGTTGCTCGGACGCCTGTTTCAAGTGGGCGTAGCGCGAGACAGCGCCCTCCCTCACATCATACTCACACACGTCATTGCGCTTGATACAGGCCTCACACCGTGTGTTTGACCGTGGGCGGTTGCACTGGATACTGTTAGGGCTCCTCACAAATGCTTGAACAGTTCGAGTGGAGTGGAGAGGGGGGTACTTTTGTCTTCTTCTTCTGACATCGGAAACACGCATACTTGCTCTGTTCCCTTCTTGATAATCGGTTTCGCACGGGTTTGTGTGCTCTCATCGGGGACTGGGACGGCGAGCCAGGCTGCTTCGGTGTTAGAACCAGGTCCTCCTCCAGACCGTGGCGTGGGGGTAGCGGCGAAAACCGCTTTGTGCCGCTAACCGCAGTCATCGTGTCTGTCTGCATGGGGGGGCGCCGGGGGCGGGGCCGGATGCCAGTGAGGGGAGACGAAAAGCCGGGGGATTTACTCGGTTCACTGCCACCGCGCAGGGACAGGCAGAGTTCAGGTTGGTTAGCGCTTAGGTTGGGTTGGGTTAGGTTGGGCTGGAGGGTCTCGAGAATGGAAGAAGGACGACGGGGGAGGGGGGAGAATTTGAATAGCCTGGCCTTGGCTTATCCCAAGCAAGCCTCACCGTTAAGCCCCCGAAGATAGAGGGCTGCGGCTAGAAGCTTAGAATTGTGGCAGGCGCCCGTGCATTGTGACTCGTTGGGTCGCGACTCGCGAGTAGTCCTCCTCGGGCTGCATCCGGTGAACCCTGCTGTTCATTGCTTGCTTTTCCCCGGGTTTCGGAGAGATCTCCGACCCCTGCTTCCAGGCAACTCCCTCCGGTCATGACCAGTTACCATCTTATTTCCATGACCATAACCACTTTTAATGCTCGACTCTCCACCCTTTCTGCTCTCTGGCCCACAGCGCCCCGCACCGTCCTCCCCCTGTTTTCCGGGTACTGGTTCCGTCCACCGTTTCGCTCTTTGGTTTCGAATCGATCTGCCGTCCACAAAGTTCAAGGTTGCAGTCAGATATCGACGACAAACGGATCCCCTGCGAGTCAGGTTAGCCTAAAACTTAGGTACCTAATTTTGATAATGTTTTTTTTTCCACAGCAATCTAACAACGCGATGGTCTGCGGAAAGCTGGCTCGAGTGGCGCCAGCCAGGCAGCGCATGAAGCGGGCTCTGTGTTGTTGGATTGTGCGGAATCAAGCGGACTGACAAGTAATTGGCCGATGGCGACTTGTGCCCTTGACGTGCATCCTATTGTTCTCCCAGCTTCGGAGCATTGTTCTTTTGCCCCACAGTCTGACTTGCCAGGTTGGGAGTGGCTAACGAGGGCCGACGGTCTCTTGGCGGGCCGTTTCGTGTCCCTGAGGAAGGAGCGGAAACCTTCGGGGCCCTCAAAAGGGTCTTGGACTTGGCGATCTCGATCTTCTGGGACCCCGCATTGGACTTGCCATGGCTGCAACAGCATCGATTATTCTCCATCTACAATGCCGATCATCTATCCTGTCACTGGGGACCGTGACCGAGAGCCAACGTCAATGATGAAAACCCTTGACCGCCGTGTTCGGGAAGAGAACGCCGCAGCGGCGCAGCAGCAATCAGGACCCTGCGAATGCATGCGGACATCGTCGGGACCAACCGAAGTCATCTAACTAACAAAAGGCACGACCGACTCGTTCAACAACAAATCCATGACTTGAAAACCCCGAAAATCGATGGACTCAACCCCCACCGCGCACATGTGGTCCGGTTTACGAGCTGGCAAAAGAAACGCGCGGCACGCATTCGACATCGAGGAGAGGAGAAGCGGCAGGCAACTAAAGGGCACCCGGCTTCCGGTGTCGCTGTTTGCCCGTTGCGAACAATGGGAAGCAGGCGCAGAACCTTTTCCGGGACTTACTCCGCACCAGCGACCCGAATAACACGACAAACCACCCGACTTCTCCGACCACGCGTAAACGAGCTTTAGACGATTTGCCGACGGAACAATGCACCACCACCCCGCCTGGTCGCTGGGTATACTTCCCGGTTTCGACTATGGGCGGGTGACGTCGCCCGCCATGATACCTCGCACAGTACTTCATTCCTCTCCTCCCCACACCGAGGTAGCATTCGACGACTCCGACTTGCCGCCATCACATTCCAATACCATTGAGCCCGCATTTCGAAGCAGTTCAGACACACCGGATCACCAATCCCCTTGCCAACACGATGGAGCAGGAATTCGCCGAACTGAAGAAGCAGGTGCAGGTCCTCCAGAAGGAACTCGCACGGGTGTCAGGCAGGTTGCCCTTGGGATTTGGGTCCCCAGTTCTCTAACAGGGCGCCTGTAGATGAAGCCGAGGTTCGCAAGACGCACCACAAGTATGGCTACTATTTGGACAAGTGCCTGTACAATGAAGTACGTGCCCCGCCGCCCCCATCGAGGCTAACAACCGCAACATGGCTAACATCGCCATTGCAGGTCGTCGACATGTTTTCGGACCACCCTGACGCCTACGTTGAATTCCTTGGGTCACGGTACCGCGGCAAAGAAGGGATCAAGCGCCTCTACCAAGGCCGCTTCCAAAATACCTTTGTGAAGGGGCGGAACGGGCCCGTATACGGCTGGCTGTTGGACCACATCATGATGCAGGATATTGTCGACGTCGACGAGTCGGGTACCCACGCTTGGTGCCGCATGCGCGCCCTCATGCAGGCCGGCACCCACCAAAGCATTGAGGAGTACTACCCACGTGGCCATCGGCAGTGGTGGGAGGGTGGGCTGTACGAGAACGAGTACATCAAGGAGAACGGCGCGTGGAAGCTCTTCCGCTACCGCTACTTCCCCTTTTGGCACGCAGAGTTTGAGAAGGGCTGGAGTCATACGAAGAAGAACTACATCCCGTGGCCGACTGTCACCTACCCGGAAGACCCCTTGGGTCCGGATGAGATCTTCGAGCAGAAGATGCTCTGGCCCGACACTCGTGTCGTGCCCTTCCACTACCCCCACCCTGTGACGGGCAAGCCTACAGCGCCAGATGATCTGCGCGCGCCTGTCTACGGAACTGATGTCAACACGAGTGATCCGCCGCTGACGCTGGCATTGCCTGAGGGACAGAGCAGGCCGGGGGCTACCGCGCGGGAGTCGAAACCCGGGGAGAAAGTGCTGCCGGAACTTGTTGAGAATAAGGCGGATTGAGTTGCTCCTCTTTTAGGCCTCGGGGGACATTGAGAGAAAGCAGGGCAACGTTCGGCTGCAGCGCTCGTCAGACTGTAGCAGGACATGCAACAAAATGAAGCCCAAAACCTCCCTAATCGATACTCTGTTAAATTGCTACCGTGGTGCCATTATGCCGGTCACTTCCCCGCCCTGCTATTATTTCCCGGCTCTTTCGTCGAGCGGCCCATCTCTATCCCTCGCACGGGTCTCACAGCGGCATCCTTGTCTCCGCGTGGTCCCTTCGTTTTCCCTTCGTTTTCCCACCTTGGCTTCACACTAACCATACTAACCACACCGTCCCCTCACACATCCCTTCATGGTTGATTGCCGAAAGTTGGGGGGTTAGCGCCTGCCCCGCACTCGCTTACCCCGACTCTCGCCCTGGCTGGCGATCCATGCATGAGCTATGCCAATGGGGTGTTTTCCATTTCGTTCCACTGCCATGCTTCGGCCCGCATCCGAATATCCGATTCCGGCATATTGCGGGGTTCCCCAGGCGGTTTGGAGTCCTACCATCCTCGGTAGATACTCCGAGCCTTGAGAGAGGCATACTTGCGGGATGTAATATTATTATTGTTGCATCACTCATTCAGTCTCGCCTTCTTTTTACTCTCTCATGGCTCTCTTCCACTCTTCCAGGATTCCCTTTCATTTCCCAAGCCACCAATAATAATCCGGGCCCTCCACCATCACCACCACACCCACCAAAACCCAACCACCCACCGCATCCCCCAACCCCCATCACCCACCCGCCCACCCACCATGGCGCACATCCACGACCTCGCCGCTTCCCTCGCCCCCAACTACACCGCCAACCGCCTCACCACCCCCACCCCCACCCGCTTCCCGCGCACCCCGACCTTCGCCTCCATGAACAAGCCCTGCCGCTTCGAAGGCACCGTCGACGACCTCGAGGTCACCGGCACCCTGCCCGCCGACCTCGACGGCACCTTCTTCCGCGTGCAGCCCGACCACCGCTTCCCGCCGCTCTTCGAGGACGACATCCACTTCAATGGGGACGGGGCGGTGACGGCGGTGAGGATTGCGGGTGGGCGCGCGGCGCTGCGGCAGCGGTATGTGCGGACCGAGAGGTTTAAAAGGGAGGCGGAGGCGGGGAGGAGCTTGTTTGGGAGGTATCGGAATCCGTGGACCGATAATGAGAGTGTGAAGGGGGTGATTAGGACGGCGAGTAATACGAATGTGGTGTTTTGGAGGGGGGTGTTGTTGGCGATGAAAGAGGATGGCCCGCCGTTTGCGATGGATCCGGTTACGTTGGAGACGCTGGGGAGGTATGATTTTGAGGGCCAGATACTGAGTCCGACGTTTACGGCGCATCCGAAGGTGGATCCAAGGACGGGGGAGATGGTGTGTTTTGCGTATGAGGCGGGCGGGGATGGGTCGGATTGTAGTGTCGATGTGGCGGTGTGGGCGGTGGATGCGGATGGGAGGAAGGTGGAGGAGTGCTGGTATAAGGCGCCGTTTGCGGGTATGATTCATGATTGTGGCATTAGTGAGAATTGGGTTGTGTTGGCGTTGACGCCGATCAAGATGAACTTGGAGAGGATGAAGAGGGGGGGCAATAAGTTTGCATGGGATCCCAATGAGGATCAGTGGTATGGTGTTGTTCCGAGACGGGGGGCGAAGAGTGAGGATATCATCTGGTTTAGGGCTGACAACGGTATGTGGTCATGGTGCTGTTTGTGGGATGGGTGAAGTACTAACGGTGGTGCTTTTAGCCTTCCACGGCCATGTTGCGGGCTGTTACGAGCTGCCGTCTGGGGAGATCGTGTTCGATTTGACAGTCGCCGACGGCAACGTGTTCTTCTTCTTCCCGCCCGACGACAACATAACGCCTCCTGACGGCATCGCCAAGCGCAACAAACTCTCCTCACCCACGACCCGCTGGATCTTTGACCCCAAGGCCAAAAAGTCCGCTATTCGCACTCCAGACGCCGGGGACGCAGATGTTTGGGTGGCCGACGAGCGAGTGAAGCCAGCGCTGACCTGGCTCACCAACGGCGAGTTCTCACGCATCGATGAACGTTACAACACAAAGCCGTACCGTCATTTCTGGCAAGCCGTGGTGGATCCCACCAAGCCATACGACTTTGCTGCATGCGGTCCTCCGGCGGGTGGGCTGTTCAACTGCCTCGGCCATTACGCCTGGTCTGAGAAAAACTACCACACGGAGGAGTCTACGAAGAATGGGACTTCTGGAGAAGGTGAAGGGGACGGGAAGTTTGGTCTGGAAGACGTGTACTTCTCCGGCCCGACCATGACTTTCCAAGAACCCACCTTCATCCCTCGCGAAGGAGGAGCCGAAGGTGAAGGCTATCTAATTGCGCTACTCAACCATCTCGACCAATTACGCAACGATGTTGTCATTTTCGACGCCCAGAATCTGAGAAAGGGGCCGGTGGCTGTGATCCATCTACCCCTGAAACTGAAACTGGGGCTACATGGAAACTGGGTCGACCATAGAGACATCGAGGCATGGCAGAAGCGGCGATCCGAGGATGGAGATATTGGGCCCGTTCAAGTCGCAAAGGAACCGCTGCCATGGCAGAAGAAGTTGACTGAACAGAACGGAGAAACTGGTCTGTGACGGAGGATGCGTTAAATGCCGAAGTTTATCATCTGACAAGACCACGGTTGTGACCCACGGAGAATGGAACCCATAGAGTAACGTGAGTGGGTTTATTGTACTGACACTGAAGCTACCGTGACAAGGGAGGGTGTTTCGTGATGGCGGCCTCCCTCATACAAGCTGACCCATTTTCTTGACTCCGCCGCTGGAGCTGGGCAGCGGCTGGGCATCGAAATGGCTGCCTAACGTCAGCACAACTTCGAGTTCAAAGATATAACTAAATATCGCAAACGACACAATCACAGTTCACCCCCGTACTTCGTCAACCTTCCACAATGACACGCCCGCGCTCCCAATCCAACCCCAACCCCCGCCGCTCACGGCCCCCTTACACCTACACCCCCCTCCCCTCCCCCCGCCACATCCGCCTCATCCGCCTCCTCCACTACGACACCATCCTCTCCCAAGCCTACATCACCCTCACCGCCCACCCCATCGACGCCATCACCCACCGCTTCACCGCGCTCTCCTACACCTGGGGCTCGGCCATCGAGTCCTTCGACGTCGACCCCTCCCCGCCCCTCGCCCCCAGCCCCGACCCCGTCGAACTGATCATCGTCCCGCCCGACGCCTTCGCCACCTTCCACCGCCGCGACGACCTCGCCACCACCGAGGGCGCCCTGCTCGACGCCTACACCCCGGACCTGCGCCGCCTGCAAGTGACGGGCAACTTGTCCGACTTCTTTCGCGCCTACCTCGCGGGCTTTCCGCATCGGCACCTGAAGCCGCGGGGGGGGGATGGGCGGCGGTTGTCGTTTGAGCAGGTTGCGCAGCTGTGGATCGATGCGGTGTGTATTGACCAGGGGAATGCGGATGAGAAGGCCAGTCAGATTCCGCTGATGGGGGAGGTGTATTCGTTGTCGGGGAGGGTGTTGGGGTGGTTGGGGGCGGATGAGAAGAGGTTGAAGGTGTTTTGCTGGTGGCATCGCGTGGTGTTTCCGGCGATTGGAAGGTTTGTGCAGGAGGTTGGGCGGGCGGAGGGGTTGTTGAAGCTGAGGGAGGGGAATTTCGTGGATGGGCGGTTTTGGAAGGATGTGGTTGGGTTTATGGAGGAGCCGATGGGTGGGCATTGGGCTACGGCGTGGACGGACTACTGGGCGTTTTATCGGACTAGGAGGTATTTTCACCGCGTGTGGATTGTGCAGGAGGTTGTGGTGGCGGGAAAGTTTGATACGATGGCTGGAATGGGCAGCGAGGAACTGAGCTGGGAGGAGATGACGGGGTTCGCGTACTTCCTAGGACACGCAGGGTGGATTGATGTGTTAAATTCGTTGGCTGGGGAAATGCTGAGCACCGAGTACACGGACGCGGTAACCAGGGGGTTCGGGATCACGGATATCAGCGGGATGCAGGGGCAGCATCAAAGTCGAGCCTTCGAGGAGAGTGGATGGGCAGAGCATTGGTGGGGTGCCTTATCATCCGTCAGGAGACGGGATTGTTTCGTCCAGCAGGACAAGGTGTTCGCAACAGTCGGGATACTCCAGCAGGCTCTGCCTAAGGGAACCCCTCTACCCTTCCCCGTCAACGCCACCATCACACCCGAAGAAGTTTACATCAACGCCGCGACGACCCTTCTCCTCAACTGCCCACACCTCACTCTCCTCTCCTTCGTCGAACATCCCTACTACCGCAAACTCTCAAACCTCCCCTCCTGGGTCCCCGACCTAACAACCGCCAAATTCCCCTGGCCCCTCGGCCCCTTCGACACACCCTTCACAGCCTGCATCCCCCCCTCACCAACCACCCCCCCAAACCCACCACCACCTCGAACAACCACCCCCACCGGCGAGCTCCACCTCCGCGGCTTCCGCCTCGACACCATCACCGTCAAAACCCCCTACGAAGCACCCATGAACATCCGCCTCGCCGAAACCGTCCTCCAATTCCTCGCCGCCCTGCCCCTCCAATATCCACACGTCACCTTCCCATCCTCCGACCGCAGTCCCGAGGGCGCCACCCTCGAAGGCCAGTTCCGCGAGGCGGCGCTCGTGCACACCATCACCTGCCACGAGTACAGCAACGTCAACCGGGGCACGCCCGACGAGACGGGCCGGGTGATGGTGAGTTTTCGGGAGTGGCTGCTGGTGGCGCTGGGGCAAGTGTATTTCGGGTGTCTGTTGCGGCCGGGGGATGAGGAGTACTCGGTGGAGAGGGTGGTGGAGTGTGAGGGGCGGTGGGCGGAGATTGAGAGGGTGATTGCGGGGCTGGAGAGGAGGGTGTTGGTGCCGGGGTTGGAGGACCTGCGGGTGCATGGGGAGCAGGTGGCGAAGGCGAAGAGGGGCGAGGGGCCGTGGCCGGAGTGTGTGGTCTCGCCGCAGGAGTTTAAGGATCAGGTTAGGAGGTTGATGCTGTATCGTTGTTTGTTTCGGACGGGGGGTGAGTGGATGGGGGTGTGCTCGGAGACGTGTGAGGTTGGGGATGAAGTGTGGTTGTTGGAAGGGGGGCCGGTACCATACGTGTTGCGGCGACGGGAAGGGCAGGACGGGAGGGTTACGTTTGTGTTCCGTGGCGAGTGCTACGTCCATGGCGTTATGAATGGCGAACTGATGAAGGATAGCGGCGAGGGAAAACTGGAAGATGTGGTGTTGGTCTGACAAACATGGATTGGGCAGTTAAAATTTGAGCCCATTTATTGCGGGTTCAGGAGAAAACATGACAATGACTCAATGAGCTGTCTCTAGAGCACCAAAAGGCAATAACTTCCATGTCCAGCTTGATCTCAGCCACCACCCCGTCCCCCAACTCTCAAATCTGGCCCGCGGCATTGAATCAGAAGCGGATAACGATGCCCAATCTTAAAGGAAACGTCAGTTCCTTTCAAAAGCCCTGAGATCGGTTGGCTTGCAGGCGGAGTCCCGTGTATCTGCATTCGACTTGAAATCTAGATAAATGTCGAAGTGGTGGTATTCATCTTCACATGTGACCCATTCAAGGTCATCTCGTACACCCTCCGCATCGAAAACAAACAGTCCATCTTTGACGGCAAACGGCCCCGTGGTGTCCGACTGAAGCCATTTCCAAAAGGGTTAGCGAAATCAAGGGGGCTGCCACCCTGCGGGACGGGAGAAGACGGTACCTCGTCGTCAATGGCTCCCTCTCCCTTTAACAACATGAACATGCCCGAATCCATCTGCCGCAAGTAAAAGTCGGGTCCAATGTCGCCGCCGTACCCTATTGTGATCTCGGCCAACGGCCTGTTTGTGCTCAAGGTGAACCCGATGGGCGCCGGCTCAGTGTCGGCTTGAACTTTGGCGACGGGATATGGTTGCAGACGCGGATCCGATGCAGCAAGTATCCACTTAGCCGAGGCCGCTTGGGCAAGCAAGCTGGTCGCGGACAGGAAAAGCGACGAAAGCTGCATGGCGATGGTGGCTGGGGGCTTGGGACTTGGGGCGATTCGGTATGCTGGTTAGGTGAGTCTGGGTGGATGGAGAATGCTGAGCAGTGTGAGTCTAGAGGAAAGAACTTCTGCCTGTTTTATATTCGTCTCTGGCCGGTGACCCTTGGCGTTTTGGCCCAGGCCGGGAGAGTGATGATGTTCCGATCCCCTCCCATCCGCCCCAAATAACGTAATCATCAATGATAATGAAGCTACCTACTGAGCTTAGCGCACATGCATCTTTCCCTTGGATAACCACCTAATCCTGAGCAGGGTGATCGGTGGGGATCCCTCCCTTTCAGGTAGGACTGACTCCCGCGCTCCACACTCACCGCCGCCTGAAGCCAGCTGAGATTTGAAACATAGTGAAACATGTGATGGTTTGATTCGTTGACGACTGAATGCCGGAGTGGAGGGAGTTGTTAGATACCTACATAAACCCAATACATCAAATATGGTTACTAGACCAGGTACCTAGTATTCCCGAAAAGAATCGGGAAAGGCAAGGAAGGAATGTACCTAACTAGGTAGTAAATACAAAAGCGAATAGGAAGCTAGGAAACGGTAAGAGAGGTACCTACCCAAGGAATGGAAGAGCTGAAATTTAGCAGCATCAAAGAGCGAACATGCATCTACGGAAGATCGGCCAAGATCGACCAGGATCGACCAGCACAGGAATATCTTTACCCTACTTAAGCAGCTATCGATTAGTTAGATCACAGTGTGGGAAAGCCGTTCCCATCCTGGCCCAGGCCAAAATATAGAGGCTATAGGTAGGATAATACTATATAAAATGGACAGTTTTCCTTTACTTTCCACCTCATCAACGTCTTCCATCCACCCAAAGTCGCCTCCCCCACATACCGAATCGCCTCAAACCATCACACACCATGCAGCTTTCGTCACTTTTCCTGTCGGCTACTGCCCTCCTCGCTCAAGCAGCCTCGGCGGATTACCTACTCTATTCTTCGAATCAGCCTGGGTGGTTCACCCCCGTTCCCGCCCAAATTCAAACCCGCCCCCCCGCAGGGTATCTGCCAGGAAGTGTCGGATTCACCACTACGCGCTCCAAGAATGCCGAGATCGCCCTGGATACCGAAGGCGACATTGGGAGCAAGTTCTTCTTGCTGCAGACGGCACAAACGACGTGGGCTTTGCACTCGAAAGAGCACACCAATTTTCCCATCACGGAACCTGTATGTACATACTTTCAGCTCCCGCCCCTCGGGTCTGGTAGCAGTCGTTCATTTTGCTGACCGTTCCGCAAATAGGGCGACCTGTTGGTCATCACGAGGCCATTTGCCGTCGACGAGTCCGCTCGACTCGTTTACACCGGGACGGAAGTTGAGGACGCCGTCTGGGTCGCCTGTAAACAGAAGCGTGGCTACAGTTTCTCCACGATTTATCTGACTGCTGTATCGTCCATACCGGATGAGTCCTGCCGGGAAGTAGACCTCTACACAAAGACGGCATGAACCAACGCCGCATTTGAGTTGCGGATATAGCTGCTAAAAACCAACGGGCAATTAGCAGCTCATCCGCTCCTCAGGCACATGAACCACTGAGCAGATGAGCTCGCGTTGGAATGCCATTCTTTTGCGGCCGTGAGATGGACAACTTATCGAGAGCGCTTCTGCACACCAATTAGGGCGAGGCACTGCATGGGGCAGCTGAATGCAAACGATGTACATAGTTGGTATTAGAAGCAAATCCTCTCAGAAGCGCCAAGGTACCCAGTATGCATTCAGGCCGGGATCTGGGGTTCCACCGACTCTTGATGTTACTCCGAGATCAAATCCGTTCTTAAGAATGCTGATCCTGCCAGTACCGTGGGGGCGGAAATTCGGGTGATCGAAAGATCGGGGTTGCGAAAACACTGTGGCCGGCAACCTGGCTCTCAAAGTTCCGTGACATACACCCGTATCCCAACTGCGTAGGCCTCAACACGGGGAAAGGCAAATCATGAGACCTTGTTGGTGCAAGGTGTTTGTCATGGGATGCAGGACCCGATAATGCTATAGTTCAGCCGAAGAGTGAGTTCCGGGTCCTGAGTTGTTGTTGCAAAGAACACTTTCGACCGGCTGCTTCCCATTAATACGGCCACAAAGTGGCAAAATCACTACCGCATGAGGGCCACAAGTAACGGTTTACATGTGTCAAAGTATCACGATAATCGACGAACCCGGATCTGTCCCAATCTTGTTGACAATTCTTGTCTATTTGTTAGGTGCACACATAGGTACATAAACCTTTACACAACGCCGACAAAGTCGTGAAAATTCCGCCCAATATTAGCCGCGCGGCCAGGTTACTCATCGACGGTGGAGGGAACCACAAGCGACTGCCGGACTTCAATGGTGATGCCGGTCTCGGCCACAATAATGCGCGAGTTGCCGACAAAGGTGCTGCTCTCCAGAGACTTCAGGGCGGGGTCGGCAACGGTCATGGTGGCCCACGCAGCTTTACAGCTTGTTAATTATTGTTACGCGCAGGGGTGCAACCTGATGCTCAGGCTAGGACGGCGAGGGCTGCACTCACTTGTGTATCCAAAGGGGGTGGTCTTCATCTCGGGGTCCATAGAGAAGATCTTGGCCATGGGAGGGGCCAGCTCGATAACACCTTGGCTGCGGAGATCGATGGCATGGCCCTCTGCGGTTTTGGCAATGCAACGGATGTCCACGCGGCCGTTCTTCTTGTCATGGTCGATGGTGAACCAGTCTGCCGCGAACTTGACCTCGGCCTTGAACGCGGGCTCAAAGCCGGGCACGGTCTCGATGGTGCCGGAAGTGACCTCCTATTAAGATTATTAGCTTATCAACTCGATGGAACCCACCCAAGGGACATGTTGCAACGGATGGACATACGAAATGCAGGGACGTGGAACCCGTGTGGATTAGCCCTATGAGGTTGTCAGGATCAGCCCAACTGCTACGGTATGCAATGCATGATAAAAAGCCGTGTGTTACTTACCCACAGGACTGACAGCCCCAATATTGGCTTTGATCACGAAAGCCGGCTTGAGGGTAGGGAATCCCGTAAGCTGGGCAGACATGATGGCTGTGTTGTTCGGTTTTTGATGTTGAATCTCTTGGTCGATGTTTAGTTTGCACTTTGCAGTGAATGAGAGCAAGAGAAGCTTGGTAAATAGCACACCGCAACCATTAACTCCCAAATGTATACCATTTTATGGTGAAGATTTCACCATGGAGGATTGCTAGCGTCGGTCGGTCGGACCGGACCGTAAGCTCAACGATGAAATTGTTCGGGGCTTACATCCTTCGCTCGGTGGCGCGGCCCGAAGCTCACAGCGAGAATCCCACAACTGCTCATATAGGACTAGGCCTGTCATATGGGTCAACCCCGACGGACGGAGAGATCCAAACAACAAACCCCCGAGTCTTACATTCACAGCTACCATATTCGAAATGGCAACTCTCGCTGGAAAGGTGGTCGTGGTGACGGGTGCGGCCTCTGGCATTGGCCGAGCCACCGCTGTTCTTCTCGCGGAACGCTCTGCACTGCTATCACTCAGCGACGTCAACGAGGCAGCGCTAGCCACCGTCAAGGCCGAGCTCGAGAAGAGCACGAACGCAAAGGTCTTCACCTCGGCCTTCGACGTCCGGAACCAGGAGGCAACCCATGCCTGGATCCGCGACACAGTGGCACACTATGGACAGCCGGTTGGTATTCCCGCTTTACACCCCTCCTTTTGGTAACCAAGCCGAGCTGACCGCTGACCGCTCATCCTTGGGAAACAGATCTATGGTGCGGCCAATGTGGCGGGCGTCGTCGGGCCGAGCCTGGCGATGGAGAAGGGCACGATTCGCAACATCACCGACCAGGAGTTCGACTGGGTCAGCGACATCAACATGAAGGGCGTGCTCAACTGCCTGCGTGCCGAGCTGCCGCACATGCAGGAGGGCAAGGACGGGCGCAACGGCGGGTCCATCGTCAACGTGGCCAGTCTGGCCGGTCTGCTCGGCGTCCCGTACGATGTCCCCTACGTCGCCAGCAAGCACGCCGTTGTTGGTATGACTCGGGCGGCGGCCAAAGAGGAGGGCGCCAAAGCGATCCGGGTCAATGCTGTCTGCCCGTGAGTATCCCTTGCTGTTATTGTTGGAGGTCGTGGAGGCATTGATGTTGAGCACATAACTGACTTGGTGTTCAATAGGGGCATCATCGACACACCACAGGTTGTTGGAATCGAGGAGAAGCTGGGCGAAGCTTCCGCCACCCTCTTCGGCGGCGTGGCTCCGGGCCCTTTGGCACGCCGTGGGGATGCCTCGGAGGTGGCGGAGGCCATTGTGTTTCTGCTGAGCCCGCAGAGCAGCTTCATCAACGGCGTGGCTCTTCCCATCGAGGGCGGGTGGTCATGCTCGGTTTGAGCAGTGGAAGCTAGCTGCTACATGTATGTACGCCAACATGCTCCCAGTTCGGCGGTCAATGTTCCACGTCAATGTTGTCTACCTATGGCCAGTGGTCTTCCCCAGCTTTCGTGCCGAGTCATCCATCTTAGCCATGAGTGTGTGCTGGAGGTAGCCGAATGCATGAGCCCAGTTGCCGGAGATGCAAGAGGAAGTAAGGGGCAACCACAGTATTAGTCGATAGGCAAGAGAAGAATTATGGTGCTGAAATACTCGCGACAATGAAATGGAACATGCCGTTGAACTTACGAGGGTCCGAGAATGAAAAACAGCATGGGGTGACATGAACAATGATGAGAAGTCCTAGTAACGACCACGCCAAGGTGCATTGTAAGCCGACAGCTTCAAACATCAATTCTATTCCTTATCAAGTACCTTGCCACCCCCATGCAAGTACCGTCTACTGCTTCCGCGGCGTAAACTTCATATCCATCTTGGACTGCATCGTGAACCAGTGACCGTTGACATGCCACTCATCCTTCGGGTTCGCCAACGCAAAGTCGAAGCGACGCATCAAGGCTGGGACAACCTTCAAGATCTCCATCATACCAATATTCTTACCCTGGCAAGAGCGCGGGCCAGCGCCGAACTACCACAAGAGCCCCTTTGTCAGCACACCCAAACTCACACATGATCAGCCAAAGCCAAGGGACGGAAGCAGGTACTCACCGAGATATTACACCTCCTCATCTCCTTCAGTTTCCCCTCCTCCGCCCCCAACCACCTCTCCGGCCGAAACACCCCCGCATCCTCCCCATACACCTCCCTATTATGCATAATCACCCACGGATTAAACCCCACCACCGTCCCCGCCGGCACATGCTGCCCCGCCAACACCACGCCCCCCGCCGGCACCTCGCGCTCCAAAATCAGCCCCAGCACGGGGTGCACGCGCAGCGCCTCGGTGACGACCGCGTCCAGGTAGGGCAGCTTGCCGGCTTCGGCGGCGGTGTGGGTGGGGGTGGTGGTGAGGGCGCCGGAGGCGAAGGCGCTGTCGATTTCGTGTTGGAGTTTGCTGTAGGCGGAGGGGGTGCGCGCGAGGTGGTAGAGGATGGAGCGGAGCGCCACGGCCACGGTAGCGTAGCCGGCCATGGTGTTGGCGAGCACGAAGGCGACGATTTGTTCGTAGGTGGGTTTTTTGGAGGGGTCGTCTGATTCTGTGCTGGTCTCGAGGAGCTTGCCGAGGAAGTCGGTGGTTTCTGAATTTTGGTGGCCGTTGGTGGTGGGTTTTGTGACTGCGGCCAGGCGCTTGTCGACCATGGCGAGGGCCAAGTTGAGGACGGGGTTGCCGCCTTCCATGGCTTTTTGGACAAAGCGGTTGCCGAGCATGAAGGTGTGCATCCAGGGGGCCTGAGCGATGACGGAGAAGTAGGTGTTGGCGATGTCGATGGCTCCGATGGCGCCCTCGACGTCGACGCCCTTGCTGAGGAAGCCGAAGGGCTCCGAGACGTTGATGATGCCCATGGCGTCGAAGGCGAAATGCGCGATCAGCGTGGCCGTGTTGACGGGCTTTTGCCCGGCCTGGCCGAGGTCGTTCAGTTTGTTGAGGAGCAGGTCGACCAGGGGCTGAATCTTGACTTCCATTTGTGGCGTGGATCCCACCGAGTACGCACTGCTGGCGACCCGGAGGAGGTAGGAGTGGTACTGGCGGTCCCGCGCCGTGATCACGGTCGTCAGGGGTTTGCCCTTGTACCATCCCTCAGCAGTGGAGTAGAACTGAGTCTATTCCCGCCATTTGTTAGTGATTTGCGAATAATGCAGACCGGAGCAGATCAGAATCCGTACCTTGGTGAAAACGCGCCTAAAGCCGTTGATTATGGGATACGCTTCAGGGTCGTTGACTGACACCATGTTGGGGCCGATTCTGACGAGCGGGCCATACTTTCGATGGAGCGCAATGTTGCGCCATGGCATTTCCGCTTGAGCAGCGGCATTGATCTTCCAGAGGTTGGTGACTTTGGCAATGGCAGGCCCAGGAATGCGCGAGAGGCCGTCTAGGAAGAATCTGTAAATTGCGTAGACAGCCACCAGCAGCAGGACTGCCACCGGGGCGCCCGGAAAGTAGAGAACGCCGATTTCGACCGCCATTTTGCGGGCGTCACGACCTATGCACGGTAGAAGACCGACCGATGGAGATATGCAATGCAAGATGAGGGCGTAGGGCAGAGGTTCAAGTTAACTCCGACGATACACGGCATCGCCTAGGTATCTCAGGGTTTCATCCCTCCCTTCCAGCGTAGCCGTCGCCTGATAATTAATGCACCTCGGCCCGCACTCTCATCGCTGGCTCAATGCTCTGCCTGCATGCTGGCCAAGGATTGCTCCCCCCCTTCGATATGTCAGCCGGGCCGGGGCCGCCGAGCGTTGCATCCGCGGCCCGGATTCGGGTCGATTAGGCGTGGTCCGGTTCATTGGCAGCGTGGGGGTAACCGCTATTTATTTGTTCGGTTTTGACATGGCCCGAAACGGCACGTCTCCTCGCAGCACACGTCTTCCGCATACCATCCCGCCGACCCTACTTCGGAACTTACCTTCACGGCTTGTGTGTGCAGTCAAGTGCTCACCCAACGCCATCTCGCCATGGCTCGCACAACTTCGACGGCCAACCCGAAGAGGGACTTGTATTTTCGTGTTCTTTCCTACATTGCAGGTTCTCTTCTCTGGGGTTTTAGTGTTCTGAATGGATCAGCCACGGACCTGGTTGTGGCGGCCTGGACGGGCAAGTTGAACGACGGCAGCCCGCTAAAGACGTCCTACACGGGGCTTCCATTTGTGGATATTCCCACTGCTGTTCTAGTGGCCTTTTTCTGCCCGGGAACCAACGGCCATGATGACGGTTTCCAGCTGTTCGTCGTGGAGGCCTTTTCCGCCTTCGCGGTGGGATTCTCGTGGCTCTACGTGGAAGCATCTAGGCCAGGACAGAAGCCGAAGTGGATTACGAGGTGAGAACGGAGCCGGGAAATCTTGTGATACAGGAGCCGAAGATCTGTGTACATTTGCTGATTTCTCATTCCTCTCTTACTCAGAGTTGCCACGTGGGCGGTGTTGTGGCAACTTTTTGGAGCGGCCATGATCCTGCCGCTCTATTTTGGCACCCACCTCAAATGGACGGACCGGGAGCCGCTGCAGAAAGTGACCGACGTCAACCGGGCGCGGGCCCTGACGCCGGGTTTCCTCCTGGGCGTGGTGGCGCCGACGGCTATTGTCATGCTGCCGACCTGGGTACCCCGGTCCGCGGAGGCGCACCAGACCATCGTTGCGGTGTTCATGCTCTCTCCGTTCTGGGTGTCTGGCATCATACTCACCACGACCAAAGTGTTCGCCTGGTTCTCGAGTCTCTCGTCATCAACTAGCAGGCGGAACAAGAGCGCGGCGACGTGGTGGATCAAGGCGGTGCATCTGCAGACCGCTCTGGTCTCGGCCGCGGCGCATCTGTACGTCATGTACAGGGTGTTTCTCCCGACGAACCCAGAGGTGGTGAACCTCACCCGCATGTATCTGCCGCTGCCGCCTAACGGACCGATTGGGGTAACCGACAACATCACGGCCGGGTCTTGGCTCTTCCTGCAGTTCGATCACATCTTCATCAGCCTCTCGAGCTTATCGTGGGCGCTGCTGCTGCTCGAGAAGACCCCCCTGCAGGCCCAATTTGGGAGGGGCGGATTCTTCCTCACCCTGCTTGTGTCGGCTTTACTGATTGGGCCAGGAGCCACGGTTTCCATGGCCTTGTTCTTTCGGGAAGATCATCTGGCGGAGAACGCGAAGGGGTACTAGTGTCCTACCTGTGCATGTCTGTATGCACATAATGCATACAATGTAGAAGGAGCGAAAACTGGAGTCATAGAAATAGCGGTTGTTCAAACACACACCATCAGGGGGGCTCACAAGATCCCGGGGTACTGTACACTAATCTAAACTCCGGATTCCGGAATCCTGAATTGTACAGACGATCCTTCGTAGGAATAAAACCGTTGATTTCTGAAGAAGCTGTCAAACAGGGATACCCGTGCGCAATCTACATATGTAATTACCTAGTAACAATTTGCCGAGCGGCAGGGGTTGAACTTTGCCGGTGAGAGGAGGCCACGGGGGTAGGGTAGCCTGACCCTGTAGGGCTCGGGGGTAAGGCTCGGGAGTAGGCAGCGGAGGGTAATTCCGCGCGCGTCAACCCACGGACCTTCGTGAAAGGGGGGTGGTCATGAAGGTATGAATGCACATACGAGGCGCAGGTCGGGCGAAGAAGATCGTTCATGTACGGATGACGGGGTTGATGTCCGAGGAATCATGGTACATACGAGGTAGTCGTCCGAGATGGATAAACAACTAATCCATGCCACGGATTCTGAATCTCCATGGCAGAGCAGGGTAAGAATGCGACTCAGATCCTCGCATGCATTAGTCAGATAACGCAATCTGCCATCAGGACCAGGGATTTAGCTTGAGCCGCAGCGCGAAGGAAGCGAGTGGGGGCACTGGGGATTAAACCGAGGAGGGAACGGGCATGTGGTGTCTGTGTGTCCGTATGGGCCTGTTCGTATGCTCCATCCGTAAGTTTCCGTATGTGTGTGTGAGCGTCAATGTGTGCGGGAACATGCACCCCAAGTCCCATGCATTCGCCGTACTGTGTAGGGTTCATTCCATGACGATTCCAGTGCCCAAAAGCCGGTATCGGGGGTGGTACCGGCATCCGCCTAAATTGGTACGGCGAATCGCTTGCGGGGATAAGTGCTGCCGTGAAACGGTTACAAAACTGATAAGGGGGAATAAGCCCTCGGGGAGAGGTTGCCGTGGCGAAGCGCGTCGCCTTGCCTTGCCGCTCTTTTTCCCAGACCGGCAGGTCTATGCATGTGGTATTGCGTGGCTGTCAGTCTAACCTCGTTCAGCCTCCAAGGAAACATGGTGTTAACCCCCTGCAAGCCGGAGCTTCAAACGGTGGACGGACATACTGTGTAAGATTTTGACGCCTCACACCTGCGTATCACCCGGTCACGTTTGGACGCCTTCTTGGAGGGCTTGCAGTGGGTGGCGTCCTCGGATATCAACGTGCATACCTTGATGAGTGCGTTATTCAGTACATACATGGCCTCGCAGGGGGGTATGGCCGGGGACCTCGCCGCGGGGAACCACCGCAGAATGGGAGCGGAAGGAGTATGGGAAGGATTCGGTGTGCAGCCAGGAGGGCCGTGTATAGTCGCGATCCTGCACGAGGGAGGCTCAGCAACGGCCATTATTAACCCACCTCAATTGTAGATGGATACATAGAGACTGACATGAAGCCGCGTCCCGTACCTAAAGTACCTACCCGACGCCGTGGTACGAGCTCCTGCGAGCTATGTTCCAAGCCGCCTCGGACGAATACAGGTACGACAACATGAATGGAGTATCACGGCATATCGCCTGCGTGTTGTGCCGCGACCGCAAGGTGCGTTGCAATGGAGAGCAACCGGCCTGTGAAAAGTGCCGGCAAGCAGGCGAGAAGTGCGTTTACCTGCCCACGTGCAGGCCAAATAAAGCCGATCTGGCGCAGAAGCTCGATACTCTGCAACAACGTTTGGGTAGGTTTCTCCAACTCCACGTCGCACCGGTGGGTGCACGTATAATGATGATGTTGGGGGCGAACGGGGGGAATGATGATGAACGTGACGTTAACGCAACCGGGACGGTGACAGAGAAAGCGGAGGCGTATATCCGAAAAATGGACAATGAAGCCAACTGCACCAAGACGACGGTGCCATCTTACTTCAGCCCACCACCCACCATGAGCCCTGCGTCCACGCCGCGGCTACCCCTCCAGATGCCGCCCTTCGGGACGCCACCAACACCAACCAGCTTCACACCCGGGCTCTACCACCCCGAGCCAAGAATCAAATGGCCCGAGCTGTTGGGTAACGACTTCCTTTATACGCCGCTCCTGGACTCCCAGATGCAGGCGGGTGGGATGGATGGGGCGCAGCTGGACGGGCACGTCGACGGCACGGATCTGTCGGAGCACGCGCGCAGCTCGTCCAGCATATCCATCCCCAGCCTGCGCGAGATCCGGGAGCTAAGTTCAGCATTATACACGACCGACAGGGTAGCAAGGGTGTGCGATACCTGCAACGCCGCCACTGCCGAGCTGGAGGCGTACTGCATGACGGCCTTCAGCGCCCACTCAGACATCGCCGGCATATCCCTCGCGCTGGCCGAGTACCTGGCGTGGATGCGCAAGGGCGCCAACCTGAAGACAGACAACATTGCGAGCATGCTCGAGACGCTCGAGTTCCGCGCGCGCGAGGTGCACGAGATCGCTGAGGCGAGGCCTTGGGCGGCGTGGCGAAATATGGTAGTGGCCTTGAAGCCCTTGGGGCGCGCGGCAACCCGGCTTGCCGAGCTGGAGGAGGACCTTGGCAGGCAGTCGGCGGAGGCCGGACACTTCTTCCAGACCGAGTACGACATACGCATGACCCTCGCGGATCAACGCAAGTCGCCCGTAATGGGAGTGGGAATGGAACTTGGGACGCCACTCGCGGCATCGTCGGATGCGTCGGGTAGCCAGATGGAAAGCTAGAATTATAAACGAAATGAATAGAACCCGGGAGTTCTAGATTGCACTGTTAGATAGCCGTTGTCAGCATCCATAAATTCAAAGATCTCTTACCATCATGCCGAACGCCGCCGTTGCTGACTTTTAAGTTCTCACTCCTGCGTTCATCCTGTTGCATCAGATCTGATCTGCCACGTTGGGTCATGTATGTATTCCCATGATCGGCAGGGGGTGGGGATTTTGTACAACTCTTCACACGCGAGAATAATGGAGGCACCCGGGCAAGCCGAGACATCAACGTCAGGGAGGTTGCAACGTGGTGGAGTTAGGCTGAAAGTTTAAACCAGGGATTTGCGTTTTCTCCCCCACAGTCTGGTAAAAAAAGAAACACAAAAAGAAAGAACCAACAGGTTGCAGTGCGTTGGTTGTTGGTTCCACAAGTGGAACACACAAATGGAACACACCAGGGGGAAGTTCCCTCGAGGCTCCCAACCGCCGATGCCGAGCGAATTCATCAGAGCACAGCAGGAGAGGCGTTTACCAGACTAGCCGTGATCTGGCTGGCCGCTAATCTTAGTTTCTCATGCCCATGCATCAAAGTGCCCAAGGTAGGCGCTGGTGAACTCGTGGTGAAAGTGAATTCTGTTATTGTATTCTTCGCTAGCTAGAAGAAGCTGGCCGTTCAACGCCAACGGCCGACCTCTACTACAGACACTAGACCAAAATGAACGCAGCCCACCCGGCACCACATCCCCCCCCACTCAAATGTTAGCCGCCAGAGCAAGCCTCGTGCCCTGCCAAACCACAAAGAAGGCCGCCAGCGCACCCAACGAGCGCAACAACAAAAACAGCGACGAAATCGGCGCCGCCGCACCCTCCAACCCCTTCCCCCTCCCCACCCCCCTCTCATCATCAAACGGCACCCGCCCCTTCCGAAACCCCTCCACCTCCACAAACTCCAGCTTCGGCCCCTTCCGAATAATCTCGCTCATCTGATCCGCCGTCGTGCGATCCGCCTGTAGCGGCAGCAACCAAGTCGCCATGAAGCGGTGCCAGCGCGTGTCCCACGCCTGCACCTTGGTGATCAGGCTGGACACCGCCAGGATGTCCTGCATGCGCTTGAGCCGCTCCGTCTGGTACGCGGCAAACGCGGCATCCAGGGCGGCGGCGGTGGGCTTGGGCTTGTTCGCTGTTGCCCCGCCATCCTGCAGGAGCCGCTGCAGGTGGTTACACAGCACGGCGATTGACTCGATGCCCGAGTTGCCGCCGAGCGCGATGTTGGGCGTGACCTGCAGTTTCGGCGTTAGCACCACGTGGTGGGGGCGGGGGGGCCACGAGGGAAATAAAGGGGGGGGAAGGGGGCGGATCGCATACCTTATGCGCCGAGTCACCGGCGAGGACGATGCGTCCATGGTGCCAGTGGGTTAGCACGCCCTCCTCCAGGGGGATGAGGGTGCCGCGGGTGCGGCGCTTCCACAGCTCGCCGAAGACCAGGGTGTCGGAGACGGGGTGGTCGGCGAACTGCTGGGCCAGGTCCTCGGCGTCCTGGTCCGTGTAGTTCGCGCGCTTGGGCCAGGTGAAGGGCTCGTCGACGCGGAAGATGAAGAAGAAGTAGGCTCTATCCGGCTGGGACAGCGCCAGCAGGGAGCGCCCCGTGCCGTTGACCACGGTGACATCCCGATCGCCAAGCTCGGGGATGTTGGGGGTTACGCCGATCAGGGACTTCCATTGCGTCTTGATGCCTGGGTACGTGAGACATTGGGGTGCTTAGCGGTGACTCCTCTTGTTGGGGGCGGAGTAGAAGCGTGGGGATTCAAAGGAGAAGGATGTGTGGGGGCTGAGAGGGAAGGGTAAAACAAACGTACTCACTGGTCTTTTCTTGGACGGTAATAAGGCCAGGCGAGGCCTTGTTCGCCTGCTCCCACATGACGCTTCTCACCATGCTGTACACGCCGTCGGCGCCAATGACCATATCGCCTGTCTCGACATCGCCGTTGACGAGGGTAACCTCGACTCCATCTGGAGTCTCTTTGATGCTTTTCACACCAGAGGATGTCTTGATGTAGGATTTATCAGGCAACTTGTCGTACATGATCTGGAGAAACTCACGCCTCTCCAGCACCAGAAGCGAAGAGCCATGGCTTTAAACTGATGTTAGTTTCTTGATACATTGGTGCAACGTGGTTGGGACTTGGGAATGTTTGGCTCACTTCTCCTGCAGATGTTGGAAATAGCCATTATCCATAAACTTCTTTCCATCCGGGTACCGGGTCAACCAGTTGCGGCCGGGCACACAGGCCTTCTCGACGGCCTCGAAGCATCCGAGCTGGTGAAGAATGCGTGAGCCATGCGGGTAGAGGGCGATACTGGCACCCTCAGGCGGGGCGACGACGGCGCGTTTCTCGAGCACCACGTGGTCAATGCCGGCCTTCTGGAGGCAATGCGACGCCGTCAGGCCCACCACGCCGCCGCCGACGACGATGACGCGGAAGGGACGTTTAGATTCCGGCATGCTTGCAGGTTGCGAGATTCGTGGGAAAACAGGTCTCGCATCAAACCTGAAACATTAATAATCCTCAGAGAGGTTACAACTTACGGATTGGCATCGGCGATAGTTTGGTTGGATCTTATACGGTATCACTGGCAAGCACTCAAATAATCTATCGCTGTACGGCCCCGAGCTACCTTATCGGCGACGCGCCGACTGGCCGGAACGGAAGGATGGGTTCAAAAGCGCACACATTTCGGCCCCTTCCGGGGCATAGCTTCGGTTTCGGCCACCTCGGTCCGGGCTTGATCATGAATGTCCGATTGCATCCTTCGGTTGTTCCGGTCCGGGCCATTGCATTAGTGTGCCGGATGGTGGGCTTAGTGTGCACGATCTTGCCTAAGCAGCGAAGGCAGTGTCGCTTACGTGTGCGTGTGTGTGGTGCGAAGGTGCGTGGGTGAACCCCGTCGTAATCCATGTGAAGATCTGTGCGGGACTGACGGGAGTGACCTGGCGGGAGTGGGAGTTGTTAGCTTGTGGCCGTGCTTGGCACTTCTGCCAGATTCGGCTCCAAAGAGGTGCGAATTCCCGGAGGACCAGGGGGCCACAATTAAACTTCCGTCTCCCACTTCTCCATATTCCCCCACCCCGAAACTGTAATCTGGTGTATTCGCGACTTTGAAATGGTTGATTGGCTCGAATGCGATGCAGCGCAGCCCAAACTTCCTGTCTGTTTGGGCACGGATGAACTCGGAAACAGAGTTCGAGAAATATCCAAGGGTTTCGGTATTAAGGCGGGCATGAAAAGGAAAATAAGCGAATACTTCCAGGGGTTGGGCGATGACACGGCCACCCTCCCTCACGAAACCCCCGGTTTGAGGGCGACATTACTCGACGCGTCTGCATGAGGTAGGACTGCCCGAGTTCACGGCGTCTTGCTACCCGTCGCCGATTACGGAATCGGTCAGGAACGGAAGGTTTCCTCGTAGGCAGGTAATCTGTATCAGGACAGCAAAACACCTCAGGATCTGACGTGGGGGCGCAGTTGAGATCTCACGGAAAAGATGGAGTGATCTCAACCAATCGGACATCAACCGTGGCTGTTCTGCAGGCAGGTGCATCCACATCGCTCTGAACTCGCACTGCAGTATCGGGGAGACCCTTGCAGAGGCTTGGCACAGGTTCGGAGGACTGCACCTGTCGAGGACAGGTCTGGCAAGATGCGGCGGGCGCCCCACAGGGTGAAATTTGAATCCGGAATCCCTGGCCAATCAGGCGTGGCAGCCCTCAGAATAACCTTTTAACGCCGAAAAAGCTTAACACCGTCGCGCAATCTTGAAGAAAGAGCTCCCGAAACGTTAATTGTCTGCGCCTGCCTGGCTCCAGAGCAAACACGTTCCTTCAAGATTGGGTCCCAAGCTGCAATCTGTCACTCGAACCACACCATTTCTCAAGCCGCGCGATTAAAAATCACTTCTTATCTGTGCTGACTGCGTGTTGAACCCAGTTAGATACCCAGATTCCAACCGAAGGAGCGGGATCGGAGGCAAACTGGTATCCCGTGATCCCAATCATTTCAATGATTACGATAATTGCAACAATTCCAGAGATTCCAATGCAAAATTGCAAAGAACCCAAATTTACTGCCAAGCCCCGTTACCTACTCAGGGCTGCCTTACCGAACGCGGTGTGACTTGAGAAACATATGAAACCGTCATCCAAATGGCCCGCTTTTTGCCTGAACCAACCAATAATCTGATTCCAACCATCGGCGTAAAGACAGCTTGGAGTCTTATCTCCTAAACCCCAGATTCACCACCCAGTCTCGAGCCAGTCCCAGCACTCCCAGACTGCGACTTTGCCCATCTTTTGCTGCATATGCCACATGTTGCGTAACGAAGGGATTCCTCCCGCCGGCACATTCCCTGCAGCCCAGCTTAGAAATCCGTAATTTCAGTGTTTTTGGTTCCTTCGTTCCTGCTGGAACCGGGGGCGGCTTCGAAACGGTACCGTTCTTGGGACGAAATAAAAAAACAAAGAGGACGAGGGGGCCGAGGGAGGGGGTGAATGAATAAGACGCCCAATCTCTGGCCCGGGGATTAGCGCTTATTAATGATAGCGCCGAAAAATCACCTTTCCCCTAACACCGCATGTGGCATGTCGTATGGTAAATAGTGCATCGATTTTGGGCCTGTTGAACTCTTTCGTTTTTTCTGTCTGCAGCTTGCAGTGACGGTTCTTCCCCTTCCACATCAAAAGTGCACAACTTAGGATCGTGACTGGACGTGACGGCATCACAACTTCACACGAGCACGACATGGCCGTTAGCAACGAGCCGCTGGCCACCAGCAACGGTGCGCCTAAGACAGACCTCGATATTCCAGACACGACACAGGCCGTGAACCAGATCGATGAGAAGAACGATGCCGTGCGGTCGAGCTCTTCCGACCCGGAGGTGGCAGCCAAGACTGACGATGGTCCCCAGAGGACTGTCACCGGTTTCAGGGTAGGTGCCATTTGGCCTGGACGAGATGGGGAGTTTCCCCTGAGCCCTCATACTGACGCGACTTTTACCCCTGTAGTGGTTCTTCGCCTACGCGTCTGTTCTCTCGACTGTCTTCCTGTTCGCCCTTGATGGTACCATCGTGAGTGAACCATTGCCCTACTGGCCGCTGTGGCTGGCACACTGCCGCCTCTTGTGCCCAGCTTGCTCACACCCCAACAGGTTGCCAATGTCCAACCCCAAATCGTCGACACCTTCGGCGAGGTCTCCAAGTTGCCATGGATCGGTGTCGCCATGAGTCTCGGTACTATCTCTATTCTTCCGCAGTAAGTCCCCTACCCAGCCCACGCAACATGTTCGCGGGCTCGGCCACTAACCACTCCCGCCCTTCCACAGCGGTAAAGCTCTCGCAATCTTCAACGTCAAATGGTATTATCTCGCTTGTGTCGCCGGCTTCGAGGTCGGGAGTGCCGTTTGCGGTGCCGCGCCTAACATGAACGCTTTGATCGTTGGTCGTCTCATTCTGGGTATCTTCGGGTCCGGCGTCTACTCCGGCTCCCTCACTGTTGTCGCCCTCATGACCAGCAACCGCGAGCGGCCGCTGTACTTCTCAGGCATCATCGCCATCTGGGGTATCGGCAGTGTCATCGGTCCTGTCATCGGCGGCGCCTTCGCTGAGAGCAGCGCGACCTGGCGATGGGCCTTCTACATCAATTTGCCCGTGGCCGCCGTCTTCATCCCCGGCTTCCTCTTCTGCATCCCCTCGATCAACCCGTCCCCCACCCTGTCGGTCTCGCAGAAGCTGCGCACCCAGGACTGGGTCGGCATCACCATCTTCGAAGGCGGCTCTGCCTGCTACGCCATGGCCATCACCTTCGGCGGCATTGTCTACTCGTTCAGCAGCGGCCAGGAGATTGCCTTGTGGGTCATGACGGGTGTGTTGTTAGTCACCTTCATCTTGGTTGTCATCTACCACCCGTTCGTTGCGAAGCAGCACCGATTGTACCCGGGCCATTTCCACAAGCGCCTGGAGCTCAACAACCTGCAGCTCCAGCTGTTTGTCGTGTCGGGCACCATGATGACGAGCGTCTACTACATCCCGCTGCTGTTCCAATTCACCCGAGGCGACGGTGCCTTGGACGCCGGCGTGCGCCTCCTGCCCATCATGAGCATGATTGTCGCCTTCTCCATCCTCAACGGTTACCTCATGCCCAAGCTCGGCTACTACATGCCGTGGTATGTCTTTGGCAACGCCGTCATTCTGGCCGGCTCCACCTGCATGTGTAAGTCATCCCTGCGCGGCGCCTTTGACATCTCTGCAGTGACTAACCCACCCTCCCTTTCACAGTCCGCGTTGACGTCAACACCCCCGACTCCCACATCTACGGCTTCACCGCCCTCATCGGCATGGGCGTCGGCTCCTACCTGACCGCGGGCATCGCCGTCGTGCAAGCGCTGGTCGAGCCCCACGAGGTCAGCGACGCGGTCGGTTTCATGACAGCCGGTAAGCCCTCCCCCTTTCCCCACCCCATCATCACCACCACCACCCACTAACCCCCCTTTTCCCACTACGCACAGCGCAAAACATGGGCCTAATCACCTTCCTCGGCGTGGCCGGCGCGCTGTACATCATCATCGGCACCGAAAACCTGGCCTCCGTGCTGCCCGAGCACTCGTACGACGACCTGCTGCAGCTGACGACGGGCATCCACGGCACCATCTTCCAGCACCTGACGCCGGAGCAGCAGGTGCAGGTCGTGGACCAGGTCACGTTTGCCACGCGCAACCCGTTCGGCCTGGTCATGGCGGCGAGCGCGCTGACGTTTACGCTGTCGCTTTTCTTGGGGGTGAGTTGCCTAACCTACCTACCATTCCTTTGGGATGTGGGGTTTGTTGGTGGTGCACGGTTTTGCTAACTTGTTGGGTGCAGCGCAAGAAGCTTTACTAAGTCATGCCCTGGTGGGTGGTGGGTGGTGGAATGATACCTGGCTGGGGACGAAACTATGGAGGCAGCTTGTTTTGCGGGGGACGCAGGGTGAGGTAGGGGGGCAAGCCAACTTAGAACCCTACCTTGGAGAACATCTTTTCTTTTGGTCTTGGTTGAGTACACGCACGGATAAAAGGAGAATGGTGGAGGCAATCAGAATGTGGAGTAAACGGAAATACCTTTATTTAATGAGATTGTAGACTTGCCAAATCTGTTGTGCATCCCGTAATGGTGCAGTCGTGGCGAGAGTACGTGGAGTCGGAATGCTTTTCAGCTTGGTGTGCATGTGGAAATCGAGGGAGACGGAAGTCTCAACTATGAACTTGACCAATGCACGTATCAAGATAACCTGTGTCACAAAGCTTTACCTTTCCCAGAAATGCCGAATAAAACCGCACCTCCTCGTATCAGTAGGCTGAGTAGAGAAACGGTTATGTGCGTGGTCTGTCCGCATTGCTGAGTGTCTCCCTTGAGAAAAGACCGTTTTGTGCATACATCGGGCGAGGAAGGGAACTATAACACCCTATTCGATGCTTACGATGGCTTGTGATATCTACCTACCTACATTAACGTTGAATCTCTTTTGGAACCTTGGGCAATGAGTGGTGTATTGCGTATTGTTGCCCCGCCATGGGCCGATGTTTCGTTCTAATATCTGGTTGGCAGAGTACCACGGCGGTTGGGGGCTTTTGGATTATGAGAAATGGCTTTTACCGCCTGTTTCTCACACCCAACACGATGTTAACAACCAGGGCCTGAATCCGAGCGAATTACTGGCCCTAATTATAGTATTTTCGCGTGTGAAACGACTACCGAGAGAAAGCCTGGTCCTAGGTAGTAATTCCTAGGGACTATCTCAACGCTTGGTTGATACAGATGAAATACGGCCCATTTTGTTTCAGACGAGCCGCCCCTGAAATGTAATACGTAAATGTGTGTCTAAGTGAACAATGGGCGTTTTCTTCTTCCGAGCGCCGTTTTCTTCAGAGATGTCGTCCTATGGATGTCATGAATATCACAACACTCATAGTTTCTTGAGTTCTTCAAAAAAACTTCATTTCATAATAGCAAGGTGGGTAAAACCTACTACTGCTGCTACTAATATGAGAATAATCACGGGGTAGGCCGGTACGTAAAGCTTAGCAGATTCACAAATAGTCTTATTCTAGTTCAGGTGTTCAATGCCACCCAAGTTGAGTTCGTGAATCGGTTGCTGGATGCAATAGCATCAAGAGGTTGTATCCCAGACCCTGAGACAACATATGAATACGGTCACCAACTTCCGTCAGTTACAGGAGTTTACCCGCCTCGCTTCAATGCTCCTCGATCAATCGAAGCGAGCACAAGAACCACACGTCACATCAAGGCATGTCAGATTCAGGTGATTACATATTTGTTCTTCCCGCTTGTGTTACTAGGTACCTGCCAACCCCGCCCTGCCAAAGCTCGAATCTTATTTCCAGTCTAGACGCCCTCAATTGTAACTTGTTCATCACCAGGCACTTTTCTTGCACGAAATAACAGCGAACTGGTCTCTTTCGTTCCTCTATAATCTACGCTGATATCCCCTGACATCACAGGCCTAGCACATACGCATTAGTAGGTGCCAGAGCGGAGCCATGTTGCCAACGGCACAGCAATGACGAGGAAAATAACCACGGGAAGCACCAAGCTTCCCGACGCCGACGTCTTCCCGGGCGCTGCTTCGAGAGCCATACCTGACTGCTGCAGCTTCGTCCTCTCCTGCGCTTCCTTGAATTCCTCGAGCAGGTTGTGGAAATCCCTCGGGTACGTGGGCAGAAAGAGGTGGGCCAACACATTCTGCTTGCGTCTGGTGTTGATGCCGAGATCCTTGAGCAACGTGTCGATGTACTATTGGCAACACAGTGTAAGTAAGTTAGGTCGTTTTTCCACTTCTCGGAAGGATCCGAGTTTAGGCCGGATTGGGCGATTACTTACAGACAAAAAGTCAAAGATAGCATAAGCGTGCTTCCGCCCCTGTGCAGGATATCGCTTACGGGCCCACACATTCCACTCCGCCACTTCCCGCTCCATCTCGGCCTGGCCCGGGGGGTCCAGCAGGCCGAGCAGGAAGGCCGTGCCCCACAGCGCCTGCACCTCGGAGACCATCGGCGTGTAGATGGAGTGGATGAAGCCGGGGAAGACAATGGTGCGGTCGCCCTCGGCCGCCATGCCCGGCACGATCAGGCGCCGGTAGTGGCGGCTGGGGCCGTGGTTGCTGCCGGCCTCGCGGTGGGCGCTGCTCTCGACCTGGCCCGAGCTGAGCGGGGGGTTCCGTAGGGTGGGCAGCTTGCGGTCGACGGCTTCTTCGGCGCGCGCTTCGGCCTTGGCCCATCGCTCCTTGTCGGCAGGGTCGAGGTCGGTGGTGAGACCGAAGGTCCGCTGCAGCTCGGGGCTAAATGTGTGGTACGACTTGTCGAAGCCGGTGCACAGGACCACGTAGTCGGTCTCGACCTGGGTGCCGTTGTCGAGATGGACCTTGTTGTCGATGAAGGACTTGATACCTGTTCTGTGGACTGTGCAGTCCCCGGCGTGGAATACCTTCCAGAAGTTGGGTACACTCGCGGCTCCGAGACCGGCATTTGCCCAGAAGATTCTGTGTAACGGTTACAAGTTATTGTCAGCCTTGCGTGTGATACCGTGATTGGAGTCAAGCCAGGCAGAACTTACCCGTTTCCATGCGGAAGCGGCCTCAACTTCTCTGCATTCGGCGTCCTGCTGTATCCAGAGTGTCTTTCGGCGATGCTGTTGACCAGCTTCCAAAACTGCCGCCCCAGCATTCTTCCCACGCTTGTCTGGTGGAAGAAACGATAGCCTGGACCTTCGGTGGCCATAATGCTGGCACCGATCGTGGCCATAAATCTCGTGGCAATCACATCCATGCTGTTGACAATGCCAAAGATGGTCGGGGGCATAAGTGCCACGGGCCCCGATCCGGACTCATCGGGTCGGATCACCCAGTCCACCTTCTTTCCGGCGTCCAGCAGGAAGAAGACGGTGTCAAAAGCTGATTTGGCGCCCCCAAGCACGGTTACGCGTTTGACTTTGGCCAAGGCACCTAGATGTGTCCCCGTCTCCTGGGAGTGGATGATGGGCGCGTCAAAGTTGGACTTGGGCCACTTGGGGATCACAGCATGCGAGGTGGCCCCCGAGGCATAGATCAACTTCGCACATTCTACCACCTTGTTGCCCTCGCCTTCGACGTCTAATCTCCAACCTCGACCGTTCGGCAGTCGAGTCACGTTTGTAACAGACGTATTGAAGCGAGTCCGTTCTGCAAGGTGGAAATCGTGAGCGAAATCCGTGAGATATCGGTGGATCGTTTCGCCCGAGATGTAGCCATCATTGGTAATACCCTCGCGGCGCATAGGGTAGAACGAGTATTCAAACTGGCCAAACTTGATTTGCGCGTAGAGGCTGGGATAGATCTTGTCCGCACCCCAGACGCCGCCAAACGATGTACCCTGGTCTATGATGATCAGGTTGACCTCCGGGGCCAGGTCGAGGTACGTTTTCGCGTTAATGAGGCCATTCCAGCCTATCCAGAGACGATCAAGCGTGTTAGTCACTTGGATACTAGGTATGGAAGTGAATTCTACTCACCGGCACCAACTACCACAACATCAACCTGTTCGGTCGCCATCGCAAGGGACGCTCTGGTTTCCAGGGTATTCCGAGTTGAGCTGTAAATTTTTGATGGAACCGGTCATCCCAGGGCAGGGCGGATCTTCGTCAAAGTGAGTTGCAGTATGGCGACGGTGGGAAGTAACGGGGGCATCCTTCGAAGCACGTACCTAGTCGGCCGGCGGCTCGAGAGGGTTGGGTAACATCGCCGCACCGGCTCCCGAAGACCGAGAAGCTTGATTCCATGCGGGCAATGGCCTGACAACGGTTATGCAGCGCGCCGATGTCTCCCGAGCCCGAATGGCAGGGGTGCTTCGCCATGGGTGTGCGTCGAACCCCCATGGGCTCGGTCGTTTCGGCCCGCGGCCGGCCGGACAGGATAAGCACACTGCACCTTCACGACAACCAATGAGAGGATCACGATTCGGTATTCACATTAGAAATCTGGGAGAGCCCGGTCTTTCCTATTCGGGTAATCGTGTTGCTCTCGCCATCGAGGCCGGGTCTGACGCTCCGTCTCAAGGATATGTCGCTGATAAGCGGTCCGGACTGAGTAGACGGCCCCGGTCACGGCTGAGTACATATACGGAATCAGCTGTCAGATCGTATGATTTAACTCGAGCAGCTCTTCTCCTTACCTCCCATCGAAGCAGGGTTCCAGACCATCCTCCACCTCCATCCACACTACCAGACCACGCTTGAACAGCAGCACTACTCCGTCAAGCTCCATCCACCATGCCTGGCCGCATCGCCTCCTCCTCCTCGAGGCCATCCTCGAGGGACTCGTACGATGGTAGCCCGACGAGGAAGTCTGCCGTGCCGGAATATGACGAGTACCCCGCCGTCAGCTTCCCGGGCTATGCCGAACAGCCGCTCGACAAACAGCTCGAGCCAATCGCCGTGGTCGGCATGGGTAGGACACATCATGAGATAGTCTTTTGAGATATCTTGGTAGCTGACAAGTGTTATGATAGGGTGCCACCTACCGGGAGAAGTCCGGAGCCCCGCCGGGTTTTGGGATATGATGATGAACAAGCGGACTGGTCAGACCCCCAAGGTGCCGGCCGACAGGTTCAACATCGATGCCCACTTCCACGATAACAACGACCGTCCGGGAAGCTTTGGTGTTCTCGGCGGATACTTCCTCAAAGATGACCTGTCCAACTTCGACCCAGGCCTCTTCGGCATCACACCAATCGAAGCCATGTGGATGGACCCCCAGCAGCGGAAGCTTCTGGAGGTTGTCTACGAGGCTCTGGAGTCGGGCGGTATCCCGTTGGAAAAGATCTCGGGCACACGGACGGGTGTGTTTGCCGCCAGTTTCACTGCCGACTGGCAGCAGATGGCCTTCAAGGAACACTCGTTCCGTCACAACCTCGCCGCAACGGGTGTTGACCCCGGCATCATCAGCAACCGTATCAGCCACGTCTTCAACCTGAACGGTCCCAGCATTCTTTGCAACACGGCTTGCTCGTCGTCCATGTACGCTCTTCACAACGCGTGCAATGCCCTTCGCAACCGCGAAGCCGATGCCGCCATCGTCGCCGGTGTCAACCTGATCATCACGGTCGACCAGCACATGAACACGGCCAAGCTCGGTGTCCTTTCCCCGACCTCGACCTGCCATACGTTTGACGCGAGCGCCGATGGCTACGGCCGTGCCGATGCCGCTGGTGCCGTCTACCTGAAGCCCCTCTCGGATGCTATCCGTGACGGCGACCCGATCCGTGGTGTCATCCGCTCCAGCGCCGTCAACTCCAACGGTAAGGTTCCGGGTGCTGGTATCACCCACCCCAACCGTGAAGGGCAAGCCGACGTTATTGCTCACGCATATGAGCGTGGTGGTGACCTTGACCCCCGGCTTACTGGCTACTTCGAGTGTCACGGAACGGGCACGGCGGTTGGTGACCCGCTTGAGGTGCACGCCGTATCCATCGCCATGAACAAGAACCGCCAGCCTGGTGAAGAGCCGCTGTTGATCGGCGCAGTCAAGACAAACATCGGACACAGTGAGGCTGCCAGTGGATTGTCTGCCCTCATCAAGGCCATCCTGACCGTGGAGCGCGGTGTCATCCCGCCTGTCCGGGGCCTTGTCAACCCCAGCCCCGCCATCAAGTGGGACGAGTGGAAGGTCCAGGCCCCGACTGAGGCCGTGCCCTTCCCGGCTCACCTTCCCGTGAGGCGTGTATCGATCAACAGCTTCGGATACGGAGGCACCAACGCCCACGCCATCGTCGAGAACGCGGATTCGCTCCTCCGCAACATGCCCCGGCAGCAGTACCGGTTCCGGGACGACAACACCAACAGCGGCCAGAAGTCTGCCATGCCCCGCCGCGCCGCCCACCGCCGCCGTCCGTTCCTCCTGCCCTTCTCGGCTCACGACAAGCCCACGTTGCTGCGCAACCTTGACGCCCACGCCAAGGTGGTCTCCCAGTACAACCTCCTCGACCTGTCGTACACGCTCTCCAACCGCCGCAGCGTCCTCCTCAACAAGGGCTTCACCGTGGCCAGCCACGAGACCCTCGACGACGCCTTCAGCAACGTTGCCGCCTCCTTCACCTTCGCCGACGGCAAGAAGCGCGGCCCCAAGCCCCCCACTGTCGGCTTCGTCTTCACCGGCCAGGGTGCGCAGTGGGCCCGCATGGGCGCCGAGCTGCTCGAGTACAGCCCGCACTTCCTGAGCGCCATCCGCGCCCTGGATGCTGCGCTGGAGGATTTGCATGACGGCCCCTCGTGGTCGCTCGAGGATGTGCTTCTTGAGCCTGCGGAGCGCTCGCGCGTCAGCGAGGCTGCCTTCTCCCAGCCCCTGTGCACGGCTGTCCAGGTTGCCCTCGTGCAGCTGCTCGAGTCCTGGGGCATCCGCCCTGTTGTGACTGTTGGCCACTCTTCCGGTGAGATGGCCGCTGCGTATGCCGCCGGGCTCATCTCCGCCCGCGAGGCCATCACCCTGGCCTACTACCGTGGTGTCGTTACCGGCCGCGTTGAGACCCAGGGTGCCATGTTGGCTGTTGGCCTTGGTGCCGAGGATGTGGCCCCGTATCTGGCTGATGCCCAGAACAAGGCGGTTGTCGCTTGCCACAACTCGCCGGCCGGTGTTACCGTCAGCGGTGACGCTGATGCCGTTGACCAGGTAAAGGCCAAGCTCGACGCCGATGGTGTCTTTGCCCGCACCGTCAAGACCAACGGCAAGGCCTACCACTCGCACCACATGGCCCCCGTCTCTGCCACCTACGAGGAGCTCGTCCGTGCCGCCAAGTCTTACAACCCCTTCGACACCCCCTCAACGCCCCCTACAGCCAAGATGGTCTCGTCGGTCACCAACGCCGTCTTGCCCACCACGACCGTCCTCGATGAGACCTACTGGAGCACCAACCTCCGCAGCCCCGTCCTGTTCAACCAGGCGGTCCAGACCATCCTGACGGCTGAGGAGTTCAGCGACGTCGACCTGTTCATCGAAGTGGGTCCCCACTCCGCTATGTCCGGCCCCATCAAGCAGATCAAGGCCGCTCTGGGCCGCGAGAAGCTCGAGTACATCCCGACCCTCCTCCGGGGCACCGACTCGGCCGTCCAGCTCCTCAAGGTGGCCGGTGAGATGTTCCTGCGCGCCTACCCCCTGGAGATGGACCAAGTCTCGACCGCCTACGTCGAGTCCGGCAACAAGCTGGCCCCTGCGCCCGCCGTCATCGTCGACCTGCCGCCCTACCAGTGGAACTACGCCCGGCCGTTCTGGGCTGAGAGCCGTGCCTCCCGCGAGCACCGTCTCCGCACCCACCCGCGCCACGACGTCCTCGGTGAGCGCACTCTCGGTGGTTCACCCGCCAACCCGACCTGGAGAAACATGCTCCGCCTTCGTGACCTGCCTTGGCTCGGCGACCACGCCCTGGGTGGTGAGGTGGTGTTCCCGGCTGCGGGTTACTTTGCCATGGCCATCGAGGCCCTGACCCAGTTGAACGAGCTGAGCAGCACCCCCGTTGATATCCATAACTACGTTCTGCGCGACGTGTCGATCCAGAAGGCGCTTGTTGTGCCTGATGGCGATGACGGCATTGAGGTCCTGCTTGGCTTGAGCGCCTCCATGTACGGAAGCGGATGGTGGGACTTCACCGTTTCGTCCATCGACGACGAGGGCGTCAAGAAGGAGCACATGGCCGGTAGCGTGGGCATCAACAACAAGCCCCGCCGCCTCACCCCCAAGGCGGTGCCCAGCTTCCCCCAGCGTGCCAGCGGCAAGGCCTGGAACCAGGCCCTGCGTGACGTCGGCTTCGACTACGGCCCGACCTTCCAGGACATGGATGACATCCGCTTCGACGGCAAGAAGTTCCAGGCTAGCTGCACCACCGCGGTCAAGCAATCGGTGGACGCCTCCTTGGGCGAGTCGCGGTACGTCCTGCACCCGGCGACGGTCGATTCCGTCCTGCAGCTCAGCATCACCGCTATTTACGCTGGCCGCACCACCGCCATCAACTACGGTGTCATCCCCATCCAGCTGGACGAGGTCACCATCTGGCCCCCTACGGAGGAGCAGGTCCAGACCTCCACGGCCAGCGCCTACGCCTGGGTCGACAAGCGCGGTGTCCGCTCCTTCGAGAGCAGCGCCCAGATGCAGGCGGCCGACAAGAGCCTGCTGTTGGAGATTGTCAACCTCCGCGGTGTGAGCTACGAGGCTGCCGTGCCCCAGAAGGCGCCCTCTGCCCTGACTGAGCGTCTGTATGGTGAGCTCAGCTGGGATGTTGACTTCGACGCCCTCGTCGAGTCGGCTGACCTGAAGGGCTTCACCGTCCCCGAGGCGGTGCACCTCGCGCTGTTCAAGCGTCCCGAGACCAAGGTCCTGCAGGTTGGCGCCTCGGATATTGAGGGCGTGAAGCAGATCCTCACCAAGAGCCCCCGTGCCTCTTACACTGTTACCGTGGCCTCGGATGATGAGCTGGAGTCGGTCAAGACCGCCCTGAAGGATTACCCCCGTGCCAAGGTTGTCAAGCTAGACCTCACTCAGGAGCTCAGCGCCCAGTCCCTTGCGGCTGGCGCTTTCAATGTCCTGGTTGTCCGCCAAGCGGTCTCCGAGGAGGAGCTCACCAAGCTTCGCGAGACTGTCAAGATCGGCGGCTATGTCCTGTCCGACACCTCTTCCGGCACGGCCAAGGCGGCCAAGGTCTCTGAGGAAGCCCAGGATACCAAGGAGGGTGCTCAGCACACCGTCCAGCTCGTCTACGGAACCGCTCAGACTGCCATTGTCTCCTCCGTGTGGGCTGTCCTGCAGGCCCTGGGCTGGACCGTCGAGGTCACCGCGCTGAAGGACCTCACCGACGGCAAGATCCTGTCCCACGTTATCATCCTCGCCGACTTTGAGAGCCCTCTCCTCTTCAACATCACCGACGAGGAGTTCAGCCGCGTCCAAGCCATCACCAACACGACCTCGTCTCTGCTCTGGGTCACCCCCGGCGGCCTCCTCGAGGGCAAGCGCCCCGAGTTCGGCATGGTCCACGGCCTGGCCCGCACCATCAGCTCGGAGCAGGCCTCGCTCGACTTCAGAACCGTCGACATCGACCAGGACACCGTCACCTCGGAGGACACCGTCTCCGCCATCGTCCGGGTCGCCAAGCAGCAGGCCACCCCCACCGGCGAGAAGTCCGACCGCGAATTCTGCGTCGCCAACGGCAAGACCTACATCAGCCGCCTCGTCGGCAGCGACAGCCTCAACAACTCCTTCTCCGCCACGCGCGCCCCCGAGCCCACCGCCTTCACCTCCGAGAGCCGCATCTCGGGCGCCATCGTCAAGGGCCGCGTCATCTTCCACCAGGAGGCCGTCGTCGAGGACGTCAAGCCCGGCCACGTCGAGGTCCGCGTCGAAGCCAGCGGCCTCACCAAGGAGGGCGTGCTCGTCATCTCCGGCACCGACTACCCCACCACCTTCAGCCACGAGATCGGCGGCATCGTCACCCGCGTCGGCGCGGGCGTGACCACCCACAAGGCCGGCGACAAGGTAGTCGGCTTCCACGCGGACAAGTTCGCCAGCTACCAACAAATCCCCGCCAGCATGCTCTCCGCCCTCCCCAGCAACACCGACCTCACCACCACCGTCAGCGCCCTCTCCGCCTACGCCTCGGCCCTCCACGGCCTCGAGACCCTCGGCCAAATCAAAGCCAACGACAACGTGCTCGTCCTGCACGGCACGGGCCTAACCGGCGTGGCCGCCGTCAAGGTCGCCCTCACCAAGGGCGCGGTGCCCTACGTGGTGGTCGAGACCCCCGCCGAAGCCGAGTTCTTCCAGACCCAGCTCGGCCTCGACGCGGAGCAAACCCTCTTCGCGGGCGCCAGCGAGGACGCCGAAGCCGCGGCCTCGGTGCTCCTCGACATCCTCAACGAGCTGACGGCGGGTCACGGCGCGGACATTGTCTTCAGCGCGGGCAACACCGACCAGGCCACGGCGCGCGAGGCGTGGCGCCACATCGCGCCGCTGGGTCGGTTCCTGGATGCGGGCCGCAAGGATGTGCTGCACCGCCGCGCGCTGGATTCGGTGCCGACCGCCCAGCGCGGCGCGTCGTATCTGTCGTTTGATCTGGTGGGGCTGTTTGACGCCCGCCCGGAGGTGCTGGCGCGGTTGCTGCCGACGATTGTGGGCTTGGTGCAGCAGGGTGTGGTTGTGGCGCCTGGGCCGGTGCAGACGGTGCACCTGTCGGAGCTGGATAAGGCGGTGGCGGGCTTTTCGGATGCGTTTGGCGCGGTTAAGTCCGTGGTTACGTATGAGGCGGACGCTGAGAAGACGGTGGCGGTGGTGCCTGCGCGCCCGCCGCTGCGCTTCAACCCTGACTCTAGCTACCTGCTTGTGGGGTGCCTGGGTGGGTTGGGTCGTAGTCTGACGTCGTGGATGATGGAGTCGGGCGCGAGGCGGTTTACTTTCCTGTCTCGGTCTGGCGCTGACTCGCCCTCGGCGGCTAAGCTGGTCGAGGATATGGAGAAGGCCGGCGCTGTGGTGCAGGTGGTGCGCGGTGATGCTACCTCCAAGGAGGATGTGGTCCGCGCTGTTGCGCAGGTGCCGGCTGAGCACCCCATCCGGGGTGTAGTACACGCTGCCATGGTTCTCAGGGTAAGTCTTTCTGATTTCCTTTGTGGCTAAAGACTTGAAGAGGATGACCAGCTAACATCTCCACAGGACGGCCTCTTCCACTCCATGACCTACAACAACTGGAAGACATCGGTCTCGCCCAAGATCCTGGGCGCGGCCAACCTCCACGCCGTCCTGGCCGACGAACCCCTTGACTTCTTCCTCATGACCAGCTCCGTGTCGGGCGTGCTCGGCAACACCACGCAGAGCAACTACGCCGCGGCCAACACCTACCTCGACACGCTCGCGCGCCAGCGCCGCGTCGCCGGCAAGCCCGCAACGTCCGTGGTCCTGCCCATGGTCCTCGGCGTGGGCGTCGTGGCCGAGAACGTCGAGCTCGAGCAGTCGCTCAAGCGCAAGGGCATGTACGGCATCGACGAGGAGGAGCTCCTGGGCGCCTTCGAGGCCGCCATTACCAGCCGCGGCATCGACACCGCGATCGACCACATCGTCGTCGGCCTCGACCCGGCCAAGCTGCAGAAGGCGGTGCGCGACGAGCTGGCCACCGACAGCTTCTGGGTCGAGGACGCCCGCTTCAGCCACGCCGTGCACGACATGAACGCCTCGGCAGAGGATGGCAGTGATGGTGAGGGCGGCCAGGCCCAGAGCATCATCTCGGTCATCAAGGCTGCGGCGTCGCCTGCGGAGGCGGTGGGTGCGGTCACGGAACACTTTGTTGGGAAGTTGGCGCGGATGCTGCTGTTGGATTTGGATGAGTTTGAACCGGATGTCAAGTCTATTGCCTCGTACGGCATTGACAGCATGATTGGCGCGGAGCTGCGGAACTGGATCTTCAAGGAGTACAAGCTGGATGTGCCGTTCCAGCAGCTGTTGGGAGAGACGCTTACCATCACCAAGTTTGCCATCCAGGTGTGTGCGTCTCAGGGGATTGAGGTTGCTGCTTAGGGGACTGTCTAGAAGGGTTTCATGGGTAAAACTGTATTGGGATGGAAGGGTTGGTTTTCCTAGTCAAGATTGTTCTTTTGGGTTTCATTCGGTCTTCATGTTAGGCTTTCCAAGTTTTGCATTTGGTCATTAGATTTAGTCGTCATTCTTAGTTTCAACAAGATTTCCTCCTCTTGCTTCAAAGTCCCTTCAGAATGTGTGTTGATGGCCAATGAACCGCGTCCAGTGTTTGGGTGAACTCGGCGCCGACAAACCCGACGGATCCTTTCCAATCCCCGAGAATAGGGGTCTCTGCCTGCCGTGAGTTGACTTGGCGCGCTCGATTGGTTGGTAAACGCCGATTTGATCAGTTTGGCAGGCAGCAGTGCAGGGAGTTGAGTCTTGGTTGCAAGGGAGGCATCACAGGCGGGTTGAACCAGAGCGAAGATTTATTTCCTCATTCTCGCACAAGATTCACCGAGGTTTGTTGGCATCGATTCGCTCCAACCTGGAAAACTTTCTTCCCCATCGGGCCATCACCAAGAATCAACCCCAAACCTCACCATGGCACCCTCACAATCCACCGCACTCCAACTCGCAGCCCATGCCTTCGCCACCATCTTTGTTGGTTTCGGCATCAATGCCATCCTCCGACCAGAACATGCCTTGACTTTCTTCGAGTTCTCTCCGCCTTCCTCGCCCCAGGATGCCAAGATGGTCGACAGCTTGATGGCCGTCTACGGTGCCCGCGACATCTTCATGGGCCTGGCCATCTACTCGGCCGCACTATTCGGAACCAACAAGTCCCTCGGATGGACTCTCATTGCGGCCAGTGGAGTTGCCGCCGCAGATGGTGCTGTTTGCTATCTGCACGGGCAAGGGGAGTGGAACCACTGGGGCTATGCGCCGATGATCACAGTTGTGGGGGTGGTGTTGTTGGGATTGTTTGATGGCGCCGGCAAGCCCGCGACGAAGAAGGAGTGAGGTCCTCAAATGGGGCATGAGGCATGTTGTGATCGGGAGTGTGTTGTTACGAAAGGGATTTGGAACGGCTGCATGCAACGCGCACCAAGTATGTGAACCAGAAACTAGCCCGTTGCAAGTCTCTACTTGCCTCCTTCGCCGGGCCATGCCAAGAAATAAACACATGAACATTGATGTGGTCATTACCCGAAGGATATATGAAGAACAACATACGCCCACTTGTCCTATGACATGAACCGATCCCGCTATTCAAGCACACAGCCCACCCTCGAACCCAGCATCCTCCATTATCTAAAGCCAGCTCCAGCGCCAGCCCATACCACAATACCTGCAATAAGTAGGTCCACAACCAGATAAAACCCTCAACCTCAACCCCATACCCACCACCTCCCTTTAGCCCAAACCATTAAACACCCCCCAACCCCCCCACAACCTCCCTCGCCAACACCCTCATCCGCCTCCTCAAATCCTCCTCCAGCTGAAACAAAGTCGACACCGACAACGGCGGCTCCCTCCCCAACCCACCACCACTCCCACCACTCCCACTCCCATCCCCGCCCCCATTCCCACTCCCCAATCCACCCTCCCCCGCTGAAAGTGAAAGCCCACCCACCCTCAACCGCACCCCCTCCAACCGCTGCGCCAGCGCCTGCGCAAGCTGTCCCACACGGTGCAGCTCGCCCAGCACAAGCCGCGGGGCGCCAGCCAGGCAGTAAGTGCCTAGTGATGTTGGTGCTAGGGCAGCCGCGGCGGCGGAGAGGACGTGTTCGCTGAGAATATCGTTGCGTGTAGGTGTGTGGCGGTTGTTGGGGAAGGTTGCGGTGGGGTGGGGGGATGTTGGGGTTGGGAGGAAGAGGGTGGGGGTGGAGCTGTGGTTATGGTTGTGTGGTTGGGTATGGGAGGTTGGGTGGGGGTGGGATGGGGAGTACGAAGGGGGTGGCGAAGTGGAGGGTGAGGGTGTCGGTGGTGTTGGGCTGTTGCCGTCGTCTTCGTTGGTACTGGGTCCGGCGGCCGCTGCCGCCGCTGCATACCAGCCCATGACCTTGAGCGTGGCGAGTGTCATGAGGGATAGCAGGTACTCGTCGTGGGAGCAGTGGCAGTCGAGGAGGTTGGTGAGAGTTTCTATGGCGTGTTTGTTGTCCGTGATGACGGATTCGATGGTCCGGGCATTGTTGTGGGAGCTGTTTGAGAGCGTGTTGCTGGTCGAGAGTGTGCAGCCGTGGGCAGCGTTTGCAAAAAGGCGGGCGAGGAGATCAAGGGTGGTAGTGAGACAGCAGTCAAGCGGCACCGGGCTGCCGTTGCTGTCGGTGCTCGTGCCGGTCGGGGGATTCCAGTCGAGGGAATAGGTGTGAGTGGCCGAGAAGTCCGCATCTAAGACAGAGAGCGGCAGGTCGCCGAAGATGTCGGGTGTGGAGACGATGCTCCGGTCGTTGGTCTCTGGCGAGCTTGATTCCTCTCGGTCCATTATCATGTGGGGGCCGAGACCCAGATCGAAAAGCTCGCTGACGTCGTTTCCGGGGCCTGTCATCGGCGGTGACCCTGCTGGATCGGCCCCGAGTGTCGTCGGCGAAATGTAATTCCACATATCAATGTCCGGGCCGCTACAGTTCCCGGGAGTTGCGGTAACTTGGCCCGTCTGGAGGTGAGAGTCCAACGGGAATCCGGTATGCAAGGAGTGTCTCCTCCCCGTCAGTCTATCCCGGGTTGCTGAGCTACCGTGGGTTCCGCCGGGAAATCCAGTGGAGCCGGGATGATCTCTACCGGCCGGGACACGGGCCGACCCCGGGTTCCCGATACCAAGCCGACTGGTTCCGATCCAGATTTGGGTGGCGTCTATCTTAGACGCATTGGATGAGGTGCGGCCAGTTCGCCTCGATACCATGTAGATGCAAGCCACCCCCCGGCGTGCACACCGCGCACATGTCGGCTTCTCCTTGCTGCATCTGACCTTCGAGCTGGCACAGTCAGTACAGCTATCCCGTAACTTACGCGGGCCCTGGGTGCTGCCCTGGCCGACAGAGTGTCGAACTGCGCTGTCGAGCATGACGAAGACCTAAAGAGCCCATTGAATGGCAGGTGAGAAGACGGTAGGAGGGAAAGCTGCGTCAACAAATTTACCGGGGAGCTTGGTGTATGGGATATATAGGCACCACAGTCCCGACACCCTCCAGACCCTGCTCTCCATCTTCAACCCTTTCATGGCAAACACATCTTCATTCGGTTGCAAGGAGAGACATGCCTTACCAGAACGGTACACAATGCTACCATGCTCGGCAGGTGGCGTCTAGGATCCGACCACTGGGGTTTGGCCAGAGTGTCTTAGAAATAAGACGGACAGATAAGTAGCCATAAGCGGAGAGGCTGATCTAGCGAGCGCTGGGAACTGTCAACTCAGTGGCGGAAGGTTCAAGCCGGGTCTCCGAAATGTTTCACCACGCTTAGTTCTCAAGTTTGCCTATCAGGGTTCTCATCAACATGTAGTTGCGCCGATCTCGTTTCAGAAGCATGCCCCAACTATCAGTGTTGTCCAATGTTTCTGCGAAGTATCTAGGCGAACGGGGTCCGACGAGACCGGCCTGTCAATGGCCCTAAAATAGTAGAGTTCAGCCAGCCTGCGACCATGCAAATCTTATTGGCGATAGTATGGTCCCCCCTTACATTGACTGTCCCCCCAAGAGAAAGCCCTCGGAGCATATTCCTAAAATGGCATGCATACCTAAAACACTTCGGCAAGCACAACACCATCATGTGTCATCACGCCTGTTGTTCGCCAACTGTGTAGGACCTTCCATGAGTCTCAAGACTACCTTATATTTGCTCCCTGAAGGAGGTATAGCAGTGGTGCAGTGATCTGTTACAGGGGTACGGTAGTTTGGCCTCATGAACTAGCCCAGGCGGGTTCTGCATGCTTAACAACCTAGGTGTCATCGATTCCAGGCCTGGACATTTTCCGGTGATGTATACCCTTTCCATGTGGCGAAGCGTATTGTCGGATCGGGCCTTTTCTTTTTCCTCCTGCTTGAACATTCGTGTTACCATTCATTGCGGCTGCCGGGTACGTACATGCATGTGCAGTGTCACGGATGATCTCTTGCGGCCCAGGACCAAAATGTGCCATCCTGCGGCTCTGGTGATGGTGGGCAATGCTGATCACCCCAGATGTTTCTATTTAATCCAAAACGGGGACAGTAAAATCCAACATCGGGTATGCCATAGCACGTTACTGACCTAAACTTCCGATGAATCACTCGCCTCGTGACACCCAGGGGAACGGCTCTTCGCCCTGTAACCTTGGCATTAATGACATGTTATACACCTTACATATCGGCACAGAAAACCATAAACGAGACTTGTGACCGCCAAAACAGCCTGGTAGCCAACACCATCCGCCTAAGGCATTTGGTCCTCAAAACAGCGGCAAGCTTTCGGCATCGGAAGCGGCCTCGAGTTCCTTCAGGCCAGGCCCTGGTCTGTCCACTTCCCCTTTGGTTAACTCATATGCATGTCTTTTCTTAATCCGGACCTTAACTGGAGGGTTTAGCCTCTGACGAGGTACCCTATCTTCCCTGAGTCATTCTCCGATGCCATAACCGCAGCAGATCCACTGAATCTCGCATGCGTATTTGGACCGCCGTGGTACGTGAGAGACAGCCAAAACCCGGCCCGGCCATTCCGGACCGGGCCGGACACCTTGATCAAATCACATTCATAAACTTGACCCCGTGTGCATTCGTCAACGAGGGAGCAAGTTTCAGGTACTACCTGCCGGGTAGCTTGCATTTTGGTCAATCAGTCTATTGCTTCCATAACGAGCAACTACCTGCAGACCCTTTTGACCTCGGGGGCACGTCGTAGGCTGCTTGATGGCCAAGGCGTGTTTCCTTCGGGACCCTCGGCGAGGGAGTCCCCCACATCCCACTTTCAGCTGGGTTCCTCGTCGAACCAACACTGTTCGACCCCGCCATGTTTCTCGTGCGAACCACCGCGTCTGCGCGGTGAGTATGTCACCGGCCAGAACAAGGTTCCCCCGTTCGGACCTCTCGGATCAGTCTTCTCAGGCTTCCGCCTTCGATCTAGATATCCCGAGCCTACCTCTTCAGATAGGCAGCAGCCGAAGCCCAAAACAGCGATTATCCGCGTCCCCGCCTTTCTCTTTTCTGCTCGGAAACTATGGCCGAGCTATGGACCATCTGGAACATGGCAGCGGCGTTCGATTGGACCAGTTGACTCGGGAGTGTGACCAAAGTCAGCGTGAATGGGCAGACTGCTAACTCATCTTCTTTACTTCACATGAACCTGACCATCTGAAAAGGGCTTATTACGGCGAAAGGTGTACCTCAAAAGTCATATTATACTGGCACCAACCTTCAACATGCTGGCAGGCACCACAAGCGCGGTTCAGCGGCCAGGCGCAGCGGAGCCAGGGAAGGCTCATACCATCACATTCCGACACATTTACCTCCTTCAACTAGGTTCCTATACAATTCGATTCCCCTCCACTTCCGGGTTTTCGGTTCCCCATGTGGAGTACAAAGCTGTCCCAACCAACACCCCGTCCTCGCTGGAAGCATTGAGCGGGGGCTGTCTCACAACCCCTCCCACAGCCAGCGCATCGGATTATTCCGGCTTAGTTTCAAAAAGGTCCAGAGCTTGCAGCGGAGAATACAAGATTTGCCGGTATGCTTGGAAAAGCAGGATCACACGGTGGAGCTCAGCGGAACGGACAAACCGGGCCGTCTGCATAATACATCCCGCGGCACCCCGCTCCCAAGGCTCCCTTTGACTGACAGTCTCGCCCCATGGTATGGTGTCGCATGTCGAGGTACCTATGGATCACATACACAGCGTGCAGACCGGCTTTACTCCAGCTTACCAAAGTTCCCTATGATCACTGTGCTGCCGAGGCAGAAGCCGAACTACCCCCGAGGTCAAGAGCTGACAAATGGAAAGGCCCAGACTATACAGATGCCAATCAATGAGCTGGCAGGGTGTTGGTTGCGTCAACAAGTACTGTGTGTATCAACAGCGAGTGTCAGAAGCCCTAGCTCTACGCTTGGTTGACCTTTACTGAAGGCGTCCGAATTTCGCCTCATTTTTTTACAACTCACGGCGAACACGGAGTGCAGGGAGTGTTGGCTGCGTTGCCCGCAACGGCCTTTTGAAGGGCTCAAGCTTGTTCGACACCATGGGCTTTCTGAACCACAATCTCATCCCCTCACTTCTGGTTTTCCTACGGTGGGATTCCAGCCATGAATTTACATGCTTTTACCGAGCGCTATTACTCCCATATCAACCCCATATTCAAGGAGTCAAATAATACCTACTATATGGAGGCTCAACACCGTCATATGCAGCTATTTTCACGCCCCTTTCCATAACCACCAAGGTTCTACCTGATATCACGTTAGTTTACTTGTCAAGATGTGGATCATTCCTCGCCAGATCGAGCTGAAGTCGGCTCCCATCTCGGCATACGCCACCGGCTGTCCGAAGAAATCAAGCGGAATGATAGGTACTAAACGGTTCCGACCTCTCCGGCCGGTTGGCGACAAAGGCGGGGTTCGCAAGCCAACGATCGCCTGGCCAGATCATGGCTTTTATTTACCGGATCTGTGGATGCAGTAAGCCTCGATGCTACTGATGCGGAGCAGTGGCGCCAGTTGACACAGAACCTACCGAGAGGAGCTTGTGTGACAGCAATAGCATGATCTACATCGGGATATGGAAGCCAGAAAGAGGAGTGGCAAAGACACAAAAGCTCCAAGCGAGGGACCACGAACCAGGAACAAACACCAACAGAGACGCCCGGCAACCGGTGAGCGTCGATCAATCACTGCGCCTTTTCAGCTCTCTACGACACGGGCGCCATCACGCTTCGTCTATCTCGGTACCTAGACCGCCTCATCTGTCCAAGAAACGCCACCGCAAAACTGACCCACCCACGCGGTAAGCGCGATAAACCAGGTCCGCGCAAGCTCCGTCATCACCCGATTCCCTCCCGATTCCTTGGCCTCAGCCGCAGCCACGTCCGCCCACTAACCAGCGTCGCCAACGTCTCACTCTCGGCCAGATAGGGCAATACCGCCCCCGTTGCTGATCATTTCTACACGGGTTGTGCCTCCCAGCCGGATTCCGTTCCCGCCACGGGGCCGGCCGTGCTTGGTAGGTACCTAACCAATCACGAATGATGGACTTGGATGGTAGCTGTATACGGTTTACAGTGAGGGTTTAAGTGGTCACCGTAATGAACTAAGCACTGCCGAGGTGTACGTTTTCAGCTCCTGGGAGGAGTACATGTACGGGCCACAAATTAGATGCCCACGAAAAAAAATCATTCAAGTGGTAACAGTCACCCAAAGAACTACCAAGGCGAAACGTTCTTCCTGGTACAGGTACATACATCCGACTACATGGACGGGCGTTCGCTCAAGGTCCCCCATCTGGCCTTCTGACGGCTCGTGCCTCGGGCCGACAAGATTAGATACCTAAGGTACCTGCCTAAGGTACTCTCTGTCTTACACGAGAGTTTCCCATCCTCAAAGCATCAAGGGACGTAGGCCCGAAGCTCCTGTGAGGTTGACTGGCGTTGCCACTTCGTTGTGGCATAATCTGCATGAGTCGGGCCGAGTGTGTAAGAGTACGCAAGTAGCCGGCGCGGATCGCCGCATGTCTCGGCCGGAAGTCAACGAGCCACAATCCGGGTTGTTGTCACCATGCTCCCAACGCCGTCTACCCTGCCTCGTCTGCCATGCCATAGTTCCCCCTACTTTAATGGGGATTCTGTGGGTGTTCTGCCGACCAATATCACAATGTTGGGCCGCTCGTTGCAAGGGGGCAGCGGTAGCTGTGTCCCGGCCGTGGAGTTGTAATTTGAAGCTAACAAACTTCATCGCAGAGAGCTCTAGTCCGCTATAGGAGTCCCCATTAAGTCCCCATCAAAACAAAATAGACTGTAGTTTGTGTCACAAAAACCACATGAGATGCCCTATTGTTTCACTGCACCAAGCGTTCTACGCCATGTTGACAAAGGCCATTGTTAGAACAGGACGCCCCTTGTGCCAGGGTTGTTCCCGTTCGGCTTGCCAGCTACGTAGGTAGTAACAAAGAATTGCCTTCCACACTTTACCGTCATAAGAACCATATTCTCCTATGCTATCCGGCCCCCGTCTGTTCACCAAATGTCCACGGTCCAGGACACCCGTTATATGTCTCCGTTCTAACAGGCACTAAAGGGTCCTCAACCACAACAATGGACGTCAACCAATACGCCTGCAATCCTCACGGAGGGGCCCCTTCCGGTCCCGGGACAACCCACACCCCTTCATGCGACTGTTGCTTGGCATATCAAGCGTTGAAAACGAAGGAGAAGGTGAGAGCCATTTTAGTCACGATACAAAACCACATTGCTACTCTCGAACCCTCGCCCGCTAAGTCCAAGTGTAAAGGAATCGCGATGCGGCTCGCTGACTTGTGCATCCAATACGAGGAAGTCGAAGCGGTGCTTATCCGGGCTGCTAAAACCAGAGCCTCGGGCGAACGTCAACAGGCGGCAGTCAAGTTGGCCAGTATCATGATGGCAAACGCGGGGAAGAAGCTCAATTTCCTGATTGTTGACGTTACCGAGATATTGGAAGAGCAAAGCGGCAGGGACGCCTAGGTAATTCGGGAGGAAGTTTAATGATGAACGAACGTTTAGGAAGGTATTTTATTGTAGATAAGAACCTATATTGTTTTCGAGGCTTCAAATACGACAGAAGCTGTGGTGCTTCCCATCCCAATTGCTAAAACGGTGACTGTTAAACAGCCACGTCCACTGTACGACTACCTGTAGGTATTTCCACCCTCGATGGTGATGTAGCACGGTAGAAAATATCAGCTGCTTGCCATCACCTCTCTTGTCAAAGCCCGGTTTGCGAATGACCTTTCCCGCGTCGAAGCCAAGGTTAGTATGACACATTCTCCATGACAAATAAATACCTGTTTACCTCTACGCACGGTGCCATATCGGAATGAAGCCATCACCAGGTACATGGAAATTCCAATTCTACGAAAAGAGTCAGCAATCGAGGCACAGCGCAAGACAATTGCTCTACAATGCTGATGCTTGGATAAACACAGGATCAGGTGATTACATGTTAAAACGTTGATATCATCGGACGGCCTGGCCTGCGCGGCCTTATTTCATGATGCCCCCATAGAGATGAGAGACTACTGGGTCGACAACAAACCTTGTAGTGAAGCGGGAAAACATGATTTGTGCATCAAGAAGACCTTTTGGTCCCAACATGGATATGGATGGCAATTACCGGTTCGTAAGCAAGCGAACAACTCACTCACAACAAGGCATTGCTTTGTGGCTAGTAGTCCTGTTCAACGGGGGAGCCACATCGATCGGTTGCCGGTCTCTGCTCTACACCGGCCGGAGTGTTCACATTTTCTTGTGGTATTAAAACCCCACTACCACATTGATCAACTCGCTCGCTCGGAGTCACATCTACAGAAAACAACAACATTCCACCAATACATGTACATACCTACCAACCATGGGTGCCTCCGATCAAGCTCACAAGGCCCAAACGCCACCTAGAATCCCGAATACCGACAACAGGACTGGGGTCAAATTCATGCCCACCCGGGCCAGTTCAAGCATTAAAACGGCCGCTGACAACACGGACTTGAAATCCGCCAGCTCATTCGACCACAAAAGCAAACCATCACCCAAGAAAAGCAAGGGGACCTGCCCCTGCACCTTGTGTGGCTGCACCATTCAGAACGGCCTTCCTGGGCACTGCTTGAAATGCCAAGTTACGTGCGTGGAGAAGAACTCTACCTTCTGACAGAACTCAACACGGATGATGGTACGAGTGGGTTGGTATTAGTGGGGGACTGGCAGCAGAGTGTGGGCGACAAAGGAGCGGGGGGTGTCAATAGCGAATTATGAAGGTTGCCTTATCAAGCGGATTAAAGTAAATTTCGTCGTCATATCTTTTTATTTGTGCCACATCCCAGAAAGTTGGAGCTAGCAGTTGAAATAACATAGGATCTTGGTATCTCCCGGGACCTGGAGTTGTCATTATTATCTAGTAAGAAACCGGCAAGAGTCTGACAATGTATATATTTCTTGACAAAGCGTGCCTTACATGTTCATGCTCAAATCGCGCCAAAGCTGTCAGGACCTCCGCGTTTAAGAGAAGCCACCGCGACAACTCCACCAGTCATAAACGACCTACCTGCGTGCGAACGAACGTAACGTGATATTGTAGCAGAGGTAATATTCGTTTTGATATCTACAAGAAATTACTGTGGCATGCATCAAGCCTGCATGGGAAAGATATGCCCTTCGAGACTGCAGCAACTAGCGCCTGATCTCCAACACAACGATACTCCAAGCTCATAGCCCCCCCCCCTCACAGCTGCCCCAATAACACCCCGCATCATGGTGACAAGCTGATGCAGCCGTCTGCACTATCCTCCTGAAATATACCCCCAAACACCACCGCTTCATCGATCGCATCCGGCTGGAAGCCGTTCTTGGTGATATCACCCACGCCGCCCACCGGTTTCTTGAGAACCCCAAAATGGAACTGGCCCTGACCACTGACGTCGTTCTGAAGCACATCGGTAACGGCAACCAGCGCATCGTCCCCCGTAGAGAAGAAGACCTGGGTTGTCCTACAACTGGGGGTTAACAAACAGGACACATGGGTCTCGGTAACGGAAGAAGCGGGGACACACAGCTGATCAAAGTCCAGCGTCAGCGCAAAATTGTGGAAGACGCCGGCGGTGAACGGGGTGCTGAAGAGGACGTCGCCTTGGTTGACGTTGCCGAAGAGCTGCAGCGTGTCTGGGTCGGGCGTGTTTTGCCCCAGGATCGTTCCCGTCTTCAACACAAACTGGTTGGTGCTGAAGTCCTGGCTCTCCAGAAAGGCGAGCTGATACTCGTGCGATAGGTTCAATGGTAGCGCGTTGTCCTTGAGGACGCTGAAGTGCAGTGTCTTGATCCCCTGTGTGCTCGCGTCGGTGCCGTCATTGCTGGCGGGGATGAGCTCGGCGCGGCGGAAAGCAACTTGGTTGTTGAAGATGGACTGGTCGCTGATGGACACAGCGATCGGCTTCGTGTTGGCGTTGGCATCGAACTGCATCACTCCTTTAGTTAGTGAATCAACGATAGAATTCCGAGCCAGGGGTCGTGCAGACCAGTGACGCGGTGCTGGAGGGCAGGAGGCGGAGGGCTTGGCTGAAGGTGAGTCCTTCGCCGAGGACAAAAGTCTCGCTAAAGATGTCGTTGGGCACATCAAGATCGCTAGCAACCAGATCACTGGGAACCCGACCGTCAAATTGGAGCTGGCATACTTGCCCGGCCACCAGAGGGGAGAGTAGGGCAAAAAGGAGTAAGGATGGGGGGCGAGAGAAACGAGGATACAGCATCGTTTTTAAAGGAACGTGTCCAAATGAGTGACTGTGAATTAGTTACAGTACTTCGTAAATGTTGATTAAAGGAACATTAGGTCGATCAACGATGGAAGTTTCCTTTTGCGGCGCGACCCTAAGGTAGGTAGGCAGGGCCAGGGGATGTTGGCCCTTTTGTATGGACGAACGAGCGCGATGTTGACCCGGGCTCGGGATTCTCGGCCTAGGTAGTATTCCATGCATTACGTATGTCCCTAGGATGGGTTGATCGTCGTTGCGCGACGATCCGCGTGTGAGGCTTCAGCCGGTGGCTTCATGCATCGTAGCCTGGGTGTTTCAGAAAAGCTTTGACTGAAGGCAAGGCAACCCGACCAAGACTGGACGCTGTGGCTGCTAATAGGATGTGTGGGTTTTCTCAAGGAGGCAAGTGGATCATGGCGAAAAGAAAAAGCTGTTCTGCAAATCCCGCGTTGGAGCTGGGGGAGACTACGGTACTGGTTGGTTGGGGCTTGCAGAATGGACAGGGAGGGAAACGTGGTTAAGAAGACTTGGGGGCGGAGCTCTAAAGAGCCAAAGGAGATGGTGGCTGGGATGTGTGACCTGTTGGACGTACAAAGTACATACAGTTCACCATGTCATCCATAATCGTCCAAGGGCAGAGTGAGAGTGGGATAGTTACATGATCCAAATCCAAGCGAGTGGCTGGTAAGTGCCAAGGTCGAGAGGAAAAAGAAGAACCCAACCCTGGCCAGCTTGAGAAACCGTCCCCCGCGCGGGGGCCCCTTGAGCCGAAAGCGCCTCAGCTGGCAGCCATCCCGCCCCAATCCACAATATGGAGAACTTCAAAGCTCCACCTCGAACAGATGGCCGCAGACAACGCCTGCAACCTTGACTTGAAACACGGCAGTACCCGAGATGATCTCCACATGCAACCGCAGGCTGTCTCCGTGCTGGTCCACGCTGCCGGGACCAATGTACTTGACATGGCAAAATCGCGTGGAAGTCTTCACAGCAGCCCTAGTCGCAACTTCGGCCGTTCTCTTCGCAACAGAGTAGATCACGACGCAAGGGCAACCACGATCGGTCGCGATCCCAAAGGCTTTGGGATCCAGGGGGATGCCGCTCTTGTTGGAGTCCGTCGACACAGGGTTGCCCTAAGAAGCGAGATTACAGAGTGAGCCTGGGGTCAAGTCCCCGTGGGGAAAACAAAGAGCACAGAGTCCAAACAGGGAAAACCGCTAAACACAGGGAGGGGGCATGTCGGGTGTCTTCTTACCTTGTTGATGAACCACGAGATGTTGGTGTCTGGGCCTTTGCCAACCCAGAAGCCATAGCTACGCTTGGGGATGTGTGAATTGGTGCGGATGGCGAGCTTATCATCCGCTGGCGCGGGGGCGGGCGCTTCAGAGTTGTCGAAGGTCGCAGCCGCGGCGATTGCGGCGCCGTTCTTGACTGCCAGTTGGCTGTTCGGAGTGCCACGTTAGGGAAGCTGCTTCTCTTGCCACATTGGCTGTGAATTAATCCGGTGCCACAAATTGAACTTAGCCAGGTTCGTTCTGAAAGTCAATGGAGGCAAATTTATCGCCGAGCTCAGCTTGGAGGAATAGGTTGCACCCAAAACCGCCGACGACAACGATGAGCTAATGGCGCTGTTAGCACCATCAAAGAGGGGCCAGAAAGCATCAGGCGGCGGTGCAGGAAACAAAGACGAACATTGGGTGGCGAGCCTTTCTTCTTCTTGACAGCCTCGACTTGGCGCTCCATGAGCGACACGATTTCATTGGTAACGGTCCGGAGCTCCCGGTTCACATCAGACCTGCCAAGATAGTGGTTAGGCGCATAATTGACGTAAGGTTTCAGGGGAGGGTGTGCTAACTGCTTGAGTAAGAGGGGTGGTAAGTCTTGACCATCAGGCCCGACGAGGATGAATTCGTGGGGTGCGGCATGGAAACCCGTGCTCGTGTAAGTAGTGCGCACTTGCTCCCAGAACTCCTCAAACCGGTCATCAAATTGGGCCTTGTCGACTTTCTCAATGTCCATGCCGTAGGTCTGGGCCTCCCGCTTGACGAAGGAGAGCAGGGCGCCCTTCATGTACATGTCGCCCAAGAGTGCGCCCTCGCATTGGACGCATTCGTCAACGGTGACAGGTGAGGTGGCTGTCAACGTGTATGAGGTCACATCCTGTGAAATGTTAGTCAACAGCCCTGATGAGAGCCCCGGAATCTCCGGTGGGCTTGGAGGGGAGCGCTGACCACTGTGCCCCCACCAAAGTCGGCAATCATGACCGTGTTCCCGCGCTGTTGTCCCCAGCTGGTCAGTCTTTGCAGGTATGGGAAACGAAGAGATGATCGGTTGCGAGGGTTGACGAAAGTACATGTACATGTGCGTACCTTGAGGTTATGCTTCACTGCCAACCCGGGGATTGTAGCCAAAGCTGCAGCCTCGGGCTCGGAAATAAAGCCCATGGTAGCGCGAGGCCCGTTGGTGGAGGCCAACATGTCCGACTGTTCAATAGCCTTGCTCATCTGCGCCAGGGTCGATTGGTTCCACACCGCGGGAACACCGAATCGGATATGTAGGGCGGCCAGATCCACGGGGGATAGCTTAAGGACTTTCAGATGGCCGCCAACTTGCTCCTCGCAAGCTTTCCAGAACCGCTCGAGGTATATGGCCATCGCTGAGACGCCATCCAGCTTAAACCTTGCGAGCCGCTTGAGTGAGCTCTCGACAACGGCAAGGCGGTCCGCTTGTAGGGTACGATGAGACAGTGCGCCGTCTGGAAGCGCCAGCTTGAACAGGTCCAGCCCGATTTCGCCCTGTTCAGTCCGGATGTCGTCACCCCAGCTCTCCTTGCGGGTCAGGGAGCCTATGACCGTTGGCTGCAATTCCTCTTCCCTGAGCTGTATCGGTTGGACTAAATCTGTGGGTCGGTCGTCGAGTCCGAGCAAAATGAAGGAAGCACCGCTGGTCCTGTCCCCATCGCAACGTTAGTACTTGCTTGTTAGGTAAACTTGCCCATATGTTGCCAGTAGTGCTGGGGCCAAACACCGGAGGTACGCCCAACGGGATGCTAAGTGATGTTTTGAAATGCGTGTACTTACGAGACCCCAATGTCGACACCGACAGCGAGTTTGAGAGAAGGTGCCATGGCTGTGGACCCGTGGTTGATGGCTCGAAAGACAGAGTCTTGGCTTGGTAGACGTCGCGAGCAAAAGATGCGCAAGATTTGACAGAAACTGGCTGTGTAGCGTGGTTGACCTCCTTTCGATGGGCGTCGAGGAATGAGGCCGCACTTGCCCAGGGTAAAAAGCACGAGTAGGCAGCGCCGTCCCTAAGACAACTTCCGATGATGGTTGACCAGCCGATGAGAACAGTTGACCAGCCGGTGAGAACAGTTGACCAGCCGGTGAGAACAGCCCTGTAAGTTTCAATGTGTGGTCACTGGGTCCAGCGACATAGGAACTGTGTGCGAAACTGCCTGAAAGTCACAACGTCTCCGGACAGGGACAGCAGCAACGCATGCATGCATGCCACCGACCGTGGAGGAGGCATCACGGATTCAAACGGATACGAGAGGTGAATTTTCAGTGGCTAGTCGTAGGCCCGGAACACCGCCGCAGCCATTTGGAGACTGGATCTTACCGTCTTACGCCGTCACTCCATGTCACTGTGTATGTTGTTTAATATGCAAAAACACTTCCAGGTTCCTATCCAAAATGTCCTACATAGGTACCCAGGTAAGCTGCCTTGATCGGGCTACTGCACCGTCGAAACACCCCGCGAAATGAGCCCCCGCCCCGTTTGTTTGTGATGGTGCCTGGCTTGACCCAGATCGGCATGGTCCACAATGGTACATACATGCCAACTAATGGAACATAAAAACCATTACATGTCCCTGTACATGTCCATGTACACATATGTACATGCCCATGTATGTACACATACACAGTATGCACATGGGACGCTGGATGCGTGTCCAAAAATTCGGTTGTTGCACAAATTCCAACTGGCTGATCCCGAGCACCAATGGCCGGAAACGGCCAGACTCCCATCCCATCGCTCCGTTGGCGGGGACGAAGCGGAGCGGAGCAATGGGAGGAAGAAAGGAGAGTCATTTCATTCCCTAAGCACACACAAGAATCCTGTCCTTGGGACTATCGACGCTCGTATCCCGCTTTCCGTGCTATTCGTGCACACACCCGAGCTGACCCGGCCCCTTGTCGACAAGTTGTTGTTGAAACACCAGCCTTTTCCAGCATCAGAGCACGCTACTATGCCCCGGCCCAACAGCCAAAAGCGTAAAAGACGCAGTGCATCAACGCCCGAGGGTGCTTTTGACGCCAAAACACCTGACATCTCGCACGAAAACATGGCCAGTTCTTTTCGGCCTGAAGAGCATCCGGCTCAGCCATGTGAGGCTTACTGCTGCCGACGCGGCGTCGAATGGGTTGACTATCACCGGGCATTGGATCACTACACCAACGGACCTTGCAAGGGAAGCTTGAACACCATGGGTCGTTGGGGGACACTGCTCACCAGCGTGAGGGCCTGGTCGCAAGACATCCGACGGATGGGCCTTGCAGCATGGGAAGACCTGGATCCGGATGCCCGGAGACGCTTGGAAAGCCGGACCCCGGCCGCGAGGCAATTTTGGGAATCCGACTTCGTCGCCCACCAGGCCGGGATCGTTCAGGCATGGATCTGGCATTATCTTGACGACAATTTGTTCTCTTTTGCCACAGATGCAGAAGAGGGGTCTCTGGTCAAACCGAGCTCAACTGTATGGGAACATGTTCGTGGTTTGCGCCGTGAATTGGATGGTAAGTCACCTACAGTTTGCTGCGGTGTATCCGCCGCCTGCCGCCCAGTCCATACTAACGCTGCGTCCAGCTTTACGCCCTTGTAAAGGCGAGCACGATGACGCCGTTTACCGCATCCAATTCTCCGCCTGGGTTCGCATGACTGAACACCTCGTCCGGCGTGGACTGGGAGTGGAGCAACCCATTGAGCCAGCGCATCTGGTGTCCCACTTCAAACAGTTTCTCCGTCACCTTGTTGCTGGCGGCGAAGACAAATTTCTCGACGACGCCCATGATGGGGATCTGCACCAGCGTGGCAGCCGGGATAACCCTACCGATTATATCAACATGACGATCAAGAACCTACTGGGCGCCGCCCTCAGCGCGCAGTATTTCCTCCATGGCATGCGTGGAAGCTACACCCTCAGGTTTACACCCATTGGCAGTGACGAAACCTCCGACTTTCCCTTTGACAAAAGTTGGATGCGGGTGGTCAATGCCGTCGAGGTACCGCCCACCCGACACGGCCGACCAGGCGGCCCGTTGCCGCCCGTCCAACTTGTGATTGAGCCCATGTTGGTGACCAGTGGCCTTAACGGCTTGGACTTCGATCGCGAATTCTCCCTTGTGACTCCCATGCAAGTCATTACCCCTTGGACCTTTGGCGGGCCCGAGGCCAAACCCTTTATCCGGCCCGGGTACGAGAAGGGTTGGGAATTGCTCCCAGCCGATGTCCGGCGAGAACGGAGCATTCGAGCTTTTCAAGAAGCTCTGGAGCGGTCCAAGCAACGTGAGCAAAGTAGCAATAATACAGCGGAGACATCGGGTGCTGGTTGCCAGCAGGGCGACAAGATACCGCAGACACCAGGAGCCAATGGCGAGCGAAGCGAGAACAACCCGGAGGCACCGGGTATGCACGGCGAACACGGTGACAGCAGGCCGCAGATACTGGGAAACGACGGTGAGCATGGGAAGAACATACCGGAAGCGCTGGATATGGATGACCAGCGAGGCGACAACGCACCACAGACACTGAGAAACGATCACGAACAGGGTGAGGACACGCTGGAGGCGCTGCCCGATATCGAGCAGAGCGACAATACAAAAAAAGAGACACAGGACATGGATGACCAGACGGCCCCGCCTCACGGGGCTGCCAATGTCGGGGAGAGCAAAGCCCGGCAGTAGACTAAAACACCGGTTTGCAGTTACAACCGTGAACCCATTCCATCCTTCTTCCATAGATAGATAGTTTCTTTGTTAGGTTCTGAAAAATATCATCCCAAACTTCTGTCTGCTGCGAGCCCCGAGCATGGGCACACTGCAAGGTCTCCCCAAAGGCACTCAAAGCCACGGTTCGCTTGTTGCCACCCGGTCGGAGGACTTGACTCTACTGCCAACCGCTCCTGGAGGCAGGATCACCGGTAGCGGGTCTTGGGCTCTCCAACCTGACCTTCTTTGCCCCTCTCCCGTCCGTTTCCAAACGAGTTGGGAGCACGGAGCCTAGCCAGTGAGGTCAGGCACCAGACACCCTCATCGGCATCGCCCAGCGGCGGTGCAAATTCCCGGGCGAACAAAATGAAATGGCGCCCTCCCCACTGCCCCTTCCTCTCTCCATGCTGCAAGAAACCGGCAGCCGGTGGAGAAAAAGCAACACACCCCATTGCAGACCATCCCCCCCCCCAACAAGATGCCCACTCGGACATGGCTTGTTACAGGGCGAGGGCGTCTCCAATTGGCGCTCGGAGCTGACCGGTATGGAGACTCCTCCGGGCCCTGCAACAGTAATTGGCAGAGCGCACCTCACTGACGGCGACATCGCTGCGGGCATGTCATCCGGGGCCGGGACGGCGCTGGACACGCTGCAACGCTCCGCCTTATTTGCGCTCCGTGGCGTCACTATTGAATACATACATAAATGGATACCAGAATCGTGACCATGCACTTGGCCGCCGGGGAGCGTCACGTTGACGCATGAGGTTTTTTTTCTGGACGGCATCTCTGCATGTTTGCCTGGATTCGTGCAACGTACCCGTCCGTGGGCGGAATCTGGGCCTCTCAAAGCGCGGCCCCGACACATATCTGTCCCGGCAGACCAAAATTGGTCCCCGGCCTGACCAAACAACGAATCTATGATCCGATTGATTGAGTCCAGACCATCGTCCCAGCCGCTTCCGGAAAGGGGGCGTCCTGCCGGCTGCCCTGCCGATCAGTCCCGCGCCACCAATGCAAGGCCATCCACCCACCCTCTGCACGTTTGCCATGGAATCTCGCAAGCCCAGCCCGCCCCTTGCGTGATGTGGCTACCGTCTGCCTAACGTCTGTAACGCGGCCCCAATCTCTCAATCCCGTCGGGAAGTCACAGACTCGGTCATTACCGAAGATGGGCGGGCATGCCAAAGCAGCACCGTGACGCGCGTCCCCAACAACATACGCAGACATCGTCAAGATACGCAAGGACGGCTGGGTATCAAAGACACTGCCCCGTGCCGGCAGGCCGTGCGTTATACGAGACGACCCGCCCACCCGGGTTGTTGGGAAATACGGTGTAGGACAATGTCTAGGTAACCAGCGGGGTAACCGGCATCTGCTCAGGGCGACGGGGAGGAGACCAAGGTGGGCAGCAAGGCGAGGTCTGGTACATGCTGTACCCAACAACAAACACAGGGCCAAACCGACTGGATGGGTTGAAGCTGGCAGGTGGGGCCGTAACACATGCCACGGCCCCCTTGCCCGGGCACGCACGCCACACGGGGCTGGGGTTGTACGAGGACAGTATTGGTCCAGAGGCAGAGATTTAGATAGGTACCTGCCTCTCGCTGTGCTCCCTGTGTGAATCTGCCCCCCCTGATCTGTCGGAGGACAGGGGTGTACCATGGAGAACGGGGAGGCCATGCCTCCTTCAACGTGCGCGCTCGCGAGTCATGTCAACACAACAACCCGGTGCGCCCGGCTAGCTCAATCGGTAGAGCGTGAGACTCTTACTTTCCCGCAGAGGGGAAACGGGTCATCTCAAGGTTGTGGGTTCGACCCCCACGTTGGGCTCAATTCCCAAGTCAACTATGGTTCGGTGTTGTGGTATTTTTTGGGTGTTTTTTTCTTCTTCTCGTGGCCCCACCCCTTCTCTGATCCCGACTCCGGGCTTCGGTCCGAGCCGGCGACTCGCCCGACTTGCAGCAAGCATGTAGGTATTTACCTAATCGAGAAAGCTAAAAATGACGTCCCCCGTGCTCTTTCGCACTGAATCGTAACGATTATGGGTTCTGGACTTGCCCCAACCGTCGCCAAAATGTGGACCATACCCTCCCAGGAACAGATGCTTTCCCACGGACGAGCCAGTCCGCCCTCATTACACAAAAAACTTCGCATACGCCTCGCAGCCCGACGTCGCCTGCTCCACCGAAGCCACCGCCCTAGTCAATGAATAGAACGATGGGCGGCCGTGGGCAAGATCACGGACGAACGGCAAACCCCTGCCGGTCCTGTCCTTGTTGTAGTACATCCTCGGCAGCGCGACCCTGATGTCCGTGTGCGCGGGCAGGTCCCTGAGCGGTTCCATAATCTCGGCAAACTTGGTGGTGAACGAGAGCATGACACTGGGGAAGAAGCGGATGTCGAGCGTCGCGAGGTTGGGCATGCGCTGGAACAGCGCGACGTGATCCCAGCCCGTCCCACGGAAATAGTGGCCCTTGATCAGCTCCTTGCAGTGCTCGGTCCCCTCGGGCAACATGTGTGCGATGAAGGCAACGGAGCGGATCGAGAGTGCCGTTTCTGGGTTGATCCAGTCGAGGAATGTTTCCAGTTCGCCGAAGCTGGCGAAGGTGAAGGTGGTCTGGCGGTAGAGGAAGTGGGCAACCTCGCGGTATCTGTGATTTGCCGTCATATTAGCACGATATGGACTCCTTTAAGCCGGGCGCCATGGCATTTCCATACGCAAACTTGCAGGTCCTCATCAAAACGACTAAATCTGCGAGACGGTAGGAATTGGGTTGGCCTTCGTGCACATTCTTCTGGCAGTCGTAGTGTCCACAACTGCTGGTGCTTGGCTCTCCGCATTCTCTGCTGTGCAAATATCGGAGGTGCAGCTCGCTCGGAATACCTCTCCGGGCGACTGAGGGACAGAATATGTGCTGGCGCTTTCCAGCATCTTGCAACATGAGGTTGTATATGTATTGGCGGATGTCGAGCGGGAGCCGGAACAGATGCGTGAGATCGAATATTGATGCTGGGCCGCTGGAGATCTTGTGTCGCTCAATTTTGTGTCTTTGTCTTGTCAGTTCGGCCGGCCAGACAATCGGCTCCATGGCGAGTTGCTGTGGTAGGAGCAGCCCAGGCGCTGGTCTTTTTTGATGTTTTCGGTCCCGGTGACCCTTTGTTGTCCTATTTGTTGGACTCGGCGAGCATCGCATCAGGGGCATTGTGGGCATTGTGGTGGCAGGAGAAGGAATGGCAGTGCCGTAGTGTTGCTTGCTGCCTGCAACCGTGGCGAGATGGAAAAAATTGAAAGGCAAACGGTGTGGAGGGTTGAGACCTGGTCAAGGAAGGTACAGCGGGACGTGGGTTGGTATTTGGTTTGGCAGGTGCAAGGCAAAGTGGCTCGGTGGGTAAGCTAGGGTTCTAACTTTTTCTTAGAGGTATCGAGTCAGACATGATGTTTTAGGGCGTTTTGCCGTCTTTTATTGCCAAAGTACAGAGTCAACCGAAACTCGTGGTGCCACGTTGTTCATGCTGTCATGTGCTGTTCCAGCCCAAGATCGATGCTTGGCAGGAGTCGTGAATTTGGGCAGCCATCCCATCACATCACGCAACTGAGACTCAAGCCATGCGTCGTTTGCACGGTCATTTCCCGAATTAGGAGTTCAGCAACCCCTTGACATTAGTGTATTTCGGTCTCGTGTCCGTTAACAAAAGATAATGTGATTTTCTACTCATAACCTTGAGAAAATGGCCAGATCCCAGTCATCATCGTTCATGTGCGTCATGACTCAGCTTCAATCCTGATGTCACCAGGCTGGTGAGCTTCTGACCGGCTTCAAGTGTCACCGGTGGAAACCAATTCACGTAGCCTTGCACAATTCGAACATCCCTCTACATGCCCTGAGCCGTGCTCATTGGGCTGTCGTTAAGTTACTCCAAGTCATGGACGAGCCCCTCCGAAAGAACAAGCCCAATGCAGGCAAATGCTCAAGATGGCAATGGTGACGTCAGGGTCCAGTTGCACAGATCACCCGTTCAAGCAAGGTACCAGGGGCAGCTGGAGCGCGTCGTACATACCAACACCGAGTGCATATTCTCGATTCTTGGCTTCGATGCTCCTCCGGCCCAGGCCCATGTTGCCGGCCACACTCGCCGGCATGAGTTAGAAACGAGTTAATAAGGTGTACTTGGGGAGGGGCCGACTGCAAGCCACAGTAACACCTCTTTGCGGTGCCTAGTGTATGTACATGGCAGTAGGGGGTCCGGGGGTTACGCGATGATGCGGGGCCCTAAATTACACGGATTGTTTACACGGACGGAGTCTCGCAGGCTTTCCAGTTTGGGGTTTGGTTTTGGTTTCGCGCTTTTGGGGATTCAACCGGCCGAGGAACCGGGTCAAGCGAGCGAATGAGATCGGGGATGGTTGCATTGGCCCTGTGATTGCCGTGCACCGGGATTCTATCGCGGCAAGTGCTGACCCAGATCCGCGGTGTAAGTGGCATGGCACGTCGTAGATCTCGTCGTTGTTAAAAGGGGCCTGTGTATCTTGGGTAGCGAATCCTTTGGCCCCGAGGAGTACGTCTTTTCCCACGACCAGCACATTCATCATGAAGGGCTTAGTTGCGTTGTTGTTGGCATCGGTCACCTCAATCGCCTCGGCTGCCACGCCGGCGGCTCCAGGCCTGACCTACCTGTATTCGCTCAACTGCACGCTCGGACAGGCGCTACCTGTTGGCGCCGGCCCGCATGGCACCCGCACGGTCATCCCCATCACCGGCGGTACCTTTTCTGGTCCGAAATTGTCCGGTATGCTTCCCAACCGACCAAACACTCGTTTATGATGGAAGAATTGAGGCAGGCTAACCAAAGCGGCGATGTGTAGGCAAGGTGCTGAACCTCGGGGCGGATTGGGGCTTGATCGACAAGGACGGCACTTTCTCAGCCGACACACGGTACCACCTTCAGACCGACGACAACGCTCACATTTTCATCCGCACGGCGGGGCCGGCGCAAGCCAGCGGCAAAATCCACCTGCGGATGGAGTTTGAGACTGGTAGTAGCAAGTACTACTGGTTGAACAATATTGTTGCTGTCGGGGTCTTGACGGCGGGCAACGGATATGTCGCGATTGATGGATGGCAATTGGACAGCCCCAAATAGTGAATTGATGAGGGGCAGTTGGCCATCATGGGGGTTCCATGTTATTTGGCTTAGAACTTCAAGTACAAATGAATTTGGCCGTGTTGCATTTTGCTTTGCAGCCGAATTATTGGGCGATGCTGGAAAGTTGAATTGAGTATTTCGGGACAGCGGTGACTTGCACATCGACTGTTGCCTTCCCTCCAAAGCTGGAATCTTGAGCCAAGGTGGGAGTCACGTGCTGCTGCTCAGACCTTCAACGCTTACCTGGCCTTGCGGGGCAAGTGCATCGACCGGCCTCGCAAACATCCGCGATTCTACCGGATCTTCGCCGAAAAGTCGCCAGCGCGCCTGGACAGCCAGCTGCAAAGATCATCCGGAGTGAAGCCGTGAGGCCAAGGCGCGTCGAATGTGACGCGTTAATTGCGGAGCAATCATGTCGAGTTACCCACCACCGCCGCCCTCGACAGGCGACGGCACAGGGCCGACCCCAAATAATCCCCAGCAAGGCGCCGACACCGACGGTCGCCAGGCCCATCAGTCGCAAGTGCATCCCCAATTCACCGCTGAAGCTGCCGCTGCCGCAGTCGCCGCCGCCCATCATGGTCTCCAGGCGCTACAAGCTGCCGTCGCAGCTCCCGCTCCGGTCCCATCACCGAGTCCAGCGACATCGCAACATGCATCTCTCGCTGATGCCTCCTCGTATCTCACCGCCAACGATGTCGGGCCCTCTCCTGGTGGCGGACCAAATGCAAAAGCAACTCGCTTGCGTCGGGCTTGCGACATGTGCAGCCAGCGCAAGGTGAAGGTACGCATCAAGTCTAGGCGGAGGAAATTACCACTTCAGCTAACTTTTTTGCTGCGTAGTGCGACGAGACCCAGCCATGCAAGCCCTGTATCGAACTCGGCGTCGACTGCACCTTCAATCGGACGATGAAGCGGCGCGGGCCGCCTAACAAACACGCCGAAGCGGCCAAGGCGGCCAAGCAGCAACGACTGGAACCAAACATCAGCCCTGGACCGCATAACGCCGCCGAGACGCTCATCTCGATATCCGGCGGCCAAGATGCACAGCATATCCTTGATGCCGAGTCTATCGCCCCGTGGCCCGTGTTGACTCTGCTCATCGACGACTTTTTCACATACATCCACCCGCTCGCGCCGTTCCCCCACGAGCCTACGTTCCGCATGTCATTCACGGCTCGTGAGGACCGCACAAATCGTGCGTTCCTGGGGCTACTGGCCAGCATGATTGGCGCCTTGGTGGCATCGTTTCCGAGGACGGCCCGGTTGCACCTCAAGACCCAGCAACACGGCATGCACATGTACCCCAAATCCATCACATTGGTAGACCGGTGTCGGACAGTGGCCCTCGAGGCGCGGGGCGCATCCTTCTGCAGTAAGGATGATATCACCGTCTATGATGCTTCCACGAGCTATTTTATTGCTCTCGCGGCCGCATACACCATGCGGTGGAAGCTTTACCGCCGTTTTATGGCCGAGTCCATGGCTTTCATCCGAGAGCTGGGATACCACAAGCCGCGGGACCTGGGCTCATCCATGTTCGGCGTTACCTACCGTGGCCCCCCGTTCAACCACGTCGAGGACCAGCTGGGAAAGCGCATGTTCTGGTGCCTCTTCCTCGGCCTTCGGTACGTCCTGACCGTGCCCCCAACTCCGTCTCTTTCGCTAACCGTTTTTAGTTCCATGTACCAGCTCGGTACGCACCACAGCGACCTTGTCCTTGCACCGCCGACTCTCAGCGAGCCGTACCCCGAGTATCCCGTAGAAGTGGACGACCAGTACATCCTCACCCATCAGATTTTGGGCCAGCCTGACCACAGTGTCTCGCTCCTAACTGGTTTCAACCAGGGGATTAAAATTTACATGACTATGAATGGGCTTGTGAGCGTCGAGCTGGCGTACGGCATCTCAAGCCTTCCCTTCCACGATCAACAAGTGATGCTCGACGAATCACTACAAGCGGTAAAGCAAGTCATGGACAACTTGCCGCCCGAACTCACCATTGACGTGAACCATCCTCGCGCGATTAACACTCCCAATCATGGTCTCGCCAACCTAATCCCCACAGGGCCACAAAGCAATGTCTTTGACGACGGCAACAGTGGGCTTCAATACTGCCCCATTGGCTACCAACCTTTACAACAGCAGCAGCAGCAACAGCAACAGCTGGCTGCCGATTTCCACCACACGCCCGGTGGACATCCTGAACGACGCCGCGTCCAGTACGAAATACAGAAAGCCAATATTTACGCCTCCCAACTAGCCACCCGCTCCTACTACGTCGAGCGCTACCTTGACCTGCGCGATGCCCACCGGGCACATGCCCGCGCCCAAGCCGCACAGTCCTTCGCGGCTAGCCAACAGCAAAACGGGAACGGCGGGGCCGGCAACGGCAGCAACCCGGGAGACGCGAGCGCCAACAAATCCGTCGCAGCCGCGGCACTGCACGCGGCCGCCGAGCAGAACGATGCGATCGACACCAACATGGCGGCCGAGCGCGAACTCATCGTTCAGCACCTGCTCACCGTGCTCGCGTCCATCTCGCATCGCAGCATGGAGCCCAACGGCGGCTCGCTCATCAACAAGATCCGCCAGGTCGCCAGCACGCTCGTGAACGATTCGCCCCACCGCAAGGGCCCCGTTGCCATCAAGGCGGAAGAGTCGCTCAGCAAGTTTGTGGAGCTGCTGATGCGGTTGGAGCGGATTCCTCCTGGCGGTGAGGGGGAGAATGGCGTGGGGGGGCTCGCGGCGGGGGAGGATGAAGAGCAGGAGCTGAGGACGTGGGCCGATTTGAGGGAGCATCAGGCCCGGTTCGTGCAGTGTGGTGGATTCCTGGGATTGCCTTGAGCTCGCTCCTATTTGCTTTGCTTTGGCCTGGTGGCCGCGGTGTTTCTGGGATTGGTTGGGAGCGGCCATGATGAATGAAAACTGGCGTTGGAGTTGGGGGTGATGGCTCGCGGGCAAGGGGACCCGATATCATGTTTGTGCATGTCATACTGTACGACTTTCTGTCCTCGCACTTGGTTTTCTCTGGTCTAATAATATCCCAAGGAATAACCCCGCAGAGCCGCGCCATGTACTGTGTCAACGGAAGGTTGCCGTTCCTCGCCGTCCAGCGTATTACAACGCAATATGTTTTGGCCGTTGGTTCGGAAGAATTCGTTCAGCTCACCACGTGTCTTGCTATGTACATAACCCCGAGCCGTATCGGGCCCACAATGTCTCTCATTCCTGCGTCCTCTATGGGCTGTCGGATAGGGCTACTCCATCGCTCTGCCACGTATTATGCTGGCCATGCCTAGACATCGACTTTTTCGTTACAACTCACCATATATGCCTATTCTAGGCATTCGGACCAACAGCATATTTTAAGCGATGCCAGCTGAGAGTTCAGAGAAGTCCAGTTATCCTTTGTGTCATGGATGTTCGCACAGTCTTGCCTGCGGAAATTCTCGCGGTCGACTGACCACGTTGTTGAGACGTTGGCAGTGAACCGGTCATGATACTCGCGGGCTGCGTGACCGGGTCGTGTGTGACTGGGTCATGCATGACTCTTGTTGTCTCCCAAGTCAACTCGATATCTCCACTAGTCATATGGACAAGAGCACAAGAAACGTAGTGTATAAAGCTGAGTCTATGTGGCTCGTCCTCGTTCCGGTTTCCCAGCTCCCTTCCCACTCCCTCAAGCACATCAGTCTCTCAAGTCCTCAACACAGCGCTCAACAAGCCTACCCACCTCCCACAAGCGTTCAGCCATCAGTAGCAAAGATGAAATACTTCGTTGCGCTTCTAATGGGACTTAGCCTTCTCCCCCAGCTAGCCCTTGCTGCCGTCGGGGGCGGCTTTTACGCCTCCTGCAAACACAACGTGGGTTCCGTTCTCTTCCATTCCACAATCCAACTACCTTTTACTAACAGTTTGGGGTCAGTGGAGCATGGACGGAAAATACATGATTGCGGAGTGCAGAAAGACCAACGGCCAGTACATGAGGACCCGCCAGGACATGAACCTTTGCATCACCAACTTCAACGGCATCCTAGCCCCGGCCAATAAGTAAGCATCTCACCCCACGCCCGTAGTTACCGGCGCACCCGTCTTGTACCCCGGGCTAAACTAAAACTACTTGCCCAGCGGTTATTTCTACAACACCTGCCGCGGCTGCGGCCAGGCCCCCGACGGCCTTGTCACAGCCAATTCGCCTCCGACAAGCAGAATGGGGTGCTTCTGCAAAGGCAAGACAGGGGGATATGACGTTGACAGTTCCGTCGATCTAAGTAAGTCACGAATTCCCTGCCCCGGGCCGAGCACGCCCGGGCGTAAGGATCGTTTCTCCTCTTCGGTACTAACAACCCGCAGATGACTTCGTTGAGAACCGGGATGGGTATATGTTCTGCTTTGGTCACCGCAGCGCCCCTTATTAAGTGGTTGATCGTTACGGGCATGCAACTAAGGAGGCACATATTCGCGACATGATTTGTGGAACAGGCAGTTGGGCTAGGAGGGAGAAAAGCAGGGTTCGGTTGACGAATAGTTACCAGCACGGGGTAGTGCAACCCCCTCTAGGAGAAAATATATCCAAGTAATCACCCACTACAAGCTTACTCCCCCCTAAACACTCAATAACCCCTCAACCACCTCCGCAGCCTCCTCCACCACAACCCTCGTCTCCCCATCCAACCCCCCCTCCCCCCCTTCACCCCCTACACGCAGTAACTCACGCAACCTCCCCCCCCACAAAACCCACCTCTCCCTTGTCAACCCGCCCCCCCGCGACCACCGCTCCGTCTTCTCATCCAACGCCGCCGCATACACCCGCCTCAGCTCCCCCTCCCAATCCGCCTCCCACAACACCCCCGCCCCGCCCCGCACCCACGTCGCCATCACCCTCACATCCAGCGCCCAGACCTGCTCCGGCGAGAGGCAGTGCCCCTTGCGCTCAGGCGGCTGTGGGGGGGCAGCTGAGTCGGCGCGTTCTAGGACATTCTTGCAGCTGAAGAATACCCAGATGGAAAATAACGGTGCGCCACCGCCGCCGTCTCTGCGTCGGTGTTGTTCGTGTTCCTGCTGTAGGAGCGCGACGGAGAAGGAGATGAAGCGGAGGAAGCACTGAGCGGGGTCGTAGCGCTCATGGCTCACCTCGGTACGTGTGGCCGTGTCCGTGGCATTGCCGCTGCCGCGGCGGATGCCGTCCCAGTCGCGCCACGCCTCGAGGATGTCGTGCATGTCGCGCCATTGTGCGGCGAAGCCGGGGAGGTTGGACCAAGGGATTGTATTGGAGGTCTTGTCGAGGTAGGTGGTGCGGAGCTTGAGTTCTGCGTCGGAGCCGGCCGCGACGTTGGGGGGTGTCGTGGGTGGGTGTGCGCGCAGGGCGTCAAGGAGGGAGAGTGGGGAGGCGAATGGTTCACCTTGGGCGGTTGGAGGGAGGGGAGGGGAGGTGGTGATGGCGACGAAGAAGGCGTCCCAGAGTGACCAAAATGCGTTTGCTGGGTCTGGGGAGGCGGTTACTTGTTTGACAATCTGAGCGGCGAGTTCATCGAATGTTGCGGCTTCGGGTGTCCCGGCGTGGAAAGCTTGCTGGATGAGCGGGGAAAAGGGGTTTGGGGAGTTGGTGCCCGGGGCGTCGAAGATGGTTGTCATGGTGGTGAATTCTCTCAGCAACAAGACCGGTGGCGTGGTGATGTTCGGTAATTACTGCGATGTTTGGTGGTTGTTTATTAGAGGGGAAACATGAAGTGGGTGCTCGGTGGGTTGCTGCGCCGAGGTTCCCTGGTGATCAGCGTATAGATTAAGCGCCAATGAATCATACACGTGTAGTGCGGAGAGAACTCCGACATACAACGTTACCTATTACCCAGGAACACAACTAAAAGCGATTCCTTGTCTACGTGATTCGACAGGGCCGGGCGTTGCCAACTCTGACAGCGGAACCTATGTAAACTACCTACATATACCTATCCAGGTAAGTCATCTATAAGGCCCCAAATTCGATGCCAGCCTCTACAGTAATGAAGAACGAGAACCCGCGGAAACATGTTTCAGTAGTAAAAGTCTAATCAATTTGTCATAAGTGGTATAATAATGTCAAAGAACAACTTGAACGACCATGTTTTATAAAAGTGCACGGGAGTTGTTTACGAATTTCCTTCTCTAAGAAACGGACCAGTGCAAACTGAAACTATTTGTATTATATCCTGCCACCCGCAACTCTCAATCATCCTCAGAAATCCAAACTCCAAGTTAGGTAACAACGTCCCGTGGTGACCATTGCGTCGATACATATTACATCCACCTTTGGTATGACATTCATAGGTATCGCCGTGTTCCACCTTATGTGTTTGAAGTGTGCTCTCCCGGACTTGGGCTATTCCAGTCATTATCTGCTTTCAGGAGCCTACCACCCACCAAGCCAGGATAACGCTTATTGAAACGTTGGCATCTGAAAATCCGCCGGTTCAGACTCAACCACGCGACAAAAAGCAAAGGCGTCGAGAAGACGGCAGCCCCATAACTGTGGGTAGGGGTCGATCAATCATCATGAGGGCGAGGAATAAACAATCCAAATCATGACTGGGAGTAATTAATTATATTACATGAATCTAAACTTCAACCCCCCGACCGTCCGGCAGAAGTTGCCTACCTACCTAGGTACTTTATAACACTGGCCTAGGTACTAATTTCCCTCTCAACCCAAACCCATCTCCAGTATATACACCGCGCCCCCCGCCCACCACTACTACTACCTCGGCGTACCCGACAGCTCCACCCGCCCCCCGTACGCGTGCGTATGATGCGAATACGGATCCATCTCATATCTCGGCGAAACCATGTTCACCCCCAGCCCCTGCCCCGGCCCGTCCAACCCCGTCTGATGATACACGTCTTTACCTGGCGGCAGCGGAACCCCAGGAGCGGCGTATTGTTGTGTGTGGTGGTATCCCGGCACGGCCCCCGGCCCGTTGTTGGGCTGCTCTTTTTCGGCGAGAAGAGCCTTTTTGTTCCGGCGGAGCTTCCACAGCAGATATGCTACCGCGGCGAGAGCGATCGCCAGGGCGCCGATCCCGACGCCGATGCCGGCTTGCGCGGCTATGGGTAGGGGGGTGGACTCTGGCGATTCGGATGGGGTGCTGGCGTCCGAGGTGGTGGGTGAAGTGGGCGCGGATTGGGTTTGGTCGCTGTCTGCTGTTCCGGCTGGGGGAGTCGTTGACAGGGTGGTGCTCGCTCCGGTGGCGGCTGGTAACCCTCCCGTTGAGGTGGTTTTGAGGTCTTGGACGACGACGAAGTGTGAGGCGGAATTGTCCCACGTTGCCCAGGCCTGCGGGTTTGAAGGTAGTACGTTGAACCGCGCCACGCCGTCGTCGCAGCAGAATGCACGGTGGCCGTCACAGCAGAAAGAGGTGTCGGTGTTGGTGACGTTGGAACAGGAGATGAGATCGTGGCCGCCGCGGATCGCACCTGGGGAAGTTCTTGTCAGCGCCTTGTGGCCATATCCGAGTGAAGGAGCTCTGTCGGCCTACTCATGCAGTAATAGGCGCACGCAGGGGATTCCCAGTTTTTATCCGTACAAAGTCCCCTGATTAGGTTCCCGTCCGGTCCCATACACAGCTTGTTGCTGAGACAGGTCGAGCGACCATTGCAGCATGTACTGTGGGTAGCGTCTGGCTCGCATGGGAAGAAGTTGTCGTCAGTTTGACCGTTCGGGGCGTAGCATTGGTCCTGGGCTACGCAGATGCAGGCAAAGAAGAGTATACACGAGACGGTGAAACCCCAACTGAGTCTCATGTTGCTGTTGGCTGCCAGGGACTTGTCAAGAAGTTGTTGTATAACCGTCTCGGTCACGAATGGCCAGAAAAGGCAGTTAAATTCGCCGGAACACGTCGAGGAGCAAAGACAAAGAAGGGGAATTTAGACACGCGAAGAGAAGCGCCCGACAGCATGTTGTTATTCTAGTCAAAACATCCATCCGAATCTCCCAGTTCTGCGGTTGGTCCCAGCCGATGGACGGGCGCTTTGCGAGGGCCCAGGGCCCATGGCCAGGGCTAACAAAAGCCTGCATTTCCATCCCCTGAATGAAGAGTTGGTGATGGTTCCGGTGGATTGGCGTGGTCCTCGAGATCACGACAGTGACTTTTCGTTGGTTCGTTTAATAGTTCACGGGTTGTTGGTTCCAGCTTTACTCCTTGGCTTCTTGTCTTAACGATATAGGTTTAGCGCCGGAGACACGGCGCCAAAGATTTAGGAGTGATTGGCTCGTCTCTTTGCCCCTGCACGTCGAGCCGCTGATCGCGGTTGGGTTTGGGCGGCAACGTCTTGGTGCGCGGCGCGCAAGCGAAGCGCTGACGTTGCAACGTGGTTAGCACATGCGCATTCTTCTCCCCTTTCCATCTTGCAAAGAACCATATAATCCTCCAGCCGCAGCAGTGGTGCTGCGACAAACCAGCAGTTTTGAGGTTGTCCTCCCCGTCGACTCGCATCGGGGTCTTGTTCAATATGTTGGCCACATGGATGACCAAGAGGGGCGTATTTGCGCTGGTCGGGGCCGTGACACTCGTTTTCCTGCTGGCAGGCCATTACACGTACAAGAACACCACCGGCGGTATGATGGTCCTTTCCATTTCCACACAACCCATGGGGAGTTGAAGCTGACTTATCCCGCTACACAGTAACCTTTTTCCAAGGAAAATCACCCGATGCCCCGTCGTCCGAAGATCTCCTTTCGCAACCGTTCCCTAAAAAGATCTGGCAAAGTTGGAAGGATGACTCGGAAAGCCCGACCGAGAAAGCAGCCGGTTTACCCCATCAGTGGCGCGCGGTCAACCCCGACTGGCGATACGAACGTCTCACAGACGCCAACATGGATGCCTACGTCCGTGACCGCTTCGAGGGTCGGACCGTCGACGTCTTCACCAACCTACACGATCCAATTCTGAAAGCCGACCTCCTGCGCTACCTCCTCATGCTGAAGGAAGGCGGCGTCTGGGCCGACATCGACGTCCGCCCGCTCCAGCCCGTTTCCAACTGGATCCCCGAGAAACACCGCGACAAGACCAACCTGGTCATCGGCATCGAGTCCGATCACCACAAGAAGTCCGTCCTCCCCGGCGTCTCGCCACACTCGGTCGCCCTGGCGCAGTTCGCCATGTTCACCAAGCCGGGCCACCCAGTCCTTCGGGTCGTCGTCGAGCGCGTCCTCGACAACATCCAGCAACTGATGGAGAGCAAGCCCGCCGGCGCCGCCATCACCTTCAATGACGTCATGACGACGACTGGGCCATACGCCTGGACCCAGGCGTTCATGGACTACTTCAAGAACGTCACCGGCGTGGAGCACAACGGCGACGAGATGGACAGCATGGAAGAGCCGCGCTTGATTGGGGATGTGCTGGTCCTGCCCAAGGACAGCTTTGGCTGGCTGCCGCATGAGCATACCCACGAGATCGATAATCCTATCGTGCTGGTTCAGCATCTGTTTATTTCGACGTGGAGGGCAAGCCATCCGGGCTGATGGGCGACTTGTCTGCAGTGTACCCTTGGCGACTCGGGTTCGAGCCCGATTAGGATGGCACAAAGAGGTTGTAGTCGCGCTAGCAAAGGTCTTGGGCCAAATGCAGTGCTTGATGCACGGCAGGGGGGACCTCCCGTGAGAAACTCGGGTGTAACGATCAGGCGGCTAGTGAATGGTTGACGGTACGGCTCCACCCCTACCGCCGCCCACGACTGAGCGAAAGCAAAGCGAAAAACTCGAGACGCCGAGGGCTCCCCAGCGCATCCCTTCTTGGTTGAGAGGGAATAGGGGCCTGGGAACTCTGCGGCAGGGTTTGCCTCGAGCGAGACCAGGGCAAGAGCCAGAACACTGACGTAGACAGTGGTGAAGTGAACCCGTGGTGGCTGGGCCTCGGAGCGAAGGGGTTAGTCCGTGGGATGGCGTGGGTAGAATCTGGTTGTTCGGCGCAACAGTCGGGGCCTGGCACGGTCAAATTAGAGGATCAGTGTTGGACCGTAGAGGCTTGACTTCTAAATAGGTTCCGCATTACAATCTTGATCTAATGTCTAACAATAACTCTCTGGTTCTCCTTGAATGAAAGTGTGGTCAAAGAAGGCCTCATGGGACAGCGGTGTCCCTCACGACACAACCCCTGGCGTCACTCGTCCTCCGACTTCCCCATGGCGCCCGTCCTCAAGAACGGAGCATCTAGACCCAACACACTGCCCGTCTCAGCATCCTTCACAAACACCACCCGATCAGCCGACTGGCTGCCATAGTACATCCAGTCTGCCAGTGTCCAGGTCAGGCAGTCAGTGTCGCTGAGCCCCTTGCCGGGCATTTCACTTTCCGACGTGGACTCGACCTCCCACCACACCCTCCAATCCTCCTCCACAACCTCCCTCCCATCCGGCAACACCGCCTTCTTCTCAATCCCCGTCGGATACAGCCGATACACGCCCGTCATATCCAACGACGGCAGGAACTCAAACAAGGTCACCCCCCACAGCTCCTGCAGCGCAGCCAAGATATCCGACCCATTCCTGTTCAATCCCGTCAACCGCAACGACAACCCATCCAGCTCCACCGTCGCATTCACCGACACCCCACCCGTCTCCTCCGTCGACACCCCCCTAAACACCCCCCCATACTCCTCCACCGCCTGGCTCCTCGCCAGCCCATCCAACACCGGCACCAGCCCCGTCAACGCCGCATCATACACCCCCCCCAACGCATCCTGATTCCCCGCCGTCAGCACCACCAACCCCACCCCATACTCATCCAACAACGCAATCCTCGCATGATACCCATACGCGGCCCCATCCTTCGCATGAATCGTCACCGTATGCCCGCCCTCCCCCGTCTCCGCATCATACCCGGGGAACAACAACCCCGGCTCGGGCCGAAAAATCTCCCACGGCAACCCCACCGCGCTCGACCGCGACCCCGAAAACGTCCTTGGCTGCAACCACGCGCGTATATCGGCCGGCGAGGCCAGCGCCTCGTCGCGGGAGAGGATGGCGTGCAGGAAGGCGGAGAGGTCGGCGAGGGTGGAGACGAGCCCGCCGCCCGGGGCGTTGTCGCCGTAGGGGGAGCCCCAGGTGTTGTCGACGGGGGGGATGACGGCAAGGGAGTCGTTGCCGGGGCTGGGGAGGGTGGAGGGCATGTGGAGGGGGGTGGTGAGGAAGTCGCGCAGTTGGGTGGCGTAGTCTTTGCCCGTGGCGGCTTCGAGGGCGAAGGCGAGGAGGGTGTAGGCGATGTTGGAGTAGACGGGGCGGGCTTGAGGCAGGGCTTGGGGGTCGGAGGTGAGCATGCCGGCGAGGAATTGTTCGCGCGTGCAGGCCACGTTGAGCCCGATTACGCCGCAGTCGGGGTAGTTGGTGTCGTTCAGGGCGGGGAAGCCGAGGGCTTCGAACCAGTCTTTGATGTAGTGGTATTCCTGGGTGGTGTTAGTGATTTGTAGTTGCCTTGGCCAGGGCAGAGAGTGGTGGGGGGGTTGAGTGAATATGAGGGTTGGAGGTCTTGTAGCGTTTGACATACGGAGAATCCATCTAAGACGGAAATTGGTAAGTTTCTGTGCTCATCACATCTGGTGGAACTGGATAAGGAACATACAGTTGGCAGGAATGCCGGCCAGCTGGCCTCCAAGAGCCCGCAGGCTGATGC